>NC_066581.1:156391995-157591995 GCF_024323335.1 Lathyrus oleraceus
ATCAACATGTTTGTTCTTTCCTAGTCGACCTCAACAACTCGGTCTTAGGAATTTTGGGATGTACATATATAATAAACTCAATTGTATTTTATCTGACGGTTAAATGTCAAAATTGAGGGGAAAGGTATTTTCGCCATTTAAAAATTCCAAAAAGGTCATCGTTGGGGATCAAACCCATAACTATTACACGGTTGTCTTCGGTTTATTAAAAACACAGAGGTAATATGGCGTACTTTTTATGACATCATTCGTTATCTCGCATAGGAAATCGAGATAACACTTCGTTTCCAATCAAGGTTAAATGTATTATTTATAGTAGGGTATGATAAATAAATTTGTAGATAACATCATGTATGATGATAATACCAAAAAATGCATAACACAATAATTGTTACCAGCCATATTTTAGTTCCTTATTTTAAGAAGACCTTTTCAGTATATTTCATTTCTAAATTTGTGTTACTACTATACTAAATCTTTACATATCATAAAGATACCATGTAACTAAACAAGCTCGATCTTTACTTTAATATACAAATACCAAACTTAAAGAAAACCTACCTATTATCTTACAAGCCTAAAAGATAGTATAATATTGCAGGTAAGGTCAGAACAAATAAGTAGAGCCTAATAGAAATTGTATGAAGTTTAATATAATATGACATAGTGATGCAATATTCAAAAGACAAATTCTAAATGCAATCTTACAATTAAAAAAAAAAGGAATTTCAAGATCTAAGGACAATTAATTGGTTGGTTGGTTGAACAATATGATCAAGGGCTTTTTATCTTTACTATGCCTCATCCTAACATTTTTTCAACCATATAACAAGTGACAAAAAATTGTCATACTTATCTACACTTTAAAAATAACATCAAATGTCAATAGAAAAATAATATTCAATATCACATTTCAAAATAGTGCATATTTATAGGTTTGAATGAAGTGTCAAAGAAATTGAGAGATGAATCAAGAAACACTACTAACATCACATAGTACCAAAGTCAGCAACACTAAAAACAACATCAAATGTCAATAGAAAATTGAAACTAAAAAATGAAATAATTTCTCTTGATAATCCGACATAAAATTTAGAATAATATTGGAAAACCTATAAGGAGATGAACACTTATTAAAAAGTTATTTCTAACGTAAAATTTGAGAAGAATCTAGTTTACTTAAATCCATGTCATAAGTATCTAAATTATGATACACTTCATGTTAGAAAGAAGAACCGCCAACTCCAAAAATAACACCAACCTAAACCCCAAATATATTGTAATGGTACCTCGAGATCTAAAGTTTTGTCGACGCTATCAAACTTACACCTTGCCATCCAACTTGGACTGACCAATGTTTGATTCATTTCATTAGGTGTCATCGGGAATCATTGGGAGAATCAGGGGTTACTCCGATTGTTGAATTATGTTGTGTGGCGGTTATTCAAGTTGCAAGAATCAAACAACATCAACCTTGATCAAGGTATTTCCCACATGCGTCTTTTATGACTCCGAATAGTTTATTGGATAAGCCAAGTTGACACCTTTGATCTTGGATTTGAATTGGAAATGCATGGACGGTGTTGGATGATGAGCATTCTCCAGATTTAAAGGGCTATTTTGGACTTATTGCAGGTTGGAATAATACTCCGACATGTGAAAAGGGTGAGAGTAGAGGAAGTATTAAGGCGAATAACATAAATCACCTTATTCGATGATTTATTAATGTAGCGACCCAGTGAATTGAAGAGCGATCTAGGAATTCTGTAGAACATAGGAATTCAAAATTGATTCCCATAAGCGACGCCACTGTTTTATTATGGAACTAGAAATGGAGTGAGGGTCAGAAGTGGTGGTGGTTATAAACTCCCAACACGATGGAGAGGGGGTTGACCTGTAAGGTTAGCACTCTAACACTCAAGTTAGTATGTGAGGAAATAAAGGTAATTAAAATTTTGTTTGAAACATGCTACCTGAATTTGCCATCTTCTTTATATATAGTAGAGAAGAAATAACAAACTCATTATTTGTTAGGAGTGAATTGCGGAGAGCCGTTGGATGCACTTGATGTTAAGATCTTTTTTATCGTCATAAGGATATTTTTTATGTCCTAAGAAGATTTTGGAAGGATTACTGTTCTGTTAGAGTGATCGGATGGGGTCGATATGACCGACCTATAACACACTTCTTCCGCACTAGTGAGATATATACTCAGTTTCAAGTACACCTAACTTATTGCTATTCATATACTTTTGATTACCGAATATTATGGAGTGAGATAGCGGGATTTACAAAGGTGGTTTTCATCTTTAAAACATAATTACTATATTATTCATAAGTCATAAAAGAATAGAAGCAGTTTATGTATCCAAAATAAATTTAAATGATATTGAGATTTTGATTATTAGAGCATAGACGAATTCAGATACATGGTTATATCATTACTAAAAATAATACATTTTATCACAATGATTTCATCTCACCTAACAAAAAAAGGAGGTATAAATCCTGGACGCGCCATGTTTTTTTTCTTTCTAAAAAATACAATCTATTTCATCGATTTCCATAGATATTCGAGAGGTAAAATAATTCAGGGTACATGCTTTGAATCCTATTAACTACATATTATGTTTTTATTAAATGTGGCGCGTTCCTTCATATTTTATTTTTATTCAAAAAGTAATTCACTTTTCACCTCGATTATGTTTCCCAACCGAAGAAAAATAATTTACTCTTATTATATATAACTTAGCTTGTAGCTTTCAGTTTCACTCGTCTAAAACAACACACACATAACCCTAACAAAGAACCCTAAACAACGAGAGCCATAAACATATATCATCCTCTAAAACGATAATATGTGTTTAGTGTAACACCCTAACAACCCCAACGCAAAATAATACAATTTAAAACAACTTAACACATAGGGTGTTACACAAACACAACACAAGCCTGCTCCATAACACGTGTTAGATAAAACAAGAATAACTCAAACATTTGTCATCATATGCTCTCCTTTACATAGACTCGTCGCAGCAGAAAATAAATCAAATAAAGTAGCTCAACAAATGATTATGTCTCATAACACTTTCTATAGACATACAACTTGGTTATTGTATAATGCCTTCAACATCAACAACCTCAAATTTAAAACAAATAATAAATATAACGTTCGTCCTCCCAGTGTTATAGATCAGAGCAACAGAATCTAAATATTGCATAAAATGGGAAAATAAAAATAGCCTCAACGCCATCATTCAGCTTTTAAGCACCTATTCATTTACCTGATCGTTTGTACCCCAAGAAGGAGCATAAAATCACACAAACAAAAAATGGGTGAGACTATGCTCGTAATATATAATGGTGCAAAAGTATGCATGGGTAGCCTAAGAAAACATTAACAATCACATATTCCATTCACAATATTTCAACACAAGTCGTTCACGTTAACCACATAAGTATTCTCATCCACCAGTATCAACATAAGAATTCAATTACATATGAAAAAAATGGATGTAATATACTCAACACCATGACTATACATGAATATGGTACTACTATGGACAACACATGTCCATCTCGCTCCTAAATTCTCTCCTTGGAACCAGATCACACCAATTCGTCACTAACACCTATAGTAACGTTTCACCGATTCCCATATGAAACCAACTACTCGCTCTCGAATCCACACCATCAGACTAGATCACACAAAATATCTACTAACACCTTTAGTAACGCTTCACTGATTCAGATCTGAAACCAGCTACTCGCTCCTGAATCCACACTATCGGACCAAAGCACACCAAAATTGGGTTGAAGCTCGTACACCATCATGCATGATTTTTAAACAATGTGCAATATCACCAAAATTATCACCATACAAATTACCAAAATTATACACAACATCATCCTCAATGCACCATAATTGATTAATTCTACAATAAATAATAAACAACACTAAAATACCCCTAAACGGTGGTCAAACAATGTCCTAATCACAACACAACATCATAAATTGGAACCGACGACTCAATTCCATGCAACTGAGCAAACAACACTCATTCTAGTAGTATGATGGGTTACCCTTCACTAGAGTGATGGTCATCACTACCAACACCATCTCACAAAACATCCCTATGACATCCATCTCACAAAACAGTGCCTAGGGACCATGATGGTCTATCCGTTAGGCAATTGATGTAAGAACAATTTTTGTTCTACAACAGATTCCATGATTTTGATGATAACAAAGAATGAAACCAAAAATGGCACCCTAACGAAAAGTTTCTAAGTGTGCAGGGTTCTAAGGAAAGAAGGAAGAAATCATCAGATACATAATCATATCAGATACAAATTATCAGAAGACCAGAAGCATCTGAAGTAGAAACACGTTCAAGAAAGTCTAACTCTGAGCAAAACAGCAAAATATCAGAAGCATCTGAACAAGAAGTACGCTCTAGAAGTTCTGACTCTGAACAACGGTATGTCAAACTCCAGAAGTTCTCAGCGCTATCTGAAGAAACCATCAGAACTCAAAAGAGATCAACATCAGAAGTTAGATAGCAAGATTCCAAGATCTCCAGAAACACGAAGACTCTGATTATGGAATTGCTAAATAAGGAAGAGTAACGTTAACTTCAAATAAAGGTTTGGAAATGGAATTCCTAATACAGAAAGAGACGTTAACTCCAAATTCAAATGAAAAGGAACTATTTTTGGAAAGTAGTCATTCAAGGAGAGAAAGTTGTCTTGGCAAGAAGCTATATAAGTTATGGCATTAATTCATATTATTGACCATCAGTTTCAACGAACACTTCACTCCTATATATAAAGGACTGCAAATCAACATTGTGTGCACAACAACAAGCACAACAACACAAAAAGAACATACTGAAACATCAACACACATAAAACACGTTTTATTCTTTCAATCTTCACGAAGCTTTTGCTTAGAACGTGAAACACTTTGTTCTTACTGTTGTAATATTTGCTTATCTAAGAAGCACTCTAGATTACATAAGTTTTTATCTTTGTTGTATTTCCTCAAGTGACTCTGTGTAGTCTGTATACTTGAGAGGACTAAGAGATCTTTCTCTTAGACGTTGTTTGTAATCAATCTTTCAAGATTAGTGGATTAAGTCCTTGTTGAAGGCGAAATCACCTTGGCCGGGTGGACTGGAGTAGCTTTGCGTTATAAGCGAACCAGTATAAAATGCTTGTGTGATTTTTCATTTTGAAAAAGCGCTTATTTTCCAAACAATTCAAACCCCCCCTTTCTTGTTTTTCTCACCTTCAATTGGTATCAGAGCTTCGGCTCTGTTATTGATTTTCTAATCAAACACTTAACAGTGTAGAGAGATCCAGAACGAGAAAAACTATGGCCCACACAAATGAAAAGGATAGTTACAATGCTAAGCCTCCTGTCTTTGATGGAGAGAAATTCGATTACCGGAAAGATAGAATTGAAAGTTTCTTTCTAGGCTATGATGCTGATCTCTGGGACATTGTCACAGATGGATACAAACCTCCTGTCACAGAGGATGGAGCTGAAGTTCCCAGAAGTAAGATGTCAGATGATCAGAAACGTGTTTTCAAAAATCATCACAAGGCCAGAACCATACTCATAAATGCTATATCTTACAACGAGTATGAAAAGATCACCAACAGAGAAACAGCCAATGACATACTTGACTCTCTGAGGATGACTCATGAAGGAAACTCTCAGGTCAAAGAAACAAAGGCTCTGGCGCTTATCCAGAAATATGAAGCTTTCAAAATGGAAGATGACGAAGCCATAGAGGCAATGTTCTCTAGATTCCAAACTCTGATTGCAGGTCTCAAGGTTCTAGACAAAGGATACACAACTGCAGACCACGTCAAAAAGATAGTCAGAAGTCTGCCAAAGAAATTAGACCCATGGTTACTGCTCTGAAGCTGTCAAAGGATCTGAACAATATCAGTCTTGAAGAACTTGTCAGTTCCCTCAGAAGCCATGAGATAGAACTAGAAGAAGATGAGCCTCAGAAAAGAAACAAGTCCGTAGCATTAAAGTCCAGATATGAAAGACGCAAATCTGACAAAACCAAAGCTCTCCAGGCAGAAACTGAAGATACTGATGACTCTGAACCAGAAGATTCTGATGATGAAGAAGAATTGTCCCTCTTGACCAGAAGAGTTAAACAACTCTGGAAAAAGAGGAACAACAACTTCAGAAGACCAAGACCCAGAGGGGATCGATCAGAATCAACCTCAAAAGGTAAAACTAACAAAGATATTACTTGTTATGAATGTAAAGAAACAGGTCACTACAGGAATGAATGCCCCAAGCTAAAGAAAGACAATTCTAGAAAGGAAAGTTTCAAGAAAAATACCTTCAGGACAAAGAAAGGATTAATGGCTACCTGGGATGATAGTGAATCTGGGTCATCAGAATCTGACTCTGATGAAAAGGCCAACGTGGCACTTATGGCTACCACATCCAGGAGCAGCTCAGATGAAGAATCTGAAGAGGTATTTTCTGAACTCTCTCGATCTGATCTAGAATCATGCTTGTCAGAAACTCTTAGCTCATATCAAAAATTAAAACAAAAACTTAAAAACATAAAAGGCTGTCTTAAAGCAAAATTTGAAGAATGTGGCAAGTTTGAGATGACAATTCTAGCGCAGGAAGATACAATCAGATCCTTAACATTAGAAAGAGATGGAGCAAAAAGAAAAAGCTTAGAATTAGAAGAAGCATTGTCTCAAGCACCACAAACTTTAAATAAATTAATTTATGAATACGAAGAAGCCTTTCAAGAATTTCTGAAAAATGGAATTGGTAGGAGTATTATGGCATCCATGATTTATGGAGTCAGTCAGAACAATAAAAAGGGAATTGGGTATGATCCTAAGGAAGTTAAAACTTCTACTAGTGACCAACTTAAATCTCCATTTTCATATCACTATACACACACACAAAAACAAAAATTTGAAAATGCTAGAAAACCCAAAGTTATAAGAAACTCTGGGAAAACTAATCAGAAAGGACCCAAGAGATTCTGGGTACCGAAAGATAAGATTGTTTATGTTGCAGATATCCTATGCAGCAAAGTTCAGACACCAGTCATGGTACCTGGACTCTGGATGCTCGCGACACATGACGGGAAGAAAGTCTATGTTCCAAAGTCTGGAACTTAAAGACGCTGGATTTGTAGGCTTCGGAGGAGATCAGAAAGGAAGGATCAGAGGCTCCGGAACTATTGGTAATGGTATTCTTCCCTCTATATCTGATGTCCTTTACGTAGAAGGATTAATGCATAACTTGTTATCCATAAGTCAATTAAGTGATAACGGTTATGATGTAATCTTTAATCAAAAGACATGTAAAGCCATTAATCAGAACGATGGCTTTGTCCTTTTCACAGGCAAGAGGAAAAACAACATTTATAAAATTAATCTTTCTGATTTAAAAGAACAAAATGTTAAATGTCTGATGTCTGTTCATAAAGAGCAATGGGTATGGCATAGACGCTTGGGCCATATTAGCATGAGGAAACTTTCTCAGCTAAATAAACTCGAGTTAGTCAGAGGCCTACCTAAACTGAAGTTTTCTTCAGATGCTTTGTGTGAAGCATGTCAGAAAGGAAAATTTTCAAAAACATCCTTTAAAAAGAAAAAAGTTGTTTCTACCTCTAAGCCTCTGGAACTTCTCCACATTGACTTATTTGGTCCTGTAAAAACAACATCAGTCAATGGAAAGAAGTATGGACTAGTCATTGTTGATGATTACAGTCGCTGGACATGGGTGAAATTCCTAAAGCACAAGAGTGAGTCTCACTCTGTATTCACTAGTTTCTGCTCCAAAGTGCAAAAAGAATTTGACTCTAAAATTATTAGAGTCAGAAGTGATCATGGTGGGGAATTTGAAAACAAAGATTTTGAGGAATTATTTGACTCTAATGGAATATCCCATGATTTCTCCTGCCCTAGAACTCCACAACAAAATGGAGTTGTAGAGAGGAAGAATAGGACACTCCAAGAGATGGCCAGAACCATGATCAATGAAACTAATGTGGCAAAGCACTTTTGGGCAGAAGCTGTAAATACAGCATGTTACATTCAGAATAGAATCTCTATAAGACCTATTCTGGAAAAGACTCCCTATGAACTGTGTAAAGGAAGAAAACCAAACATTTCATATTTTCATCCTTTTGGATGTTCTTGCTTTATCTTAAACACTAAAGAACATCTGAACAAGTTCGATTCCAAAGCACAGAAAGGTATTATGTTAGGATACTCAGAATGCTCTAAAGGTTATAGAGTATACAACACAGAAACCAAAATTGTGGAAGAATCAATTCATGTCAGATTTGATGATAAGCTTGACCCTGAAAAGTCAAAGCTAGTTGAAAGTTTTGCAGATTTAGAAATCACTCTTGCAGGATCTGATAAAACTCCAGAAGCAACTGTCATTCAGAACTCTGAAGAAATTAAATCCCCAGAAATCCCAAAGAAAATTAAAAGTCGTATCAACGTATCTGAAGATTTGATTCTGGGAAATAAGGACGAACCTGTCAGAACCAGATCTACCTTCAGGACCTCTGAAGATACTCCTCTAGGACTAGTGTCTCTGATTGAGCCTACGTCCTGTGATGAATCACTTCAAGATAACGACTGGGTTTCAGCCATGCAAGAAGAATTAGATCAATTCACAAAGAATAATGTCTGGGATCTTGTTCCAAAGCCCAGAGGCACTCACGTTATTGGAACCAGATGGGTATTCAGAAACAAGCTAAATGAGAAAGGAGAAGTTGTCAGAAACAAAGCTCGACTGGTAGCTCAGGGTTATAGTCAACAAGAAGGTATTGACTATAATGAAACCTTTGCTCCAGTCGCAAGGTTAGAATCTATTCGTCTTCTTGTATCTTTTGCTATTAACCATTCTATTAAATTATATCAAATGGATGTCAAGAGTGCATTCCTTAATGGTTATATATCAGAAGAAGTGTATGTCAACCAACCTCCAGGTTTTGAAAATCCAAATTTTCCAGAACATGTTTTTAAACTTAAAAAATCTTTATATGGACTTAAACAAGCTCCCAGAGCTTGGTATGAACGTTTAAGCAATTTTCTTCTGGAACACAATTTTATCAGAGGGAAAGTTGACTCCACACTCTTCTGTAAGAACCTTAACAATGATCTCATGATATGCCAGATATACGTTGATGATATTATTTTTGGTTCAATTAATGCCTCTGTTTGTCAAGAATTCTCTGAGTTAATGCAGGCAGAATTTGAAATGAGCTTAATGCAAGAACTAAAGTTCTTTCTGGGAATTCAAATTAACCAAACTTCAGAAGTTACATATGTTCATCAAAGCAAATATATTAAAGATGTTCTGAAGAAATTTGACATGGCTGACTGTAACTCTGCAAAAACTCCCATGCATCCTACATGCATTCTTGAAAAGGAAGAAGTAAGCACAAAGGTTTGTCAGAAGCTCTATCGAGGTATGATAGGCTCTCTTCTGTATCTAACTGCTACTCGTCCTGATATTCTCTTTAGTGTCTGTCTCTGTGCCAGATTCCAATCAGATCCTAGAGAATCTCATTTAACAGCAGTTAAGAGAATTCTCAAGTATCTGAAAGGAACTCCTAACCTGGGCCAGATGTATAAGAAAACATCAGAGTATAGACTTTCGGGTTACTGTGATGCAGATTATGCAGGAGATAGACTAGAACAAAAAAGCACATCTGGAAATTGCCAGCTTCTGGGAAACAATCTAATATCCTGGGCTAGCAAAAGACAGTCAACTATCGCTCTATCAACTGCAGAAGCAGAATACATCTCAGCATCACTGTGCACAACTCAGATGCTCTGGATGAAGCATCAGTTAGAAGATCTGCAAATCTTCGAGAGTAACATTCCTATCTTTTGTGATAATACTGCTGCCATTTGTCTAAGTAAAAATCCCATTCTACATTCCAGAGCTAAACACATTGAAATAAAACATCATTTTATCAGAGACTATGTTCAGAAAGGGATAGTAACATTGAAGTTCATTGATACAGATCATCAATGGGCAAATATCTTTACTAAGCCTCTAGCTGAAGATAAATTTCTCTTTATCTTAGAAAATCTGAACATACAAAATTGCCCAGATTGAAGTGTGGCTCTGAAGATGTAAAATGAGACTCTGACATAAACAAATGTGCTTCTGCCTCTGACTCTGATACTTCTACCAGTTAAGAAGATATCTAAGTTAGAAATCCCCAGGAACCAATCCTTTGGTATTCCTGAAGATGAGATACATCAAAACACGTGGAGCACTTAGCGTCTAACCCTAGAACTTCTAGACAGATGTCCAGAAGAAAATCAAAGGGGAAACGTTTGAGATCTCCTCGAGCAGTGTGCATACTGTTGGGATTAGACATTCATTAATGAGCCTTAATCATTTTTCCCCAAGCGTGCTAACTTGTGCTTTGTGCTAACGCTGAATAGTGTGTCGTTTTGCATGTGTTTTCGTTTAAGGTATTTAAACACTTTTCTCACATTTCACACACTTATCACTCTCACTCACTCTCAAACCCTCTCTGAAGCATCTTTGTAAACACTTCATCTTCACCTTCTTCTTCATCAACTATGGATGCTCAACAACAACAAGTTTTCAACTTTTCTCAACAAATGGAATCCAATGCCACTGCCCAAAGTTCAAGCATTTCAACTCCAACGGTTACAGGCGTTTCCATTACTCCAGTGTACAAGGAACCCCATGTTCTTGATCGTCAACCTCATATCAACCTAGCAACTCCCTTTGAGGGACTGGATGTGTTATGTGAAACACTGGTGGACTTCGACAACATGAGGAGAAATGGAGTAGATCTTACAGAAGAACTCCGTCTACAAGGGTGGGAAAACTACTTTCAAAGGCTGTATGGCCCTGTTTACCCAAATCTCATCAAAGAATTCTGGAGATTTGCTGATGCTGATGACCATTTCATCGTCTCCTTCGTTTTGGGGGTAAAGATAGTAATTACTGAAAAGTCAATTGCTTCTTTACTAAACATGGAGAAAACTGGAGGAAAAAGGATTTACAACATCAACCCTAGGTCAAGGTGCATTGCTGAAGAAATCAATCCAACCATCTTCAAACTCAACACTGAAGGAAATCCTTCAAAGAACAAAGAACTTCATCAGAACCTCAGAGTATGGCTCAAGATCATTCTGGGAACCATTCATCATCGCCCAGTATCAAACTCCTCTGACTACATCAATGCAGATCAGAAGTGCATTATGTATTGCATTCACAAGGGTGTGAAGCTCTGCCTTCCTGCACTTCTCTTCAGATATCTCAGAGACTCTGTAAGGGAGACAAGAAACAACATGAAACCCAGATCCTACATCCCTCTGGGAAGACTTCTGTCTGATGTCTTCATTGAGAATGGGCTGGTAGATCATCTGGAGAAGAACAGACTGATGGAAGATCTGGCGATAGATACTGGAAAGCCTCTGAACGCCAGAAATCTGAAAAGCATGGGAATTCTGAAGAAGATTCAAGTCAGACCCACTATGGACACCTCCTGGGATGCCTTGAAAGATCAGAGGAAGCTGCCCCATGGTCTTGCAAGGTTCTTCAAGAATGAACCCGTAGATGCAATCCTCCACTACATGCAGCGTCTGAAGGATGAAGGAGTTGATATCTCTGACTTCAGATTGGACGATTGTCTGGATTTAGAAGAAGATTTTGTCAAGTTCAAAAGAGGTCCCCCTAAGAATAAATCTTCAAAGGCAAAGAGAGCAAGGATAGGAGAAACCTCTGAAATCAGATCTCCAACACCTCTGCAAGAAACTACTGGTAAGTCTGCTCCCTCTATTCCCTCTGAACCTCTTATGGCTTCTTCTTCTAATCCTCTCCCAACACCACCTATATACACATCCTCTGAAACCCCACCTTCTACAACCAGAACCTCACAACCTTTACCAAAATTCAATATTGCCAATACCTCTTTACCACGTTCTGTAGCTGAAGAAATGAACCAAACCACTTCCTCTTCATCATCTTCAGCCCCAGAATCACCTCCATACCTTGACCTCTCCTCTGACCCAGAATACTCTGACCCTAACTCTCCAACCTTAGCCCAAATTCAGGCTCAAAACCTTGCTTCACAACAACCAACACAATCTGAAGCAACTTCACCTCCCCCAGAACAAACAACCAACATTCCTTCTGAAGACCAACCTTCTGAAAACTCAACCCTCTGACCTCCACACCTCTGATATCACCCCTCCAAACACCTCCGCTGAACCTGAACCTGAAGCTGAACCTGAAGCTGAACCTGAACCTCTAACATTAAATCTCAGCCCTCCAACCTCTTCACCTCAAACCTCTGAAACTAACCTTTCCGTACCTACCCTTGAGGAAGCCATAATGCTGGTCGCAGGGGCTTCAGTA
Source organism: Lathyrus oleraceus (assembly GCF_024323335.1). Lineage (NCBI taxonomy): Eukaryota > Viridiplantae > Streptophyta > Magnoliopsida > Fabales > Fabaceae > Lathyrus > Lathyrus oleraceus. Next base: position 156,404,429 of record NC_066581.1, read on the forward strand.
CGAAAGGTCAAGTCTCTGACCATTAACTCTGAAGTCAGTGATGATCCTGACTCTGTAAGGACACACTGGAACAGAGTCATTGGCTGGATGACCTCTGAGGCTTTTAAGCTGAAGAACATCTCTGAGCAAGTCAGAAATGGCTACATCAGAGATGCTGAGGCAAGACTCCAGGAAAGACTTGCAAGAGAAGCTGAAGCCAGAAGGCTGGAGGAAGAGAGACTAGCCAGAGAAGCTGAAGAAGCAGCCAGAAGGCTAGAGGAAGAAAGGGCAAAGGAAGCTGAAGCTAAAGCTCTGGCCGATGCTGCTGCTGCTGCCGAAGCTGAAGCACAGGCTGCTGCTGAAGCTGAAGCACAGGCTGCTGCTGAAGCTGAAGCAAAGGCCGCTGCTGAAGCACAGCAGGCTCTAACTCAGGGGGAGTCCTCTTCTATCGTTCCTATGGTTCTCCAGACGCTGGAAGAACTGAAGAAAGATCAGAAGGAACTCCGTGCCAGAATGGATAAACAAGACACTGTCAACGACAACATTCAGAACATTCTGGCTCAATTGCTTCAGAGAATGCCTCCACCTCCCAACCCTTAGGCACTTAGGATTTTGTTGCTTTGCTTTCTTTGTTTCTGATGTTTACCTGTTCCTTTTGCCTCTGTTGTTTTCTATCTGAATACAATGTTTTTCTCTTAAATTATTATTTTTTGCTATGTCTTTTTTATTCTGACAAAAAGGGGGAGAAGTCATTAATAGCTCTGATGAAAATACTGTCTATATACCTTAAGCACTCTGCAACATATTTTTCTTAAAAATAAATTTATCTAACTCTAGACTTAAGAAAATGCAGAAGGTATCAAGAAACCTCATTGCTTGGAAGCTCTGGTAAGAACTTCTGAACTCCCTAGCCTATCTCAGGGGGAGCTCTTGTCTATCTGATCTGATATTGTTTATGTTTCATCTGCTAATTAAGTTTGTTTTGTCATCATCAAAAAGGGGGAGATTGTAAGAACAATTTTTGTTCTACAACAGATTCCATGATTTTGATGATAACAAAGAATGAAACCAAAAATGGCACCCTAACGAAAAGTTTCTAAGTGTGCAGGGTTCTAAGGAAAGAAGGAAGAAATCATCAGATACATAATCATATCAGATACAAATTATCAGAAGACCAGAAGCATCTGAAGTAGAAACACGTTCAAGAAAGTCTAACTCTGAGCAAAACAGCAAAATATCAGAAGCATCTGAACAAGAAGTACGCTCTAGAAGTTCTGACTCTGAACAACGGTATGTCAAACTCCAGAAGTTCTCAGCGCTATCTGAAGAAACCATCAGAACTCAAAAGAGATCAACATCAGAAGTTAGATAGCAAGATTCCAAGATCTCCAGAAACACGAAGACTCTGATTATGGAATTGCTAAATAAGGAAGAGTAACGTTAACTTCAAATAAAGGTTTGGAAATGGAATTCCTAATACAGAAAGAGACGTTAACTCCAAATTCAAATGAAAAGGAACTATTTTTGGAAAGTAGTCATTCAAGGAGAGAAAGTTGTCTTGGCAAGAAGCTATATAAGTTATGGCATTAATTCATATTATTGACCATCAGTTTCAACGACTACTTCACTCCTATATATAAAGGACTGCAAATCAACATTGTGTGCACAACAACAAGCACAACAACACAAAAAGAACATACTGAAACATCAACACACATAAAACACGTTTTATTCTTTCAATCTTCACGAAGCTTTTGCTTAGAACGTGAAACACTTTGTTCTTACTGTTGTAATATTTGCTTATCTAAGAAGCACTCTAGATTACATAAGTTTTTATCTTTGTTGTATTTCCTCAAGTGACTCTGTGTAGTCTGTATACTTGAGAGGACTAAGAGATCTTTCTCTTAGACGTTGTTTGTAATCAATCTTTCAAGATTAGTGGATTAAGTCCTTGTTGAAGGCGAAATCACCTTGGCCGGGTGGACTGGAGTAGCTTTGCGTTATAAGCGAACCAGTATAAAATCCTTGTGTGATTTTTCATTTTGAAAAAACGCTTATTTTCCAAACAATTCAAACCCCCCTTTCTTGTTTTTCTCACCTTCAATTGACGCCCGTAAGTGCCTCAAAGGCCATGACGACTTGATTGTTATGATTGTGACGCCCGTCACCTGAGTGCAAAAGGCAGAAAATGCATTTTTACCATGAAGTTCAACTCACAACTCCAATTTCCCCTACCTAGCCCTCAAATCGATCAATAAAATTAGGAAAAACAATATCTAACATCAATACATCATATATCTATCAATTAACTTGCATTTTCTTTGATTAATCAGATTTTTTATATGTTTGTTCATCAAAGTGACCACACACATGTAAACACTAATTAATACCATCATCACTAATAAGAACACCTTATCTCCATGATAAATCAGTACACAAATTTCATATAATAGAACATATAATTCATGTTATTACAGAAATTGATTCACATTCATCAATCATTTATCAAAAGGGAAAAATTAGGGAAAAACCTAATGAGATTAAGGAATTCCCTCTAACCAATCATGCATTCAACATGATATTTGGAGTAACCTCCTCCTTACCTTGGACTTTCCAGCAAAAACGCCTTCAAGCTCTAACAATGGAGGTTATTATAAGCCATTGTTCTCCTAGCCTCTTCTTTTCTAAATTTCAGCTTTTACGTACTACCCCAAAGATTCTCTACTAACTCCTTCTTATTAGAAACCTAATCCTCCTAAATTTATGATTCCTATAATGCCCCCACTTATTCCCCTATTTACCAAAATACCCCTTTTGACTCTAATTTTATTTTAATAATAATAATTCTCATTATTCTCTAATATTTTTAATTCTATTATTTAATTAAATAACTAGAACTATGTTCCACCAATCCAAAACATCATATATGAATACTAACCATCTAAACACAATCCAAATGTATGTATAAGTTGATTTAAACAATTAAATATATGTAAATTTAATTAAATAAATGAATTATAAAAACACGATGTTACATTTAAGGTTCTCATTCGATACTTGCCAAAATGAAAGACGAAATCATTTATTTTACTTCTTCTTCACATATATGGTACGTCAAACATCACTATTCATGTTACATTGTTGTTGTTGTTGTTGGTGATTTTATTATTATTATTGTTATTGTTGTTGTTGTTGTTGTTGTTAAGACTCTAAATCCTAAAGGTTTAATCTTGTTATTTAAACTGAGATTGAATGCTATACCTAATTTTTTTGTTGAAATAAGTACGTTATAAGTTTATTGTTGATGTTTATGTAGTTTTATTGAGAGATTTTTTTTAGTTGTTGTTTAATGTTGTTGTTGTTTAGATTGAGATTTTATGTTAATATTGTTGTTGTTATTATTATTTATTATCGTTTTTGAGTTGTCAATGTTGTTATTGCTGTTCTACCTCCTAACAACGTTTTAAAATCTATATGATGTTGTTTACTTATTGTTATTGAGTTTGAGATTGAGATTATCTTTTGGTGATTCTTTGTGCAACTCTTATCTTGTTCTGCCGAACATGTCAAGAGAACATTAGAGTGACAGAAAATACAATTGACTTTATTATATCTAATGTTGATTATTTGTTTCAATAACCCCTCTTTGAGCATATAACCTATTAAATTGATTTTGAAAATAATAATATAAAAAACTATGTTTTATTTGAAAAATATCTTACACTAATTAATATTTTTTGAGCATTTTGCAACCCATCAATCATCTCACGTTCTTTAATGGTTAAAATCTTTCTCATGTTTCTTGTTTTTGTTCAATGAAGAACTTGAAACATTGGACGCGATTCGAACCATTAAAGAATGAGAGATGAATGATGAGTTAAGAGATGCTCGAAAATCTTTTATTAGTGCAAGTTGTCCTTCAAATATAACATAATTGTTCATATAGTTATTTTGTAAACAAATTTGAAAAGTTATATGTTCAATTAGGGTTTGATGAAACAAACAATCCACATTAGATATAATAAACTCAATTGTGTTTTACCTATCAGTTAAATGTCGAAATCAAAGGGAAATGTATTTTCACCATTTAAAAAATCCAAAAAGGTCATCGTTGAGGGATCAAATCCATGACTATTACACCTTTTTCGTCAGTTTATTAAAAACCGAGAGGTAATATGACATACTTTTTATGACATCCTTCGTTACCTTGAATATGAAACTGAGATAATACCTCGTTTCTAATCAATGTTATATGTATTATTTATAATAGTGTATGATAAATAAATTTGTAGATAACAGCATGTATGATGATAATACCAAAAGCTGTATAACACAAGAATCATTACAAGCCATATTCTAGTTTCCTATTTTAAGAAGATCTTTTCCATATATTTCAGTTTTCAATCCGTGTTACTGCTATACTAAATCTTTACATGTCATAGAGATAACATGTTATTGAACAAGCTCGACATTTAGTTTATTATACAAATCCTAAAATTAAAGAAAGCCTACCTTTAATATTATAAGCCAAAAAAATAATATAACATTGTATATAAGGTCAGAACAAATAAGTAGAGCCTATTGGAAACTAGATCTTCTATAGGCTCTTACAAAATCTTTACATGTCATAAAGATAAGATGTTATTGAACATGAAATATTCAAAATACAAATTTTAAATGCAATCTTACAATATTTTTAAAACAAAACTAGGAATTTCAAGATCTAAGGAAAATTAACTGGTTGGTTGGTTGGTTGAACAGTTTGATCAAGGGACTTTTGTCTTTACTATGTCTCATCCTCAGCCTAACATGTTTTCAACCATATAACAAGTAACAAAAAATTGTCAAACTTATTTATACTCTAAAAATAACATAAAATGTCAATAGAAAAATAACATTCAATATCAACTTTCAAAATATTGTCATATCTATAGGTTTAAATGATGTGGCATAACAATTGAGAGATGAATCAAGAAACACTACTAACATCACATAGTACCAAAGTCAGCAACACTAAAAACAACATCAAAAGTCAATAGACAATAGAAACTAAAAAATTAAATAATTTCTCTTGATAATCCAACATAAATTTTAGAAAAATATTGGAAAACATATCAAGATTTGAACACTTATTAAAAATTTATTTTTAACGTACAATTTGAGAAGAATCTAATTTACCTAAATCCGCGTCATCAGTATCTAAATCATGATAAACTTTGTGTTAGAAAGAAGAACTAGTTAATCCAAAAATAACATCGAACTAAACCCCATAGATACTATGATGGTGACCTCAAGATCTAAATCATGATAAACTTTGTGAAGACGAAGTGATTAAGTAAGAAATCCCGGAATTATATAAACCTTTCAACTAACCCATTAGTTTAAGGAGTTTTGGAAGGTGTTTTCTTATGTAAGATTCCATGGGTATTGTGATAATCCTCAAATGAACCCATGAAATTTAGTTAACTTAAAATTAAACACTTAAATTAATTAAGTTAATGCAAAATCTGGTCCCGGCGGGGCTCAAACCCGCGACCTTCGGCTCATAAGACCAACGCTCTAACCAACTGAGCTACGGGACCTCTTGAAATTTGTAATTGTTTGGTGCAATTATTGTTTATGATGTGACAATATTCACATGATTGAAATGTTTCCTCCTTTATTATTATTATTATTATTATTATTATTATTATTATTATTATTATTATTATTATTATGTTGAATATAAAATTATTATTATTCTATTGAATCTAGTATAATTATTTGATAAAAGAAGACATAAAATGAATGTGATTTAATTTTTTTATTATTATTATTATGTGTTAAATTTGAAACTATTTTGTCTTTAAAAGGAATAGAAAGTTTAATAAACTATATTATTTTAAAAAAATATTTAAATAATAGTTTCTATGGATACCCATAAATATCGATGGGTATATCAAAATCCACATATATCCGTCTAGCAGATACTCGCACGGATACAGGACATATACGTGTATCATATTTACTAAATGAGGAGGGTAGTATGAGACTAGTAACCGTGTGTTAGCTGGGATTTTCGACAGGAAGAAAAACCTCGACAAACAAGGGCAAAGACGAAAAATCTTGGTTTGACCATAATCTTGACTTAGAGAGATATTTTCGGATGTTGCAAGAGACATTTCGATTATGTGATAGCATCGACCGCATAGGTCTTACGACAGTGGAAAATCGGTCAACAAGGCGGTTATTTGGGTGCACAATGTTGCGTTCGAATATCAATGACTGCCTGTGGGTTTCCTTCTAAAGAGACACATGGAGAAAGCACAAAGATAAGCTGCATACAAAGCTTTACGTGGTGAACTCTGAAGATAGAAATGTTAGGGGTAGTTATTTCATACATGTATATATAGGAGTTCATTACATTGAATTTGGTGTGTTAATTGTATTACAAAAATCTCACTGAAAACTTAGAGTATCGAAGTATAGAGAAATGAGCGAATGGCTGAGAGAATGTAAGAGCTGATGAATTACCAACCTTTAACTTTCAATGCAAAGTTTCAAGTCTTACTATTTCACTTTGCTTTATTTCATTTATTTTCAGTATTATCTAAGTAACCTCATTCAATATTTCCAGTCTTTATCTTTTCTTTTATACACTTTTAAAGTAGTCGAAGTCGACGTCTTTCGTTCTTACGGTCACCTAGACCCTATTTTTCGACTAAGTCCAAAACAATCATTTTAACACAAGAGAATACAAAATAAAGTGGTTATCTGGCACTATGTTCTAGGATCCACTAGTTGATCCTGCAAGTAACCCTTAATTTGGAGACCAACACTTGTTTACCATTTTTCAGCGTAAACAAATTGGCACACCTTGTGGAACCTATGCTAAGTTTCCTATCCGTTTAAAGATTTTCTTGTTTTCTTTCTTTTTAAATAGTGTTCTAGTTTTTAAAAGTTGTTTATAGGAATTTTATATGCAATTAAGGAGTAATATGGCTTTGTCTAGAATGTCTCGTCCTCCTGTAGATAATATCAATCCCTAGATTAATCCCCAAATGTAGTGCAACAACCAGTCATGTCGATGGTTGAAGAGCCAGTTCTCCTGACACAAGTTATAACAACTGCTCCGGTGGCATCAACGACGTTGGTCTCAACAATGTCATCGCAAAGGGAAACATCCCACTGTAGTTGGGGAATTCTCTGGATAATGCTACGATTGTGAGACCTTTGTTTAGGTTCTCATTTCCACCGCCTGGAAGAGATTACCCTTATGGTATGCCAACGTCCATGATGGTGAACCTTTAACCAAATGCATCAACCTTTAGTGACAATATGATGGCCACATTGCCATTCTATAACCCCTACGATGCCTCAGCGTCAACCATCAATAATATGGTATGACCACGAGGGATAAACTATATCCCCCAGAATACGCCATCTTTGAATATAACTTCTATGATGACCATGAGGTAGCAAATGGATGAGAGTAATTTAGAGTTAGTGAATACCCTCAGCCAACAAATGAGAACTATTTTAAACCAGTTGATTGTAAATATGAATCGAACATACAAAGTGTTAGCAAATCAAATGGGGTGTATCAATGATTTCTTTAGCACACCCCCAATACAAGTTCGACCTTCTCCATAAATATCGAATGCTATAGTGGTCTAAATTCCTAAGAATGGCATACACATGCCACTGTAGGCCAAAACCAAGGGTTACATCAAGAACCTCCCTTGAACAGGGAAGAGGTAGAATAAATAGAACAAATCAACCCTATGCCTCTGATGGTTCAGAGGAATCAAAATGTTGACCAAGTGATTAGGTATGTCCAGCAGAATAATTTTGCAGGATAAAATAACATAACAAACATGGTCGAACAAATTTTGGCCCAGAATGGCCTTAATATGGGACTCCATCGACCGCATTTTATATTTCCTTTGTTAGAATATTTTAAACAATCAGAGTTACCCAAGGGATGGAAAGTCCTAAAGTTTACCAAGTTCGTTGGAGACACTAACGAGTTGACAGTAGAACACGTCGCCCGATATCAAATTGACGCAGACGACATAGCGAACAATGAGAATTTGAAAATGAAGTACTTCCCAAATTCTCTAACAAAGAATTCCTTCACTTGGTTCACAACCCACCCTCCCCACTCTATTCAATCCTGGATCCAATTAAAAAGGGTATTTCATGAGCAGTGTTATATGGGACATTCGAAATTCAGTTTGAAAGAGTTGGCAAGTGTGAGGCGAAGAGTCCCTGAGTCGATAGATGACTATTTGAATAGGTTCAGACTTCTAAAGGCAAGGTGCATCACCTAGGTTCCTGAGCATGAGTTGGTAGAAATGGATGCTAGTGGCTTTGACTATTAAATTAGAAAAAAGTTAGATACTTAATACCTTAAGGATATGGCACAACTTGCAGATAAGATTCATCAGGTTGAACGCCTAAAAGCTGAAAAAGACATGACAAATAAATGTCACAAAAAAGAGAGAGTAGGTTACATATATGCGTACGACTATGCCTCCAACATGGGTGATGATTGTTTTGAGGAAGGCGAGGTCAACGTTGTTGAATTAAAGCAAAACCCCCATATGTTTGTAAATTATTAAAACCATCAAGTGGAAAAAATCCTGACGAGACCAATAAAAACAAAAATTTCGCCACTAGAACTTACACTTTTGACATTACAAAGTGCGATGAAATATTTGATTTGCTAGTCAAAGATGATCAAATTATAGTATCTCCTGGTTTGAAATCTCCTCCTTTAAAAAAAAGGAAGAAGAGAGGTTTTTGTAAGTATCATAAATTTTTGGGTCATAAAACTTCTCAATGTGTGCTTTTCAGGGAGTTGTTCCAAAAGGCTTTGAATGATGGAAGATTACAATTTGGCGAAAAGCCTAAATCATCAATGAAAGTGGACTTAGACCCCATGCAGATGGAGGAGGCCCAATATGAAGGACCTATAGAGATCTTGATGGTGAAAGGTATCGATGGCTCCAACATGGATGTCGACAAGGAAGAACGTATCTCCCTTATTGTTGATTCCAACTTCCAAGATGTCTATCCCCAATATGAAGAGGAATTAATTGATTTCCTTGAGTGCTGCAAGCTCAACGACTCTAAGACCATGTTGTGCCTGTATTGTAGTGTCATGTTTGACGAAGAAGCGACAAAGAAAGTGGAAAGCTCTCAGAGGGTTAACCCTATACATGGATGGGGTGGAGGCCAAACATCTAGGTTCTTTCCAAATAATGGGGCAAACTTCGTCGGAACAAAGAGTAAATGTGGAAGTTTCAGCAGCCTCGACAGAAAACTTTCAGGCCATCTATAAGGGCACCCAAAGATAAGTGGGTGAAACCCCTCAACAAAAAGGGGGCGAATCATCCAAAGTGGAAGGAGGTCAACCCTAAAGTGGGGATACTAAGCGACAAAGCCCGGAAGGAGGAGAAGTGAAAATCACATGTCCCTCCGACCTACGAGGGCAAGAATCCTATGACGCATACCCAATGAAGGTGTCATCAGAGGAAGAAAAAGGATAAAAGGGAAGTCTTGACCAGTGAGCGTGAGGCCTTAGGGGCGAAGTGAAATGCAGTTGCGTCGAATCTTGGGGAGAAACCCTACTCTAAAAGGGTCAACAAGGAGGAACAACTGCATCTAATTTCCAAAAATGGCTACGAAGCCTCCCAAAATCAAAGGGGGACTTAGAGGTAGGGAGACAGCTCCTGAATACTCTCCCCAGTCAGAGGACGAAGCTGCATGTTACACTTCTCATCCTGAAGATGGGGATCCTTAATATTCCCTTCACTCTGAGGATGCTTATATGCCTTACTGTTCTACCCGACTTAGGCAAAAAAAGCCATAATACACTCCCGGGTCAAATGATGAGATGGTCGAGGATAACTTCAGCGGAGAGTCGAAATACGACCTTTAGTTAATTGTGGAATAATGTAAGTGTTGTCGGTCGTGTATGACCGAGTGTCCGAAGTTTCTGAGTTCGAGGAATATTTTCTTCACGATGAGAAGGCCAATAAGAAGCCTTTCTGCTATTACATCATGAATAATGGTGTGGTGAAAGAACAACAGGCAGTTTCTGAAAGGCCTGATCCCAACATGATATGTCACATGAAGCCATTGTTTATTAGAGCGAAGATGTATTTTAAGGCCGTCAACAAAGTGTTTGTCGATGGTATGGTGGAAGATGTATTTTAAGTCATCCGCCCATAGGGCTGAGCCAAAATAGTTGGCTTGAATTTTGGCCCACATGGATGAAAATAGAATAAAATCGGCCTTAGAGGCTGAGATATCTCAAAATTTGGCTTTTGAAGCCAACGTTGAAAGCTCCGAGATTTTTGGCTGAGGTGAGTCGACGATCAGTTTGAGAGATAGTAGACGCATAGGCTGAAATCTCATTTTCAAGCGCAACGACCGTCTCCAAGTACTGGATTCCTGTTCGAGTCTCTTCGTCTAGTTGGATTTGGCTGAATCTTTGAAGATTTTTTTCTTGATCTCAACATCGTGCACCTTTTTCTGCAAAGCTTCTATCTCTTTAGTCCAACCAGCAATTTGGGCATCCAGAGCAGCAACAACACTGTCCTCCCATATGAAACCAACTACTCGCTTCCGAATCCACACCATCAGACTAGATCACACCAAATATCTACTAACACCTTTAGTAACGCTTCACTGATTCACATCTGAAATCAGCTACTCGCTCCTGAATCCACACTATTGGACCAAAGCACACCAAAATTGGGTTGAAGCTCGTACACCATCATGCATGATTTTTAACCAATGTGCAATATCACCAAAATTATCACCATACAAATTACCAAAATTATACACAACATCATCCTCAATGCACCATAATTGGTTAATTCTACAATAAATAATAAACAACACTAAAATACCCCTAAACGGTGGTCAAACAATGTCCTAATCACAACACAACATCATAAATTGGAAACGACGACTCAATTCCATGCAACTGAGCAAACAACACTCATTCTAGTAGTATGATGGGTTACCCGTCACTAGAGTGATGGCCGTCACTACCCACACCATCTCACAAAACATCCCTATGACATTCATCTCACAAAACAATGCCTAGGGACCATGATGGTCTATCCGTTAGGCAATTGACGCCCGAAGTGCCTCAAAGGCCATGACGACTTGATTGTTATGAGTGTGACGCCCGTCACCCGGGTGCAGAAGGCAGAAAATGCATTTTTACCATGAAGTTCAAATCATAACTCCAATTTCCCCTTCCTAGCCCTCAAATCGATCAATAAAATTAGGAAAAACAATATCTAACATCAATACATCATATATCTATCAATTAACTTGCATTTTCTTTGATTAATCAGATTTTTTATATGTTTGTTCATCAAAATAACCACACACATGTAAACACTAATTCATACCATCATCGCTAATAAGAACACCTTATCTCCATGATAAATCAGTACAAAAATTTCATATAATACAACATATAATTCATGTTATTACAGAAATTGATTCACATTCATCAATCATTTATCAAAAGGGAAAAATTAGGGAAAAACCTAATGAGATTAAGGAATTCCCTCTAACCAATCATGCATTCAACATGATATTTGGAGTAACCTCCTCCTTACCTTGTACTTTCCAGCAAAAGCACCTTCAAGCTCTAACAATGGAGGTTATTATAAGCCATTGTTCTCTCTAGCCTCTTCTTTTCTAAATTTCAGCTTTTACGTACTACCCCAAAGATTCTCTACTAACTCCTTCTTATTAGAAACCTAATCCTCCTAAATTAATGATTCCTATAATGCCCCCACTTATTCCCCTATTTACCAAAATACCCCTTTTGACTCTAATTTTATTTTAATAATAATAATCCTCATTATTCTCTAATATTTTTAATTCTATTATTTAATTAAATAACTAGAACTATGTTCCACCAATCCAAAACATCATATATGAATACTAACAATCTAAACACAATCCAAATGTATGTATAAGTTGATTTAACCAATTAAATATATGTAAATTTAATTAAATAAATGAATTATAAAAACACGATGTTACATTTAAGGTTCTCATTCGATACTTGCCAAAATGAAAGACGAAATCATTTATTTTACTTCTTCTTCACATATATGGTACGTCAAACATCACTATTCATGTTACATTGTTGTTGTTGTTGATATTATTATTATTGTTGTTATTGTTGTTGCTGTTGTTGTTGTTGTTGTTGTTGTTGCTGCTGTTGTTAAGACTCTAAATCCTAAAGGTTTAATCTTGTTGTTATTTAAACTGAGATTGAATGCTATCCCTAATTTTTTTTATTGAAATAAGTACGTTATAAGTTTATTGTTGATGTTTATGTAGTTTTATTGAGAGATTTTTTTAGTTGTTGTTTAATGTTGTTGTTGTTTAGATTGAGATTTTATGTTAATGTTGTTGTTGTTACTATTTATTATCGTTTTTGAGTTGTCAATGTTGTTATTGTTGTTCTACCTCCTAACAATGCTTTAAAATATATATGTTGTTGTTTACTTATTGTTATTGAGTTTGAGATTGAGATTATCTTTTGGTGATTCTTTGTGCAACTCTTATCTTGTTCTGCCGAACATGTCAAGAGAACATTAGAGTGACAAAAAATACAATTGACTTTATTATATCTAATGTTGATTATTTGTTTCAATAACCCCTATTTGAGCATATAACCTATTAAATTGATTTTGAAAACAATAATATAAAAAATTATGCTGTATTTGAAAAATATCTTACACTAATTAATGTTTTTTGAGCATTTTGCAACCCATCATTCATCTCACGTTCTTTAATGGTTAAAATCTTTCTCATGTTTCTAGTTTTTGTTCAATGAAGAACTTGAAACATTGGACGCGATTCGAACCATTAAAGAATGAGAGATGAATGATGAGTTAAGAGATGCTCGAAAATATTTTATTAGTGCAAGTTGTCCTTCAAATATAACATGATTGTTCATATAGTTATTTTGTAAACAAATTTGAAAAGTTATATGTTCAATTAGGGTTTGATGAAACAAACAATCCACATTAGATATTGTCATACCCCAAAATTTGCCCGTTAATATTACGAGGCATTTTTCAAGGCACTCCAACTTATTTTTCAAGACATTGATCTTAAGGGAACAAAGACCCAGCATACAGGTGACCAAATCCAGAAAATGGCCTAAACTGGCTTGCTCGCTAGGCGAGCAAATACTTCGCCTAGCGAACCCTTCGCTACACCACTCGCCTAGCGAAGCTTGCGAATACCAGAATTTTTGGGCTTCATTCTGAGCCCATTAGGTCACAAAAAAATCACTATAAATACCAAGACCTCAGTCAGAAGAGGGGAGGACGAAAAGGAGAACGAAAACAGAGAGATAGAAAGAAGGCATAACAAACCCTGGAGGCTAACCCAGAGAATTCAGAGCAACCCTAAAGAAAGCCCTGAAGGAAACTCATCTGCACAATTCAATCCAGCGCCAACCCTAAAAGTGACTTGCCAATTCAAGGTTGCAATTCAATTGCAAACAGGTTTGCATTACTATTACCGCTTTATGTTCTTAATTTACATGTGATATCATAATTGACTTCATAAATATATTTGAGGTTTTGCCTGTGGGTTTAAATATGTCTGAATATCTTGAATGTTTAACCATGTAATTGCTATAATGGATGCCATAGGGTTTGGAGCTTGCTGAAATCGTACTGCTCTAAAATTCAAAACCCGCAGCCGTTCGCTAGCACATCGCTGAGCGAACATATAGCGAGCGTTCGCTAGGCGAGGCAGCAGCGAATATGACAGTCGCTGACTTTTCTGTTCTGATCTTTGCTCGTCTGACATGTTTTATTATCACCATGCATTGTTTACCTGACATCATTACTGTTGTGATTCCTTTTGTTTGGTGCAATTCTCGATTGCACCCTGATTTGGTATTCTGACCTGTTTACTGAATATTGTAAGGGCTCACATACTCCTGGAAAAGGTAGCATGCTAGGTATTCCACTTTATTTGTGGGATACCCCTGTGGAGATTCATCCTAATTACCTAATTGATTATAAAATACTGCCTTTGAATATGTGATCTTGGATCTCTCTTTGTTGCCTTATGGTATTACGGTATTACGGTATTACGGTCATGTCCCGTGAATGTGGGGATGCACTTAGGAAAGACCCTTTGGTTAAATCATCATGTCCCTATAAGATAAATCATAGTCCCTCGGATGTTGCCTGCGAATATATGATTTTTGTCCCTCGATGACCCGTCGTTGTAGCCTACGGTTAAATGATGATCGTCCCGTCGAATGCTAAGGTATCCTTACAAATGTTGCCTTCAATGACCAATCGATGACCCTACAATGACCCTTTTACATCCAAAGGGATAAGACTACTTACTTCTCAATAGTAAGGACAGTTTTACCCTCATAAGGATAGGAAATGCCCATAAAGACCTTGGGTGGGTATAACTCTTAATTGCTGGCTCACAACCTAAAACATTTTTCATACCTCACACTTTGCAAATACTAGAAAATCATCACTTGGTATACATTCGTACTAGAATCATTGCCAAGTTATATTTTTCTAAACAACTTTCAAAATTAAATGAGATAAATACTTTGTATACATTCGGACAAGAATCATTACAAAGCTAAACTCTTTTTTCAAAACATTTTCTAAGCAGTTCACAAACACTTTTTTCAGACAAGAAAAACATAAGTGATCCAGCAATTAAGAGCCCATGGATAACCATGGATACAAAGGGTGCTAACACCTTCCCTTTGTATAATGTACCTCCCGAACCCAAAATCTAATTAAGGTCTTTCCTGTTCTTTTCCACCTTTCCTTATTGGATAAAAGAAAAGTCGGTGGCGACTCTTGCTATCCGCGACATTTGCTTTCTAAAGCAAAAACACACAAAGTCAGTTCACCGTATGACAGAACTGGCGACTCTGCCGGGGACATGCCTTAAAAAGAGAGGTTGCCTTAAAAAAAAAAAAAAAAAAAAAAAAAAAAAAAAAAAAAAAACATGACCACTTATTTGAATCGTCTGATTTACTTTTAAGGGGTTGCTTGGGTATTTTATGCTTGAGTGAAAGATCCTGCACCCGGATCTAGTGTACCTTAGGTAAGTAGCAAAAGATCATCGCGACTATCCGGCGTATACTGGAATGGTCAAAATGATGGCTACGGTTAATGTGACACTTTGGATGTCCTGATGTTCCTCATGTTTACTTGAGGAAAAATTTGGCGTCCGCGTGGTGTCATCAAAGCGTTAACCAGACCTTTAGAACCATAATTGACTCATCTTGGCCATTAGAAAGTAGTGAGATAACTGACTTCGGTTCCGACTGGGGTTGGTTGAGACTCGATACTACACTCTTTGAGATTGGACTTTAGGGAAGCTTTGGTCAACCACTTGGTGTTGCACTGAAGTGGACTTAAGGAAAGGTCAATGATTTGAGATCCTTCTAGAACCCGGTTACTATTCTAGGACAGGTTGAACCAACCAAACTTCAGTGGGGAGGGTACTTACCTATGGAACTCATGCAGGCCTTAAAACCTAGGAATGATTGTTGGGTGACTTGTTTGTGCTTGTTACTTATTTAACATCATAACATCATAACATCATAACATCATGGCATTGTACTAATCATTTCAAGGACTTAGGGATTTAACTTTGCTCTGTTTCGTAAGGCTATGGCTTCCAGGAAGACCATCCGGATCAATTTTGTAGCAATCTCTCCTCAACTAAAGGATTTAGTGTCAGAACTTCCTGATCAGGCTCAGTTCATCAAGAAACATGGTTCTCTCCTTAATTTGGTTACCACTGGTTTCAAAGAAGATATGATGAGAGTTCTATTCCAGTTCTTCGATCCTAAGCATCATTGCTTCACTTTCCCAGATTATCAGTTGGTACCCACATTAGAAGAATTCTCCAGGATGCTTGGGATACCTATCCTTGATCAAATACCTTTCAGTGGTTTAGAAAAGATTCCGAAGTCTGAAGAAGTTGCCGCAGCTTTACACATGACAAAGTCAGACATTGAAACCAATTGGGTAACAAGAAGTGGAGTTAAGGGTTTACTTGCCAAGTTTCTGATAAATAAGGCCCGAGAATTCTTAAAAGATATGAATGTCCATGCTTTCGAAGATGTCCTAGCATTACTAATCTATGGTTTGGTGCTATTTCCTAACCCAGATCAATTCATAGACATGAATGCTATTAAGATATTTCTCACTCATAACCCTGTGCCTACCTTGCTTGGAGACATTTTGCATTCCCTTCACACTCGTACTATGAAAAGGCAAGGGACTCTCATGTGCTGCGTACCTTTATTATCTAGGTGGTTTATTTCGCACCTTCCTCAATCAGTCTTGAAGAATGAGCAAAATTTGAAGTGGTCTCAAAGGATAATGTCACTCTCCCATTCAGACATTCGTTGGTGTCCTCATCTCGAAGAAAATGTTATCCTCATTGACCGTTGTGGAGAATTCTCTAACGTACCACTCCTGGGGATGAGGGGAGGTATTACTTATAATCCTGCTTTAGCCTTACGTCAGTTTGGTTGTGCTCGAAGAGATGGTCCACATGAAATAATTATCCAAGGCGTTGTGTTTGACTATGACAACGATTCCCAAGGTCTCCGTCAAAAATTTGTACGAGCTTGGGGCATGGTGAAAAGAAGCACTTTAGGACAGAAAAACTCTATTCCTATGGAACCTTACCTCAGATGGGTACGCGCAAAAGCTCGTGAACTTGGCATGCCATATCTTGCAGTCGGACCGTGGATTGCTGAACCAGAAGTTGAAGGAGGTACTCCTCAGATCATTCCTTATCTAGATATACCTACCAATGTTGAAGAATTGAAGAGATCCTGGATCCAGTTGAGAGAGGAAAGGGATACTTTTGAAGCCCAGTTCTGTGCTGAAAGGAAGAAAGTGTTAGAGCTCACCAGCCAACTTAATGAGGAACGAAGACTCAATGCATATCTTCGCCCGAAAAGAAGCCGTCCCTAGGAGACTTGAGCTTTCATTGTATTTTATTATTTTGTTGTAATAAATATTGATTACAAAATTATTAATAAAAGTTCCTTTCTTGGTGGTTTACGCAAAGTTAAATTCCAAAAGTCCTTGAAAACATTTCATACATTGCATAGCATGACATAACATTGCATAACAGGTATTCTAAAGGACCCATGTTCTCACGGTCTTCCTATTGCAAACAGAAATATGGCTCTCGAACAAACTGTCAAAGATCTCCAGGCTCAGAATGCTCAATTCCAGGAGATGATCTTGAACTTATCCAAGGGGCAGGAGGAGCTGAAGGCTCTCTTGCTCGAGAAGAAGAAAGACAAGAAAGCTGTGAATTACATTAACCCGGGAAGAAGACTTAAAGGACAGGCCGCAGGAGTCAAGATTGGAATTCCGAAGGATAAAGAAGATGAGACAGAAAATGATTCGAAAGATGAGAATGTTGATCCCTTCAACCCTGAGGACGACGACGGAGATTATAAAAATGAATAGTACTCTCCAAAAGATGATAAGTATAAGTTGCTAGAAGAACGTATGCTAGCTATGGAGGGTCAGAAGGCGCCCGATCTGGATTTCGAAAGCTTGGGACTGGTCTCTGATGTGGTCATTCCCCGCAAATTCAAGGTCCCCGCTTTCACTAAGTATGATGGTGCGTCTTGTCCTCAGATGCATTTGAGAGCTTATGTGAGAAAGATTCAGCCGTATACCACTGATAGGAAGCTATGGATCCATTTCTTCCAAGAGAGTCTGTCTGGCACACAGTTAGAGTGGTATTATCAGCTCGAGAGCTCTAACATCCACACCTGGACTGATTTAGCGACAGCTTTCTATAAGCATTACCAATATAATTCTGAATTAGCGCCTACTCGGCTACAGCTGCAGAGTATGACTATGGGCTCTAAAGAAAGCTTCGAAGAATATGCTCAAAAATGGAGAGATTTGGCTGGCAAAGTCAAACCCCCTATGACTGATCAAGAATTAGTGGACATGTTCATGGGTACACTGACTGGTCCATTCTACAGCCATCTACTGGGAAGTTTTTCATCGGGTTTCACTGACCTTATATTGACAGGTGAACATGTTGAAAGCGGCATTCGAAGTGGAAAGATACAGGCAGCTACCTCTGCAAGTACCAAAAAGTCCTATCAGGGAAAGAATCAATCAAATGTTGTGTACGGTGAAAGAGGTCATGACAAGAAAAACCGTGACCATACCATTGGAGTAGTTACGATTGCAGCACCGCCATCTCAAAACTTCCAGCACAGACCAGACAGGCCAAGAAGGCAGTTTACCAAGATCAATATGACTTTAGCACAAGCACTGCAGGGTATGCTAAAGGCAAATTTAATTACCCTCAGAGGCCCTCTTGAAAATCTCAACACTACTTCTCCTCGTCATAATCCCAATGCCAGGTGTGCATATCACTCTGATAGCCCTGGGCATTGTAAGACCCCAATTTTGGCCCTAAGATCCCTCATGGCCCATATCATCTCATATCATGGCCTCAAGGATCATTGCATGCCTTTGCTTCCCTCCTAGTGGGTAGGTTGCCTTGTGTGTGTGGTTCTTGATCACCAAGCATGTTTTGCATTTGTATATTATTGCTTTTCATATGTTTATCATCCAAAAAGTACAAAAATATTGTCAGTCTAACCTTGTTGCTTGCAGTTGAAGCAATTATCAGCAATTAGGTCAAAGACAGTCAACAGTCAGTCAAAGCAATGGATGGTGGCCATTCTTGCAGAATTTGGGCACCATGATCAATAATCAAGAGTTCATACAACTTGGGACATCATTGGAAATCAAGGTCTCAAGGGATTAGGGTTTGAAATTCATCAGAAGTGGTTCAATCATGCAAAACCCTAGAAAAGTCAACAGAAAGTCAAACTTGGTCAACTGGCCATTTAATCAGTGATTTGATGGATGGAATTGATTTGAAGGAGTTCATTCATGTCTATACAAGCCTCATATGTCATGTCCAACCTCATCATGGAAGAATTTGAAGTCAAACAGAAAATTTCCAAAAATGGAAACTGGGCCTGTAATTTTAACTGCCAAAAATGGAAACTTCTTGATCCTCAACTTACATCATGATACAAGCCTCAAATGAATTTTTGCCCAACATGAAAGTTGAAGATCTTGTTCTCCCATTTCCAAAAAGTCCTAGAACTCTCAATTCCCATGTGTGGTTGGCAAGTTATGATCGAATCGATTTCAGAAAATCTTGAACTTCAAAGGGCCATATCTCTCAAACCGTTTGGCCAATTTTGGTGGGGTTTTTTCCTACAAGTCACATTTGATCCCCTCTTTCCAAAAATATAAATTTCATGAGCCAAAACTTCATCAATCAAAATGGCATATTTTGACATTTCTCATTTAAATGCAAGTTTGACCAAGAGTTGACTTTTTGATATAAACATTTTTTCAACATTTGGCCAATTGGGAAAGCTCAGAAATGTCATTTTAAGTGTGTTTGCAAAGTCAAAATATGCAGCACATGTGAATCATACTTGGTTGCTTGAATTGTAAGAAAAGTACAAATTTCACTATGCTACTACCATACTCCCATGGACCTTGCCATGCTTGGTACTTCTAGCAGCATTCTTGATCATTCTTCTGTCACTTTTGAAGCCTCATTATGCAGCTATACTCCAACAGTACATAAAGCCATCCTTGCTTGCTTGGATTGAGGAGGAAAGTACATTGCTTCAACAACCAAATGCAATAGCCATAACTTGTACTGTCCAATAGCAGTTTGGACAGCACCACTTTTTCTGTCAAGAGAGGCTCATTGCAGTCACAAGCAAAGAGGGGAGAATGCAGCAGAAAGTCATGATTTCCCCTTGCCCTCACCTTGCTATTTTCTGTCAAAAAACACAACAAACCAAGCCTGGCAGCCAACATCCAAACCAGCAAGAAAACTACCTTCACTCACTCCCTAAATTTTGATTTTGGCTTTGGCATTCTAAAAAGGGCTGTCACAACTCAAAGGACAAAAACCAAACACTAATTGCAACCACAATCACCTTCACTCATCCTAGCTGCATTCATCCTTGCTTGGCATTTTTCTGTCAAAAACCTTGCAAAACCACAAAGAACATAGAACAACACAGTAGAAACACCATTTTCCTGCCATGAGGAAAACTGCTAGCAGCATACCACTCTCTCTCAAAAATTCACTTGGCTTGGCATTTCAAAACTTTCTGTAAAAACACTACTGACTGCACACATTTTTCATTTTCTCTAGACACTGCAGCCACACGACAGAAATTCACACTCTCTCATTTTGCATTTTGGCCAAAGCAGAATTTCTGAGAAAATCCTCCAAACACACGAGCAAGCTTCTGATCCTCCATCACTTGAGCACTCTTTGGAAGCATTTTATATCCTCAAACCACACCTTTGCAGCCTCCTTCTCATTCTGTTTTCACCAAAGCTCAACAATGGAAAATCGTGAGTTGGACACTTTCAAGCATCTTTGAGCTGGCTTACTTCAAGAATCCTCCATTCTAGAGCACAAGGAGAGACTGTTTGAGCTTAAAACCACCAGAACAACACTGCATCTCCATTTCTTAAAAATCAAGTAAGTGATTCGACCTCAATCATTTGCCATGCCATGATATATTTATGAAAGACCTTCTTGAGCTGATTCTAATGAACTAAAGCATGCTTAAAATGGTTGTGTCGTGGCCAAGAAATCTGGATTTCATTTTGTGTGTCCAAACCTATTTCTGTTCGATTTACCTTGCTAGCATTGATTTAATGAAATGTGATGCCACATTCTTGTTATTTGATGTATGATGATGCTATTAGGATGCTTGATTTCACTTTCTGGACACTTTGATTTTTCATGTGTGAATGAGGTTATGCTGTTCATATTGAAACCCTAGGGCATTTTCCAGAATTTCCCAGGATTGTACTTGGTTGTTGCTGTATGATGTTACCTGAATGCCAATATCATGCTATTGTGTGGTTTTGCTTAAAACTAGTTTTATGATGATGAACTTGATGCATATGCCCTGCTATTTTTGCAAACCTTCCCTGTCCAGAATTTCCATGAGTAATGCTTGTTTGGTTGTTGGTTGATGTTGCTTGATGTTCATTATGCCATGCCATTGTGTGTTTTTGCTCGAAACTTGTTTGATGTTGATGAACCATGAAGTTGAATTGATGCATGATGCTGCTGCTCAAACCCTAGCTGGCTGCCCAGAATTTCGAATGCCTTTGGTTGTTGCTCTGTTGCATGATATTGTATGGACCTACTGCTTGCTACACCATGCTGTCTATGTGCTGTTGTTGGATTTCATTGTAATTAATTGCTTGATGATGATGACTGATGTTGAAACCCTAGCACTGCCCAGCTTGTCCATGAATCTTGTCTGGAATTTGTTTGGTGTAAAGTCGCATGAACCTTGCTGTTTACCATGTTAAGTGATTTTGTGTTGATGTTGGTGATACCATGTTGAATACCATGCTGATTAAATGCTGCTGCAGTTTTGAAACCCCATGAACATTGTCCTGAAAATCCATATAACTGTGTTGTATGATGTTGACTGCTTGCTGCAAGAACATTGCCAAATGCTATGTGTAGCGGTGTATTCGTCGCTATATGATCTATCGATTAAATCATAAGCTAAGAGATACGTTGAAATTTTCGAGTCGCCACCGCACTTTTATTTATCCAAAGGATTGGCTAAAAAGCGAACAAAAGCCTAAGAAGTTTTACACGTAGAAAACTAATAAAAAGATCAGAGATTCTGGGTAAGGGGTAAATTACGCAATGGGAAGGTGTTAGGCACCCACTACGTCCTAGGTACTCCTAGGGAGCCCTTTTCACACTTGTTATGCAAAATTGTTATTTGTTATGACAAAATATTGTGCAAACATGATTGGGATGATGAGAAAAGAATATACAAGTTTATTATTTATGGGTTATTGGGTTCGAACGGATGAACCCGTTGCCTACGTACCTTCCATCAAAGGTAAGGATCAGAACGCCGTAGTTCGGCTAAAAGATTTCCAAAAGTGGGTTAGGTTCAATTTAAACACAAACCCTAGGTCTTACGTTATCCACGGGAGAAAACTCAACCTTATATAAACAACAACGTCCACCATGTGAGAACGGCTTCAACTTGCCAGGGAGGGGTTAACCCTATAATAGGCAAGGAAGACTTACAATTCAATCACTAAAGACAGAAGGTGAGATTAACATCAACCACTAAGATAAATCAAACCTATAGCTCATGTATGAAAAGATTAATGGACAAAGCCAAAACAAGTGAATGAGTGGAGTTACTGATTATGATTATGAAAATGGAGTCAAAGTATGATTAAGATCAATTCAAATAATTATTATGAAAATGAAGTTTTGAAAAAAGTCAAGGACTTGAGTCCAGGTTTTTAGTTAGAAAACATGAAGATGTTTGCACAACACTTATGTCAAGTTTGAAAGGTATAGTGTGAAAAGTCTAGGACATAATGGATGATGAATCGATGAAGGATGGATAGTAAAACTTCTTAGAAGGTTCACCTCTTGAAATCATATAGCAGATGATTCAAGTGTGTCCTTTGGAATAGCGATTAACAATAACAAACAAACAAAGCAAGCCAAAAGCGGATATCGGATGCCAATCAATGGTCTTATACCAATCTCCACAGGCGAAGAAATAAAAGGCGGATACCGGATACCAATAGATGGATTTACACCAGTCTCCTAAAACAGAACAGGATATCAGATGCCACTCAATGGACTTACACTAATCTCCTCAAAAGAAAAACAAAGATGAGAAATGGAAGTTAACTGCCAATCTATCTGGACTTAGGTTAACTTCACAGTATGGTCCTAGGAAATCCAATGCCACATCACTGGGACTTATAATGGATCCTCGCATACAAGAACAAAAGCAACAATATGATCACAGGAATGCAAATGCCAACTTACAGGGACTTATAATTGCAACCTCTCACACAAACAAATGAAACAAACTATGATCACAGGAAAGCAGATGCCAACTTACAGGGACTTATAACTGCAACCTCACATACAAACAGATAAGACAGACTATGATCACAGGAAAGCAGATGCCAACTTACAGGGACTTATAACTGCAACCTCACATACAAACCAAACAGATCAAATTATGATCACAGGACAACAGATGCCAACTTACAGGGACTTATAACTGTATCCTCACATACACACAGATAAACAGAAGATATGAGTGACCAATGAGGTCTTACACTCTATCCTTCCATGTCACAGGAGCAAATGCCAAAGCAATGGACTTACAATTGTCCTCAATGGGTAAACAACAATGATAGCATCACAAAACAAATGAGATGATCATGCATTAATGGCAATTGATGATGATGATAAATGCATAGCATACAGGCAAACAAATGCATATGAAGCAAATCAAACAATCAATGAATATCAAACAGCACACTCTATAGCCAAACAATTGGGGCTCACACAAGAGGGTTTGACTTTAAAAGTCCACTGTAATGGGTGAAGGTCGCTCTTAACCTTGCCATTGAGAGGCTAAGGTGAAGCAGATGAAAAGGAGATGAGGGGTGTGCCTCATTGCTTCTATCTCAGATTAGAGAGAGCATCAAAGAAAGTGTGGGAGTTCAGAAAGTAGGAACTCTCTCCACATTATTGACTCGATTAGATCTTGGGTATTTATCTCATTGCTTCAACCATGTAATGGGAGCAAAGAGAGGACACACTGAATAGTGGGGGATAGATTGCTTATCCCTACCTTCCACCAATTGCCTTACTTGAAGGACTTTTCCTGCTTGGGACAAATATAAACAAACACAGGCATTGCCTCTTAAGGAGGACTTCAGACAGTTTGCCCGGTCAAATAACAGACCGGGTCTCCAGACTACATGAAGAAGAAGTAATTATACCTCAAAGCAAATGCTAAAAAGCAAAGCAAGCAATCAAGTTCAAAGAACTTAGGCAACTAAAGTACCTGAAAAAAGTCAAACTTATTAGCAAACAAGTCAACAGTCAAAATCAAAGGAAATACCAAAAGTCAACCACAGAGGGACCAATTGTGCAAGGCACAAAGACTCAAGCATATGAGTCACCTACAAAACAAATGTTAGCACATGATATAATTCAACTCAAACAAATTTGAATGGTCTTTGAGGCATTGGTGCTTAACCTGAAACAGATGAACTCAACATAAGCTTAGAAGACCACTAGGACTAGCCTAGGGTCAAAGATGAAAGAAAAAGTCAAGGCAGCAAGGGAAAGTCAACCCAATTCAAATTTAAACATTCAATAAGCATTCTCAATTGGATTCATAATTATATCATGCATCATGGTCATTTCATATGCAAAAGGATGCAAAGCATGGCAAGAGAAGCATACAAAAGTCAACAGCAAAGACTTCATTCAAAAGTCAATTCAAACAAATCTCAAAAATCATGAAATAAATCACACTCAATCCTAACATCTAACATGGTATACATGTAAAATTTCATGGCATTTGGATGAGAGGAAGGCAGTCAAGTAAAATCATGAAGTCAAATCAAATTCAAGCAAGCATGGTGAAAGTCAACAAACAAGGGTCAACTTCAAAAAATCATATCAATTTGAAAACAGAAGAGAAATGAATGAGATTAATACCAATGCAAAGCCTGAGATGTCTAGTTATCACATATGAAATTTCATGATCATACAATAAAATTTGAGAATTTCACAAAAGATTTGGCAAGGCATAGCACAAAAAGTCAACAAATGACCAAGTATGGAAGAAAATTCTCAATCAAATGGAAAACAGCAAGATTAATTCCAAGAAAATTCATACATCAATTAGACATACAAGGGATCATTCATGCAAAATTTGGAGTCATTTGGATGTAGGGAAGTGTGTGAACAAAAATTGTGAAAATGCATGATCATGGTATAGCACCAAATGCAACACACAACTTCAAAAAATCATAACTATCAATCCACAAATGATAAATGCACAAACTCTATATGGAAACAAAGGTCAAAGTGTCTATTTTCACCACAAAAAATTTCAAAGGCATTGGATGCAATATGACAATTTCACAAAAGGAATGGAACAATGTATCATTTTGGCATACATGTCAAGAAAATAATTATCATTTAAAAAACCAACCAATGGAAAAATAATTAAAATTCACATTTAAATACTAGACTCAATTATGAACATCATGGAAAAAGAATCATAATTTTTGGATTAAAATTGAAGGAGAAATTAATTGGTGAAGTTTGATGATTAATTGAGCAAAATATGAACAAGAGCATGGTCAAACAAGGTCAACAATGGCATTTGTGTAATTCTGCAGTCACTTATTGAAGTGCTGCGTTTTGGGCAAGGCAATTGAAATGTTTTCATTGGCTGTTGCCCAATGAAACAGTAAATTGGCCAATGAGCTTCAAAGCTCTGAGTTTCTAAAACCCTAAGGGTTTCTAACACAGCAAGGCATTTTATGTAATCCACAAACATGATTTCAACCAAGCATCAAGCAAAACGTGACTCAACTAAACCACACAACAGCATAGCAAGAATTTCAACATGCAGTCTCAACCAAAACAAACAACAGCAACAACCTGGCATTGTGGGAAAAATTCTGGGCAGAGTTTATGGTTTGGCAAGGACAGCAGCATGCGTATTCATCAGCAACAATATTCATCATCATACAGGCATCATTATCATTCAACAGCAAACCAAGCAAAAGCACATAGGTAGCATGGCATATGTACTTATGTAACATCACGACACCAATACACAAAACATAAACCAAGTGGATTTCTAGGAAAGTTTGAAACAGCAGCAGAGCATATCCATCATCAACATGTAATCATCAAAAATAACAGCATTCATTATGTTTCACATGGATCTTCTGGTCACGATGTTTGGTTCAAATAACAGTAGCAGGGTTTTATTAGCACGTGCTCATCAAATTCATCAACAGATCAAGTAACATGATACAATAGCATGGCATTTAAGTAAAGTCCATATTGCAACCTAACAGTAACATACCAAATGCAATTCAATGAGGGTTTTCTAAACTGCAGTAAGGTTCAGCAGTAGTAGCATGGTTACATGATTTACATGGATTTCTAAGCAATACTCACAAGGTTTCAAAAACAGCAGCAGGCTTTAACAGCATTGTTAACATCATGTCATCATCATGTCTCATCATCAAATAAAATTAAACAGCCACGTGGGAACCACAAATGTAACACAACCATGATGATCATATAACAAACAGCAGTCAACATACATAAGCCAGCTTTCTGGAAAAACAACAGGATGTTTGGTTTAAATAGCAGCACACATGTATTCATTTTCAAACAGCAACAAAGTATATTCATCATCCAATGAACCAAAACTAGACCAAGCATAGCATAATTAATATGGCAGCTGTAAACAATCAGCATGGTATTGGTTTTAAAACAACAACAAGGGATATGCTCATGGGATTTCAATAAATGCAGCATGGTTTTGAAATACTTCAAGCAGCATGAGTAACAACAATAGACAATCCTCATAAAACATGGTTTCTGGAAAGGCCAAGGTTTCAACAACAGCAGCATATATGGTATTCATCATCAATTTGCAGCATAATGTATTCATCAAAATCATCAAGTGAAGTTCCAAACAACAAGCATCCAAACAACAGCATACAATATGTTCAGCTCATAGAAACAAGCTTCAAGCAACATCATACCATAACATGGCATTGCAACATATAGCAAACAACAGTCAATCAACCTTGAATTATCTGTGTTTTCAAGCAATACTAGGGGTTTACACACAGCATACAACTCCAATATCAATTGTTCAAACATTCAAGCATCAACTGTAACCAATGTCAATAATCAAAACAAAGCAATGTAACCTCATCATGCAGCACCAACCAAAACAAAGCAAGACATGGATCATGAGAAAAAAATCTGGGCAGATAAACAACATGAGCAACAGGGTATCATCACCAACAATCCATCATAATCGAAACTTCCAGAAAACTATAATAAGCATACCAAAAGCTTCAGCAACACAAATGCAAGCATAATATAATATCCATTTTCTTCAATTCATCATGATCAAACCCAAATCGATGGAAAATAGATTTGTATGCAAAAATGAAAACTCAGATTTCTCCCTCATGTCACAACCATTTCATTCGAAACAAATTGCATTGAAACTAGCATACCAAGACCTTTCATAAACATAACATAACAAGGCATATGAGGGAGGTCGATAACTTACTTGGTTTCGAAGAAATTGTTGAAACAGTGGTGTATTGGATGATTTAGGTGCAAACAGGTGATGCTTATGCTTTGTAGTGATGGATGCTGAAGCTTTTCTAGCTCGAGAATACTTGGAGCTCTTCAAATCTCATCTTGCCATTAAAGGTCCTTTGAAGATGCAGAGCTTGAAAGAGGGTTACAGTTGAGAAATGATGTGCAAAACAATCCCAAATGATGTTTAGATGATGGAGGAATCAAGGTTATTCGAGGGTTTTCAAGGGTTTGGCAGAAAAGTTCACTTGAGCCAAAATGCAAATGAGAGAATATGTGTTTTTTCTGTGTGGTAGGCTAAAAACTAGGGTTTGTTTGGACAAAATGAAACTTAAATATGACCTGTTTAACATCACTTAATTAAATGGTAAGCTTGTTTAGTGTAAATGCACTCATTTGCATTTTTGCTAATTATGTCCAAATGAAGTGGAGGTGTGTTTTTGCTGAGAAATTGGGCTGCTACAGGCTGCAAAAAGGACAACATATTTGCTGTTTTGGTTGTACAAGAAAAAGCTGTACTGATTTTTACTTTTGTGAAGCTTCTTTTGCCAAATTGCCAAATTTGCATTTTGATTCAAAATGATGGGAAAATGGTGGTATGATGATGGTTTATGGCTTGGAACAAATCACAAATGTGATATGGAACATTTCCCAATTGACCAAATCAAGAAAAAGTCAAAAACTCAAAAAGTCAAACTTTGGTCAAACTTTGAATTTAAATGCAAAAGGTCCAAAAATGCCATTTTGATTGGCAAGGTTTTAGGTCATGAAATTTATATTTTTGGAAAGAGGGTGAAAAATGTGGTTTGTAGGAAAAAACCCCACCAAATTTGGCCTTATGGTTTGAAAGATATGGCTTGTTGAAGTTCAAAAATTGGTGAAAATGATTTGATCATATCTTGACAACCACACATGGGATTTTGATGTTCTTGGACTTTTTGAAAATGGGAAGACAAGATCTTCAACTTTCATGTTGGGTAAAAATTCATTTGAAGCTTGTATCATGATGTAAGTTTAAGATCAAGAAGTTTCCATTTTTGGCAGTTGAAATTACAAGTCCACTTTCTATTTCTGGAAAATTTTCTAATTGGCTTGATTTTCTTCCATGATGAGGTTGAACATGATAGATGAGGTTTATACAAGCATGAATGAACTTCTTCAGATCAATTCTATCTATCAAATCCTTGATTAAATCAACTGTTGACCAAGTTTGACTTTTCTAGGGTTTTGGACTGATTGATGCACTTCTGATGATTTCCAAACCCTAATTCCTTGAGAACCTGACTTCAAATGATGTCTCAAGATGTATGAACTTTTGATTATTGATCATGGTGCCCAAATTCTGCAAGAATGGCCACCATCCATTTCTTTGATTGACTGTTGACTGACTTTGACCTAATTGCTGATGATTGCTTCCACTGCAAGCAACAAGGTTAAACAGACAATATTTTTGTACTTTTTGAATGATAAACATATGAAAGCAAAGATATACAAATGCAGAGTATGCTTGGTGATCAAGAAATAAACCTACAAGGCAAACCAACCCACTGGGAGGGGACAAAGGCATGCAATGATCCTTGAGGTTATGGCATGAATGATATGGGCCATGAGGGATCTTAGGGCCCAAAATTGGGGTCTTACAGATGCCCCTATTTAAGGTCATTCTAGCCGGAGAAGTGAAGTTTAGAAATCTTCATCTCGACGCGGTAGAATGGGCTTAAATAACAGTAATGAGACAAATTTTGGTCCCTAAGAGACCTCATGATGCAAATGTATGTATGCAAAAGACACAAATTCTGTGGGGAATATGATTCACACAGAAGAAAAGACGATCCATCGGAGTAATACACTCACCAGGAGCAGAGACTCTAATAAGGCTCTATGGGGATAACAAAAGAAAAAGAGATGTGTGAACAATACACGACTCCAAACTGGGGAAAAACAAAACTGACATAACGTGATCAAAACACAACTCTGATTAGGGAAACAGAAAAACAGATTGGAGAACTCACTGGGGAGTGAAGGACTCATACTGGGGAAAAGAATTCCAAAGGAAAATAAATCCATTGGAGAGACACAAGCTGACTCCTGAGGAGAAGCAACAAAAAAACTTCACTGGGGAAAATAACAAGCAAAATGAGATGTTACCAGGCATACGGGTAACAAACTCAGGAAAATCTGACTCCACAGGGGGACCGAAGTCATAATAGGGAGCAGAAAGGAGGGAACACCAAGGATACCGGTTACTGGGTATATAATAGGTGACCGACCAAAGACGTGAATTGGTGTGTGTTCCAAAACACTCATCATCCTGAAGAAAGCTAGAACAGCAGACTTGTTTATAGGATGGACATTTGATTCTGTAAAGAATGCAAATCTTACTCAATTGGGGAAACAAACAAAGTGTTCGACAAAAGAGTGCATGAGATATATTATTCATAGCCGTCAAAACATGAATAATGTACTCGCATGGAAAGTTATCCTGAACCGGGTTGTAGGTTGTTTATAGGATAAAATCCGAAATCGTGAATTGGTGTGTGTTCCAAAACACTCATCACCCTGAAGAAAGCTAGAACAGCAGACTTGTTTATAGGATGGATATTCAATTCCATAAGGAAAATGAATTTTACTCTGAGGGGAAAACAACAAAAGATTGACCCAAGAGTGAACGAGATATAATATCCATTACCGTCAGAACGTGGATAGAATACTCAGATGAGATATATTATTCATTACCGGCAGACCGTGAATAATATACTCGAAAGGAAAAATATCCTGAACCGGTTACTGGGTTGTTTATAGGATAAAATCCGAAGACGTGAATTGGTTTTCACTTCCAAAACACTCATCATCCGAAACACAAACTGGTTAAAGGATGGGTATTCGATTCTACAAAGAATACGAATCTTACTCAAATGGGGACACAAACCCAAAGAGTGCATGAGATATAATATCCATTACCGGCAGACCGTGGATAAGAATACTCGCATGAGATATATTATCTATTACCGTCAGAACGTAGATAATAAACTCGCATGGTAAGAAACACCAGAGATACCGGTTACTGGGTATATAATAGGTGATCTACCGAAAACGTGAATTGGTTTTCACTTCCAAAACACTCATCATCCAAAACATAAACTGGTTAAAGGATGGATATTCGATTCTACAAAGAATACGAATCTTGCTCAGTTGGAGAAAATCAACAAAGGATTCCAACTAAAGAGCACATGAGATATAATATTCATTACCGGCAGACCGTGAATAATATACTCGAAAGGAAAAGACACCAGAGATACCGGTTACTGGGTATATAATAGGTGACTAACCAAAAAGAGAGACAATCGATACCAAGCATACGGGTAAACGAAAGACAACTCAAAGGATAAATTGCAAGCATCCGGCAATTATCCAACAACAAAAGGAATATTCGAATCCACAAAGGGAAATAACGAATCTTACTCGACTGGGGAAACACAAAAGGCTTCGACTGAAGAGTGCATGAGATATATTATTCATTACCGGCAGACCGTGAATAATATACTCGCATGGAAGATTATCCACAACCGGTTACTGGGTCAATAAAGGATAAGTCAACCGAAAAGAAAAGGTATCGGGATACCAAATTAGGTATATAATGATGACCAATCAAAAGGAGCGACAGACATTACCAACAAAAGGGTAAATGATAGGCGAACTGCTGAGGATAAATTGCAAGCATCCGGCAATTATCGACAGAAGACTAGCTGGGGATGCATTGATAAACAACCAATGATCCGGGGAACAAATCACTAGCATACGGTGAAAAGACCCACTGGGGATGAAATTGCTAGCATACGGCAATTATCCACAAAAAACTTGCTAGGGATATAAGTGCTGATCTGAGCAACTTATCCAAGCAAAGGAAAATCAACATCAAAAATATTGAATGAAGATAACCGCAAAATTAGGGTTTACATCTACCGAATACGGGGTAGAAGACCAAAAACTCCGCGTGGGGATAGAACAAATCACAAATCCGCACGGGAAACCAAAATAGGGTTTATAACAAACCACAAACTGCTGAAAAGCAGAAACATAGGATTTACGACTACCGGGTAGTAGGTAGAAAACCAAAAACTCTGGCTGGAGAATAAAAGGTGTATAACCACAAATTCTGTCAAGAAAGCCAGGAAAAGTAGGACTTACAACTGCTGGTTTGTAGGCAGAGGCCCAAAAAACATTCCGCTGGGGAACAACCCACTGGGAAACACAAGATATCTGACAAATAGCCAATTCGGGAACAATCCGAAAAGACGGACTGAATAAAGACACGTCCTAATGAGGATGTAACTCAAATAGGAAAATCCATCCCAATATATGTGTTGGGAGGAAACGGAAGAAACCGTCATCCACGAGAATAATCTCAGTGGGGAACTGCAGAAGGAAAGACAACATATTTTCTGCTTATGGGCTGACTCTATATGGAGAGATTTATAACACCCGACATCTGCTTGGGGAGATCTGCAAAGAGATCTATATCACCATAGCAGGAGACACGACAAACAAAAGATATATGGCAAGAAATGCAACATGAATATCGGGATGTTTTAATGAATATGCATGAATATGCGTGATTTATGTTTGATGAATGCTGACAAAACAGACAATTCTAACACAAACAGGTTCAGGAACTAAACGTCCGGTATTATACTTCCAGGGAAATAAACCAACTAGAGAGCCAATCTGCGGAGATCCACATACTGTAAAGGCAAAGATCTGCAGGTACTGCTGAAGAAGCAGAGAGTCAGAGATATCAGGAAACAAACCAATCAGGGCACAGAAAGTCGCAACGGGCGAAACGGCCACCAAGACAAGTCTGTAGGGGAACAAGAGAAGTCCCAAAGTATCTGCAGGGGATCCCAGTGTCGACTGAGAAACAAAGGGTGCGTAAGCACGAACTGCTGTAGAAGCAACTCCATATAACTCCACTGGGGGGAGAATCCACTGAGGGAGAATGATATCATCCAAATAGAATTCTACTGCATGAGCAACTCTACTGGGGAAAACTGTCGGCTACTCTCTTGGGAACAAACCACTGAGGGAGGACAGATCAAACAAGTAGATTCTGCAACGAACCACTCCACTTGGGGAGAATACACAGCAAACTGATCACAACAAGTAGATTCTGCGATACAAGTCACTCTACGGGGGATCACAAACAGTCAGGAAATTAATCCGTTCACTGGAGGCTAGAGCCATCATCCGGCCATACTGGGGATTGAAAGAGTATTCAACAGGGGAAACTGCCACGACAAACAATCTGCAGACTAAGCTGAGGAAAAGATGATTGAAATACTGGGATGTCAACCCAAACAACCACTGAGTAGGAAAATAAATCCTGCTCTACTGGAGAGAATAACTCTGATGGAGAGATAGCAACAATTCCACAGACGACTTCGCCGGGGAAAAGGTAAAGTACTGGGTATCAAACCACTGACTTACCGAGTCTTCAAAAAGAAAGCGATCGTGCTGAGGAAACAGACAGTTCCGCTGGCACATTGCATGGGGCAAAGAGGTAACAACTCCACTTGCAACCCTGGTGGGGATATTAATAACAGCTATACTCGCGACTCCGAGGGGAGTATCAATCAATCAGCTATACTCATGACTGTGCTGAGGAGACAAATAAAGTCTGGGGCATACAACCCGCTGGAGAAAGTGACGGGGCACCAAGATGACAAACCATCAACCACCGAAACTTCTCAAGGAAAACATCCATGCCAGGGGAAACTGCTGCTGGAGAGTACGAAGTCTTCAACAACTCTCTGCTTGCGACTGTACTGGGGAACAACCCCAACAACTACTCTGCTTGAGGAACAACCCCAACAAAGATCTGAAGAAAGAAGATACCACCAAACCAGGAATATGAACCAATGTCTTACCTGTTGGGAATCATGCCACCCTCGGGAGAGCACTGAGATATTCTTGAGTATCTTTTCAACCTTGTGAATGTTCACTTTGTTTAAAACAACAAATTTGAAAAAATTTGATTTGTTTAAAACAATGACATTTTATCAATTTAAAACAATGCAAAACATTTGTTGAATGGAAACAAATAAGAGTGCAAATAAATTGGATAAAAAGCTCAAATTGATTTGATAGAATGGTAGTCTGCAAATGGCAAGACTCCATAGATCTGTACAAATTTGAAAACAGTGATGTATATTGGAAGAGGGATACATTGAACATAATGATCCTTTCTCTACCAATTTGAATCTCGATGTATCCGAAGCTTCAGATGACGACGAATCGAGAATCTTCTGACGAAATGACGACTGATGAACCAGAAAGTCTCGTCAGGATGCAGTTACTTGCCAAATCCCTAATTTTTGCCTAGATTGCCCCAGAGTGAGGTACTCAATCTAGCGGGATGCAAATATATTCTCTTTTTTTTCAAGTCTCTAATTTTTGCCTGGATTACCCTTGCGGGTTCTCCACCGAGACGCTCATTTTTGCCTAAGCCGCCCTTTCGGGTTTTCAACTTAGCGAGCTATTCTGTTTTTTCATTCTTTTTTCATTTGCATATACTTTTTTTTCTAGGCAAAGTATCTCTTAACTGCATCTGAATTCACAGGACGAGTGAAATCCTCCCCATCCATTGTTGTAAGCATTAAAGCACCGCCTGAAAAGGCTCTCTTAACAACATATGGACCCTCGTAGTTTGGAGTCCACTTGCCCCTGGAATCGGGCGCGAAAGACAAAACTTTCTTGAGCACAAGGTCACCTTCTCGGAACACACGAGGCTTGACCTTCTTGTCGAATGCTTTCTTCATTCTCTGCTGATATAACTGACCATGACACATGGCAGTTAATCTCTTTCTTCAATCAAATTCAACTGGTCATAACGACTCTGAATCCATTCAGCATCAGTCAACTTGGCTTCCATCAAGACTCGCATTGATGGGATCTCCACCTCTACTGGGAGAACGGCTTCCATGCCATAAACAAGAGAGAAAGGGGTTGCCCCTGTTGAAGTGCGTACAGACGTACGATATCCATGCAAAGCAAATGGCAGCATCTCATGC
Organism: Lathyrus oleraceus; assembly: GCF_024323335.1. Classification (NCBI taxonomy): domain Eukaryota; kingdom Viridiplantae; phylum Streptophyta; class Magnoliopsida; order Fabales; family Fabaceae; genus Lathyrus; species Lathyrus oleraceus. Next base: position 156,438,805 of record NC_066581.1, read on the forward strand.
CAATCTTTGTACGTGACAGTCATCTTCTGGATAATTCTCTTGATATTCTTGTTAGCAGCTTCAACAGCCCCATTCATCTTAGGTCTGTAAGGAGAGGAATTATGGTGTGCAATCTTGAATTCAGCGCACAACTCATCCATCATCTTATTATTCAGATTGGATCCATTATCAGTAATGATCCTCTCTGGCACACCATAACGGCAAATCAACTGGTTCTTGATAAACTTCACAACCACCTGTCTGGTTACATTCGCGTACGAAGCGGCTTCAACCCATTTGGTGAAGTAATCAATTGCTACGAGAATAAACCGATGTCCGTTGGACGCTTTCGGCTCAATCATACCGATCATGTCGATTCCCCACATAGAGAAAGGCCATGGTGATGAAATCACATTCAGGAGTGTCGGAGGAATATGAATCTTATCCGCATAAATTTGACACTTGTGACATTTCTTCACATACTTGCAACAGTCAGACTCCATTGTCAGCCAATAGTAGCCTGCTCTCAACATTTTCTTAGCCATGGCATGTCCATTGGAATGAGTACCAAATGAACCCTCATGGACCTCAGTCATCAACAGGTTTGCTTCGTGTCTATCCACGCATCTGAGCAAAACCATATCAAAATTTCTCTTGTACAGCACTTCACCACTGAGGTAGAAACTGCCTGACAACCTTCTCAAAGTTTTCCTATCTTTCACAGATGCCCCAGGCGGGTAGACCTGGTTCTGGAGGAAATTCTTGATATCAAAATACCAAGGCTTGTCATCTTTTACTTCTTCAATTGCAAATATGTGAGCGGGTCTGTCCAAGCGCATCACAGTAATATTGGGAACATCATTCCACCATCTGACAACTATCATGGAAGCAAGCGTTGCAAGGGCATCTGCCATCCGATTATCCTCTCGAGGAATATGATAAAATTCAACTTCTGTGAAGAAAGTTGAAATTCTCCTTGCATAATCTCTGTATGGGATGAGACCTGGTTGATTTGTCTCCCATTCACCTTTGATCTGATTGACAACCAAAGTTGAATCACCATAGACATCAAGATACTTGATTCTTAAGTCAATGCATTCTTCCAGTCCCATAATACAGGCTTCATACTCCGCCATATTATTCGTGCATTTGAAAGTTAGCCTTGCTGTAAATGGAATGTGCGATCCCTGGGGATTAACAATTACTGCCCCAATTCCATTTCCATATTGATTAACAGCGCCATCAAACACCATCGTCCATCTGGAACCAGGTTCTGGACCTTCATCAAGTGTAGGCTCATCGCAATCTTTCATCTTCAAATACAGAATTTCCTCGTCAGGGAAGTCATACTGAACAGACTGATGATCTTCAATTGGCTGGTGCGCTAGATGGTCAGCCAAGATACTACCTTTGATAGCTTTCTGAGCTCGATACTCGATATCATACTCAGACAACAACATCTGCCAACGGGCAATCCTCCCAGTTAAAGCAGGCTTCTCGAAGATATACTTAATTGGATCCATTCTGGATATCAACCAAGTTGTATGATTTATCATGTACTGGCGCAAACGCTTAGCTGCCCAAGCTAAAGCACAGCACGTCTTCTCAAGCATAGAGTACCGAGACTCACAATCAGTAAACTTCTTACTGAGGTAGTATATAGCAAACTCCTTCTTCCCTGATTCATCTTGTTGACCGAGTACACAACCCATCGAGTCTTCAAGAACTGTCAAGTACATAATCAGAGGTCTTCCTTCTACTGGCGGAGACAAAATCGGAGGTTCGGACAGATAATCCTTGATACTGTCGAAAGCTTTCTGGCAATCCTCGGTCCAATCATGAGACTGATCTTTCCGGAGGAGCTTGAATATCGGCGCACATGTGGCAGTCATGTGGGATATAAATCTGGAAATGTAGTTCAAGCGGCCAAGAAAACCTCGGACTTGCTTCTCAGTTTTGGGTGCGGGCATCTCTTGTATTGCTTTGACCTTTGCAGGATCAACCTCAATACCTCTTTCACTTACCACAAAACCCAACAACTTGCCGGAACGGACTCCAAAAGTACATTTGTTCGGATTCAGACGAAGCTGGAACTTCCTCAAACGCTGAAAAAGCTTCAACAAATGCTCAATATGCTCAACTTCCGTTCGGGACTTAGCAATCATATCATCAACATAGACTTCTATCTCCTTGTGCATCATGTCATGAAACAAGGTAGTCATAGCTCGTTGATACGTGGCTCCGGCGTTCTTCAAACCGAAGGGCATCACTCGATAACAGAATGTTCCCCAAGGTGTGATGAATGTTGTCTTCTCCATATCCTCTGGTGCCATCTTGATTTGATTATATCCGGAAAATCCGTCCATAAAGGAAAAGACTTTGAATTTAGCTGTATTGTCTACCAACATGTCAATGTGTGGTAGAGGAAAATCATCTTTTGGGCTAGCTTTATTCAAATCTCTGTAATCAACGCACATACGGACTTTTCCGTCCTTCTTAGGAACAGGCACAATATTGGCCACCCATAGAGGATATGTCGAAGTCACCAGAAACCCCGCATCAATTTGCTTCTGAACTTCCTCTTTGATCTTCACTGCCATATCTGGATGAGTTCTTCTGAGCTTCTGCTTCACAGGCACGCACTCAGGCTTCAAAGGCAGGAAATGTTGCACAATATCTGTATCTAAACCCGGCATGTCTTCATAGGACCAAGCAAAGATATCTGAATATTCTCGTAGCAAGCTGATCAAATCTTCCTTAACAGACCCTTCAAGAAGTGCCCCAATCTTCACCAGGCGCTCACAATCTTCAGATCCCAAGTTGACTGTTTCCAAGTCTTCGAGATGCGGCTGAATGATCTTCTCTTCGTGCTCAAGGAGACGGGTGATCTCATCAGGAATCTCTTCAACGTCATCTTCTTCTGCCTCAAATACAGGGAATTCAAAGTTGGGAGATGGCGTTGGATCATTATGTTCAATGGGTTTTAGGATCAACCTGCATAATGATTTTGGTTAAGAAAAACTTCAGCATTTAAACAAGCAAATCATTATGCAGATGAAAGAATGTTGCTTTTATAGCTTTTATTTTTGTTTTTATGGTTTTTTGTGATCACTGATTTCATAAAGAAAAGCAAAAAGTGAAAACAAAGGAAAAACAAATGTTTTGACAATGCAAAAATTGAATGAAAATATCATTGTATATATGCTTTGCCAACAATGTCATCACTTCTCCTTTTGGCATGGGAGAAGGGTTTTAAACAAAATGAACAATTACTCTGATCTATGGATAACTGTAGGAACATCCACAGCGACCCAATTGTGGCAGACACCACCAGGAATAACAAAATTGTTCAAGTCTTCTGCATCTTCTTCTTCAATGATAGCAGCAGCTTCCTCTTCTGCAGGTTGATCAGCATGGATGAATCCTCCACTGGTGAACAGACCTTGCTCATTGCATGCCCCAGAACCAAAGCCAATGCCAGCCCGGGATCGGTTATCTTCAAGTTCAAGCACTTTCCCTAATCCAGCAACTGCACCACATTCAATGGCCAGCTTCGCATCACGGTAGGAAGTGAATGAAGGAGACTTCTTCTCGATTGGTTTATCAATAGATAAAGCTTGGAACTGGGTTCCAACTTCATCCTCTGCATCAATGTACGAGAAAGAAGATAGATTACTGACCAGGAGAGCCTTTTCTCCCCCTACTACAACCAATTTCTTATTTTTCACAAACTTCAGCTTTTGGTGTAGGGTGGATGTCACGGCGCCAGCCTCGTGAATCCATGGTCTGCCCAAGAGACAGCTGTATGATGGGTGAATATCCATTACTTGAAAAGTGATCTGGAAATCACTTGGTCCAATCTTGATTGGGAGGTCAACTTCCCCAATCACGGTCTTGCGCGACCCATCAAAAGCTTTAACAACAACCTCACTCTGCCTCATAGGAGGACCTTGATATGACAGACGAGAGAGTGTGGATTTTGGCAATACATTAAGGGACGATCCAGTGTCCACCAGTACATTGGACATTGCATCAGATTTGCAATTCATAGATATATGTAAGGCCATGTTGTGGTCTCTTCCCTCCTCAGGGAGATCAGCGTCACAAAAGCTCAGAGTGTTGCATGCGGTAATGTTTGCAACAATGCTATCAAATTGTTCCAAGGTGACATCATGATCAACATATGCCAAGTCCAAGACTTTCTGCAGAGATTCCCGATGGGGTTCTGAATTTAGCAATAGAGAAAGAATAGAAATCTTGGAGGGCGTGTGTAGAAGCTGGTCTACAATATTGTACTCACTCTTTCTGATGAGCCTCAGCATCTCATCAGATTCTTCATCAACAATGCCGCTCGGGCCAACTGAAGAAACAGGAGTCTTTTGTACAGACGAGGAGGGTTTGGCAACATCAAGTGCCGGATTCTGAACATTCACAGCAGTCCCCACAGGACGCTCAACAGATTCAGAAGCAACAGCCTTAGCAGGCGCAGAAAAGACACGACCACTGCGGGTCAATCCACTAACATCAGCGATAGTGGTCACAGAAGTGGAAGGCAAAGGTACTTCAACCCCATCCTGGACAGCAACAGGATTGTATCTGAAAGGTACAGCTCGATCAGATGAATACGGCACAGGGCCAGCTGGCTTGATGATCAAAGCAGGGGAAGCCTTCGGCTTGTTGCTATTATAGCGAATAACAACGGGCTCTGGCAATTTGAACACCGGGGAGATGACACTCACTTCGGGCTCAACTACATCAACATTGCGATTCTGGAGAATCTCAATGGTACCTTCATTCAACAGCATTTGAAGTTCTCGGCGAACCTGGTCACAACCCAAACGATTGACCGAGCAGACGCGGCACTGGTCATGGTTATGCTCCAAATAACTGTGCTGACACAGCATCTTATGTAAATCAACCAACGACCGTCGGATATGGCTGACGTATTTAACCTTGTACTTCCCAAGGTCTTCCTGGATCATGTTCACAGACTTCCCATGCGAAGGCAATGGGTTCCGGGTGACATTCGGATTGGAGTCTTCAAAACTCAGGATTCCGCTTCTCATGAGGTCTTGAACCTTATTCTTCAGCGGGAAACAGTTCTCAACGTTGTGGCCCGGAGCACCGGAATGATAGGCACAATGCTGGTCTGGTTTGTACCACCATTGCGGGTTGGCAGGAATAGCAGGAGGATCCCTGGGTGAAACCAACTTCCTCTCCAACAAGGAGGGATAAAGCTCTGTATATGTCATCGGAATAGGGTCGAAGCTGACCTTCTTCCTATCATAGTTCATATTAGCCTGATTGGTTGTACTTCCACGAGGCTGGTAAGCCTGTTGCTGTGGACGTTGCTGTTGCTGTTGATATTGCGGTTGTGGATATTGCTGCTGGTGCTGATACTGCTGAGCATTATCCTTGAATACAGGTGCCACACTAGCCACCTGATGCTGATGTTTGGAATGATGTGCAGGCTTCCTCTGAACAGAGGGTCTTCGATGCTTGGGCTGAGACTGCACAGCATGCGCTTCACCTTCTTTCCTCTTAAACGCTCCATACCGTTTAGAGGAAGAGCCATCATCTTTTGCTAGTCGTCCTTCACGGACGCCTTCTTCAAGACGCATCCCCATGTTCACCATCTCGGTGAAATCAGAGGGAGCGCTGGCTACCATTCTCTCATAATAAAATGACCCAAGAGTCTTCAGAAAGATCTTGGTCATCTCTTTCTCTTCTAATGGTGGAGTGATTTGAGCTGCCAGCTCACGCCATCTCTGGGCGTACTCCTTGAACGATTCTTTGTCTTTTTGTGACATAGACCTGAGTTGATCTCTGTCAGGCGCCATGTCAACATTGTATTTATATTGCTTGACGAAAGCTTCGCCAAGATCATTGAAAGAGCGGATGTTGGCACTGTCCAGACTCATGTACCAACGGAGGGCAGCACCAGACAAACTGTCTTGAAAGTAATGGATCAAGAGTTGATCGTTGTCTGTCTGCGTGGACATCTTTCTGGCATACATAACCAAGTGTGCCAAAGGACAAGTGTTCCCTTTATATTTCTCAAAGTCTGGGACCTTGAATTTGACAGGTATTTTCACACCGGGAACCAGACAAAGTTCGGCTGCTGACTTGCCGAAGAGATCTTTGCCTCTAAGAGTTCTCAATTCCTTTCTCAGCTCGAGGAATTGGTCGTTCATCGCGTCCATCTTTTCATGAACATCTGAGCCTTCAGACGCTTCAGAGTGATAGATAGTGTCGTCTACCCTCGGCATGGTATGCACGACAGGAGGTACAGGAATAGGGACCGGGCTAGATGCCGGCATTTGAGCAAACGTAGGAGCTGGCAGATCAGGCATGAAGCCTGGAGGCATCCCCCAAGGAAAACCGGGAGGCATGGCGTTTGGCTGCTGGGCACTGACAGGCACCGATGAAGTAGTTATCTCAGATATAACCGTCCGCTGAACGGGAGTTGCTGGCTGAGGAGCAGGCTGATTCTGGGCAGCAAGAAGTTGCTCCATCAGAGCGCCAAGTCTGGCGACTTCATCTCTCAAGCTCTGGTTCTCTTGTTCCAATTGCTCCATAATCCTTGCAGAGTTGACTCGCGTATAATACCGGTGAGTCAGCTTGTCTTCAAAATAAATGAAGAGCAGAGGGTTAGAACCAGAAGACCAGAAAAATGGGTACCTGTTTATGCAAGAATGATGCATGAAATGCTTGTGCAAATGCTTTAATTTTCAAGGAACCCTTAGGGTATTTGTTTGCAATATTTTGAATATTTAAACCATTTTGATTGCTCATGGAAAATATTTCATTCAAAATACTAAGACAAAGAAGTACAGCATTCTTTTAAATATTACAAAGAGGAAAGGTAAATGACATCCTATGGATCCCTATTAGCTCGGGATGTCGGAAGACGAGAAGTGCACAACTTCTTGATCTCTCTCTCATAGGCGGCCTCCATATCAGCTTTCTCCTTTGCAAGTTGATCATACTTCCTTTTCCAGAATTTGGAGGACTGAGGAAGCAGAGAAGTCCAAGTGTCGTTCGGATCGTCGATCACTCGGTGCTCGAGAAATTCAATCATATCATCTTTCTCCTTGAGCTGCTGCAGCAATTCCTCTCTCTCGCGGATCCAGGCACGCGAAAGGTCTTCTTCTCTCAACTCCTCTACACGTTGGGTAGGGAGGGTTGAAGGCCCAGCCACATCCAACAGTGTAGGTCTCGGATGATCATATGGCATCAGGTAGGTAGCAGCCCTCTGTCTGACCCAAGAGGTATAGGGCTCCAAAGCAATGCAGTTCTTTGGACCCAATTCATTCCTACTCTTTATGCGAATATTGCGCCAAGCGCGGACAAATCTGGCTTTCAGGCCTTGGGGATCTTTACCCTCCTGAAAGAATACACCTTCTAACAGAATGTTATGGGGTTTATCCTTTAGGGGGAACCCAAGCTGACGACGTGCAAGCGTAGGGTTGTAGGTAATCCCACCACATGTACCAAGAAGAGGCACATTGGGGAATTCACCACAAGAATTAATGATCTGAACGGTATCATACACGCGATCATACCAGGTGATATCATCATTAGTGAGAGACATGAGTCTCTGAGACCACCGTAGACATCCCTTGTTCTCCTTGAAAGCAACTGTCTGCGGCAAGTGCGAAATAAACCACTTGTACAGCAGGGGTAAACAGCAGACAATGACTCCTCCATTCTTCATATTCCTTAGGTGCAAGGAGACATACGCATCACCCAACAAGGTCGGAACTGGATTAAGGACTGAAAAGATCCTAATGGCGTTCATGTCGACGAACTTGTCGAAGTTGGGAAACAGCACCAATCCATAGATAAGCAAAACGAATAGAGCCTCAAAGGCATCCTCACTCATGGCCTTCCCATAAAAGGTAGCTTGGGCAATGAGGAACTCGGAAGGAAAACCCTGAATTCCGCCTTTGGTAGTCAGATTAGCTCTAATCAGATCTTCATCTATGTGCAACAGACTGGAAATCTCTCGAGCAGATGGAATACTCTCTAAGCCACTGAACGGCACTTGATCCAGAACAGGAATCCCAATAAGGTGAGAGTATTCTTCTAAAGTCGGCAACAGCTGGAAGTCCGGAAATAAGAAGCAATGATAGAGCGGATCATAGAACTGAGCAAGAGTGCTCATCAATCCCTCATCCACCTGAGTAGTCAACAGCGGCAGAAGCTTCCCATAACGAGCTTTGAAACCCAAGGGATCTAATACATATGATGTCAGATTCCTTAACTCTTTTACATCGGGCTGCTTAAAGCTGTACTTCTTTGTATGCCTTTTCGGTCTTTCCATGTCTGAAAATTTTGCGAATAACCCTTTAAGTTCCTTGAAAATTTCTCTTTTGATGACATGAATGCGGATGAATGCGTGAATGCATGAATGCAACAAACACACTCAAGGATCAAGCAAAGCACACCAAACAAAGGTCGTGGGAAAGCTCTATGTATCCCTAATATCAATCATCCATTTTGGTGGATTTAGGTTTTCACCTTATCGACACCCAAGTTCCATTGATATTAACGGTACATGAACCGGTTCAAACATTCCTAATATCAACCAGCCGCTTTGGTGGATTTTAGGTTTTACACCTGATCCGGGATCCATTGATATTAACAATGCTTGAACGACTCAACCACGAATCACGGGTTTGTTGAGAGTCACGAGCATGGAGTCTCGGTTAAGAACCACCCAAAGGGAGTGTACTAGGGTTTAAACCTGCCAGACATGTTCTATCAGAGGTTCCCATAATCATCGTTCCATCTTTCGAATATTTTCGGAGGAACGAATACTCGTATTCCAAGAATATTCTCAAGAGAAACTCTTATGAGTGTAGTATCGCGTAACAATCGTATCAGAACTGACATCTGAACGACCTCCGCACTACGGTCCTAAAAATAGGCCAAGATGGGTTTGGTAAACTAAGGTCCTTGGCTTCTGCGGAACATGATTGAAAGAATAATGCCTAACCACAAATAACTTGTGTGACATTATTAGTTCAACATGACCTCCACCAAGTGAATGGGCTCGCAAGTCAACTGGCTAAGGACTACTCCACACCAGTCAACAAGACTATGCCATTCTCCTATCCTAGAGAGCACTCGAGTTCGGGTATAGAACTCATCTCACAGATCACCAAAGCAAACAGCAAATGTATATCAAGCAATTCACACATTACAATCAATACAGTGATCCCAAATTGTACAAAAATATATCAGAAAAAGAATAACAATATAGCACAACAAGGGTGAAAAGTAGGCAATACCACCAGGGATTCTGGTGAGATCTCCCCAGCAGAGTCGCCACTTTTCTGTGACATACTCCCCAGCAGAGTCGCCACTTTTCTGTAGCGGTGTATTCGTCGCTATATGATCTATCGATTAAATCATAAGCTAAGAGATACGTTGAAATTTTCGAGTCGCCACCGCACTTTTATTTATCCAAAGGATTGGCTAAAAAGCGAACAAAAGCCTAAGAAGTTTTACACGTAGAAAACTAATAAAAAGATCAGAGATTCTGGGTAAGGGGTAAATTACGCAATGGGAAGGTGTTAGGCACCCACTACGTCCTAGGTACTCCTAGGGAGCCCTTTTCACACTTGTTATGCAAAATTGTTATTTGTTATGACAAAATATTGTGCAAACATGATTGGGATGATGAGAAAAGAATATACAAGTTTATTATTTATGGGTTATTGGGTTCGAACGGATGAACCCGTTGCCTACGTACCTTCCATCAAAGGTAAGGATCAGAACGCCGTAGTTCGGCTAAAAGATTTCCAAAAGTGGGTTAGGTTCAATTTTAAACACAAACCCTAGGTCTTACGTTATCCACGGGAGAAAACTCAACCTTATATAAACAACAACGTCCACCATGTGAGAACGGCTTCAACTTGCCAGGGAGGGGTTAACCCTATAATAGGCAAGGAAGACTTACAATTCAATCACTAAAGACAGAAGGTGAGATTAACATCAACCACTAAGATAAATCAAACCTATAGCTCATGTATGAAAAGATTAATGGACAAAGCCAAAACAAGTGAATGAGTGGAGTTACTGATTATGATTATGAAAATGGAGTCAAAGTATGATTAAGATCAATTCAAATAATTATTATGAAAATGAAGTTTTGAAAAAAGTCAAGGACTTGAGTCCAGGTTTTTAGTTAGAAAACATGAAGATGTTTGCACAACACTTATGTCAAGTTTGAAAGGTATAGTGTGAAAAGTCTAGGACATAATGGATGATGAATGGATGAAGGATGGATAGTAAAACTTCTTAGAAGGTTCACCTCTTGAAATCATATAGCAGATGATTCAAGTGTGTCCTTTGGAATAGCGATTAACAATAACAAACAAACAAAGCAAGCCAAAAGCGGATATCGGATGCCAATCAATGGTCTTATACCAATCTCCACAGGCGAAGAAATAAAAGGCGGATACCGGATACCAATAGATGGATTTACACCAGTCTCCTAAAACAGAACAGGATATCAGATGCCACTCAATGGACTTACACTAATCTCCTCAAAAGAAAAACAAAGATGAGAAATGGAAGTTAACTGCCAATCTATCTGGACTTAGGTTAACTTCACAGTATGGTCCTAGGAAATCCAATGCCACATCACTGGGACTTATAATGGATCCTCGCATACAAGAACAAAAGCAACAATATGATCACAGGAATGCAAATGCCAACTTACAGGGACTTATAATTGCAACCTCTCACACAAACAAATGAAACAAACTATGATCACAGGAAAGCAGATGCCAACTTACAGGGACTTATAACTGCAACCTCACATACAAACAGATAAGACAGACTATGATCACAGGAAAGCAGATGCCAACTTACAGGGACTTATAACTGCAACCTCACATACAAACCAAACAGATCAAATTATGATCACAGGACAACAGATGCCAACTTACAGGGACTTATAACTGTATCCTCACATACACACAGATAAACAGAAGATATGAGTGACCAATGAGGTCTTACACTCTATCCTTCCATGTCACAGGAGCAAATGCCAAAGCAATGGACTTACAATTGTCCTCAATGGGTAAACAACAATGATAGCATCACAAAACAAATGAGATGATCATGCATTAATGGCAATTGATGATGATGATAAATGCATAGCATACAGGCAAACAAATGCATATGAAGCAAATCAAACAATCAATGAATATCAAACAGCACACTCTATAGCCAAACAATTGGGGCTCACACAAGAGGGTTTGACTTTAAAAGTCCACTGTAATGGGTGAAGGTCGCTCTTAACCTTGCCATTGAGAGGCTAAGGTGAAGCAGATGAAAAGGAGATGAGGGGTGTGCCTCATTGCTTCTATCTCAGATTAGAGAGAGCATCAAAGAAAGTGTGGGAGTTCAGAAAGTAGGAACTCTCTCCACATTATTGACTCGATTAGATCTTGGGTATTTATCTCATTGCTTCAACCATGTAATGGGAGCAAAGAGAGGACACACTGAATAGTGGGGGATAGATTGCTTATCCCTACCTTCCACCAATTGCCTTACTTGAAGGACTTTTCCTGCTTGGGACAAATATAAACAAACACAGGCATTGCCTCTTAAGGAGGACTTCAGACAGTTTGCCCGGTCAAATAACAGACCGGGTCTCCAGACTACATGAAGAAGAAGTAATTATACCTCAAAGCAAATGCTAAAAAGCAAAGCAAGCAATCAAGTTCAAAGAACTTAGGCAACTAAAGTACCTGAAAAAAGTCAAACTTATTAGCAAACAAGTCAACAGTCAAAATCAAAGGAAATACCAAAAGTCAACCACAGAGGGACCAATTGTGCAAGGCACAAAGACTCAAGCATATGAGTCACCTACAAAACAAATGTTAGCACATGATATAATTCAACTCAAACAAATTTGAATGGTCTTTGAGGCATTGGTGCTTAACCTGAAACAGATGAACTCAACATAAGCTTAGAAGACCACTAGGACTAGCCTAGGGTCAAAGATGAAAGAAAAAGTCAAGGCAGCAAGGGAAAGTCAACCCAATTCAAATTTAAACATTCAATAAGCATTCTCAATTGGATTCATAATTATATCATGCATCATGGTCATTTCATATGCAAAAGGATGCAAAGCATGGCAAGAGAAGCATACAAAAGTCAACAGCAAAGACTTCATTCAAAAGTCAATTCAAACAAATCTCAAAAATCATGAAATAAATCACACTCAATCCTAACATCTAACATGGTATACATGTAAAATTTCATGGCATTTGGATGAGAGGAAGGCAGTCAAGTAAAATCATGAAGTCAAATCAAATTCAAGCAAGCATGGTGAAAGTCAACAAACAAGGGTCAACTTCAAAAAATCATATCAATTTGAAAACAGAAGAGAAATGAATGAGATTAATACCAATGCAAAGCCTGAGATGTCTAGTTATCACATATGAAATTTCATGATCATACAATAAAATTTGAGAATTTCACAAAAGATTTGGCAAGGCATAGCACAAAAAGTCAACAAATGACCAAGTATGGAAGAAAATTCTCAATCAAATGGAAAACAGCAAGATTAATTCCAAGAAAATTCATACATCAATTAGACATACAAGGGATCATTCATGCAAAATTTGGAGTCATTTGGATGTAGGGAAGTGTGTGAACAAAAATTGTGAAAATGCATGATCATGGTATAGCACCAAATGCAACACACAACTTCAAAAAATCATAACTATCAATCCACAAATGATAAATGCACAAACTCTATATGGAAACAAAGGTCAAAGTGTCTATTTTCACCACAAAAAATTTCAAAGGCATTGGATGCAATATGACAATTTCACAAAAGGAATGGAACAATGTATCATTTTGGCATACATGTCAAGAAAATAATTATCATTTAAAAAACCAACCAATGGAAAAATAATTAAAATTCACATTTAAATACTAGACTCAATTATGAACATCATGGAAAAAGAATCATAATTTTTGGATTAAAATTGAAGGAGAAATTAATTGGTGAAGTTTGATGATTAATTGAGCAAAATATGAACAAGAGCATGGTCAAACAAGGTCAACAATGGCATTTGTGTAATTCTGCAGTCACTTATTGAAGTGCTGCGTTTTGGGCAAGGCAATTGAAATGTTTTCATTGGCTGTTGCCCAATGAAACAGTAAATTGGCCAATGAGCTTCAAAGCTCTGAGTTTCTAAAACCCTAAGGGTTTCTAACACAGCAAGGCATTTTATGTAATCCACAAACATGATTTCAACCAAGCATCAAGCAAAACGTGACTCAACTAAACCACACAACAGCATAGCAAGAATTTCAACATGCAGTCTCAACCAAAACAAACAACAGCAACAACCTGGCATTGTGGGAAAAATTCTGGGCAGAGTTTATGGTTTGGCAAGGACAGCAGCATGCGTATTCATCAGCAACAATATTCATCATCATACAGGCATCATTATCATTCAACAGCAAACCAAGCAAAAGCACATAGGTAGCATGGCATATGTACTTATGTAACATCACGACACCAATACACAAAACATAAACCAAGTGGATTTCTAGGAAAGTTTGAAACAGCAGCAGAGCATATCCATCATCAACATGTAATCATCAAAAATAATAGCATTCATTATGTTTCACATGGATCTTCTGGTCACGATGTTTGGTTCAAATAACAGTAGCAGGGTTTTATTAGCACGTGCTCATCAAATTCATCAACAGATCAAGTAACATGATACAATAGCATGGCATTTAAGTAAAGTCCATATTGCAACCTAACAGTAACATACCAAATGCAATTCAATGAGGGTTTTCTAAACTGCAGTAAGGTTCAGCAGTAGTAGCATGGTTACATGATTTACATGGATTTCTAAGCAATACTCACAAGGTTTCAAAAACAGCAGCAGGCTTTAACAGCATTGTTAACATCATGTCATCATCATGTCTCATCATCAAATAAAATTAAACAGCCACGTGGGAACCACAAATGTAACACAACCATGATGATCATATAACAAACAGCAGTCAACATACATAAGCCAGCTTTCTGGAAAAACAACAGGATGTTTGGTTTAAATAGCAGCACACATGTATTCATTTTCAAACAGCAACAAAGTATATTCATCATCCAATGAACCAAAACTAGACCAAGCATAGCATAATTAATATGGCAGCTGTAAACAATCAGCATGGTATTGGTTTTAAAACAACAACAAGGGATATGCTCATGGGATTTCAATAAATGCAGCATGGTTTTGAAATACTTCAAGCAGCATGAGTAACAACAATAGACAATCCTCATAAAACATGGTTTCTGGAAAGGCCAAGGTTTCAACAACAGCAGCATATATGGTATTCATCATCAATTTGCAGCATAATGTATTCATCAAAATCATCAAGTGAAGTTCCAAACAACAAGCATCCAAACAACAGCATACAATATGTTCAGCTCATAGAAACAAGCTTCAAGCAACATCATACCATAACATGGCATTGCAACATATAGCAAACAGCAGTCAATCAACCTTGAATTATCTGTGTTTTCAAGCAATACTAGGGTTTACACACAGCATACAACTCCAATATCAATTGTTCAAACATTCAAGCATCAACTGTAACCAATGTCAATAATCAAAACAAAGCAATGTAACCTCATCATGCAGCACCAACCAAAACAAAGCAAGACATGGATCATGAGAAAAAAATCTGGGCAGATAAACAACATGAGCAACAGGGTATCATCACCAACAATCCATCATAATCGAAACTTCCAGAAAACTATAATAAGCATACCAAAAGCTTCAGCAACACAAATGCAAGCATAATATAATATCCATTTTCTTCAATTCATCATGATCAAACCCAAATCGATGGAAAATAGATTTGTATGCAAAAATGAAAACTCAGATTTCTCCCTCATGTCACAACCATTTCATTCGAAACAAATTGCATTGAAACTAGCATACCAAGACCTTTCATAAACATAACATAACAAGGCATATGAGGGAGGTCGATAACTTACTTGGTTTCGAAGAAATTGTTGAAACAGTGGTGTATTGGATGATTTAGGTGCAAACAGGTGATGCTTATGCTTTGTAGTGATGGATGCTGAAGCTTTTCTAGCTCGAGAATACTTGGAGCTCTTCAAATCTCATCTTGCCATTAAAGGTCCTTTGAAGATGCAGAGCTTGAAAGAGGGTTACAGTTGAGAAATGATGTGCAAAACAATCCCAAATGATGTTTAGATGATGGAGGAATCAAGGTTATTCGAGGGTTTTCAAGGGTTTGGCAGAAAAGTTCACTTGAGCCAAAATGCAAATGAGAGAATATGTGTTTTTTCTGTGTGGTAGGCTAAAAACTAGGGTTTGTTTGGACAGAATGAAACTTAAATATGACCTGTTTAACATCACTTAATTAAATGGTAAGCTTGTTTAGTGTAAATGCACTCATTTGCATTTTTGCTAATTATGTCCAAATGAAGTGGAGGTGTGTTTTTGCTGAGAAATTGGGCTGCTACAGGCTGCAAAAAGGACAACATATTTGCTGTTTTGGTTGTACAAGAAAAAGCTGTACTGATTTTTACTTTTGTGAAGCTTCTTTTGCCAAATTGCCAAATTTGCATTTTGATTCAAAATGATGGGAAAATGGTGGTATGATGATGGTTTATGGCTTGGAACAAATCACAAATGTGATATGGAACATTTCCCAATTGACCAAATCAAGAAAAAGTCAAAAACTCAAAAAGTCAAAGTTTGGTCGAACTTTGAATTTAAATGCAAAAGGTCCAAAAATTCCATTTTGATTGGCAAGGTTTTAGGTCATGAAATTTATATTTTTGGAAAGAGGGTGAAAAATGTGGTTTGTAGGAAAAACCCCCACCAAATTTGGCCTTATGGTTTGAAAGATATGGCTTGTTGAAGTTCAAAAATTGGTGAAAATGATTTGATCATATCTTGACAACCACACATGGGATTTTGATGTTCTTGGACTTTTTGAAAATGGGAAGACAAGATCTTCAACTTTCATGTTGGGTAAAAATTCATTTGAAGCTTGTATCATGATGTAAGTTTAAGATCAAGAAGTTTCCATTTTTGGCAGTTGAAATTACAAGTCCACTTTCTATTTCTGGAAAATTTTCTGATTGGCTTGATTTTCTTCCATGATGAGGTTGAACATGATAGATGAGGTTTATACAAGCATGAATGAACTTCTTCAGATCAATTCTATCTATCAAATCCTTGATTAAATCAACTGTTGACCAAGTTTGACTTTTCTAGGGTTTTGGACTGATTGATGCACTTCTGATGATTTCCAAACCCTAATTCCTTGAGAACCTGACTTCAAATGATGTCTCAAGATGTATGAACTTTTGATTATTGATCATGGTGCCCAAATTCTGCAAGAATGGCCACCATCCATTTCTTTGATTGACTGTTGACTGACTTTGACCTAATTGCTGATGATTGCTTCCACTGCAAGCAACAAGGTTAAACAGACAATATTTTTGTACTTTTTGAATGATAAACATATGAAAGCAAAGATATACAAATGCAGAGTATGCTTGGTGATCAAGAAATAAACCTACAAGGCAAACCAACCCACTGGGAGGGGACAAAGGCATGCAATGATCCTTGAGGTTATGGCATGAATGATATGGGCCATGAGGGATCTTAGGGCCCAAAATTGGGGTCTTACACTATGCCGTTGTGTGTTTGATGTTTGATTCTGTTTGGATGCTGATTGAACTTGTTTGAAGTTAACCATGGCTGCATAAACCCTAAGGGTTTTGAAAACTCAGAAAATTTGAGTTGTTTGGCTCGTGCACTGTTCCATTGGCTGAGAGCCAATAGGAACATTTCATTTCCCTTTGCCAAAACGCGCAGCTTTGATAAGTGAGCGCCTAATTACACTAATGCCACGGTTGACTTTGCTTTGACTCCATCTTGCCATGCATTTTGTTCATGCTTGCCTCAAATTTCATCCAACTTCACAAATTAATTTCTCTTTCAATTTTCATCCAAAAATTATGAAATTTTTTCCTCATGTTCATGAATGTGTCCTATATTTTATTGTGAATTTTAATTAATTTTCCATTGGCTGGATTTTAATTGATAATTATTTTCTTGACATGTATGCATGAATGATACATTGAGCCATTCCTTTTGTGAAATTGTCATGCCATATCCAATGAGCTTGAAATTATTTGTGATGAAACTAGACTCACTCACCTTCATTTCCATATAAAGTTTGTGCATTTATCATTTGTGGATTGAGAGTTATGATTTTCTGAAGTTATGTGTTACATTTGGTGCTATATGAATGATATGCATTTTCCCAATTTTTGTTCATATACTTCCTGGCCTCCAAATCACTTGAAATTTTGCATGAATGATCTATCACATGTCTAGTTTGTGTATGAATTTTCTTGGATTTAATCATGCTGTTTTCCATTTGATTGTGAATTTTCTTCCCTGCCTAGTCAATTGTTGACTTTATGTGATACATGTTGCCAAATCTTTTGTGAAATTCTCAAATCTTATTGTATGACTATGAAATTTCATATGTGATAACTAGACATCTTGAGCTTTGCATTGGTGTTAATCTCATTCATTTCTCTGCTGTTTTCAATTTGATATGATTTTTTGAAGTTGACCCATGCTTGTTGACCTTCATTGTGCTTACTTGAAATTATGTTGACTTCATGATTTTAATTGACTGCCTTCCTCTCATCCAAATGGGATGAAATTTGACATGCTTGCCATGCTAGGTGTTAGGATTGAATGTGATTTATTTGATAATTTTTGAGATTGTTTGGGTTGACTTTTGATGCAAGTCATTCTGTTGACTTTTGTGTGCTTCTCTTGCCATGCTTTGCATTCTTTTGTGTATGAAATGACAATGATGCATGATTTGATTATGAATCCAATTGAGATAGCTTCTCAAATGTTTGAACATGAATTGGTTTGACTTTTCTTTGCTGTTTTGACCTTTTCTTTCATCCTTGACCCTAGGCTAGTCCTAGTGGTCTTTTGAGCTTACAATTGAGCTATTGTTTCAGGTTAAGTACCAGTGCTTCAAAGATCATTCAAATTTGATTGAGTTGAATTGTTTATCATGTGCTAACCCTTGTTTTGTAGGTAGACTCATGTAATTTGAGTCTTTGTGCCTTGCACAATTGGTCCCTCTGTGGTTGACTATTGGTTCATTTCTTTTGGTTTGAACTGCTGACTTGTTTACTAATAAGTTTGACTTTTTCAGGTACACTTTAGTTGCTTTAGTTGCTTGCTTTGCTATTTAGCATTTGCTTTGAGGTATAAACCTTTCTTCTTCATGTAGTCTGGAGACCCGGTCTGTTATTTGACCGGGCAAACTGTCTGAAGTCCTCCTTAAGAGGCAATGCCTGTGTGTGTTTAAAATTGTCCCAAGCAGGAAAAGTCCTTCAAGTAAGGCAATTGGTGGAAGGTAGGGATAAGCAATCTATTCCCCACTATTCAGTGTGTCCTCTCTTTGCTCCCATTACATGGTTGAAGCATTGAGATAAAAACCCAAGATCTAATCGAGTCAATAAAGGGGAAAGAGTTCCACCTTTCTGAACTCCCCCACTTTCTATTTGATGCTCTCTCTGATCTGAGATAGAAGCAATGAGGCACACCCCTCATATCCTTTCATCTGCTTCACCTTAGCCCCTCAATGGCAAGGTTAAGAGCACCTGTGACCCTATTCCAGTTGGCTTCAATGCCTAACCCTTTTGTATGAGCCTCCTTGTTTGGTGATAGTGTGTGCTGAATGCTTTCATTGATTGATTGTTGTTTTATATACACATGTTTGCTTGTATGCTCTATGCATTTACCATCATTTATTGCTCATTGATGCATAATCATCTCATTTGTCTTTGTGACATTATCATTATTGTTTACCCATTGAGGACAATTGTAAGACCATCCATTGGCCATTGCTCCTATGATATGGAAGTGAGTATAAGACCATTACCTTGGCCACTCATCTTATATTTGCTTGATGCACTTGTTTGATTGTATGTGAGGATGCAATTGTAAGTCCCTGCAAGTTGGCATTTGTTTTCCTAGGATCATACTGTGTGTGTTAGAGTAAGTCCAGACAGATTGGCATCTGACATCCATGTTTTGTATCTGTTGGTATGTGAGGATGCAACTGTAAGTCCCTGCAAGTTGGCATTTGCTCTCCTATGATCACATGTTGTTTTGTTTGTTTGTATGTGAGGATACAACTGTAAGTCCCTGCAAGTTGGCATTTTTTTTCCTAGGACCATACTGTGTATGTTAGAGTAAGTCCAGACAGATTGGCATCTGACATCCATGTTTTGCTTTCTCTGTTTATGTGAGGTTGCAACTGTAAGTCCCAGCAAGTTGGAATTTGCATTCCTGTGATCATATTGTTGCTTCTGTTTGTATGTGAGGATCCATTGTAAGTCCCTGCATTGTGGCATTGGATTTTCTAGGACCATACTGTGGAGTTAACCTAAGTCCAGACAGATTGGCAGTTAACTTCCATTTCTCATCTTTGTCTTTCTTTTTGAGGAGATTAGTGTAAGTCCATTGAGTGGCATCTGATATCCAGTTTTATTTTAGGAGATTGGTATAAGACCAATGATTGGCATCTGATATCCGCTTTTGTTGACTTTCTTGTTTGTTTGTTATTATTCATTGCCTATTCCAAAGGACACACTTGAATCATCTCCCATATGATTTCAAGAAGTGAACCTTCTAAGAAGTTTTACAATCCATATCCATCCATTCATCCTCATTATGTCCTAAACCTTTTCACACTTCAATTTTCAAACTTGACATAGATATTGTGCAAACTTCTTCATGTTTTCCAAACTAAAAACCTGGACCCAAGTCCTTGACTTTTTCAAACTCCATTTTCATAATACTTCTTTCAAATCAATCTTAATCATACTTTGACTTCACTTTCATAATCACAATCAATTAACTTCACCCATTCACTTGTTTTGGCTTTGTCCATTGTTAATCTTTTCACACATTAGTCATAGGTTTCAATTATCATTGCGGTTGATGTAAATCTTGCCTATCCTTAGTGAGTCAACAGTAAGACTTCCGTACTAAAAACAGGGTTAACCCCTCCAGTACGTCGAAGCTATCCTCGCATGGTGGATGTTGGTTTTGGTCGAGTTTTCTCCCATTGATAATGAAAAGCCTCAGTGCTATTGTTTAAAATTGAATCCATCAACCTTTTTGAAATCTTTTAGCCGAACTACGGCGTTTTGATCCTTACCTTTGATGGAAGGTACGTAGGCAGCGGGTTCATCCGTTCAAACCCAATAATAAAATTGTATATTCTTTTCTCATCATCCCAATCATGTTTGCACAATACTTATGTCATAACAAATAACAATTTAGTACAACAAGTGTGAAAAGGGCTCCCTAGGAGTACCTAGGACGTAGTGGGTGCCTAACACCTTCCCATTGCGTAATTTACCCCTTACCCAGACTCTCTGATCTTTTTATTAGTTTTCTACGTGTAAAACTTCTTAGGCTTTTGTTCGCTTTTTAGCCAGTCCTTTGGATAAATAAAAGTGCGGTGGCGACTCGAAAATCATTGTATGCTTTGCTTATGGTTTAATCGATAAATCATATAGCGACGAATACACCGCTACAGAAAAGTGGCGACTCTGCTGGGGATATATCGATCCTTGGTGGTATTGCCTACTTTTCACCCTTGTTGTGCTATATTGTTATCTGTTATTTGACATATTTTTTGTACAATTTGGGATGACTGTATTGATTGTAATGTTTGAATTGCTTGATATACAATTGTTGTTTGCTTTGGTGATCTGTGAGATGAGTTCTATACCCGAACTCGAGTGCACTCTAGGATAGGAGAATGGCATAGTCCTGTTGACTGGTGTGGAGTATTCCTTAGCCAGTTGACTTGCGAGCCCATTCACTTGGTGGAGGTCATGTTGGATTAATAATGTCACACAAGTCATTTGTGGTTAGGCATTATTCTTTCAATCATGTGCCGCAGAAGCCAAGGACCGTAGTTTACCAACCCATCTTGGCCTATTTTTAGGACCGTAGTGCGGAGGTCGTTCAGATGTCAGTTCTGATACGATTGTTACGCGATACTACACTCATGAGAGTTTCTCTTGAGAATATTCTTGGAATACGAGTATTCGTTCCTCCGATAATATTCGAAAGATGGAACGATGATTATGGGAACCTCTGATAGAACATGTCTGGCAGGTTTAAACCCTAGTACACTCCCTTTGGGTGGTTCTTAACCGAGACTCCATGCTCGTGACTCTCAACAAACCCGTGATTCGTGGTTGAGTCGTTCAAACATTGTTAATATCAATGGATCCCGGATCAGGTGTAAAACCTAAAATCCACCAAAGCGGCTGGTTGATATTAAGAATGTCTGAACCGGTTCATGTACCGTTAATATCAATGGAACTTGGGTGTCGATAAGGTGAAAACCTAAATCCACCAAAATGGATGATTGATATTAGGGATACATAGAGCTTTCCCACGACCTTTGTTTGGTGTGCTTTGCTTGATCCTTGAGTGTGTTTGTTGCATTCATGCATTCACGCATTCATCCGCATTCATGTCATCAAAAAAGAAGATTTTCAAGGAACTTAAAAAAGGGTTTATTTGCAAAATTTTCAGACATGGAAAGACCGAAAAGGCATACAAAGAAGTACAGCTTTAAGCAGCCCGACGTAAAAGAGTTAAGGAATCTGACATCATATGTATTAGATCCCTTGGGTTTCAAAGCTCGCTATGGGAAGCTTCTACCACTGCTCACCACTCAGGTTGACGAAGGGTTGATGAGTACTCTGGCTCAGTTCTACGATCCGTTGCATCACTGCTTCTTATTTCCGGACTTCCAGCTATTGCCAACCTTGGAAGAATACTCTCACCTTACTGGGATTCCGATTCTGGATCATGTGCCGTTCAGTGGCTTAGAGGATATTCCATCTGCTCGAGAGATTGCCAGCTTGTTGCATATAGATGAAGAACTGATTAGAGCTAACCTGACTACCAAAGGCGGAATTCAGGGTTTTCCTTCCGAGTTCCTCATTGCCCAAGCTACCTTTTATGGGAAGGCCATGAGTGAGGATGCCTTTGAGGCTCTCTTTGTATTACTCATCTATGGATTGGTGCTATTTCCCAACTTCGACAAGTTCGTGGACATGAACGCCATTAGGATCTTCTCGGTTCTTAATCCAGTTCCGACTTTGTTGGGTGATACATATGTCTCCTTGCACCTAAGGAATATGAAGAATGGAGGAGTCATTGTCTGCTGTTTACCCCTGCTGTACAAGTGGTTTATTTCGCACTTGCCGCAGACGGTTGCTTTCAAGGAGAACAAGGGATGTCTACGGTGGTCTCAGAGACTCATGTCTCTCACCAATGATGATATCACTTGGTATGATCGCGTGTACGATACCGTCCAGATCATCGACTATTGTGGTGAATTCCCTAATGTGCCCCTTCTTGGTACATGTGGTGGGATCAGCTACAATCCTATACTTGCACGTCGCCAGCTTGGGTTCCCCCTAAAGGATAAACCTAATAGCATTCTGTTAGAAGGTGTGTTCTTTCAGGAGGGTAAAGATCCCCAAGGCCTGAAAGCCAGATTTGTCCGTGCATGGCGCAGTGTTCACAAGAAGAGTAGGAATGAGTTGGGCCAAAGAACTGCATTGCTTTGGAGCCATACACCTCTTGGGTCAGACAGAGGGCTGCTACCTACTTGATGCCGTATGATTATCCAAGACCTACACCGTTGGATGTGGCTGGGCCTTCAACCCTCCCTACCCAACGTGTAGAGGAGTTGAGAGAAGAAGACCTTTCGCGTGCTTGGATCCGTGAGAGGGAGGAATTGCTGCAGCAGCTCAAGGAGAAGGACGCTATGATTGAATTCCTCGAGCACCGAGTGATCGATGATCCGAACGACGCTTGGACTTCTCTGCTTCCTCAGTCTTCCAAATTCTGGAAGAGGAGGTATGATCGACTTGCAAAGGAGAAAGCTGACATGGAAGCGGCCTATGAGAGAGAGATCAAGAAGTTGTGCACTTCTCGTCTTCCAGCATCCCGAGCTTTTAGGGATCCATAGGATGTCATTTACCTTTTCTCTTTGTAATTTAAAATGCTGTACTTTTTGTCTTGATGTATTGAATGAAATATTTTCCATGAGGAATCAAAAATGCTTAAATTAATCAAAATATTGCAAAAAATACCCTAAGGGTTCCTTGAAAACAAAGCATTTGCACAAGCATTTCATGCATCATTCTTGCATAAACAGGTACCCTTTGTTTCTGGTCTTCTTGTCCTAACCTCTGTTCTTCATTTATTTTGAAGACAAGCTGATTCACCGGTATTATACACGAGTCAACTCTGCAAGAATCATGGAGCAGTTGGAACAAGAGAACAGAGAATTGAAGGAAGAGGTCGCCAGACTTGGCGCTTTGATGGAGCAACTCCTTGCCGCTCAGAATCAACCTGCTCCGACGCCTGCAACTCCTGCTCAGAGGACAGTCATTTCAGAGGTAGCTACTTCTACAGTGCCAGTCAGCACCCACGCGCCCAATGCCATGCCGCCCGGGTTTCCTTGGGGCATGCCCCCAGGTTTTATGCCAGATATTCCTGCGCCAACCTTCGCTCAAATGCCGGCGTCTAGCTCGGTCCCTATCGCCGCTCCTCCTGTCGTGCATACCATGCCAAGGGTAGACGACATCATCTATCACTCCGAGCCATCTGAGGGCGCAGACGTTCATGAAAAGATGGATGCCATGAACGATCAATTCCTTGAGCTGAGAAAGGAATTGAGGACTCTTCGAGGCAAAGACCTATTCGGCAAGTCTGCAGCCGAACTCTGCCTAGTTCCCGGTGTCAAGATACCGATCAAATTCAAGGTCCCGGACTTTGAAAAATACAAAGGGAACACCTGTCCGCTTGCTCACCTGGTCATGTACGCCAGGAAGATGTCAACACAGACTGATAATGATCAACTCCTGATTCATTATTTCCAAGACAGTCTATCTGGTGCCGCGCTCAGATGGTACATGAGCTTGGACAGCGCCAACATCAGATCTTTCAATGACCTTGGCGAAGCTTTCGTCAAGCAATATAAGTACAACGTCGATATGGCGCCTGACCGAGATCAACTCAGGTCCATGTCCCAGAAGGACAAGGAATCGTTCAAGGAGTACGCCCAGAGATGGCGAGAGCTGGCAGCTCAAATCACTCCACCGCTGGAAGAGAAGGAAATGACCAAGATCTTTCTGAAGACTCTTGGCTCATTTTATTATGAGCGGATGGTAGCAAGCGCTCCCTCTGATTTCACCGAGATGGTGAACATGGGGATGCGTCTCGAAGAAGGTGTCCGTGAAGGACGGTTGGCTAAGGATGATAGCTCTTCCTCTAAACGATATGGGGCGTTTAAGAGGAAAGAAGGTGAAGCACATGCCGTTCAATCTCAGCCCAAACACAGAAGACCCTCTGCTCAGAGGAATCCTGCACGACATGTCAGTCATCAGCACCAGGTGGCTCACGTAGCACCTGTTTTCAAGGACAATACTCCTCAACATCAACAGTATCAGCATCAGCAACAATATCAACAACCGCAGTACCAACAACAACAATCTCGTCCACAGCAACAGGCTTATCAGCCTCGTGGGAGTACGAGTAATCAGGCAAACATGGGTTACGAAAGGAAGAAGATCAGTTTTGATCCGATTCCTATGTCGTATGCGGAGTTATATCCCTCTCTAATAGAGCGGAAGTTGGTTTCTCCGAGAGATCCTCCGGCTATACCGGTCAACCCTCAGTGGTGGTATAAGCCTGACCTACACTGTGTCTATCATTCTGGTGCTCCGGGCCATGATATTGAGAATTGCTTCCAGCTGAAGACTAAGGTGCAAGACCTTATGAGAAGTGGAATCCTGAGTTTTGAGGACTCAAGCCCGAACGTCACCAAGAACCCATTGCCTGCGCATGGGAAATCTGTCAACATGATTCAAGAATGCCTTGGGAGGTACAAGGTCAAGTATGTCAGCCACATCAGGCAGTCGTTGGTTGATTTACATAAGATGCTGTGTCAGTACAGTTATTTGGAGCATAACCACGACAAGTGCCGCGTTTGTTCGGTTAATCGTCTGGGTTGCGATCAAGTACGCAGAGAACTTCAGAAGTTGTTGAATGAAGGTACCATTGAGATTCTGCAGAATCGCAATGTTGATGAAGTCGAACCTGAAGTGAACGTCATATCACCAGTGTTCAAGCTGCCCGAGCCAGTTGTTATCCGCTATAATAGCAACAAGCCGAAGGCTTCCCCTTCCTTGGTCATTAAACCAGCTGGCCCTGTGCCCTATTCATCTGACAAAGCTGTACCCTTCAGATACAATCCTGTTGCTGTCCAGGATGGGGTCGAAGTGCCTTTACCTTCCACTTCCGTCACCAACATTGCTGACGTCAGTGGGTTGACCCGAAGTGGTCGTGTATTTTCTGCGCCTCCAAAGGCTACTGTTTCTGATACCGTTGAGCGCCCTGTGGGAACCGCTGTGAATGTTCAGAATCCGGCACTTGATGTTGCCCAACCATCCTCCTCCGTACAAAAGACTCCTGTTTCTTCAGTTGGCCCAAGTGGCATTGTTGATGAAGAATCTGATGAGATGCTGAGGCTCATCAGAAAAGCGAGTACAACATTGTAGACCAGCTTCTACACACGCCCTCCAAGATTTCTATTCTTTCTCTACTGCTGAATTCAGAACCCCATAGGGAATCTCTGCAGAAGGTCTTGGACCTGGCATATGTTGATCACGACGTCACCCTGGAACAATTTGATAGCATTGTTGCAAACATTACCGCTTGCAACACTTTGAGCTTTTGTGACGCTGATCTCCCCGAGGAGGGAAGAGACCACAACATGGCTTTGCACATCTCTATGAATTGCAAATCTGATGCAATGTCCAATGTGTTGGTGGACACTGGATCTTCTCTTAATGTATTGCCAAAATCCACACTCTCTCGACTATCATATCAAGGTCCTCCTATGAGGCAGAGTGGGGTTGTTGTGAAGGCGTTTGATGGGTCGCGCAAGACCGTGATTGGGGAAGTTGATCTCCCTATCAAGATAGGACCAAGTGATTTCCAAGTCACTTTCCAAGTAATGGATATCCACCCATCTTACAGCTGTCTCTTAGGCAGACCATGGATTCACGAGGCTGGCGCCGTGACATCCACCCTACACCAGAAGCTGAAATTTGTGAAGAACAAGAAATTGGTTGTAGTAGGGGGAGAAAAGGCTCTCCTGGTTAGCCATCTGTCTTCTTTCTCGTACATTGACGCAGAGGATGAAGTTGGAACTCAGTTCCAAGCTTTATCTATTGATGAACCAATCGAGAAGAAGTCTCCTTCATTCACTTCCTACCGTGATGCTAAGCTGGCCATTGAATGTGGTGCAGTTGCTGGTTTGGGGAAGGTGATTGAACTTGAAGACAACAAATCCCGGGCTGGCATTGGCTATGGTTCTGGGGCATGCAATGAGCAAGGTCTGTTCAAGAGTGGAGGGTTCATTCACGCCAATCAACCTGAAGAAGAGGAAGCTGCTGCCATCATTGAAGAGGAAGCAGAGGACATGAACAATTTTGTTATTCCTGGTGGTGTCTGCCACAATTGGGTCGCTGTAGATGTTCCTACAGTCATCCATAGATCAGAGTAAATTGTTCATTTTGTTTAAAACCTTCTCCCATGCCAAAAGGAGAAGTGATGACATTGTTGGCAGCATTTAATACAATGATGTTTTCATTCAATTAATGCATTGTTTAACATTTGTTTTTCCTTTGTTTTCACTTTTTGCTTTTCTGCATGAAATCAGTGATCACAAAAAACCATAAAAAAAAAAAAAAAAAAAGAGCAAACATTTTTTCATCTGCATAATGGTTTGCTTGTTTAAATGCTGAAGTTTTTTCCTTAACCAAAATCATTATGCAGATTGATCCTAAAACCCATTGAACATAATGATCCAACGCCATCTCCCAATTTTGAATTCCCTGTATTTGAGGCAGAAGAAGATGACGTTGAGGGGGTTCCTGATGAGATTACCCGTCTCCTTGAGCACGAAGAGAAGATCATTCAGCCGCATCTCGAAGACTTGGAAACAGTCAACTTGGGGTCTGAGGATTGTGTTCGTCTGGTGAAGATCGGGGCACTTCTTGAAGAGTCTGTCAAGGAAGATTTGATCAGTTTGCTACGAGAATATTCAGATATCTTTGCTTGGTCCTATGAAGACATGCCGGGTTTAGATACAGATATTGTGCAACATTTCCTGCCTTTGAAGCCTGAGTGCGTGCCTGTGAAGCAGAAGCTCAGAAGAACTCATCCAGATATGGCAGTGAAGATCAAAGAGGAAGTTCAGAAGCAAATTGATGCGGGGTTTCTGGTGACTTCTACATATCCTCAATGGGTGGCCAATATTGTGCCTGTTCCTAAGAAGGACGGAAAGTCCGTATGTGCGTTGACTATAGAGATTTGAATAAAGCTAGCCCAAAAGATGATTTTCCTCTACCACACATTGACATGTTGGTAGACAACACAGCTAAATTCAAAGTCTTTTCCTTTATGGACGGATTTTCCGGTTATAATCAAATCAAGATGGCACCAGAGGATATGGAGAAGACAACATTCATCACACCTTGGGGAACATTCTGTTATCGAGTGATGCCCTTCGGTTTGAAGAACGCCGGAGCCACGTATCAACGAGCTATGACTACCTTGTTTCATGACATGATGCACAAGGAGATCGAAGTCTATGTTGATGATATGATCGCTAAGTCCCGAACGGAAGTTGAGCATGTTGAGCATTTGTTGAAGCTTTTTCAGCGTTTGAGAAAGTTCAAACTTCGCCTGAATCCGAACAAATGTACATTTGGAGTCCGTTCCGGCAAGTTGTTGGGTTTTATGGTAAGCGAAAGAGGTATTGAGGTTGATCCTGCAAAGGTCAAAGCAATACAAGAGATGCCTGCACCCAAAACTGAGAAGCAAGTCCGAGGTTTTCTTGGCCGCTTGAACTACATTTCCAGATTTATATCCCACATGACTGCCACATGTGCGCCGATATTCAAGCTCCTCCGGAAAGATCAGTCGCATGATTGGACCGAGGATTGCCAGAAAGCTTTCGACAGTATCAAAGATTATCTGTCTGAACCTCCGATTTTGTCTCCGCCTGTGGAAGGAAGACCTCTGATCATGTATTTAACAGTTCTTGAAGACTCGATGGGTTGTGTACTCGGTCAACAAGACGAATCAGGGAAGAAGGAGTTTGCTATATACTACCTCAGTAAGAAGTTTACTGATTGTGAGTCTCGATACTCTACACTTGAGAAGACGTGCTGTGCTTTAGCTTGGGCTGCTAAGCGTTTGCGCCAGTACATGATAAATCATACAACTTGGTTGATATCCAGAATGGACCCAATTAAGTATATCTTCGAGAAGCCTGCTTTAACTGGGAGGATTGCCCGTTGGCAGATGTTGTTGTCTGAGTATGATATTGAGTATCGAGCTCAAAAAGCTATCAAAGGTAGTATCTTGGCTGACCATCTAGCGCACCAGCCGATTGAAGATCATCAGTCTGTTCAGTATGACTTCCCTGACGAGGAAATTCTGTATTTGAAGATGAAAGATTGCGATGAGCCTACACTTGATGAAGGTCCAGAACCTGGTTCCAGATGGACGATGGTGTTTGATGGCGCTGTTAATCAATATGGAAATGGAATTGGGGCAGTGATTATCACTCCTCAAGGTTCACACATTCCGTTTACAGCAAGGCTAACTTTCAAATGCACGAACAACATGGCGGAGTATGAAGCCTGTATAATGGGACTTGAAGAATGCATTGATTTGAGAATCAAGTATCTTGATGTCTATGGTGATTCGGCCCTAGTTATCAATCAGATCAAGGGTGAATGGGAGACGAACCAGCCAAGTCTCATTCCGTACAGAGATTACGCAAGGAGAATTTCAACATTCTTTACAGAAGTTGAATTTTATCACATTCCTCGAGAGGATAATCGGATGGCGGATGCTCTTGCAACGCTTGCTTCCATGATAGTGGTCAGACGGTGGAATGATGTCCCCAATATTACTGTGATGCGCTTGGACAGACCAGCTCACATATTTGCAATCGAAGAAGTGAAAGATGACAAGCCTTGGTATTTTGATATCAAAAATTTCCTCCAGAACCAGGTCTACCCGCCTGGGGCATCTGTGAAGGATAGGAAAACTTTGAGAAGGTTGTCAGGCAGTTTCTACCTCAGTGGTGAAGTGCTGTATAAGAGGAATTTCGATATGGTTTTGCTCAGATGCGTGGATAGACACGAAGCAAACCTATTGATGACTGAGGTCCATGAGGGTTCATTTGGTACTCATTCCAATGGACATGCCATGGCTAAGAAAATGTTGAGAGCGGGCTATTATTGGCTGACAATGGAGTCTGACTGTTGCAAGTATGTGAAGAAATGTCACAAGTGTCAAATTTATGCGGATAAGATTCATATTCCTCCGACACTCCTGAATGTGATTTCATCACCATGGCCTTTCTCTATGTGGGGAATCGACATGATCGGCATGATTGAGCCGAAAGCATCCAACGGGCATCGGTTTATTCTCGTAGCGATTGATTACTTCACCAAATGGGTTGAAGCCGCTTCATACGCGAATGTAACCAGACAGGTGGTTGTGAAGTTTATCAAGAACCAGCTGATTTGCCGTTATGGTGTGCCAGAGAGGATCATTACTGATAATGGATCCAATCTGAACAATAAGATGATGGATGAGTTGTGCGCTGAATTCAAGATTGCACACCATAACTCCTCTCCTTACAGACCTAAGATGAATGGGGCTGTTGAAGCTGCTAACAAGAATATCAAGAGGATCATCCAGAAGATGACTGTCACGTACAAAGATTGGCATGAGATGCTGCCATTTGCTTTGCATGGATACCGTACGTCTGTACGCACTTCAACAGGGGCAACCCCTTTTTCTCTTGTTTATGGCATGGAAGCCGTTCTCCCAGTAGAGGTGGAGATCCCATCAATGCGAGTCTTGATGGAAGCCAAGTTGACTGATGCTGAATGGATTCAGAGTCGTTATGACCAGTTGAATTTGATCGAAGAGAAGCGATTAACTGCCATGTGTCATGGTCAGTTATATCAGCAGAGAATGAAGAAAGCATTCGATAAGAAGGTCAAGCCTCGTGTGTTCCGAGAAGGTGACCTCGTGCTCAAGAAAGTTTTGTCTTTCGCGCCCGATTCCAGGGGCAAGTGGACTCCAAACTACGAGGGTCCATATGTTGTTAAGAGAGCCTTTTCAGGCGGTGCTTTGATGCTTACAACAATGGATGGGGAGGATTTCACTCGTCCTGTGAATTCAGATGCAGTCAAGAGATACTTTGCCTAAAAAAAAAAAAGTATATGCAAATGAAAAAAAAACAGAATAGCTCGCTAAGTTGAAAACCCGAAAGGGCGGCTTAGGCAAAAATGAGCGTCTCGGTGGAGAACCCGCAAGGGTAATCCAGGCAAAAATTAGAGACTTGAAAAAAGAGAATATTTGCATCCCGCTAGATTGAGTACCTCACCCTGGGGCAATCTAGGCAAAAATTAGGGATTTGGCAAATAACTGCATCCTGACAAGACTTTCTGGTTTATCGGTCGTCATTTCGTCAGAAGATTCTCGATTCGTCGTCAACCGAAGCTTCGGATACATCGAGATTCAAATTGGTAGAGAAAGGATCATTATGTTCAATGTAGCCCTCTTCCAATATATATCACTGATTTCAAATTTGTACAGATCTATGGAGTCTTGCCATTTGCAGGCTACCATTCCATCAAATCAATTTGAGCTTTTATCCAATTATTTGCACTCCTATTTGTTTCAATTCAACAAATGTTTTGCATGTTTTAAATTGATAAAATATCATTGTTTTAAACAAATCAAAATTTTTCAAAAAAATTGTTTTAAACAAAGTGAACATTCACAAGATTGAAAGGATACTCAAGAATATCTCAGTGCTCTCCCGAGGGTGGCATGATTTCCAACAGGTAGGACATTGGTTCATATTCCTGGTTTGGTGGTATCTTCTTTCTTCAGATCTTTGTTGGGGTTGTTCCTCAAACAGAGTTGTTGTTGGGGTTGTTCCCCCAGTATAGTCGCAAGCAGAGTGTTGTTGAAGACTTCGTTTTCTCCAGCAGCAGTTTTCCCAGCATGGGTGTTTTTCTTGTAGAGTTTCGGCGGTTGATGGTTTGTCATCTTGGTGCCCCGTCACTTTCTCCAGTGGGTCGTATGCCCCAGACTTTATTTGTCTCCTCGGCAGTCATGAGTAGAGCTGTTATTGATATCCCCATCGGATTCGCGAGCAGAGTTGTTATCACTCTTCCCAGTGCAGTTGCCAGCGGAGTTGTCTGTTTCCTCAGCACGATCGTTTCTTTTGAAGACTCGGTAAGTCAGCGGTTTGATACCCGGTACTTTACCTTTCCCCGGCGAAGTCGTCTGCGGAATTGTTGCTATCTCTCCATCAGAGTTTGTTCTCTTCAGCAGAGCAGGATTTATTTTCCTATTCAGCGGTTGATTGGGTCGACATCCCAGTGTTTTCAACCATCTTTTTTCTCAGCATAGTCTGCAGAGTATTTGTTATGGCAATTTCGCCTGTTGAGTACTCCTTCAATCCCCGGTATGGTCGGATGATGGCCCTACCATCCAGAGAACGGATTGATTTCCTGACTGTTTGTGATCCCCAGTAGAGTGGCTTATATTGCAGAATCTACTTGTTGTGATCAGTTTGCTATGCATATTCTTTCCCAAGTAGAGTGGTTCGTTGCAGAATCTACTTGTTTGATCTGTCCTCCCTCAGTGGGTTGTTCCCCAAGAGAGTAGCCGACAGTTTTCCCCAGTAGAGTTGCTTATGCAGTTAGATTCTATTTGGATGATATCACTCTCCCTCAGTGGGTTGTTCCCCAGCGGAGTTATGTGGATTTGCTTCTACAACAGTTCGTGCTTGTGCAATGCATCCTTTTGTTTCTCAGTTGACACTGAGATCCCCTGCAGATACTTTGGGACTTCTCTTGTTCCCCTACAGATTCGTCTTGGTGACTGCTTTGCCCATTGTGACTTTCTGTACCCTGATTGGGTTGTTTCCTGATATCTCTGATCCTCTGCTTCTTCAGCAGTACCCGCAGATCTTTGCTTTACAGCATGAAGATCTCCGCAGATTGGCTCTCCAGCTGGTTGTTCCCCTGGAAGTATAATACCGGACGTTTTGATTCCTGAACCTGTTTGTGTTGGAGTTGTCTGTTTTGTCAGCATTCATCAAACATAAATCACGCATATTCATGCATATTCATAAACATTCAGATATTCATGTTGCATTTCTTGCCATGTATCTTTTGCTTGTCGTGTTCTCCTGCACGGGTGATATAGATCTCTTTATAGATCTCCCCAAGCAGATGTCGGGTGTTTAAAATCTCTCCATATAGAGTCAGCCCCATAAGCAGAAAATGTTGCCTTTCCTTCTGCAGTTCCCCACTGAGATATATCCTCGTGGATGACGGTTTCTTCTGTTTCCTCCCAACACATATATTGGGATGGATGTTCCTATTTGAGTTACATCCTCATTAGGACGTGTCTTGATTCAGTCTGTCTTTTCGGATTATTCCCGAATTGGCTATTTGTCAAATGTCTTGTGCTTCCCAGTGGGTTGTTCCCCAGCGGAGTAATTTTGGGCCGCTACCCTCATACCTGTGGTTATAAGTCCTACTTTTCCTGGCTTTCTTGACAGAATTTGTGGTTATACACCTTTTATTCTCCAGCCAGAGTTTTGGTTTTCTACCTAACAGTCGGTAGTTGTAAATCCTATTTTCCTGCTCTCCAGCAGTTTGTGGTTTGTTATAAACCCTATTTTGGTTTCCCGTGCGGATTTGTGATTTGTTCTATCCCCACGCAGAGTTGTTGGTCTTCTATCCCGTATTCGGTAGATGTAAACCCTAATTTTGTGGTCACCTCCACCCTTTTTGGCCCTCTGCCTACAAACCAGCAGTCGTAAGTCCTATCTTTGCGGTTTTTCTACTTACAAACCGGTAGTCATAAACCCTGTTTTCTCCACTTGCAGAGTTAACTTTGTTGTTCATCTCAACCGATGACAATTTCCCTTGTGGTTATCTTCATCTAGTTCTTGATGTTGATTTTCCTTTGCTTGGATAAGTCGCTCAGATCAGCACTTATATCCCTCGCAAGTCTTTTGTGGATAATTGCCGTATGCTAGCAATTTTATCCCCAGTGGGTCCTTTCACCTTGTGTCAGTGATTGTGTTCCCTGGATCATTGGTTTTCACCAGTGAATCCTCAGCAGATCGCCTTTCATTTACCCTTTTGTCGGTAATGTCTGTTGCTCCTTTTGATTGGTCATCATTATATACCTATTCTGGTATCCTGATGCCTTTCTTTTCGGATTTTTATCCTATAAACAACCTACAACCCGGTTAAGGATAATCTTCCATGCGAGGTTATTATTCACGTTTTGACGGCTATGAATAATATGTCTCATGCGCTCTTTGGTCGGAATCCTTTGTTGATCTTCCCCAGTCGAGTAAGATTCGTTTTCCCGTTGTGGAATCGAATGTCCATCCTATAAACAAGTCTGCTGTTCTAGCTTTCTTCAGGGTGATGAGTGTCTTGGAACACAAAACCAATTCACGATTTCGGATTTTATCCTACAAACAACCTACGACCCGGTTCAGGATAATCTCCCTTTGTGAGTATTCTATCCACGTTCTGACGGTAATGGATATTATATCTCGTTCACTCTCGAGTCAATCTTTTGATTGTTTTCTCCACAGAGTCAGATTCGTATTCCTTGTGGAATCGAATGTCCATCCTATAAACAAGTCTGCTGTTCTAGCCTTCTTCAGGATGATGAGTGTTTTGGAACACACACCAATTCACGTTTTCGGATTTTATCCTACAAACAACCTACAACCCGGTTCAGGATAACTTTCCATGCGAGTACATTATCTACGTTTTGACGGCTATAGATAATAT
Organism: Lathyrus oleraceus; assembly: GCF_024323335.1. Classification (NCBI taxonomy): domain Eukaryota; kingdom Viridiplantae; phylum Streptophyta; class Magnoliopsida; order Fabales; family Fabaceae; genus Lathyrus; species Lathyrus oleraceus. The sequence goes on from NC_066581.1 coordinate 156,472,904, forward strand.
ATCTCATGCACTCTCTTGTCGAACACTTTGTTTGTTTCCCCAACTGAGTAAGATTTGCATTCTTTACAGAATCAAATATCCATCCTATAAACAAGTTTGCTTTCGCTCTCTTCAGGATGATGAGTGTTTTGGAACACACACCAATTCACGTTTTTGGTCGGTCACCTGTTACATACCTACAACCCGGTATCTTTGGTGTTCCTTCCTGAGTTTGTTACCCTTATACCGGTAACATCTCATTTCTTTGTTGCTTCCCTCAGTGGAACTTTTTGTTGCTTCTCCCCAGGAGTCAGCTTGTGTCTCTCCAATGGATTTATTTTCCTTTGGAATTCTTTTCCCCAGTGTGAGTCCTTCACTCCCCAGTGAGTTCTCCAGTCTGTCTTCTGTTTTTTCTAATCAGAGTCGTGTCTCGTTCACGTTGTGTCAGTTTTGTTTATTCCCAACTAGAGTCCTGTCAGAGTCTCTGTTCCTGGTGAGTATATTACTCCGATGGATCGTCTTTTCTTCTGTGTGAATCATATTCCCCACAGAATTTGTGTCTTTTGCATACATACATTTGCATCATGAGGTCTCTTAGGGACCAAAATTTGTCTCATTACTGTTATTTAAGCCCATTCTACCGCGTCGAGATGAAGATTTCTAAACTTCACTTCTCCGGCTAGCATGACCTTAAATAGGGGCATCTGTAAGACCCCAATTTTGGCCCTAAGATCCCTCATGGCCCATATCATCTCATATCATGGCCTCAAGGATCATTGCATGCCTTTGCTTCCCTCCTAGTGGGTAGGTTGCCTTGTGTGTGTGGTTCTTGATCACCAAGCATGTTTTGCATTTGTATATTATTGCTTTTCATATGTTTATCATCCAAAAAGTACAAAAATATTGTCAGTCTAACCTTGTTGCTTGCAGTTGAAGCAATTATCAGCAATTAGGTCAAAGACAGTCAACAGTCAGTCAAAGCAATGGATGGTGGCCATTCTTGCAGAATTTGGGCACCATGATCAATAATCAAGAGTTCATACAACTTGGGACATCATTGGAAATCAAGGTCTCAAGGGATTAGGGTTTGAATTCATCAGAAGTGGTTCAATCATGCAAAACCCTAGAAAAGTCAACAGAAAGTCAAACTTGGTCAACTGGCCATTTAATCAGTGATTTGATGGATGGAATTGATTTGAAGGAGTTCATTCATGTCTATACAAGCCTCATATGTCATGTCCAACCTCATCATGGAAGAATTTGAAGTCAAACAGAAAATTTCCAAAAATGGAAACTGGGCCTGTAATTTTAACTGCCAAAAATGGAAACTTCTTGATCCTCAACTTACATCATGATACAAGCCTCAAATGAATTTTTGCCCAACATGAAAGTTGAAGATCTTGTTCTCCCATTTCCAAAAAGTCCTAGAACTCTCAATTCCCATGTGTGGTTGGCAAGTTATGATCGAATCGATTTCAGAAAATCTTGAACTTCAAAGGGCCATATCTCTCAAACCGTTTGGCCAATTTTGGTGGGGTTTTTTCCTACAAGTCACATTTGATCCCCTCTTTCCAAAAATATAAATTTCATGAGCCAAAACTTCATCAATCAAAATGGCATATTTTGACATTTCTCATTTAAATGCAAGTTTGACCAAGAGTTGACTTTTTGATATAAACATTTTTTCAACATTTGGCCAATTGGGAAAGCTCAGAAATGTCATTTTAAGTGTGTTTGCAAAGTCAAAATATGCAGCACATGTGAATCATACTTGGTTGCTTGAATTGTAAGAAAAGTACAAATTTCACTATGCTACTACCATACTCCCATGGACCTTGCCATGCTTGGTACTTCTAGCAGCATTCTTGATCATTCTTCTGTCACTTTTGAAGCCTCATTATGCAGCTATACTCCAACACTACATAAAGCCATCCTTGCTTGCTTGGATTGAGGAGGAAAGTACATTGCTTCAACAACCAAATGCAATAGCCATAACTTGTACTGTCCAATAGCAGTTTGGACAGCACCACTTTTTCTGTCAAGAGAGGCTCATTGCAGTCACAAGCAAAGAGGGGAGAATGCAGCAGAAAGTCATGATTTCACCTTGCCCTCACCTTGCTATTTTCTGTCAAAAAACACAACAAACCAAGCCTGGCAGCCAACATCCAAACCAGCAAGAAAACTACCTTCACTCACTCCCTAAATTTTGATTTTGGCTTTGGCATTCTAAAAAAGGGCTGTCACAACTCAAAAGGACAAAAACCAAACACTAATTGCAACCACAATCACCTTCACTCATCCTAGCTGCATTCATCCTTGCTTGGCATTTTTCTGTCAAAAACCTTGCAAAACCACAAAGAACATAGAACAGCACAGTAGAAACACCATTTTCCTGCCATGAGGAAAACTGCTAGCAGCATACCACTCTCTCTCAAAAATTCACTTGGCTTGGCATTTCAAAACTTTCTGTAAAAACACTACTGACTGCACACATTTTTCATTTTCTCTAGACACTGCAGCCACACGACAGAAATTCACACTCTCTCATTTTGCATTTTGGCCAAAGCAGAATTTCTGAGAAAATCCTCCAAACACACGAGCAAGCTTCTGATCCTCCATCACTTGAGCACTCTTTGGAAGCATTTTATATCCTCAAACCACACCTTTGCAGCCTCCTTCTCATTCTGTTTTCACCAAAGCTCAACAATGGAAAATCGTGAGTTGGACACTTTCAAGCATCTTTGAGTTGGCTTACTTCAAGAATCCTCCATTCTAGAGCACAAGGAGAGACTGTTTGAGCTTAAAACCACCAGAACAACACTGCATCTCCATTTCTTAAAAATCAAGTAAGTGATTCGACCTCAATCATTTGCCATGCCATGATATATTTATGAAAGACCTTCTTGAGCTGATTCTAATGAACTAAAGCATGCTTAAAATGGTTGTGTCGTGGCCAAGAAATCTGGATTTCATTTTGTGTGTCCAAACCTATTTCTGTTCGATTTACCTTGCTAGCATTGATTTAATGAAATGTGATGCCACATTCTTGTTATTTGATGTATGATGATGCTATTAGGATGCTTGATTTCACTTTCTGGACACTTTGATTTTTCATGTGTGAATGAGGTTATGCTGTTCATATTGAAACCCTAGGGCATTTTCCAGAATTTCCCAGGATTGTACTTGGTTGTTGCTGTATGATGTTACCTGAATGCCAATATCATGCTATTGTGTGGTTTTGCTTAAAACTAGTTTTATGATGATGAACTTGATGCATATGCCCTGCTGTTTTTGCAAACCTTCCCTGTCCAGAATTTCCATGAGTAATGCTTGTTTGGTTGTTGGTTGATGTTGCTTGATGTTCATTATGCCATGCCATTGTGTGTTTTTGCTCGAAACTTGTTTGATGTTGATGAACCATGAAGTTGAATTGATGCATGATGCTGCTGCTCAAACCCTAGCTGGCTGCCCAGAATTTCGAATGCCTTTGGTTGTTGCTCTGTTGCATGATATTGTATGGACCTACTGCTTGCTACACCATGCTGTCTATGTGCTGTTGTTGGATTTCATTGTAATTAATTGCTTGATGATGATGACTGATGTTGAAACCCTAGCACTGCCCAGCTTGTCCATGAATCTTGTCTGGAATTTGTTTGGTGTAAAGTCGCATGAACCTTGCTGTTTACCATGTTAAGTGATTTTGTGTTGATGTTGGTGATACCATGTTGAATACCATGCTGATTAAATGCTGCTGCAGTTTTGAAACCCCATGAACATTGTCCTGAAAATCCATATAACTGTGTTGTATGATGTTGACTGCTTGCTGCAAGAACATTGCCAAATGCTATGCCGTTGTGTGTTTGATGTTTGATTCTGTTTGGATGCTGATTGAACTTGTTTGAAGTTAACCATGGCTGCATAAACCCTAAGGGTTTTGAAAACTCAGAAAATTTGAGTTGTTTGGCCCGTGCACTGTTCCATTGGCTGAGAGCCAATAGGAACATTTCATTTCCCTTTGCCAAAACGCGCAGCTTTGATAAGTGAGCGCCTAATTACACTAATGCCACGGTTGACTTTGCTTTGACTCCATCTTGCCATGCATTTTGTTCATGCTTGCCTCAAATTTCATCCAACTTCACAAATTAATTTCTCTTTCAATTTTCATCCAAAAATTATGAAATTTTTTCCTCATGTTCATGAATGTGTCCTCTATTTTATTGTGAATTTTAATTAATTTTCCATTGGCTGGATTTTAATTGATAATTATTTTCTTGACATGTATGCATGAATGATACATTGAGCCATTCCTTTTGTGAAATTGTCATGCCATATCCAATGAGCTTGAAATTTTTTGTGATGAAACTAGACTCACTCACCTTCATTTCCATATAAAGTTTGTGCATTTATCATTTGTGGATTGAGAGTTATGATTTTCTGAAGTTATGTGTTACATTTGGTGCTATATGAATGATATGCATTTTCCCAATTTTTGTTCATATACTTCCTGGCCTCCAAATCACTTGAAATTTTGCATGAATGATCTATCACATGTCTAGTTTGTGTATGAATTTTCTTGGATTTAATCATGCTGTTTTCCATTTGATTGTGAATTTTCTTCCCTGCCTAGTCAATTGTTGACTTTATGTGATACATGTTGCCAAATCTTTTGTGAAATTCTCAAATCTTATTGTATGACCATGAAATTTCATATGTGATAACTAGACATCTTGAGCTTTGCATTGGTGTTAATCTCATTCATTTCTCTGCTGTTTTCAATTTGATATGATTTTTTGAAGTTGACCCATGCTTGTTGACCTTCATTGTGCTTACTTGAAATTATGTTGACTTCATGATTTTAATTGACTGCCTTCCTCTCATCCAAATGGGATGAAATTTGACATGCTTGCCATGCTAGGTGTTAGGATTGAATGTGATTTATTTGATAATTTTTGAGATTGTTTGGGTTGACTTTTGATGCAAGTCATTCTGTTGACTTTTGTGTGCTTCTCTTGCCATGCTTTGCATTCTTTTGTGTATGAAATGACAATGATGCATGATTTGATTATGAATCCAATTGAGATAGCTTCTCAAATGTTTGAACATGAATTGGTTTGACTTTTCTTTGCTGTTTTGACCTTTTCTTTCATCCTTGACCCTAGGCTAGTCCTAGTGGTCTTTTGAGCTTACAATTGAGCTATTGTTTCAGGTTAAGTACCAGTGCTTCAAAGATCATTCAAATTTGATTGAGTTGAATTGTTTATCATGTGCTAACCCTTGTTTTGTAGGTAGACTCATGTAATTTGAGTCTTTGTGCCTTGCACAATTGGTCCCTCTGTGGTTGACTATTGGTTCATTTCTTTTGGTTTGAACTGCTGACTTGTTTACTAATAAGTTTGACTTTTTCAGGTACACTTTAGTTGCTTTAGTTGCTTGCTTTGCTATTTAGCATTTGCTTTGAGGTATAAACCTTTCTTCTTCATGTAGTCTGGAGACCCGGTCTGTTATTTGACCGGGCAAACTGTCTGAAGTCCTCCTTAAGAGGCAATGCCTGTGTGTGTTTAAAATTGTCCCAAGCAGGAAAAGTCCTTCAAGTAAGGCAATTGGTGGAAGGTAGGGATAAGCAATCTATTCCCCACTATTCAGTGTGTCCTCTCTTTGCTCCCATTACATGGTTGAAGCATTGAGATAAAAACCCAAGATCTAATCGAGTCAATAAAGGGGAAAGAGTTCCACCTTTCTGAACTCCCCCACTTTCTATTTGATGCTCTCTCTGATCTGAGATAGAAGCAATGAGGCACACCCCTCATATCCTTTCATCTGCTTCACCTTAGCCCCTCAATGGCAAGGTTAAGAGCACCTGTGACCCTATTCCAGTTGGCTTCAATGCCTAACCCTTTTGTATGAGCCTCCTTGTTTGGTGATAGTGTGTGCTGAATGCTTTCATTGATTGATTGTTGTTTTATATACACATGTTTGCTTGTATGCTCTATGCATTTACCATCATTTATTGCTCATTGATGCATAATCATCTCATTTGTCTTTGTGACATTATCATTATTGTTTACCCATTGAGGACAATTGTAAGACCATCCATTGGCCATTGCTCCTATGATATGGAAGTGAGTATAAGACCATTACCTTGGCCACTCATCTTATATTTGCTTGATGCACTTGTTTGATTGTATGTGAGGATGCAATTGTAAGTCCCTGCAAGTTGGCATTTGTTTTCCTAGGATCATACTGTGTGTGTTAGAGTAAGTCCAGACAGATTGGCATTTGACATCCATGTTTTGTATCTGTTGGTATGTGAGGATGCAACTGTAAGTCCCTGCAAGTTGGCATTTGCTCTCCTATGATCACATGTTGTTTTGTTTGTTTGTATGTGAGGATACAACTGTAAGTCCCTGCAAGTTGGCATTTGTTTTCCTAGGACCATACTGTGTATGTTAGAGTAAGTCCAGACAGATTGGCATCTGACATCCATGTTTTGCTTTCTCTGTTTATGTGAGGTTGCAACTGTAAGTCCCAGCAAGTTGGCATTTGCATTCCTGTGATCATATTGTTGCTTCTGTTTGTATGTGAGGATCCATTGTAAGTCCCTGCATTGTGGCATTGGATTTTCTAGGACCATACTGTGGAGTTAACCTAAGTCCAGACAGATTGGCAGTTAACTTCCATTTCTCATCTTTGTCTTTCTTTTTGAGGAGATTAGTGTAAGTCCATTGAGTGGCATCTGATATCCAGTTTTATTTTAGGAGATTGGTATAAGACCAATGATTGGCATCTGATATCCGCTTTTGTTGACTTTCTTGTTTGTTTGTTATTATTCATTGCCTATTCCAAAGGACACACTTGAATCATCTCCCATATGATTTCAAGAAGTGAACCTTCTAAGAAGTTTTACAATCCATATCCATCCATTCATCCTCATTATGTCCTAAACCTTTTCACACTTCAATTTTCAAACTTGACATAGATATTGTGCAAACTTCTTCATGTTTTCCAAACTAAAAACCTGGACCCAAGTCCTTGACTTTTTCAAACTCCATTTTCATAATACTTCTTTCAAATCAATCTTAATCATACTTTGACTTCACTTTCATAATCACAATCAATTAACTTCACCCATTCACTTGTTTTGGCTTTGTCCATTGTTAATCTTTTCACACATTAGCCATAGGTTTCAATTATCATTGCGGTTGATGTAAATCTTGCCTATCCTTAGTGAGTCGACAGTAAGACTTCCGTACTAAAAACAGGGTTAACCCCTCCAGTACGTCGAAGCTATCCTCGCATGGTGGATGTTGGTTTTGGTCGAGTTTTCTCCCATTGATAATGAAAAGCCTCAGTGCTATTGTTTAAAATTGAATCCATCAACCTTTTTGAAATCTTTTAGCCGAACTACGGCGTTTTGATCCTTACCTTTGATGGAAGGTACGTAGGCAGCGGGTTCATCCGTTCAAACCCAATAATAAAATTGTATATTCTTTTCTCATCATCCCAATCATGTTTGCACAATACTTATGTCATAACAAATAACAATTTAGTACAACAAGTGTGAAAAGGGCTCCCTAGGAGTACCTAGGACGTAGTGGGTGCCTAACACCTTCCCATTGCGTAATTTACCCCTTACCCAGACTCTCTGATCTTTTTATTAGTTTTCTACGTGTAAAACTTCTTAGGCTTTTGTTCGCTTTTTAGCCAGTCCTTTGGATAAATAAAAGTGCGGTGGCGACTCGAAAATCATTGTATGCTTTGCTTATGGTTTAATCGATAAATCATATAGCGACGAATACACCGCTACAGGCATGATACAAACGATTGTTGGTTGTTGAAGAATAAGATTCAGGATATGATCGACGCCGGGGCAATTGAATTTGATCCTCCAAAGACTCCTAATGTCATCACTGCTCCTATGCCTAATCATGGCAAGACTGTTAATGCCGTAGAAGATGCTGATAGCGATTGTGACTGGGATAGCTGGATTTTCCCAACAATTGGTGACAGACTCAATAATTGGAAGGCTGAAGACACTATCCCGATTTCCTTTAGTCAGGAGTAATTGTTATTGCTTATTTAGTGTATCAAATTTGGTTAAATGTTTTGTCATTTTCATAAGCATATTCACATTCAATAAATCAATGGGCTTTTTTGCATTCAAATATTGCACTCTTTATCTTTCCTGTCATTTTTCAAACAAGCTATGTTTACTTGCACACACTCACGTAACAAATTGCATATCCATATCCACCCTGGATCCTGTTGATAATAGTTCTGCTACTGTTAATTATGACTTCGAAAATCCGATCTACCAAACCGACGATGGAAGTGAGGAAGATTATGAAGTACCTGGAGAACTTGCCAGACTGGTACTGCAAGAAGAAAAGACCATACAGCCGCATGAGGAATCAACTGAATCTGGGTACTTAAGTAGACAAGAAAATTACTGAGAAAAAATCAAGAGATAATATGGAATGACGAATGTCAAGAAGCTTTTGACAAAATCAAGAAATATCTCCAAGAACCTCCAATTCTGATGCCACCGGTTGAAGGAAGACCTCTAATCATGTATTCGACCGTGTTAGAAGATTCAATGGGGTGTGTGTTGGGGCAACATGACGAGTCTGGTCGAAAAGAGCATGCAATATACCTCCTTAGCAAAAAGTGTACCGACTGTGAAACAAAATATTCACTGTTTGAGAAGACTTACTGTGCTTTGGCTTGGATTGCTCGCCGACTAAGACAGTATATGTTGAATCATACCACTTCATTGATTTCTAAGATGGATCCTATCAAATATATATTGGAGAAACCTGCTCTCTCCGGAAGAATAGCAAGAGTTATCATTGACAATGGTACTAATTTGAACAACAAGATGATTACTGAACTCTGCACGCGGTTCAAGATAAAACACCATAACTCTTCTCCGTACCGGCCAAAGATGAATGGCGCCGTAGAAGCTGCTAATAAGAATATTAAGAAGATCATACAAAAGATGACAGTAACATACAAAGACTGACATGAGATGTTACCCTTTGCTCTTCATGGTTATCGCACTTCAGTATGCACTTCGACAGGGGAGACTCCTTTCTCTTTAGTCTACGGAATGGAAGCCGTTTTACCAGTGGAAGTTCAGATTCCCTCTCTAAGAATTATGAAAGATGCAGGCTTAGATGAAGATGAATGGATTCAGACTCGACTCGATCAGATAAATTTGATTGACGAAAAGAGACTTGCGGCTGTTTGTCATGATATATCAGAAGCGCATGACCCAGGCATTTAACAAAAAGGTCAAGAGACAGGTGTATCAAATTGGCGACCTGGTGATCAAGCGTATCATTCTACCACAAGGTGATTCTAGAGGCAAATGGACTCCCACGTACGAAGGGCCGTTTGTAGTTAAGAAGGTATTCTCTGGTGGAGCCATGATGCTTGCTACAATGGATGGCGAAGACTTCCCACATCCCGTGAACGAAGACATAGTTAAAAAATACTACGCACAAAAGAGACCCGCTAGGTCGACGTACCTAGGCAAAAGTAAGGGCATCCCGGCAAACCAAAAGGTTTCGGGCAAAATTAGGGATAAACATATAAAAATGTACACCCGGCAAGTCGAAAACCTGAAAAGGCGGCTTGGGCAAGAAATGGTATCTTGGTGGACTGAAAACCTGAAAAGGCGGTCCAGGAGAAAATTAGGGATTAAAGCGTATGACTATGTTCCGTTCTCGATCAGCCTCACCAAGTCAAAGGGACTGAACAAGCCAATCACTTCTATCCGACAGCAGGAGATGAGACGCTTGAAGACATAATGACAGTAGCAGAATTAAAATCAATAGGACTTTTCCTTCATGGCTTGTTCTTTGCTTTCTTGACAATTTCCTCTTACTAGGATTTCTGTCTCCTTGTATTCAAATTGCCTGTTTATAGGCCCTCTTTCAAAATCAATACAATTTTATTTCCAAAAAGATGCTTTTGTTTTACTTTCTCTGTTTTGTTTGCGTAAACGTCCATTGATTTAATTTGAATTAATATATGCATTTGAATATGATCGATGTTTATCGAAAATACATGCATAAAGTAGCAATAGCAATTACTAAAAGACTTCAGGATCGAGGAGAAGGTCTAACCATGCGTTCCAATGAGTCCGGTTGCTAATTCTATTCCCCAACGAAAACCAGTTATTCCCCCATAAGAAATTGGCATTACTAGACAACTGGTCATCTGTTTATCCCCAGCCAGGTCCGGTTGAATGTTTTACCATCAGACAGAAATCAAATACCTCCAGCTGAGAAAGGGTCATCAACACAAATGTCTCCAACCGGAATCTCGGGATTTAATTTCCCCTGGCAGAACTTCTCAGACGCATAATTCATTCATGCATCATTTCGCACCATATACATGCATGCAATGTTCGTGTTTATTTTCAAAAGCATAAAACATCTCATGCATCATGACATGGCATGAGGCTAACTTTTTTTTCCAGGTTAATTATCCTCCCGATACAGTCAAAATAAAAGTTCATTCAGACGGACACCCTCATCGGTTACGTTCGAGATTCAGATACATCTTTCAGATATAATCCATATGAATGTTCATTCTGACTAGCTCTGACATCCTCCTAACGATGGCATCTTTAAGCCCATCCCAGACATTTACTGCAAATATAACATATACAAATATCATCGGATATAGCCTAACGTACGGCTCATTCTGATTCAGCCTAACGTATGGTTTCCTCAACTATTCAGAGACAGTCTAGCGTACGACCCATTTGGATGTTCATCCCCACAGATGCTACCTAGCGAACGGTACATTCTGAAGCATAGTCTAGCGTATGACTACCCCTTTCATCATCAGGTACAGCCTAACGGACGGCTCGTTCTGCTGCTCAGAGACGGTCTAGCGTACGACCCATTTGGATGTTCATCCCCACAGATGCTACCTAGCGTACGGTACATTCTGAAGCGTAGTCTAGCGTATGACTACCCCTTTCATCATCAGGTACAGCCTAACGGACGGCTCGTTCTGCTGCTCAGAGACGGTCTAGCGTATGACCCATTTGGATGTTCATCCCCTCAGATGCTACCTAGCGTACGGTACATTCTGAAGCGTAGTCTAGCGTATGACTACCCCTTTCATCATCAGGTACAGCCTAACGGATGGCTCGTTCTGCTGCTCAGAGACAGTCTAGCGTACGACCCATTCTGATCTTTGTTCCTCAGATATTACCTAGCGTACGGTACATTCTGAAGTATAGTCTAGCGTATGCCTATCCCTTATCATCAGATATAGCCTAACGGACGGCTCATTCTGCTACTCAGATACGATCTAGCGTACGATCCATTCTGATCCGTATTTCTCCAGATACAGCCTAACGGACGGCTCGTTCTGCAACTCAGATACGATCTAGTGTATGATCCATTCTGATCTTTCATCCACAGAGAAGTCACCAGCCTAATGGACGACTCAGTCTGCTACTCAGATACGATCTAGCGTACGATCCGTTCTGATCCTTTATCCCCAGCAGCGTATGACCCATTCTGATACTTATCTCATCAGGTTCAGCGCACCCTATTATCACCTAATATACGGTCTAACGTACGACCCGGTATGGCACCCACGTCTTCAGATATGGTCTAATGTACGACGCACTCTAAAGCTCTCATCATCAAACTTCCTGGATGGCATCTTTAAGCCCATCTCTATCAAGACTAACCGGTGATTAACAAGGGCAAATTTTTGGGGCCTTCTAGTGTTCAATAATCTTCCACCTCCAGACCACGAATGGCGTACATACCATTCTAACTCTCTCGGTTCAAGAATATTGAATAGGGGCAGCTGTCATACCCCAAAATTTGCCCGTTAATATTACGAGGCATTTTTCAAGGCACTCCAACTTATTTTTCAAGATATTAATCTTAAGGGAACAAAGACCCAGCATACAGGTGACCAAATCCAGAAAATGGCCTACACTGGCTTGCTCGCTAGGCGAGCAAATCCTTCGCCTAGCGAACCCTTCGCTACACCACTCGCCTAGCGAAGCTTGCGAATACCTGAATTTTTGGGCTTCATTCTGAGCCCATTAGGTCACAAAAAAATCACTATAAATACCAAGACCTCAGTCAGAAGAGGGGAGGACGAAAAGGAGAACGAAAACAGAGAGATAGAAAGAAGGCACAACAAACCCTGGAGGCTAACCCAGAGAATTCAGAGCAACCCTAAAGGAAGCCCTGAAGGAAACTCATCTGCACAATTCAATCCAGCGCCAACCCTAAAAGTGACTTGCCAATTCAAGGTTGCAATTCAATTGCAAACAGGTTTGCATTACTATTACCGCTTTATGTTCTTAATTTACATGTGATATCATAATTGAATTCATAAGTATATTTGAGGTTTTGCCTGTGGGTTTAAATATGTCTGAATATCTTGAATGTTTAACCATGTAATTGCTATAATGGATGCCATAGGGTTTGGAGCTTGCTGAAATCGTACTGCTCTAAAATTCAAAACCCGCAGCCGTTCGCTAGCACATCGCTGAGCGAACATGTAGCGAGCGTTCGCTAGGAGAGGCAGTAGCGAACATGACAGTCGCTGACTTTTCTGTTCTGATCTTTGCTCGTCTGACATGTTTTATTATCACCATGCATTGTTTATCTGACATCATTACTGTTGTGATTCCTTTTGTTTGGTGCAATTCTCGATTGCACCCTGATTTGGTATTCTGACCTGTTTGCTGAATATTGTAAGGGCTCACATACTCCTGGAAAAGGTAGCATGCTAGGTATTCCACTTTATTTGTGGGATACCCCTGTGGAGATTCATCCTAATTACCTAATTGATTATAAAATATTGCCTTTGAATATGTGATCTTGGATCTCTCTTTGTTGCCTTATGGTATTACGGTATTATGGTATTACGGTCATGTCCCGCGAATGTGGCTGTCGCATTACGCGAAAAACCGGCGGGAAAACAAGAACAACAGAGCCGCCACCGTGCGTTATTTATCCCAAAAGAGGGAAAGGAAACGCTCAGAGTAAACCTGGAAAAAGCATGGTCTCGTGACCAAAGAGAATGGGATCGGGAGTCGGTTATGCGAAGGGAAGGTATTAGCACCCCTACGCATCCGTCGTACTCGACGGGATCCATGCACAAAAGGAAGGAAAATGGTTGCTAAAACACTGCTCAAGAACAAACAAACACTGGCTGAAAGAGACACAAGAAAACAAACAATACTGACTCGGCAGGATATCGCATCCTGGGCCTACTTAGTCTATCAAGCATAGAAATCAGAGTCTAAGTAGTTCGGACTGGGGAGAAAACACATGCTCGCTAGGATGTCGCATCCTATGCATACGTATCCTCTCGGACAAAGAAGAATCAGAGCATCCGTAGCTCGGCTCACGCACAAAAACAAAACAGACACAGGCAAACGTGGAATCCGAATGCCAATCGCTGGACTTACATCAGATTCCGAACCAAAACACACCCACACTGGAAACCAGATGCCACTTGATGGACTTATACCGGACTCCAAGCACACAACAAGAGGATATGGAATGCCAATCGCTGGTCTTACATCCATCTCCTGACACACACAAGAGAAAACAAAAACGGGCGCCCGGAGAGATTTGCTCATCTCCTGCCTACGTACCTCATCTGGTATGAGGATCAGGGCGACGTAGTTCCCCTACGCAGGGACACAGGACTAGCCTAACCAGATAACAGAGGGAGACACAACTAGGGAGACTACGACTCGAGCCTAGCTGTTATCATGCAAATCATCCCTATGTTAAGGTTGCTATCTAACTTGCACAGGAAGCAAGCTAACCGAAACATGACTTGCACAGGGAGCAAGCCAAACTAACCCTAACTTGCACAGGAAGCAAGCTAAACTGAAAAACACCAACACACAAGCACAAATAGCACACACTATATGCAATCAGTGGGCTCAATCAGGGTTAGGTTTTAGTCAAGGGGTCATATCAACCTCGACAAATAAACCACAGTAACAGGGTAATGTTAGCTCTTAACCTTGACATTGAGGGTCAAGGTGAAGCAGATGAAAGGTGAGTGAAGATGAGACTTCACAGCTCTTATCCCTGGCCTGGGAGAGCTTAAGACAATGAAGTGTGGGTTCAGAAAGTGGGAACCCTTCTACACTTAAGACACTGACTCAACTGTACAATTGTACAAGGATCTTGAGTTAATATCTCAATGCATCTACACAGTGGTGTGAGCAGAGGGATGACTCAACAAGAATAGCAGGAGATAGATTGCATATCTCTTTTATCTGCCAATTGCCTTATCAAAAGGTCTTTTCCTGCTTGGGGACAAAAATAAACAAGCACAAGCATTGCCTCTTAAGGAGGACTTCAAACAGGTGCTTGGCCAAGTAACAGGCCAGGTCTTCCAGACTACATGGAGTTAGGATGTTATACCTCAATGCTCAAGCTATCAAGCAAAGCAAGAGCAAGTTCACAAGGGAACTAAAGCAACTAAAGTACCTGAAAACAATCCAAGATAATCAGTACTCAACTCAAACAGAAATCAAACAGCAAAGGTCAACAGTTAACTGTACAACTGTACACAAGCAAACAACAGTCAATGCACAAAGGTGCAAGCCATAAGGCACAAGGTACAAGTCTCAAACCCTAAAAAATAAACCAAAGTTAGTCATCAACAATCAATAGGTCAACTCCAATTGAGTAAGCATCATTAAGCATGGCAATTGTGCCCTTTGACCTGAAACAAAGCTCAAATGTGAGAGCACAAACCACTAGTACAAGACTAGGGTCAAAATGAGAGCAAAAAAAAACCAAAACAGAACATGAAACTTATCAAAAGTCAAGATCAATCAAATAAGAATCAATCCCAAGGGGTCTCACATTCATATCATTCATCAATATTATTTCATGAAGGAAAGACTGCAAAGTGTGCAATTTGAAGCTCATAGAACCAAACAGAATGATTCAACTCAAATCAATTCACAAACATTTCAATCAATCACCAAAGAATTCATGATCAAACAACATTCACAACATGACCTACACACCAAATTTCAGCTCATTTGGATCGAGGGAAGCAAGTCAATGAAATTCATAAATTCAACACAAGTTTAAACAAGCTCATATAAGGCACCAAAACATGCATCCACTTCAAGCAATCATAAAACAGAAACCAAACATGATAAATGAATCAGACCAAAGCCATGGCAAACTTCAATGAGTCTATAATCACTCCACAAAATTTCAAGTCCATCCAATACATATCCAGAATTTCACAAAACATTTAAGAACATGACTCACAAAAAGTCCACATTTGGTCAAACAGAAAGGAAATTCTCAATCAAATTGGAAATGCACTCAAAAAATCCAGGAACATTCACATTCAAACTTAACATCCAGAAGATCCAACATGCAAAAATTCAAGTCATTTAGAATTCATATGGCATGGTATCAAAAATCATGAAGTCAAGCAAGACATGGTGTGACACAAATTGTCACACCTCTAAAGATCATGTCATATCTCTCAATCCAGGAACTCAAAAATCACATATGCCAAAATGACCAGGAATGAGTCTAGAACATACATGTAAGATTTCAAGAATTTCTAATGAAGCATCATCATTTCATGATCAAAAGAGTAAGCATGGTGCAACAAAATGACATGTGAAAACAAACCCTAGCCAAATATTTTTTCCAACCGTGCACAAAATTATTAAAAACCATCAAAAAATTCAGGACATCACAAGGAGCATGGTAAAAAAAACCTCAAATTAATTGGACAAAGAATGAATGAGTTATGATTTTATTAGTGTGGAAAGAAAAAAAAATGGAATGGAAAGCATGGTGAAACATGATGAACATAAGTGAAATAAATGCCAAAGCCTAAGATGAGAAAGCCACTACACGAAATCAAACCGTGTTCAAATTCCACAAGGGGCGCCACTTAGTGAAACGCCGCGTTTCACTAAGTGATGTGGCATCACGGGATAGGTCTCATGGGAGAAAAACAGCGGAAACATGCACAAGCGCAGCAAGCGGGATCAAACACGAGCGGGAATGAGATTTTTTAGGGTTTATGAACATCTTCATCATGTTCATCATCACATGAACTTTTTTCTCAGAATTTAACAACCAATATACCGTTGTGTTCGTCTCATCATGTACATCGAGAATCCAACAATGATTTAACCTAATTCGAGCTATCAAACACGGATCGAGCAGAATAACATTCACCAACCAAACTTAAAATCACAATATCTCATTCAATACATGATGAAATTCCACGATTCAAAGTTCATTACAACCTACATTCAAAGATCTACAAGAATCCTACATTAATTTCATGAATCAAGAACATTGAAATCTGACCTCTAAGAAATGGCAGTAGTGGAATCGTGACTTTTGAGCTTTGAAAGGTGGAAACAGAAACTCTACAAGGTCCAGGTTGATGAATGGATGAATGATTTCAGCTCAGTTGTGCTCCATCTTGCTCTAAATTCAAGCTGCCATGGATGAACCTCTATGCAACAGTTCCAGTTTTTGCTCGAATGTGGAAGATTCCTGCTTGCAAAAACTTCTACAATGCTTGGAGATGATGAATCCTTGAAGATTAAATGCACTGTTCTTGAAGAAATTGCAGAAAAATGAAAAACCAAAATTGAGAGAGCCTTGCTATTTTGGATCTAGATTTGTTTTTTAATGCCGTCCCCTTGTGTTTTCTGTTAGGGTTTCATTTATATATCATCTGTTAAGCAAAATCTTAAACATGTTTAGGTATTTGGCAAGTAGAATTAGTGGAAACAAGTGTTTATGCAAAGTTGATATTTCCACCTCTATGCATGGTGTGCATGCTACAGTACACGAAATTGGGCCTAAACACACTCCAAATATGATTTTTAATCAAGTGCAATTGGTAGAAAGTGTAGAAAATGCTTATTTTGAAAGTCACTTTTTTAACTCTCCCTTTTTAAATTCAAGTCACTAAAAAAAATGCCATTTTGATGTGATGACTTTTGATGAAATGTGATGAAGGATTTGGATAGAACATGTCAAACGTGACTTGTAGCAAAAAACCTCACTCAATTTGGCCAAATGGTTCAAGAGTTATCCCACTTTGAAGTTCAAAAATTCTTGACAATGATTTGATCATAACTTGCCAACCACACATGAGAAATGAGTGTTCTTGGACTTTTTGGAAAGGTGAGAGCAAGATCTTCAACTTTTATGTTGGACAAAATTCCATTTGAAGCTTGTATGATGATGTAAATTTGAGGAGAAGAACTTTCCATTTTTGGCAGTTTCCAATTACAGGTCACTTACTATTTTTGGAAACTTTTCATATGACCTCAAATTCTCCAATCTTGATCTTTGAAATGTCAAATGAGACTTGTATGGACATGAGTGAAGCCTTCCAAACCATCTCCCACCTTCAAATCCTTGATTTCAGGCACAGTCGACCACAATTGACTTTCTAGAGTTTCTGGTAGATTGAACAATGACTGATGACTTCTGAGCACCCAATATTTAACCAAACCACTTCAAAATAGTCCCTAGGTCACATGAACTTGATGAACCAACCATAGGGCTTTGCTTCAACAGGAAATGCACTTGCTTGCTTGCTTGACTGATCTCCTGATCATTTTGACCTAATCTTGTCTGATGACTTGCACTTGGGCAAAGGACAATGCAATGCTATGCAGTGGACTATGTAATGTTAATGACCTAATATGAAATGAATGTACAAAATGGGAGGTGCAAATTTGAGGTGCTACAGCTGCCCCTATTCAATAAACTGGGAACCCGAACGGATGAGAGCAACGGCTGTCAGACTTTCAGGGTAAACAGGGATTGAATACCAAGAACCGTAGAAATTTGCACAATGCTGGGATCCACCAATGGAAACGTCCACTGGGATCTGATATTTATTATTGAGGATTTTGGGTTTTTTTTTTAAGGTACAGTCACATCCATACATCGGAAGATGATGAATGGGAATGGGGATCACAACTAGATGCCAACGGACAACTAGGAAAAACTCAACGTTTACCAAGACCAACGGAGAGGTAACCAGACATTAATGAATGACTGGAAGACTCGACTAGACGTCAACGGACGAACGGGAGAAGCTCGACGTTTACCGACATCGAAAGATGATGTTTACTGACACCAAAAAAGGATCGACCAGACATTTACGGATGAATGGGAAGAACTCGACGTTTGCCGACATCGAAAGATGATGTTTACTGACACCAAAAAAGGATCGACCAGACATTTACTGATGAATGGGAAAAACTCGACGTTTACCGACATCGAAAGATGATGTTTACTGACACCAAAAAAGGATCGACCAGACATTTACTGATGAATGGGAAAAACTTGACGTTTACCGACACCAACAGAGAGGAGAATTACTGGGGAAAATACAACTAGATATCAACGGATAACTAGGAAAAACTCGACATTTATCGACACCAACGGAGAGGAGAAGCCACTTCACTAAGGAAGGGGGATGACAACCGGAAACTGAATAGGACGTCCACCGACGACTTTACTGGGGATTCTGGCTGGGAGGCAACCAGACATCAACGAATGACTAGGGAATAGGGGACACAATCAGACGTCAACGGACGAATGAGAAAAACTCAACGTTTACCGAGACCAACGGAGAGGTAACTCTACATGGGGAAATATACCACCAACAACCATTGACAGACGATCGGGAAAAAATCGACGTTTATCGAAACCAACTGAGAGGTAAATCTGGGGGAATCAACAGCCATTAACTAATGATCTGTGGGGAATAAGCAACTATACGTCATCGGACGCATAGGAAAAACTCAACGTTTACCGAAACCAACGGAGAGGTAACTCTGTGGGGATACTGACCCTGTGGGGATAATGATCACAACCAACCGTCAACGGACGACCAGGAAAAACTCGACGTTTATCGACACCAACGGAGAGGAGGACTCTTCTGGGGAGAGAGAACAAGACTTCAACCAAACGTCAACGGACGATTGGGAAAAACTCGACGTTTATCGACACCAACGGAGAGGAGACTCACTGGGGATCACGGTCACGACAGAGAGCAGACAGGAAGGAACACCAAGAATATCGGGTTGTAGGCATGAAAACCGGTGACCGACCAAGGCGTGAATTGGTTTGTGTTCCAAAACACTCATCATCCTGAAGAGGGCTAGAAAAGCGATCTTGTTAATGGATGGACATCCGATTCCACAAGGGATACGAATATTACTGAGCTGGAGAAAACAATCAAAAGATTGACCAAAGAGTGCATGAGATATATTATCTATAGCCGTCAAAATGTAGATAACATACTCGCATGGAAGATTATCCATAACCGGGTTGGTTGTTAAATGGATAAATCGACCGACACAAGAAAGGCATCGGGATACCAGGACTAGGTATGCAAAGATGACCAACCAAAAGAAAGGGGAAGACCCGTCGGGGATAAAGTTGCTGACTCGGAGCAAATATCCGAAAGGTGAAAGGAATATCAATACCGAAACTGGATAATGATAACCACAAAGAGGGGATTACATCTACCGGTTAGTAGGCAGAAAACCACAGAAAAGCAACCGTCATCACCTGGGATGAGCACAAGGGGTTAACTCCCCAAGGGGAGAACAGAGGATTCACATCTACCGGTTAGTAGGTAGAAGACCACAAAGATAAGACTTACAACTACCGGTTAGTAGGTAGAAGCCAACAAATTCCGCTGAGGATAAGATGAATGAGTGCCGGTTAGTGAGCAACTATTCATTTATACCACAGGGAAGCACAAGAGACAGCCATAAGGAAACCAATTTAGGATCGATCCAAAAAGGCATACTGAATCAAGACTCATCCTAATGAGGAAAGAACTCAATAGGGAAAACCCCTCCCAAGGGGAGGGAACGGAAACAACCGTCATCCACGAGGATATAACTCGGTGGGGAGCATAGAAGGGAATGATAGACACTTTCTGCCTAAGGGGTCGACTCTATATGGAGAGATCAGACACACCCACATCTGCTGGGGAAACAGATCCAAGCTGGCAAGATGCTACCAATCGGGGAATAACAATGCTGGGGATACCCACTTAACTAAGGAGTCACTTGTTGGGAAAACACCCCTCTACCCTGCTGGGGAACCCAATTCTGAAATCGATCCAAGCGATGCTAAACTCTTTCCAACGACCCATTCTCGGATGATCACCACGGCCTAGGGCTAATGGATATGTTTGCAATGCTGATGCATGAGTTTTTTTTTAGCGTAATGCCCCATGATTATGGAAATGCTACGCACTAGCGATGCAATATGCTATGCTTATCTACATGATGAATGCATAAAAACACATCTCCTCCCGAGACAAAACCGGGGAGCTCCAAGAACTGCGCTGAAGCTTTCATTACCATGCCCATTTCCACCCTGCTGGGGAAAGACAAACCTTTGCTGGGGATGACCTCCATCGAACCCGAACTGCGTGGGATTACTCTGCTAGAGGAGGCAACCAATCCTTACCTCTACTGGGGATAGCCCCGCCGAACCCGATCCTCTTGGGGACCTTGCTGGGGAAAACCATCAACACAACCTCTGCTGGGAAGACAGCTTCAGACTTGGAAAACAATCACAACTCCGCTGGGGATATGGTAACCTTCAGGCCTGCTGAGGAGGTACCGATCTCGAATCGGCTAGGGGGATGACACTCTCAAACCCATTGGGGAAATACGGCCTATCGGACACGGGCCGCCCTTCGATTCGTCGAACACCGGTGTTCATCATCCTACCACAGTGTTGACTTCCCACTTTTGAGAACTCCCAGACTCGTCTGGACTTTTCTGAGTCATCACCTCGTATTCCCAACTCCTCTGTACTTCACGAAGATCGCACTCTTGGGATTCACACAAATTTACCATTCTTCAGACTTTGAAGAGTCTTCTTGATTACTCTCTAGGATCGTCGTCCTTCTTTCGTCGTCCTTTCACCGTTCTTCTATCCCTTGCCCCTAATTGGACTCTGTGGGGATCTCCTGTCAAAGTATTCCACCTCACAACCTGCAAGTGAGTGAACATGGCTAACAGCACCTGCAAAAGAGATCGTTATATGAAAGCGTGCCCCAGGCGTGCCAACATTTCAACACCTACGTCACTCAAACTTCCGAATACGATTTCCAGATTTCAACCTTATAAGCATGCACCGGAAGGGATCTCTATATTACAAAATGCAAATATTCTTATCAAAACAAACGGATGTTTTTGCAATCAAAGCAGTAATGAAGACAAAAACAAAATTATTTGACTGAACACGCATTTTATTGACTGAAAAAGGAGATGGCTCAAAACCGAGCAACACACAGGAAGCAATCCCTGAAAAGAGGTGATCGCGCACAAAAGGAAAAAATCTATCCTAGTGGCAATGTGAAACCGTGATCTCATCGGGTTCCAACTCGGTTACGCCCCATATGTCCTCAAGACTTTCCGCACTTTCTGTCTTCTGAACAAGACGCTTCCGATCAATCTCTGTCGGAGATTATCCGAGTCATATCCAAAGCACAAACGATCATGCTGGACGCAGTTGTTCGTTTCGATCCCTCTTTTGCCTGGACCGCCCTTTCGGGTTTCAGTCCACCGGGATACCCTTTTTTGCCCAAGCCGCCCTTGTGGGGTTTTCGACTTGCCGGGTGTACAGTTCTTTTCTTTTATTATCCCTAACCTTTGCCCGAACCTTTTCTCTTTTTTTTTTGGTTCGCCGGGATGCCCCTTTTTGCCTGGACTTTTTTCTTTTTGTCCAGCGGGTCAATTTTTCACGAAGTATCTTCTAACTGCGTCCGTATTCATAGGGGATGGAAAATCTTCGTCATCCGTGGTCGTCGACAACAAAGATTTGTCAGAGAAACCTTTTTGACCACGAATGGACATTCATAACTGTTTATCCACTTGCCCCACGATTGTCTTGAGGAGGAAGGATCCTTTTCAACACCACATCTCCCACGTGATACGCACGAGGTCGCACTTTTCGGTCAACCACACGCTTCATTTACTGGGTACAACTGCCCCATGACAAGTAACTGCCAGCTTCTTTTCCTTAGTCAGACTCAACGTGTCATACCGAGTCCTTATCCACTCAGCCTTTTCCAATTTTACGTCCACCAGGACTCTCCATAATGGGATCTAGACTTCAGTAGGTAGTACCACTTCTATCCCATACACGAGCGAGCGCGGCGCTGCCCCAATAGACATACGCACCGAAGATGGATACCCAGGATACAAGCTTCGTGCTCAGCCACCATGTCTTTGGCGCATTCAAATGTTATCCGGTTAACAAAAGAATGTGGGATCTTTTTGGCGACACTAACTCATCCACGTTAACCCCATCAGACATCAGAATCCGTTCGGATTCAGGGTCAGGCCCCTCCTCCGGGATCGGTTCTTCACAATCTTTCGATTGGAGCACCTCGAGATGTCCTCATCAGGGAACTCAAACTTCCTTGATTGATAATCCTCAATGGGTTGCGGGGCGATGTAAACGAACAATACACTCCCCTCGATTGCTTTCTGAGCGGTGTACTGAATATTGTATCCAATCAACATCATTTGCCCTCTCGCAACCTGTCCGGTCATGCTGACTTCTCAAACATATACTTGATCAGATCCATCTTGGAAATTCATGAAGTGGTATGAACCAGCATATACTATCTCAGTCGGCGAGCAGCCTATGCCAAAGTACAACGAGTTTTACCGAGCAGTGAATGTATTGTTTCACAGTCGGTAAACTCTTTGCTAGGGTAAATTGCATGCTCTTTTCGACCAGACTCGTCATGCTGACCCAGTACACACCTCATAGCCCCCTCGAGGGCTGTCAAGTACCAGATTAACAGTTGTTCCTTCCACGGGAGGCATCAGAATCAGAGGTTCCTGCAACTTATTCTTTTATTTCTCAATGCCCCTTGGCAATATCCACCTGACCGTTTGATCTTTTTTTGTTTTCGGTTCAGGCATTTCTTGTTTTGCATTGTTTTTTCTTTTCTTTTTTTTTTCGCAGGATCGACCTCGATTCCTCTTTCGTTCACAATAAGCTTCGGCAACTTACTGGACAGCACTCCACAAGTGCACTGATTCGGACTCAACCTCAGTCTGAGTTGTCTCAACCCGGTCAAACGACTTGCCCCGGATTCACTAGATGCCCTTCTTCTGCTTGGGACTTTGCTATCATGTCATCAACATAGCATTTGATTCCACGATGAATCATATCATGCAACAAAGTCACTCTGATACGTGGCACTGGCGTTCGGAGACCGATTGGCATCGCCTTCGCTTTTGACACTTGCCTCCAGGCGGAACCAACTTTCACTTCCTTTCCGACCTCGGCGGTGCCTGGATTATCAATCTTGAATCGCTCCTCGTGCGGTTGAATC
Source organism: Lathyrus oleraceus (assembly GCF_024323335.1). Classification (NCBI taxonomy): domain Eukaryota; kingdom Viridiplantae; phylum Streptophyta; class Magnoliopsida; order Fabales; family Fabaceae; genus Lathyrus; species Lathyrus oleraceus. Next base: position 156,496,304 of record NC_066581.1, read on the forward strand.
ACCTTCTCCTCCTGTCTTAACAACCTGGCTAATTCCAGCAGATCACAATCTTCTTCGCCTTCTTCTCCGGCATGATAGATCGGATTGTCGAAGTCATACAGAGGTGTAACCGAATTGTTGTCAACGAGATCAGGAGAATAACCACTTTTGAGGTCGGAACAAGACAAATCAAAAGGAAAGAAAAATGAAAATAAACATTGCCATTTTTATTTTTAAAACTGCAAAAATAATTGAAAAACAGGGAACACCGCTCTTAATCACAAAAACATCCATTTATTACTGATGCAAAATGTTGCACACTGAAACACATGAGATGGCCCTTACAATGGACCATTACGTCTCGGGCAAAACGTATGGCTTTCATGCAAACAAAATTGAAAACACAGAAATACTACTCTTCTGGATGACTGACAATGGCGATCTTGGAGGCCTTCCAACTCTCTGGTGCGCACGATTTTATCCACGACTCAAGCTCGCGGTCACAGTCAATCCCTTCACCTACTGTACAGGCGTGACCAGGATCCAGCATTCCTGCACTGACGAAAGTGTACGGTGGACGACATCCTCTGTTTTGTCTAGACGACTCCTGATCTGGCTGATAGCCGACCCCAAACATGTCTGCTTTTACCACGATGTCGATGATCCTTCCCCAACCTTGGGCCTCTCTGTTCTTCACCACTTCCAGAGCTTGTTTATAAGAAGAAATGGACAACTTCTTCTCTTTCTCAGCAACAAGGGCATTCTTCACCTGGACGGTTTCAACCGCCAGACTGGGTGCTTTACATCTTACATCATTCATTTCTACTTCCTTCATCTTCTGGGTCGTGTCTTTCATCAATACACACCCCTCCGTGGTGACGGCCGCACAACAATTATCAATACTAGGGAAAGCTCCATCCTTCATCAGATGTTTCGAGACCACAGACACTGAGGTTTTTAACTGATCCCCCTCAGTCACCTTTGTTCCTCTCTTGTCCTTTGACACCACTTTCACCCCCACGGAACCTGGCACGGGGTTAGGGTTAACATTCAGTGTTGGCACCAAACTGATGGCCTTAGAATCCACCATGTCTTGGATGACGTGCTTAAAAGCTCTACAACCCTCAATGTTATGTCCGGGCGCCTCAGAATGGAACTCACACCTGGCATTCTCATCATAACTTGCAGGCCTCCGATGCGGTTCTAGAGGAATCAATACTCTCGGCCGGACTAACCCCAGATCCCTCAACCTTTTGAACAGAAGAGTATAAGTCACAGGTGGCTCAGCAAACTGACGATCTGACTTCCCCTTCTTGACTTGACTCTTAGCTTTCAATACTTTCTGTTGAGGTAGTGGTTGCAACAGCAGCATACGGGTGATACCGATCTTTACTGTGCTCCTTTCGGACAGGCACACCACCTGATTCGACCTTCTTAAGCTGACTATCGCCAGAGGATTTCTGTACCACAGATGACGGAGCATCCCCCTGAACTTTCTCCTTTGTCATCCAGCTTTCAATCCTATCCAACCTCTCAGCAATCGCCTTCTGCCCCAAGGCGAGCCCCTGCACGGCTTTGAACAACTCCCCTATCATCTTTTTCAACTCGAAGATATCGGCGTTGGGAGGATCCATTAGTCTGAGCTATTTGAACGGAAGAGCTATGCGCACCAATTAGCCACTGACACCTGCAAAACAACAAAAATGTTAGTATGACTCACGCATGCAATGTCTATCCGTACCAGGAAAATTCTGTCCTTTGATTCTGGCGTCACTGAGACAGATAATTTTTTATCTATAACATTCTGACATCTGGATATCTTTCAACCAGAATCTTAATCAAAAAATGGACCCTGAGTACGGATAGACATGGGTTGAATGCATATGAATGCGAAATGATAATGATGCAAATGCATGAATGCAGGCCACTGTGCCACCAAGTCCCCTAAAGACCCATCAAATCTCTGGACCAGTCACAGTCATCTGAGGGACTAAGTCACCATAAATCCAACTTGGGGAGTTCCGAAATAAACGGAACTGGAGGTTGCATCACTATCATCACAGGAACATTCACTGAACGGACGACAACCAGATCCTCTAAACGAGTACTCTCAAATTCAACCCGGGGATCCGAAATAAACGGAACCCGCTGATAGATATCACAGACAGAATTCCGGCGTGACAGAAGTAAGTACCCATAAATCCATCTGAACCAAAGTCACCATCAGTACTCAGAGTCACCAACAAGTCACCAACGGTACCTGTAATGATGATCACCCCTCCCCACTCACGGGTGTCATCTAGGCCAGGGTAAGGTCGAGAGAAACGCAACATAAATAACCTTTCGCAGAATATCATCCTGTGCACACCCGATGTATGCACCGATAATATCCCGCCAGGGTCTGAACTGCTCGTGATATCAATGTTCCGCTAAGTGGCGCATACCACCCGCTTCCCATGAATCACTCTATTCCTAGGTTTCCTAGATTTCACTCATAACCTGGGTATTGGGCCTTTTACCTCGAGTAACTCCCACCCCAAACAGAGAAACACAGCACAGCCAGCAGATGAATATGAATGAACGCAAACATAAATGCAAACATAACTGCAAACAGTAAATGCAAACAATAAATAATGAATGCAATAAAAAACAGCAAACAACAACCAAAACCCTAACCTAGAGAGCGCTAGGAGAGACTCGCTTAGGGAAGATGGACCAGCAGAAGGTCAACTTCTCTAGGGTCCCCAGTGGAGTCGCCAGCTGTCGCATTACGCAAAAAACCGGCGGGAAAACAAGAACAACAGACCCGCCACCGTGCGTTATTTATCCCAAAAGAGGGAAAGGAAACGCTCAGAGTAAACCTGGAAAAAGCATGGTCTCGCGACCAAAGAGAATGGGATCGGGAGTCGGTTATGCGAAGGGAAGGTATTAGCACCCCTACGCATCCGTCGTACTCGACGGGATCCACGCACAAAAGGAAGGAAAATGGTTGCTAAAACACTGCTCATGAACAAACAAACACTGGCTGAAAGAGACACATGAAAACAAACAATACTGACTCGGCAGGATATCGCATCCTGGGCCTACTTAGTCTATCAAGCATAGACATCAGAGTCTAAGTAGTTCGGACTGGGGAGAAAACACATGCTCGCTAGGATGTCGCATCCTATACATACGTATCCTCTCGGACAAAGAAGAATCAGAGCATCCGTAGCTCGGCTCACGCACACAAACAAAACAGACACAAGCAAACGTGGAATCCGAATGCCAATCGCTGGACTTACATCAGATTCCGAACCAAAACACACCCACACTGGAAACCAGATGCCACTTGATGGACTTATACCGGACTCCAAGCACACAACAAGAGGATATGGAATGCCAATCGCTGGTCTTACATCCATCTCCTGACACACACAAGAGAAAACAAAAACGGGCGCCCGGAGAGATCTGCTCATCTCCTGCCTACGTACCTCATCTGGTATGAGGATCAGGGCGACGTAGTTCCCCTACGCAGGGACACAGGACTAGCCTAACCAGATAACAGAGGGAGACACAACTAGGGAGACTACGACTCGAGCCTAGCTGTTATCATGCAAATCATCCCTAAGTTAAGGTTGCTATCTAACTTGCACAGGAAGCAAGCTAACCTAAACATGACTTGCACAGGGAGCAAGCCAAACTAACCCTAACTTGCACAGGAAGCAAGCTAAACTGAAAAACACCAACACACAAGCACAAATAGCACACACTATATGCAATCAATGGGCTCAATCAGGGTTAGGTTTTAGTCAAGGGGTCATATCAACCTCGACAAATAAACCACTGTAACAGGGTAATGTTAGCTCTTAACCTTGACATTGAGGGTCAAGGTGAAGCAGATGAAAGGTGAGTGAAGATGAGACTTCACAGCTCTTATCCCTGGCCTGGGAGAGCTTAAGACAATGAAGTGTGGGTTCAGAAAGTGGGAACCCTTCTACACTTAAGACACTGACTCAACTGTACAACTGTACAAGGATCTTGGGTTAATATCTCAATGCATCTACACAGTGGTGTGAGCAGAGGGATGACTCAACAAGAATAGCAGGAGATAGATTGCATATCTCTTTTATCTGCCAATTGCCTTATCAAAAGGTCTTTTCCTGCTTGGGGACAAAAATAAACAAGCACAAGCATTGCCTCTTAAGGAGGACTTCAGACAGGTGCCTGGCCAAGTAACAGGCCAGGTCTTCCAGACTACATGGAGTTAGGATGTTATAGCTTAATGCTCAAGCTATCAAGCAAAGCAAGAGCAAGTTCACAAGGGAACTAAAGCAACTAAAGTACCTGAAAACAATCCAAGATAATCAGTACTCAACTCAAACAGAAATCAAACAGCAAAGGTCAACAGTTAACTGTACAACTGTACACAAGCAAACAACAGTCAATGCACAAAGGTGCAAGCCATAAGGCACAAGGTACAAGTCTCAAACCCTACAAAATAAACCAAAGTTAGTCATCAACAATCAATAGGTCAACTCCAATTGAGTAAGCATCATTAAGCATGGCAATTGTGCCCTTTGACCTGAAACAAAGCTCAAATGTGAGAGCACAAACCACTAGTACAAGACTAGGGTCAAAATGAGAGCAAAAAAAAACCAAAACAGAACATGAAACTTATCAAAAGTCAAGATCAATCAAATAAGAATCAAACCCAAGTGGTCTCACATTCATATCATTCATCAATATCATTTCATGAAGGAAAGAGGGCAAAGTGGGCAATTTGAAGCTCATAGAACCAAACAGAATGATTCAACTCAAATCAATACACAAACATTTCAATCAATCACCAAAAAATTCATGATCAAACAGCATTCACAACATGACCTACACACCAAATTTCAGCTCATTTGGATCGAGGGAAGCAAGTCAATGAAATTCATAAATTCAACACAAGTTCAAACAAGCTCATATAAGGCACCAAAACATGCATCCACTTCAAGCAATCATAAAACAGAAACCAAACATGATAAATGAATCAGACCAAAGCCATGGCAAACTTCAATGAGTCTATAATCACTCCACAAAATTTCAAGTCCATCCAATACATATCCAGAATTTCACAAAACATTTAAGAACATGACTCACAAAAAGTCCACATTTGGTCAAACAGAAAGGAAATTCTCAATCAAATTGGAAATGCACTCAAAAAATCCAGGAAAATTGACATTCAAACTTAACATCCAGAAGATCCAACATGCAAAAATTCAAGTCATTTAGAATTCATATGGCATGGTATCAAAAATCATGAAGTCAAGCAAGACATGGTGTGACACAAATTGTCACACCTCTAAAGATCATGTCATATCTCTCAATCCAGGAACTCAAAAATCACAAATCATATGCCAAAATGACCAGGAATGAGTCTAGAACATACATGTAAAATTTCAAGAATTTCTAATGAAGCATCATCATTTCATGATCAAAAGAGTAAGCATGGTGCAACAAAATGACATGTGAAAACAAACCCTAGCCAAATATTTTTTCCAACCGTGCACAAAATTATTAAAAACCATCAAAAAATTCAGGACATCACAAGGAGCATGGTAAAAAAACCTCAAATTAATTGGACAAAGAATGAATGAGTTATGATTTTATTAGTGTGGAAAGAAAAAAAAAATGGAATGGAAAGCATGGTGAAACATGATGAACATAAGTGAAATAAATGCCAAAGCCTAAGATGAGAAAGCCACTACACGAAATCGAACCGTGTTCAAATTCCACAAGGGGCGCCACTTAGTGAAACGCCACGTTTCACTAAGTGATGTGGCATCACGGGATAGGTCTCATGGGAGAAAAACAGCGGAAACATGCACAAGCGCAGCAAGCGGGATCAAACACGAGCGGGAATGAGATTTTTTAGGGTTTATGAACATCTTCATCATGTTCATCATCACATGAACTTTTTTCTCAGAATTTAACAACCAATATACCGTTGTGTTCGTCTCATCATGTACATCGACAATCCAACAATGATTTAACCTAATTCGAGCTATCAAACACGGATCGAGCAGAATAACATTCACCAACCAAACTTAAAATCACAATATCTCATTCAATACATGATGAAATTCCACGATTCAAAGTTCATTACAACCTACATTCAAAGATCTACAAGAATCCTACATTAATTTCATGAATCAAGAACATTGAAATCTGACCTCTAAGAAATGGCAGTAGTGGAATCGTGACTTTTGAGCTTTGAAAGGTGGAAACAGAAACTCTACAAGGTCCAGGTTGATGAATGGATGAATGATTTCAGCTCAGTTGTGCTCCATCTTGCTCTAAATTCAAGCTGCCATGGATGAACCTCTATGCAACAGTTCCAGTTTTTGCTCGAATGTGGAAGATTCCTGCTTGCAAAAACTTCTACAATGCTTGGAGATGATGAATCCTTGAAGATTAAATGCACTGTTCTTGAAGAAATTGCAGAAAAATGAAAAACCAAAATTGAGAGAGCCTTGCTATTTTGGATCTAGATTTGTTTTTTAATGCCGTCCCCTTGTGTTTTCTGTTAGGGTTTCATTTATATATCATCTGTTAAGCAAAATCTTAAACATGTTTAGGTATTTGGCAAGTAGAATTAGTGGAAACAAGTGTTTATGCAAAGTTGATATTTCCACCTCTATGCATGGTGTGCATGCTACAGTACACGAAATTGGGCCTAAACACACTCCAAATATGATTTTTAATCAAGTGCAATTGGTAGAAAGTGTAGAAAATGCTTATTTTGAAAGTCACTTTTTTAACTCTCCCTTTTTAAATTCAAGTCACTAAAAAAAATGCCATTTTGATATGATGACTTTTGATGAAATGTGATGAAGGATTTGGATAGAACATGTCAAATTTGACTTGTAGCAAAAAACCTCACTCAATTTGGCCAAATGGTTCAAGAGTTATCCCACTTTGAAGTTCAAAAATTCTTGACAATGATTTGATCATAACTTGCCAACCACATATGAGAAATGAATGTTCTTGGACTTTTTGGAAAGGTGAGAGCAAGATCTTAAACTTTCATGTTGGACAAAATTCCATTTGAAGCTTGTATGATGATGTAAATTTGAGGAGAAGAACTTTCCATTTTTGGCAGTTTCCAATTACAGGTCACTTACTATTTTTGGAAACTTTTCATCTGACCTCAAATTCTCCAATCTTGATCTTTGAAATGTCAAATGAGACTTGTATGGACATGAGTGAAGCCTTCCAAACCATCTCCCACCTTCAAATCCTTGATTTCAGGCACAGTCGACCACAGTTGACTTTCTAGGGTTTCTGGTAGATTGAACAATGACTGATGACTTCTGAGCACCCAATCTTTAACCAAACCACTTCAAAATAGTCCCTAGGTCACATGAACTTGATGAACCAACCATAGGGCTTTGCTTCAACAGGAAATGCACTTGCTTGCTTGCTTGACTGATCTCCTGATCATTTTGACCTAATCTTGTCTGATGACTTGCACTTGGGCAAAGGACAATGCAATGATATGCAGTGGACTATGTAATGTTAATGACCTAATATGAAATGAATGTACAAAATGGGAGGTGCAAATTTGAGGTGCTACAGTGGGGATGCACTTAGCAAAGACCCTTTGGTTAAATCATCATGTCCCTATAAGATAAATCATAGTCCCTCGGATGTTGCCTGTGAATATATGATTTTTGTCCCTCGATGACCCGTCGTTGTAGCCTACGGTTAAATGCTGATCGTCCCATCAAATGCTAAGGTATCCTTACAAATGTTGCCTTCAATGACCAATCGATGACCCTACAATGACCCTTTTACATCCAAAGGGATAAGACTACTTACTTCTCAATAGTAAGGACAGTTTTACCCCCATAAGGATAGGAAATGCCCATAAAGACCTTGGGTGGGTATAACTCTTAATTGCTGGCTCACAACCTAAAACATTTTTCATACCTCACACTTTGCAAATACTAGAAAATCACCACTTGGTATACATTCGTACTAGAATCATTGCCAAGTTATATTTTTCTAAACAACTTTCAAAATTAAATGAGATAAATACTTTGTATACATTCGGACAAGAATCATTACAAAGCTAAACTCTCTTTTCAAAACATTTTCTAAGCAGTTCACAAACACTTTTTTTTAGACAAGAAAAACATAAGTGATCCAGCAATTAAGAGCCCATGGATAACCATGGATACAAAGGGTGCTAACACCTTCCCTTTGTATAATGTACCTCCCGAACCCAAAATCTAATTAAGGTCTTTCCTGTTCTTTTCCACCTTTCCTTATTGGATAAAAGAAAAGTCGGTGGCGACTCTTGCTATCCGCGACATTTGCTTTCCAAAGCAAAAACACACAAAGTCAGTTCACCGTATGACAGATATAATAAACTCAATTGTGTTTTACCTATCAGTTAAATGTCGAAATCAAAGGGAAATGTGTTTTCACCATTTAAAAATCCAAAAAGGTCATCGTTGAGGGATCAAATCCATGACTATTACACTTTTTTCGTCAGTTTATTAAATACCGAGAGGCAATATGACATACTTTTATGACATCCTTCGTTACCTTGCATATGAAACTGAGATAATACCTCGTTTCTAATCAATGTTATATGTATTATTTATAATAGTGTATGATAAATAAATTTGTAGATAACATCATGTATGATGATAATACCAAAAGTTGCATAACACAAGAATCATTACAAGCCATATTCTAGTTTCCTATTTTAAGAAGATCTTTTCCATATATTTCAGTTTTCAATCCGTGTTACTGCTATAATAAATCTTTACATGTCATAGAGATAACATGTTATTGAACAAGCTCGACATTTAGTTTATTATACAAATCCCAAAATTAAAGAAAGCCTACCTTTAATATTATAAGCCAAAAAAATAATATAACATTGTATATAAGGTCAGAACAAATAAGTAGAGCCTATTGGAAACTAGATCTTCTATAGGCTCTTACAAAATCTTTACATGTCATAAAGATAAGATGTTATTGAACATGAAATATTCAAAATAAAAATTCTAAATGCAATCTTACAATATTTTTAAAACAAAACAAGGAATTTCAAGATCTAAGGACAACTAACTGGTTGGTTGGTTGAACAGTTTGATTAAGGGACTTTTGTCTTTACTATGTCTCATCCTCAGCCTAACATGTTTTCAACCATATAACAAGTAACAAAAAATTTTCAAACTTATTTATACTCTAAAAATAACATAAAATGTCAATAGAAAAATAACATTCAATATCAACTTTCAAAATATTGTCATATCTATAGGTTTAAATGATGTGGCATAATAATTGAGAGATGAATCGAGAAACACTACTAACATCACATAATACCAAAGTCGGCAACACTAAAAACAACATCAAATGTCAATAGACAATAGAAACTAAAAAATTAAATAATTTCTCTTTATAATCCAACATAAATTTTATAAAAATATTGGAAAACATATCAAGAGATGAACACTTATTAAAAATTTATTTTTAACGTACAATTTGAGAAGAATCTAATTTACCTAAATCCGTGTCATCAGTATCTAAATCATGATACACTTTGTGTTAGAAAGTAAAACCAGTTAATCCAAACATAACATCGAACTAAACCCCATAGATACGATGATGGTGACCTCAAGATCTAAATTTTGTCGATGAAATCAAACTTACACATTGCCGTCAAGCTTGGACTAACCCGTGTTTAATGTATTTCATTGGGTGTTGTTGGGAATCATTGGGAGAATAAGGGGAAAACATATCAAGAGATGAACACTTATTAAAAATTTATTTTTAACGTACAATTTGAGAAGAATCTAAATTAGCTAAATCCGCGTCATCAGTATCTAAATCATGATAAACTTTGTGTTAGAAAGTAGAACCAGTTAATCCAAACATAACATCGAACTAAACCCCATAGATACTATGATGGTGACCTCAAGATCTAAAGTTTTGTCGATGAAATCAAACTTACACATTGCCATCAAGCTTGGACTAACCCGTGTTTAATGTATTTCATTGGGTGTTGTTGGGTAAGAAATTATATAAACCTTTCAACTAACCCATTAGTTTAAGGAGTTTTGGAAGGTGTTTTCTTATGTAAGATTCCATGGGTCTTGTGATAATCCTCAATGGAACCCATGCTAAATTAATGCAAAATATGGTCCCGGCGGGGCTCGAACCCGCGACCTTCGGCTCATAAGACCAACGCTCTAACCAATTGAGCTACGGGACCTCTTGAAATTTGTAATTGTTTGGTGCAATTATTGTTTACGATGTGACAATATTCACATGATTGAAATGTTTCCTCCTTTATTATTATTATTATTATTATTATTATTATTATTATTATTATTATTATTATGTTGAATATAAAATTATTATTATTCTATTGAATCTACTATAATTATTTGATAAAAGAAGACATAAAATGAATGTGATTTAATTTTGTTATTATTATTATGTGTTAAATTTGAAACTATTTTGTCTTTAAAAGGAATAGAAAGTTTTATAAACTATATTATTTTTAAAAAAAATATTTAAATAATAGTTTCTATGGATACTCGTAAATATCGGTGGGTATATCAAAATCCACATATATCCGTCTAGTAGATACTCGCACGGATACGGGACAGATAAGTGTATCAAATTTACTAAATGAGGCGGGTAGTATGAGACTAGTAACCGTGTGTTAGCTGGGATTTTCGACGGGAGGAAAAATCTCGGCAAACAAGGGCAAAGACGAAAAATCTTAGTTTGACCATAATCTGGACTTAGAGAAATTTTCGGATGTTGCAAGAGACATTTCGATTATGTGATAGCATCGACCGCATAGGTCTTACGACAGTGGAAATCGGTCAACAAGGCGGTTATTTGGGTGCACAATGTTGCGTTCAAATATCAATGACTGCCTGTGGGTTTCCTTCTAAAGAGACACATGGAGAAAGCACAAAGATAAGCTGCATACAAAGCTTTACGTGGTGAACTCTGGAGATAGAAATGTTAGGGGTAGTTATTTCATACATGTATATATAGGAGTTCATTACATTGAATTAGGTGTGTTAATTGTATTACAAAAATCTCACTGAAAACTCAGAGTATCGACGTATAGAGAAATGAGCGAATGGCTGAAAGAATGTAAGAATTTATGAATTACCAACCTTTAACTTTCAATGCAAAGTTTCAAGTCTTACTATTTCACTTTGCTTTATTTCATTTATTTTCAGTATTATCTAAGTAACTTCATTCAATATTTCTAGTCTTTATCTTTTCTTTTATACACTTTTGAAGTAGTCGAAGTCGACGTCTTTCGGTCTTACGGTCACCTAAGACCCTATGTTTTCGACCAAGTCCAAAACAATCATTTTAACACAAGAGAATACAAAATAAAGTGGTTATCTGGCACTATATCCTAGGATCCACTAGTTGATCCTGCAAGTAACCCTTAATTTGGAGACCAACACTTGTTTACCATTTATCAGCGTAAACAAATTGGCACACTTGGTGGAACCTATGCTAAGTTTCCTATCCGTTTAAAGATTTTCTTGTTTTCTTTCTTTTTAAATAACTTTCTAGTTTTTAAAAGTTGTTTCTAGGAATTTTATATGCAATTAAGGAGTAATATGGCTTTGTCTAGAATGTCTCCTCCTCCTGTAGATAGTATCAATCCCTAGATTAATCTCCAAAATGTAGTGCAACAACCAGTCATGTCGATGGTTGAAGAGCCAGTTCTCCTGACACCAGTTATAACAACTGCTCCGGTGGCATCAACGACGTTGGTCTCAACAATGTCATCGCAAAGGGAAACATCCCACTGTAGTCAGGGAATTCTCTGGATAATCCTACGATTGTGAGACCTTTGTTTGGGTTCTCAATGCCACCGCCTGGAAGAGATTACCTTTATGGTATGCCAACGTCCATGATGGTGAACCTTTAACCAAATGCATCAACCTTTAGTGACAATATGATGGCCACATCGCCATTCTACAACCCCTACAATGCCTCAGCGTTAACCATCAACAATATGGTATGACCACGAGGGATAAACTATATCCCCCAGAATACGCCATCTTTGAATATAACTTCTATGATGACCATGAGGTAGCAAATGGATGAGAGTAATTTAGAGTTAGTGAATACCCTCAGCCAACAAATAAGAACTATTTTAAACCAGTTGATTGTAAATATGAATCGAACATACGAAGTGTTAGCAAATCAAATGGGGTGTATCACTGATTTCTTTAGCACACCCCCAATACAAGTTTGACCTTCTCCATAAATATCAAATGCTATAGTGGTCTAAATTCCTGAGAACGGCATACACATGCCACTGTAGGCCAAAACCAAGTGTTACATCAAGAACCTCCCTTGAACAGGGAAGAGGTAGAATAAATAGAACAAAAAAACCCTAGGCCTCTGATGGTTCAGAGGAATCAAAATGTTGACCAAGTGATTAGGTATGTCCAGCAGAATAATTTTGCAGGAAAAAATAACATAACAAACATGGTCGAACAAATTTTAGCCCAGAATGGCCTTAATATAGGACTCCATCGACCGCATTTTATATTTCCTTTGTTAGAATATGTTCGACAATCAGAGTTACCCAAGGGATGGAAAGTCCTAAAGTTTACCAAGTTCGTTGGAGACACTAACGAGTTGACAGTAGAACACGTCGCCCGATATCAAATTGACGCAGACGACATAGCGAACAATGAGAATTTGAAAATGAAGTACTTCCCAAGTTCTCTAACAAAGAATTCCTTCGCTTGGTTCACAACCCTCCCTCCCCACTCTATTCAATCCTGGAGCCAATTAGAAAGGGTATTTCATGAGCAGTTTTATATGGGACATTCGAATTTCAGTTTGAAAGAGTTGGCAAGTGTGAGGCGAAGAGTCCCTGAGTCGATAGATGACTATTTGAATAGGTTCAGACTTCTAAAGTCAAGGTGCTTCACCTAGGTTCTTGAGCATGAGTTGGTAGAAATGGATGCTGGTGGCTTAGACTATTAAATTAGAAAGAAGTTAGATACTTAATACCTTAAGGATATGGCACAACTTGCAGATAAGGTTCATCAGGTCGAACGCCTAAAAGCTGAAAAAGAGATGACAAATAAATGTCACAAAAAAGAGAAAGTAAGTTACATATATGCGTACGACTATGCCTCCAACATGGGTGATGATTGTTTTGAGGAAGGCGAGGTCAACGTTGTTGAATTAAAGCAAACCCCCATATGTTTGTAAATTATTAAAACCATCAAGCGGAAAAAATCCTGTCGAGACCAATAAAAACAAATTTTTTGCCACTAGAACTTACACTTTTGACATTACAAAGTGCGATGAAATATTTGATTTGGTAGTCAAAGATGATCAAATTATAGTATCTCCCGGTTTGAAATCTCCTCCTTTAGAAAAAGGAAGAAGAGAGGTTTTTGTAAGTACCATAAATTTTTGGGTCATAAAATTTCTCAATGTGTGCTTTTCAGGGAGTTGGTCCAAAAGGCTTTGAATGATGGAAGATTACAATTTGGCGAGAAGCCTAAATCATCAATGAAAGTGGACTTAGAACCCATGCAGATGGAGGAGGCCTAATATGAAGGACCTATAGAGATCTTGATGGTGAAAGGTATTGATGGCTCCAACATGGATGTCGACAAAAAAGAACGTATCTCCCTTATTGTCGATTTCAACTTCCAAGAGGTCTATCCCCAATATGAAGAGGGATTAATTGATTTCCTTGAGTGCTACAAGCTCAACGACTCTAAGACCATGTTGTGCCTGTATTGTAGTGTCATGTTTGACGAAGAAGCGACAAATAAAGTGGAAAGCTATCAGAGGGTTAACCCTATACATGGATGGGGTGGAGGTCAAACATCTAGGTTCTTTCCAAATAATGGGGCAAACTTCGTCGGAACAAAGAGTAAATATGGAAGTTTCAGCAGCCTCGACAGAAAACTTTCAGGCCATCTATAAGGGCATCCAAAGATAAGTGGGCGAAACCCCTCAATAAAAGGGGGCGAATCATCCAAAGTGGAAGGAGGTCAACCCTAAAGTGGGGATACTAAGCGACAAAGCCCAGAAGGAGGAGAAGGGAAAATCACATGTCCCTCCGACCTACGAGGGCAAGAATCCTATGACGCATACCCAATGAAAGTGTCATCAGAGGAAGAAAAAGGATAAAAAGGAAGCCTTGACCAGTGAGCGTGAGGCCCTAGGGGCGAAGTGAAATGCAGTTGCGTCGAAGCTTGGGGAGAAACCCTACTCTAAAAGGGTCAAAAAGGAGGAAGAACTGCATCTAATTTCCAAAAATGGCTATGAAGCCTCCCAAAATCAAAGGGGGACTTAGAGGTAGGGAGACAACTCCTATATACTCTCCTCAGTCAGAGGATGAAGCTGCAGGTTACACTTCTCATCCTGAAGATGAGGATCCTTAATATTCCCTTCACTCTGAGGATGCTTATATGCCTTATTGTTCTACCCGACATAGGCAAAAAAAGCCATAATACACTCCCGGGTCAAATTATGAGATGGTCGAGGATAACTTCAGCGGAGAGTCGGAAGACGACCTTTGGTTAATTGTGGAATAATGTAAGTGTTGTCGGTCGTGTATGACCGAGTCTCAGAAGTTTATGAGTTCGAGGAATATTTTCTTCATGATGAGAAGACCAATAAGAAGTCTTTCTGCTATTACATCATGAATACTGTTATGGTCAAAGAACAACATGCAGTTTTTGAAAGGCCTGATCCCAACATGATATGTCACATGAAGCCATTGTTTATTAGAGAGAAGATGTATTTTAAGGCCGTCAACAAAGTGTTTGTCGATGGGGGTGTGACGGTCAACCTGATGCCATACTTAATATTTAAAAGAATGGGGAAGACCGATGAAGATCTCAGGCCCCATAATATGGTGTTGTCCAACTATGAGGGCAAGACCAGTAACATCCTAGGTGTGATCTAGGTTGATTTATTAGTTAGTTCGACATCTAGACCAACGTTGTTCATGGTCATCAAGTCTAACGCTAATTACAACTTATTGCTTAGACGTGAGTGGATACATGGGATTAGAGCAGTGCCTTCGACGCTACACCAATGGGTATCCGTCTAGAGAGAGAATGGCATTGTCAAGAATATAGAAGCTGACCAAAGTTACTATAAAGTTGAAATAGGTAAGGTTGGGAAGAAATATTTTTATAGGAATTCGGAAAATATACCGCCATGTTATGATGTGGAGGAGGTTTATCTGGGAAAAAGAGCAGGTAGATAGTGAGCCTGTCGAAGAGGGAAGTCATCCGCCCATACGGTTTAGTCAAAATAATTGGCTTGAATTTTGGTCCACATGGATGAAACTAGAATAAAATCGGCCTTAGAGGATGAGATATCTCAAAATTTGGCTTTTGAAGCCAACGTTGAAAGCTCCGAGATTTTTGGCTGAGGTGAGTCGATGATCAGTTTGAGAGATAGTAGACGCATAGGCTGAAATCTCATTGTCAAGCGCAGTGACCGTCTCCAAGTACTGGATTCCTATTCGAGTCTCTTCGCCTAATTGGATTTGGCTGACTCTTTGAATATTTTTTTCTTGATCTCGGCATCGTGCACCTTTTTCTGCAAAGCTTCTATCTCTTTAGTCCAATCAGCAATTTGGGCATCCAGAGCAGTAACAACACTGTCCTCCTGATGAAGTCTGTCCTCAAGATCTTCAACATGTTAGTCTGATTCACTGGCTAAGTTCCAAACCTTAGATATCTCGGCCGCTTTGGGCGCCATCTTGGTCTTGGTATCATGCTTGCACTGAAAATCTGCGTGAATTTGGTCAAAGAATGGTCTGAAAGTGACCAGAAAGTCAACCACTTCGACAGGAGCATCCGTGACATCTAACTTATTCAATATGGTCTTAATACTATAGCCATATATGAAGTCTTTCTCCAAGGTCTCAAAGAGTTCGACTTCCACAATAAGGGCTTCAGTTGCTTTAGAGTCTCGGTAATAGGCTCAGATTTAATCGCACCTCCAGATACGGGCGAAGAGCTGAAGCATCTCTCAGTAGAGATGTCTTTGGTACTCAATACCATTTTCATGTAGGCCCTAGGATTGGTCTTTTTTAGCGTATCCATCTTTTTTTACGACAAAGGAATGACTGGATGAGTATTTTTCTTGATAGTCGTGACATTCACGTCATCTTTTTCTACATTGGAGGAAGTCGTAGCAATTGGATGCATGACACCTTTGGAAGTATCGACAATTTTATCTTGTGGCTAAACCTCTCCAATAGGTTGAAGATTTCTAGAGGGGGTGGTCTATTGAGGCCCTCTTTTATCCAAAGTAGTCTCTGGAGACATGTCTTCCATGTCCATATGGACCCTTCTTCCGTAGATGTTAAAGATGTCGACTAGTAAGAGAAGATTTGTCATTCGATGGGGGATGAGCATTGTCTTTAACCTCTATAGGCTTATTAACTTCGTCAACAACAACTTTGGCTATGGAAGGTCGAAGTACGAGCGAGCTGTTTGTCGATGTCGATTTGGCAGTCGATGCAGGCATAATTTGGGTTGTTGGTTTGGCCTGTAGAAAAGGTACTCATTATTATTTGACATGAAAAGAGTAACAAGCATAGATAGAAGCTATAATTACCTTTAAAGCATCTCCGTCAGGGCTAAAATTGACACTCTCATTCGACGTCAATTTCCTAGCTGCAGGACTTGCATCTTGTCGCATCTCGAAAAATACGATTCCTCACGATGGTCGCGGAAAAATTTAGTTCGAACAGAGTCGCCACCGAAATTTATTTATCCCAATCAAGGAATAGGAAAATATCGATAAAACCTTTGAAAACTAGAATAATGGTTGTCACAACCATATTTGGGTTCAGGAGTTGGTTACTCGAGGGAAAGGTATTAGCACCCCTCACGTCCGTTGTACTCAACGAGAACCTCTTAGTTTAATCTCTGATTTGAATGTTAGCTAAATGTTGTTTGTTTTATTCGAGTGATAAAAATGTTGAAAAGATATGGATGGAGACCTCAGAAGGGGGGAAAGGGTGGTTTTTTATTAGTGTGCTCGCCAAGATCTCGCAATCTCGTGCATATGTATCCTTATGATGCAATAAGGAAATCAGAGCATTCGTAGTTCGGGGAACTACGGTGGGTTGGTGTCTTTTAATGAACAATTGTTTAGATCGTGTTCTAAAGGCTAAACGTTGACTTGTCTACTCTCGGAGGAGGCCTAAGCACTAGTATGTTGTGCGTGTTAGAAAAGATTAAACAATGTTCTTTCTGAAAAGAGTTTTGGTCACACGGGGGTGACAAGTTGAGTTAATATGTTGAATGTTTTGTTTGATTGGTTTTGATCGGACGAGGGCGAGAAAGAGATTTAATGTGTTGTGATATTTTGTTGGATGACGATTACTCGGATAGTCGAGTAAGACAACTCGTATCCTAATAGTAGATGAGAGGAATCGAAGGCTCTAGACCATCTCCCTTTTCATCCTTAATTTTAAAAGGATTTAATGATAGTTAAGGTGTTTTGAATGGATGACGAATACTTGGATATTCGAGTAAGACAAATCGTATCCTAATAGTTGGGAAAGGGAATAGAAAACTCTAGACCATTTTCTTTTTCATCTAGGTGAATGTGAAAATAAGTTGACGTATTTTAGAAAAAAACGACAAATACTCGAATGACTAAGTAAGACAACTCATATCCAAGGCTCAAGACCATCTCCCTTTTCGTATAGTTTATTATGAAAATGATTTGATTAGGTTATAAGTTTGTGGAGAAATGACAATTGTTTGACTAACCGAGTAAGAGAACTCGTATTCAAACAATTGAGGAGAGGAGTTGAAGGCTCAAAACCATCTCCCTTTTTATTTAGTTATTATGGAAATGATCCATTTTGATTGGGTTTAGGTGGAGGTGGAGAAGAGGAAAAGTTTCTTCTCTTTTTCTTTGAGTCTGACGTTTTTCTTACTTTTTATTTTCTTTTTCTCTTTCCCAGCCAGAGAGAGCGATCCGTTGGGGAGTATATTGGTGTGAGTGGGAGCCTTAGAATTTTTTTTCTTATTTCCGTTGGAAACCTCCTTTTCATACAGCTCGCCCCTTTTTGTTTTGGAGAGAGAGAGTCTTTTTCTCTTAAGAGATTCCCCTCCCCTCACATCGCCAGCTGTCCTAAAAAAATTTGCTAGTTGTTCTTTTGTTGGCTAGTGAAAGAGCCGTTGGAAAGGATTGAAGGAAGAGAGATTTTTTTTTTAAAAATTTATTTTCAGATTTTCTTTAATTAATTATTTTATTTAAATAACCATTTTTAATTGGATAAAGGGGAAAAGTGTGGATTGCTAATGAGGACCATTGATAAATTTAAACCGACGATCCCGATTGACTCAAAGAAACACAACTAATTTAAAATGGCAAAGTTGCCCCTTCTAGATGATTTAATTGATTAAAATAGGATTAAATCAATTAATTCAAATAAAATTCACAACTTTTTAAATAATCATGATAAAATTAAAATAAGAACATGAAAATTCTATTTATTTTTTCTGAATATTTTGGCGAAAGAACAAAATTAAAACGACTAAAAATGAATAAAAGTCGGATTAAAATTTGCTCGAAAAATTAAACCAGATGCACTAAAATGATCAGTGCGAAATATACTTATTGGAAAAATACAACGTTTCTTTTAATTTTGAAATAAACTTTGATCGATTAAAAGGCTCAGGCGGGTCAAAATGCGACTGAAAAAGTCGTCGAAAAATATAACGAGCACACCAGTTTAAACTACGTGAATCATAGATTAATAATACTGGCGTCTGCAAGAATGATTTTGAAACTTTTTACCTGCTGATTTTGGACGTAATTGAGGAATGATTTAACCAATTTGTCTGTATATTCAAGAATTTATTCTGACTGATATCTTAGGTGTTGTTTATGATGAAATGCATATTATGCGGTACATATGATGCAACTTTGAAAACAAAATCAAATTGATGAAAGTTTTAAAATACCCGGACAAAATTGTGGTACGACAGCTGCCCCTATTTAATTAACTTGAACTAGAAGGTAAGAATGACAACGGTCTTTGTATAGTTGTGGTGGAAGATAATTAAATATGAAAAGACCCGGATTTTGTCCTTTGTAAATGCAAGGATGAAATGAAGAAAGAAAAATGCAGTGAGAAATATGGTAAGAAAAATTATCGTAAGGTAAAATGCAACAACAATCCAGATTCTCTGGGAATTATTAGAACAGTATCTTGGATGACATAATCAAGATATTCCGACAATGGAATGATACCTCAACTGTATCTAAGACTTTTTGAAAATTAGCAAAATATTGTCTTGAATTGAACACATGAGATTCTCTGAGGATCAACGAAGTAGTATCCTATATGATATAATTGAGATATGCCATCAAGGGAATGATACCTTAATCGTATCTAAGATTCTCCGAGGATGCTAGAGCAGTACCTAAAAACAAATGAGATTCTCCATATCAATAAAGTAGTATCTCAAACAAATAGATGAGATTCTTCAAATAAATGAAGCAGTATCTCAAACAGATAGATGAGATTCTTCAAATAAATGAAGCAGTATCTCAAACAAATGAATGAGATTCTTCAAATAAATGAAGTAGTATCTCAAATGTTCGTCTGTTGGGGGAAATATTTTAGAAAAGACTCCTTTTGGAGGAGATTTGCTGGAAAAAGCTCTGCAGGGGAGAAGCTCATAAGAGACTTTTTAGGGTAACCTTTGCTTGGGGAGAAATGATAGCAAGGATGATGGGGAATATCATTATCAATCATAAAGTTGAAGAATGATTGGCTGAGAAATAATTCCACAAGCACATACAGGGTAATAACTCAATCGACTTAAATGAGGAAAGTCTGGGATACATATGAATGACCCTGGATCTTGATATTTTGGTGTGATTTTTGTATGATGTTCCACTTTGGGTGGAAATACCATGCATGGGATGATGCATGAGATACATGCAGGGATGCAATTGCTGGGGATATTTAGGATGTGCATGGGAATGCAACTTATTTTTGATTTTATATAAGGTTATGCATAAGTATGTTAATGATTGATGGGATTATGTTTGATGAATCTTCCTATTTTGGGCAGGAAAATTATGCATGAATTGATGCATGTGATGTTATGTGAGAATGCAACTGGGTATTTGGATATTTTTTGTAGGGTTTTATTTTTTCAATGAGATTGTTGGAGAACAACATCATTAAAGGGTTAATGGAATATAGTGAATGTCATCATCAAAGGGTTGATGCAAAAGATCATCATCAGAAGGCTGATGGAAAGTATTTGTCATCGTCAAAGGGTTGACGGAAAAGATTGTCATCATCAGAGGGTTGATGGAAAGGTAACTGTCATCGTTAAAGGATTGACGAAAAGGATTGTCATCATCAGAGGGATGATGGAAAGGTAACTGTCATCGTCAAAGGATTGACGGAAGAGACTGTCATCATCAGAGGGCTGATGGAAAGGTAACTGTCGTCGTCAAAGGATTGACGGAAGAGACTGTCACCATCAGAGGGCTGATGGAAAAGAATATGTCATTGTCAAAGGGTTGATGGAAAGAAATAAAGGGTGGCATCACCAAAGGGTTAGTGGAAAAGGTTATCATCATTAGCGGGCTGATGGAAAGGGCTTCACTATGGAGTGACATCACCAAAGGGTTGGTGGAAAAGAATCTGTCTTCGTCAAAGGGTTGGCGGAAAGAAATAAAGGATGGCATCACCAAAGAGTTGGTGGAAAAATTTGTCATCGTCAAAGGGTTGATGAAAAGAAATAAAGGATGGCATCACCAAAGGGTTGGTGGAAAATACTGTCATCGTCAAAGGGTTGACAGAAAGAGATTTCACTATGGAGCTACATGATCAAAGGGTTGATGGAAATAATTAAAAGATGGTATCACCAAAGGGTTGGTTGAAAAGGAATTATATATGTAGTATCCTCATCAAAGGGTTGACGGAAATAAATTTCACTATGGAGTGGCATCATCAAAGGGTTGATGGAAGGGAATTATGATGTTATGTATGCGTATGATGCATGTTAATGAAAATTTCTCGTCTTTGTGAGAGAGCTTTATAATATGCAACTTCCTGATTTGGCAGGAAAGTTATGCGTGTTTTTTGTATGCAGTGCATGTGGTAATGCAAGAGGATTATTGGTTGTTTTTGGATTCGTCTCCCTTTTTTGAAAGCGGGACTTTTGGGTACCAATGTTGATTGGATTTGAGTTTATGAAGATGCCCGCAAAGTGGACTTTTATTTTTGGTAGTTACCAATATGGATTGGGCTTTTGGTTGTTGAAAGGTTTTGACTTCCCGACACTCGATCTTTTGATGATGTGATGATTGGGGAATAAATGTGGATTCTTTTAGTGCCCCAAGTTTGATCCATTGTTGATAGATTGTGTGTTTGTTCTTGAGAGAACTTCAACTTCTTTGCCTGATATGCCCTGATGGCTTGAAATGATTTAATGAGTGTAGCGACATAATCAATGTATGATGATTGTGCTCTTGCTCTGCCTCCAAGGCTCTTTGTAACTTTTTTGCCCTAGCTTGTTGGGTCTTTGAAGGAATTCTCCTTTGAAAGGAAACCCTGTGAATGATTATACCATGGCCTCAACCAAATTTACCCCAATGTATGAACCTTTCTGTAGTTTGCCCCTAATTGAGTTTTTGAAAGGCTTGCCCCAGATGGACTGAATATTTTGAAATTGTTTGCCTCCTTGATCAACTGATGCTTGAAGTTTGTCTTTTGACTAACCAATTCATAGTCATTAGATGCCATTCCCCTGATCCATAGGGTTAGAAGGTGGTCTTGATTCGGGTCATAACCAACGAATGTTCAAGTTCCTCTGGTTGTTCCTTATTATTGGAATTTTCGTGATGTCAAGTACTGACTCGCTGTTAAAATTGTTCATTCAATCAATGGTAATTTTAATGCGATATTCATGCAGGTTTGAAAAATCATTTATTGCGGCGATGTGATAAAGTGTGACGAATGAACCAATAGTTCAAACGCTTTGCTGATTTAACTAGTGTGTGAAAGATACAACGAGAATATGATGACAATACAGGTGGTTAGCAAATATCTAGGAGTCAGTTTACACAACCTTGTTGTAGTATGCTTTCAGAATAAACCCTACTTCAATTAGGTCTTTTAAGGGTTGTAACGTGGCTTGGTTCATGGTTATTTTAAAGTTTATTTTAAACCACCCTTTCTTCGTGACGATATCCAGTCCTAAGCTCAGTTAATTCAATACACACATTCAACTTTTAAGAGAGTTTGAAGGTGTAAAATCTCTTGAAATGGCAGTCACCTTATTTTGTTTTTGGATGTCGGTGACCCTTTGATTTTGGTATGATGGTCACTGTATCTTGTTTTGTTTTGTTGAGGGTTTTCGTGACCTTTTTTGATTTTTGCTTTGATCCCTAACTTTTGTCTGGACCGTTCTTCGAAGCTTTAGTCCATCGGGATTGCCCCAGTTTTTTTGCCTAAGTCGCCTTATCGGGTGTTCGAATTAGCGGGCTCTTTCTTTGATTTTTTTTGGAGGATGTGGCTGCCAAGTCATTTGTCATTGAAGAACAACCGACATCAATTATGAGTTTTGCTTGGTTCCTTCTACACTTCAGGATGTGTGCAAAGAATATCATGTGGTTGATCCTCAGACTGGATGTTCATCTTGTAATTTGAATGCGAAGTCAAATTAACTGAACATTACCCTAAAGGAGAAGAGCGATCCAAAACGCAGTGGAATTTAAAATTTCTCCTTTAGTGATCCTTACGAATAGGCATGATCAGTGATAGAATCGTTACCTCTTGTGGTGATTGTAACCTTTGATGCAGATCTACGAAGCGATCACGAACGTTGAACGATGACAACGCCTCTACTCAGTCCACACGAACGGATTCCTTCAATCTCAGTGCTAGCTGCTACGAATGAAGGCTTTGAGTGAGTGAGAGAGAGAGAGAGAGAGAGAGAGAGAGAGAGAGAAACGAAATTGTAACTGCACAAATGCTTCTACACAAGGGTTCTATTTATAGAACCACTTGTGTGGGTTGTAAGCTAAAAGGCTCACTCAAGTGTATGTGGCCCATATCTTATAATATGCCAAAATCACTTAAGCGCGTGGTACCTTACCATAATACGTATTCTACTTAAGTACATCGTACCTTACGATGTTCTACAATTCACTTAAGTGCATCGTACATTACGGTATTCCTTAGTTACTCTATCTCTCATCAATCCGTCCTTTTGTGTGTGACCCTGTAGGTTTTCGCGGCATTGGCAATTATATTAAATCAGGTATTTAACATAATAAACAGTGAGCGCTGTCTAGCAACACATCACTACTACCCAAGACACGAAAATGTCATGTGATCTGACAAATTCTTTTGTGATAATACTTATGTGTATAATTACCCTTTTGCCCTTATGTCTATATTGAACACAAGGCATAGACTGTGTCATCCTTGTCCAGTTCAATATTGGGCCCATAGACATTTATCGTGTTACGCTGGATGGGAAAATTCCATCTAGGTCACTCATTTCCCTTAGCATGCTTCGTGGAGTACCCATCAACTATCTTTATGGTCATTCAGTTACGGACAATGTTTGATCAGCAATAAGGCACTCGACTCTACATCTAGGATCCATAGTAGTTTCAGGTCAAAGGGTGGTATACACCATTATCACCGTGAGAATAACTTATGACACTTTGCATAACATTCTATATAGTATTCTCATAGCGGGTCAATCCAGTATAAATATTATTCTTAATATTCATACCTATGTTTAAGACTTGATAACTCCTTATCCATGATCCATGAGATGTGATCATCAGTCTATATACATAATAGTCTTAATGCTTTAATGTTATCCCACTTCACAATAAACCTCGACTATCGATACTTTAAGAATAGTGTCCTTATGCTTAACGCGATCTCATGATTAAGTCACACTTGATACATTAAATGGACTATCTATTCCAGGGACTTTATTAGACAAACATAATAAAGAAAAAACCTTTTATTATTAATAAATAATTCGATACAAGTACCAAAAGTATTGGCGTCTAGGTCTTACACCAACAATCTCCAACTAGAACTAGAGCCAATCAGGCATACCCCTGATGCCCATAGATCTAGTATGGCCATCATGCTTCTGCTGCGCAAGAGGCTTTGCCGGTGGGTCAGCAATATTTTCAAGTGTAGGTACGCTGCATATTTTCACGTCTCCTCTATCTATTATCTCTCGAATGAGGTGATAACGCCTAAGTATGTGTTTGAATCGTTGGTGAGATCTAGGCTCCTTAGCTTGTGTGATAGCACCATTGTTATCATAATAGAGACCAATGGGATCCACAATGCTAGGAACTATGCCAAGTTCACTAATGAACTTTTTGATCCAAACAACTTCCTTTGCTACACTTGAGGCAGCAATATACTCGGCCTCAGTTGTAGAATCAACAACTGTATCTTGCTTTGAACTTTTCCAACTCACATCGCCACCGTTTAACCAAAACACATAACCAGATTGCGATCTAAAGTCATCCTTATCTGTCTGGAAGCTAGAATCGGTGTATCCAATGACAACCAGCTCTTCCTGACCTCCATATATCAAGAATGAGTCCTTATTCCCTCTCAAATACTTAAGGATATTCTTGACAGCTACCCAATGAGCATCACCAGGATCAGATTGGTACCTACTCGTTGCACTTAAAGCATAGGAGACATATGGTCGAGTACATAACATGGCATACATGATAGATCCTATTGCAGATGCATATGGAATATTATTCATGTGATCCCTTTCTTTCTTAGTTGAAGGGGATTGTGTTTTTTATAGACACAGGCCATGTTGCATAGGTATGAATCCTTTCTTGGAATCATGCATATTAAAGCGTCTCACCATTTTGTCTATGTATGTATTGTGACTTAGGCCAAGCAGTTTTTGTGATCTATCTCTATAGATTCTGATTCCTAATATATATGCTGCTTCACCTAGGTCCTTCATAGAAAATCATTTCCCCAACAAAAGACTTTACTTGTTGCAGGGTAGGGACATCATTTCCTATGAGTAATATGTCATCTACATATAATACCAGGAAAACGATCATGCTCCCACTAACCTTCTTGTAGACACAAGGCTCATCTTCGTTCTTGATGAATCCATATTGTTTTACTGTTTCATCAAAACGAAGATTCCAGCTTCTGGAAGCTTGCTTCAATCCATAGATTGATCTTAGTAACTTACATATCTTTTGGGCTTCTTCTGGTATGTCAAATCCTTCAGGATGTGTCATGTACACATCCTCAAGAAGATTCCCATTAAGGAAAGCAGTTTTGACATCCATCTGCCATATTTCATAATCATGATATGCAGCGATAGCAAGTAAAATCTGAACAGATTTAAGCATTGCAACTGGTGAAAAGGTTTCGTCATAGTCAACCCATTAATTTGTTTATATCCTTTTGCAAGCAGTCTTGCCTTATTGGTATGTACTTTAACATCCATGTCAGTCTTATTTTTGAAGACCCACTTGCATCCTATAGGGTTAACTTCTACAGGAGGCTCTACCAAGGTCCAAACTTGGTTTGTGTACATGGAATCCATTTCAGATTTCATGGCTTCTAGCCACTTCTCAGACTCAGGACCAGTTACGGCCTCTTGGTAGGTCACAGGCTCATTTTGATCCATGAGTAATACATCACCTTGATTAGTTATGAGATATCCATATCTCTCAGGTAGGTGACGTATCCTGCTTGACCTACGCTGGTCTTGTTCTACTTGAGCAGGTTGCTCTTCCACAACCACTTGTGTTTCCTGCTCTAATTCCTCCATAGGTGTATCGATGCTTTGTGATTCTTGAATTTCTTCAAGCTCTACTTTCCTCCCACTGGTTCCTTTGGAAATAAAATCCTTTTCTAGGAAAACTCCAGTTCGAGCGACAAACACTTTGCCCTTAGAAGGATTGTAGAAGTAATACCCTCTTGTTTCTTTAGGATACCCCACAAATAAGCATTTGTCAGATTTGGGCTCAAGCTTAGTTGAAATTTGTCGTTTCACATAAACTTCGCAACCCCAAATCTTCATGTAAGACATATGTGGTTTCTTACCACTCCATATCTCATATGGTGTCTTCTCAACCTTTTTGGATGGAACACGGTTAAGTGTGTATGATGTTGTCAATAGTGCATGTCCCCAAAAGGAGTTTGGAAGATCGGCGTGACTCATCATGGATCGGACCATGTCTAACAGGGTTCGATTTCTTCTCTCAGATACACCATTCCATTAGGGTGTTCCAGGAGGAGTAAGTTGGGATAGGATCCCACACTCTTTCAGATGGTCATCAAACTCTAGGCTTAAATACTCACCACCTCGATCTGATCGAAGAGTTTTAATATTCTTACCTAGTTGGTTTTGTACTTCATTCTTGAATTCCTTGAACTTTTCAAAGGACTCTGATTTGTGTTTCATTAAATACACATAACCATATCTACTGAAATCATCTGTAAATGTGATGAAGTACTGAAAACCTCCTTTGGCTGGTATGTTCAGTGGTCTATATACATCAGTATGTATGAGGGCCAAAAGATCATTAGCTCTTTCACCTTTTCATGTGAATGGAGACTTGTCATCTTTCCAATTAAACAAGATTTGCATGTCTCATAGGATTCATAATCAAAAGAGTTCAAGAGTCCATCTTTATGGAGTTTGTAAATGCGTTTCTCATTTATGTGGCCTAATCGACAATGCCAAAGGTAAGTTGGATTTAACTCATTCGGTTTCATCTTTTTAGTATTAATGTTATAAATATGCATTTCAAGATCAAGGACATATAGTCCATTGTTCATTTGTGCAGTAGCATAGAATATATCATTCAAATAAATTGAGCAACAATTGTTCTTTATTATAAATGTAAAATCAAACTTGTCCAAACAAGAAACGGAAATGATATTCCTGCTAATTGCAGGTACATAATAACAGTTCTCTAACTGAATTATTAAACCACTAGGTAAAGTCAATACATAAGTTCCTACGGCTAAAGAAGCAACTTTTTCTCCATTGCCAACTCGTAGGTCAACTTCACCTTTTGCCAAATCTCTACTCCTTTTTAGCTCCTGCACATTGGTAGAAATTTGAGAACCGCATCCAGTATCTAATACCCATGATGCAGAAGTAGATAAATTAGTTTCAATAACAAAAATACCTGAAGTTGAAGTCTCTACTCCATTCTTCTTATCTTCCAGGTACTTTGGGTAGTTTCTCTTCCAGTGTCCGGTCTTACCGCAATGGAAGTAGGTGCCTTCCTTTGCTATGCCTCCACTAGGCTTCAAAGCAGCAATAATGGGCTTGGATTTGGAAACTTCCTTGCCTTTCCCTTTATCACCCTGCTTGGTGGGTCTTTTATTCTGTCTCTTTCCATTTCCGATCATCATAATGGACTTCCCTTTTGACTTCAGATTCTGCTCAACAGTTCTTAACATGGCTAGCAGTTCAAGAAGAGATTTGTCCATGTCATTCATATTGAAATTTAGGACAAATTGACTGAATCTATCTGGCAACGATTGCAAGATCAAATCAGTCGCAAGTTCCTTTCCGAGGGGAAAACCCAACCTCTCAAGGTTTTCCACATACCAAATCATCTTGAGCACATGGGGACCTACAGGGGCTCCCTCAGCTAACTTGCCTTGAAAAAGGGCTTTTGAAACTTCAAACCTTTCATTACTTGCTTACTCTTGATAGAGCATCTTCAGGTGAAACAGTTCTCTAACTGAATTATTAAACCACTAGGTAAAGTCAATACATAAGTTCCTACGGCTAAAGAAGCAACTTTTTCTCCATTGCCAACTCGTAGGTCAACTTCACCTTTTGCCAAATCTCTACTCCTTTTTAGCTCCTGCACATTGGTAGAAATTTGAGAACCGCATCCAGTATCTAATACCCATGATGCAGAAGTAGATAAATTAGTTTCAATAACAAAAATACCTGAAGTTGAAGTCTCTACTCCATTCTTCTTATCTTCCAGGTACTTTGGGTAGTTTCTCTTCCAGTGTCCGGTCTTACCGCAATGGAAGTAGGTGCCTTCCTTTGCTATGCCTCCACTAGGCTTCAAAGCAGCAATAATGGGTTTGGATTTGGAAACTTCCTTGCCTTTCCCTTTATCACCCTGCTTGGTGGGTCTTTTGTTCTGTCTCTTTCCATTTCCGATCATCATAATGGACTTCCCTTTTGACTTCAGATTCTGCTCAACAGTTCTTAACATGGCTAGCAGTTCAAGAAGAGATTTGTCCATGTCATTCATATTGAAATTTAGGACAAATTGACTGAATCTATCTGGCAACGATTGCAAGATCAAATCAGTCGCAAGTTCCTTTCCGAGGGGAAAACCCAACCTCTCAAGGTTTTCCACATACCAAATCATCTTGAGCACATGGGGACCTACAGGGGCTCCCTCAGCTAACTTGCCTTGAAAAAGGGCTTTTGAAACTTCAAACCTTTCATTACTTGCTTACTCTTGATAGAGCATCTTCAGGTGTTCGATCATATCGAACGCTACCATGATCTCTGTTGCTTTTGCAACTCTGAGTTGATGGTAGCTAGCATGAGAAAAGCAGTTTCATTGGCATCATCGACATGCTTCTTATAAGCATCTCTTTCTGCCTTAGGTGCAGAACTAGGAGGTTCCTCTTCAGGAACAGGTTTCTCCAAGACATACAACTTTCTATCATGTTTGAGGATAATCCTCAGATTTAGGTGTCAATCCAGAAAATTTGTCCCAGACAATTTTTCCTTGTCAAGGATTGATCGCAAAATGTTGTTAGAGGTGTTTGTTGTCATGGTAATCTACATGAAAATAATGAAAATATAAGTATCAATAATATATTTAATTAGGCCTTTAATTAAATATGCTCCCACTATTTTACTCAAAACAAATGACCCTCATCATTTGATTCGGAAAATCTCGTTGGAAGATTTTCTAGTGGGTCGAGATCCATATTTCACTTCGTTCTACGTCCGCTTAGGTGGATTACACAAAACTAGGTTATTTAGGTAGGAACTCATTCCAATTGTATCTAATACAACTCTCGAATCTTTTAGTTGGGTGAATAACTCCTTATTCCAATCCATCACATGGATCATTTCCAACTCTTGCTTCTAAACATATATAATCTTATTATAATTTGTTTAGTTAAGTTTGACCCATTGTTTTAGCAATTCGATATTACAATTATCCCATCGCACCTTACTAATATAGAACATGCACCTCGCGTAGGCGAAACCTACATTATCCGATACTAGTCTTAATGAGTGCTAAAACTTGGAAAGCATAAACTTAATATTTAATTTGAGGGAATTTGCAATTATTCTGATCTCACCGGCTTATTTATCATATAAATCGTCTCTCACATGCGTCAACATACATTCACATGCATCAACATACATAATGAAATAGTTATGGCCCCTAGCGCAATTGTTCTCCCAAGCCAATGAGAGAACCTAAGTAACCTAATAACGATCTAAGCTTCTCCAAGCAAGATCTTCAAGGTTGTCCTCCTTTGATATTGAATTCTTCTCTTTCTTCATAACATTACATTACATAAAAGAAACTCGTTTTACATACGAGGGAGTGAGATGAGAAAAGAAGTTACATTTAGAGATTAAAAGAGAGGCACGAAACGCAGGTCTTATTTTAAAAACCCAAAACGAAATAAAGGAAAACTAAGGCCATAACTGATCACCACAAGACAATAATAATAAACACATTATTATTATTAATTTTAATTCTTTTAATTAATTAAAACCAAATTAAATTTCGGCGACCAATCACACTACGCAGAGTTAGCTGGGGGTCCGCTACCTGGTCAGCGGGACGGGGGATTCCGCTGCCCGGTCAGCAGAAGGTGGTTCCGCTGATCGATCAGCGGACGGGGATCAAGGGGATGCTGCCCCCTTGTGAGGTTGAAGGGGAAGCTCCCCTGGCCGAAATTTTTAATAAACAATTCATTTGAAATCGACGTCGTTTTTCGCATCAACACTTGATACTTTAAAGCACAACTCTTACGCAGTCACAACCCTAATCGCATAACTCTTTGACAACACAACCCTTGTGCCGTCATTAACCCTAATGCACCAATTTCAGACCGTCAAACACATCTCGATTGTTGATTCAGTATGATTGATCAACACATCATTGCTTCACCATACTAATGTCGGATCAAGAAGCAAACGACCGTTGATCGCTTCACCATACTAAGTGTTTGAATGAACGAGACAGAAATAGTGTATCATATATACCTTATTTTGCATCAGGATTACTTATATCATATATATAACTTGATCGATCTCAATTGCATAACCTATGGACGATCGATGTATCGCTGCTTCACCATACTAATGTCGGATTCTGAAGCATAGTCAACAACAATCATCTAAATCGTACACACACGATGCCAAATTTAATTACTCGTTTATTCTTTGATTCATTCTGTCTTTTAATCGTATTAATACAAAAAATACAGAAAATAAACAACTATTAGATGCATGGTTTTGTAAGTGGCTATGATACCACTAAAGGAGAAGAGCGATACAAAATGCAACGAAATTTAAAATTTCTCCTTTAGTGATCCTTACGAATGGGCATGATCAGTGATAGAATCTTTACCTCTTGTGGCGATTGTAACCTTTGATGCAGATCTACGAAGCGATCACGAAATTGAACGATGACAACGCCTCTACTCAGTCCACACGAACGAATTCCTTCAATCTCAGTGCTAGCTGCTACGAATGAAGGCTTTGAGTGAGAGAGAGAGAGAGAGAGAGAGAGAGAGAGAGAGAGAGAGAAATGAAATTGCAACTGCACAAATGCTTCTACACAAGGGTTCTATTTATAGAACCACTTGTGTGGGTTGCAAGCTAAAAGGCCCACTCAAGTGTATGTGGCCCATATCTTATAATATGTCAAAATCACTTAAGCGCGTGGTACCTTTGTTGGTGTAAGCCCTAGAGGCCAATAATTTTGGTACTTGTATCGAATTATTTATTAATTATAAAAGGCTTTTCCTTTATTATGTTTGTTTAATAAAGTCCCTAGAATAGATAGTCCGTTTAATGTATCAAGTGTGACTTAATCATGAGAGCACATTAAACATAAGGACACTATTCTTAAAGTATCCGTAGTCAAGCTTTATTGTGAAGTGGGATAACATTAAAGCATGAAGACTATTATGTTTGTAGACTGATGATCATATCTCATGGATCATGGATAAAGAGTTATCAAGTCTTAAACATAGGTATGAATATTAAGAGTAATATTTATACTGGATTGACCCGCTATGAGAATACTATATAAAATTTTATGCAAAGTGTCATAAGTTATTCTCATGATGATAATGGTGTATACCACTCTTCGACCTGAAACCACTATGGACCCTAGATGTAGAGTCGAGTGCTTTATTGCTGATCCAACGTTGTCCGTAACTGGATAACCATAAAGACAGTTGATGGGTACTCCACGAAGCATGCTGAGGGACATGAGTGACCTAGATAGAATTTGTCCATCCTGCGTAACAGGATAAATGTCTATGGGCCCAATATTGAACTAGACAAGGATGACACGGTCTATGCCTTGTGTTCAATATAGACATAAGGGCAAAAGGGTAATTATACACATAATCACAGAAGGACTTGTCAGATCACATGACATTTTCGTGTCTTGGGTAGCAGTGATGTGTTGCTAGATACCGCTCACTGTTTATTATGTTAAATACGTGATTTAATATAATTGCCAACGCCGCGAAAACCTATAGGGTCACACACAAAGGACGGATTGATGAGAGATAGAGTAATTAAGGAATACCGTAATGTACGGTGCCCTTAAGTGAATTATAGAACATCGTAAGGTACGGTGTACTTAAGTAGAATACGAAATATGGTAAGGTACCATACACTTAAGTGATTTTGGCATATTATAAGATATGGGCCATATACACTTGAGTGGGTTTTTTAGCTTGCAGCCCACACAAGTGGTTCTATAAATAGAACCCTTGGGTAGAAGCATTGTCACTCTAATTGGAATTTTGTTTCCCTCTTTCTCTCACTCAAAGCCTTCATTCGTAGCAGCTAGCACTGAGATTGAACGAATCCGTTCATGTGGACTGAGTAGAGACGTTGTCATCGTTCAACGTTCGTGATCGCCACAAGAGGTAACGATTCTATCACTGATCATGCCCATTCGTAAGGATCACTAAATGGAGAAAATTTTAAATTCCGCTGCGCCTTGGATGGCAATTCTCCTTCAGCTGTATCAGAGCCACTTACGAAACCATGAATCTGATAACTGTTTATTTTCTGTATTAATACGATTAAAGACAAAATGAATCAAAGATTAAATTGAGATCGATCAAGTTATATATATGATATAAGTAATCCTGATGCAAAATACATTATATATGATATAGTGTTCTCGTTTCGTTCATTCAAACACTCAATGGTTGTTTTCCTTTGAGCGATCAATGGTCGTTTACTTCTTGATCCGACATTAGTATGGTGAAGCAATGACGTGTTGATCAATCATACTGAATCAACAATCGAGATGTGTTTGACGGTCTGAAATTGGTGCGTCAGGGTTAGTGACGGCACAAGGGTTCTGTTGTCAGAGAGTTATGCGTTTGGGGTTGTGACTGCACAAGAGTTGTGCTTTCTAACAAATTTCCGTACAGTGTTAACCCGTTAACGCATATGGTTAACCGGTTAACGCAAGAAGGAATACAGTTTTCTAAAAAAAATTCAAACAGTGTTAACCGGTTAACGTATATGGTTAACCGGTTAACGCGAGACGGAATACAGCTTCCTAACAGTTTTTCAAACAGTGTTAACCGGTTAACGTATTTGGTTAACCGGTTAACGCAAGACAGAAAACGAATTTTGAACAGATTTTCAAACAGTGTTAACTGGTTAACGCATTTGGTTAACCGGTTAACGCAAGACAAAATTCACCCGTTCGGCTAACTCTGCGTAATGTGATCGGTCGTCGAGATTTAATTTGGTTTTAATTGATTAAAAGAATTAAAATTGATAATAATAATAATGTGTTTATTATTGTCTTGTGGTGATCGGTTATGGCCTTAGTTTTCCTTTATTTTATTCTGGGTTTTAAAATACGACCTGCGTGTCGTGCCTCTCTTTTAATCTCTCAATATAACTTCTTTTCTCATCTCACTCCCTCATATGTAAAACAAGTTTCTTTATGTAATGTAATGTTATGAAGAAAGCAAAGAAGTCAGTGCCAGAGGAGGACAACCTTGAAGATCTTGCTTGAAGAAGCTTAGATCGTTATTAGGTTAGCTTAGGTTCTCTCATTGGCTTGGGAGAACAATTGAGCTAGGGGCCATAACTGTTTCATTATATATGTATGTTGATGCATGTGAATGTATGTTGATGCATGTGAGAGACGATTTATATGATAAATAAGCCGGTGAGATCAGAAAAATTGCAATTCCCTCAAATTAAGTATTAAGTTTATGCTTTCCAAGTTTTAACACTCATCAAGACTAGTATCGGATAATGTAGGTTTCGCCTATGCGAGGTGCATGTTCTATATTAGTAAGGTGCGATGGGATAATTGTAATATCCAATTGTTAAAACAATGGGTCAAACTTGACTAAACAAATTATAATAAGATTATATATGTTTAGAAGCAAGAGTTGGAAATTATCCATGAGATGGATTGGAATAAGGAGTTATTCACCCAACTAAAATATTCGAGAGTTGTATTAGATACAATTGGAAGGAGTTCCTACCTAAATAACCTAGTTTTGTGTAATCCGCCTAAGCGGACTTAGAACGAAGTGAAATATGGATCTCGACCCACTAGAAAATCTTCCAACGGGATTTTCCGAATCAAATGATGAGGGTCATTTGTTTTGAGTAAAATAGTGGGAGCATATTTAATTAAAGGCCTAATTAAATATGTCAATGATACTTATATTTTCATTAATTCTTATGTAGATTACCATGACAACAAACACCTCTAACAACATCTTGCGATCAATCCTTGACAAAGAAAAATTGTCTGGGACAAATTTTCTGGATTTGCACCGAAACCTGAGGATTGTCCTCAAACATGATAAAAAGTTGTATGTCTTGGAGAAACCTGTTCCTGAAGAGGAACCTCCTAGTTCTGCACCTAAGGCAGAAAGAGATGCTTATAAGAAGCATGTTGATGATGCCAATGAAACTGCTTATCTCATGCTAGCTACCATGAACTCAGAATTGCAAAAGCAACATGAGAACATGGCAGAGTTCGATATGATCGAACACCTGAAGATGCTCTATCAAGAGCAAGCAAGGCATGAGAGGTTTGAAGTTTCAAAAGCCCTTTTTCAAGATGAGGGAGCCCCTGTAGGTCCCCATGTGCTCAAGATGATTGGGTATGTGGAAAACCTTGAGAGATTCGGTTTTCCCCTCGGAAAGGAACTTGCGACTGATTTGATCTTGCAATCGTTGCCAGATAGATTGGACAAGTTATTCTCATGGTGATAATGTTGTATACCACTCTCATGGTGATAATGTCATGTGATCTGACAAGTCCTTCTGTGATTATGTGTACAATTACCCTTTTGCCCTTATGTCTATATTGAACACAAGGCATAGACCGTGTCATCCTTGTCCAGTTCAATATTGGGCCCATAGACATTTATCCTGTTATGTAGGATGCGCAAATTCCATCTAGGTCACTCATGTCCCTTAGCATGCTTCGTGGAGTACCCATCAACTATCTTTATGGTCATCCAGTTACAGACAATGTTTGATCAGCAATAAGACACTCGACTCTACATCTAGGGTCCATAGTGGTTTCAGGTCGAAGAGTGGTATACACCATTATCACCATAAGAATAACTTATGACACTTTGCACAACATTCTATATAGTATTCTCATAGCGGGTCAATCCAGTATAAATATTACTCTTAATATTCATACCTATGTTTAAGACTTGATAACTCCTTATCCATGATCCATGAGATGTGATCATCAGTCTATATACATAATAGTCTTAATGCTTTAATGTTATCCCACTTCACAATAAAGCTCGACTATGGATACTTTAAGAATAGTGTCCTTATGTTTAACGTGATCTCATGATTAAGTCACATTTGATACATTAAACAGACTATCTATTCTATGGACTTTATTAGACAAACATAATAAAGAAAAAACCTTTTATTATTAATAAATAATTCGATACAAGTACCAAAAGTATTGGCCTCTAGGGCTTACACCAACATACCCTTCCCCAGGTTAAGCGTAAGGGTCTGTAAATCCAAAAGAATCTCCTATTTCTAGGCTCAAAGTGGTTGACTAGGGAGTAACTCCTTATCTCTCCAGTATTTGGTGATTTGAAATAATGCCTGTTTATCATCAGCAAAATTTTATTCGAAAGCATACAGTCAACAATTATGGGTATTTATTTTTTGTCATCCTCCCTTCAATCTTTGCTAAAATAAGAATTTGATAGGTGAATGGGAGTAATTTTGTTTATATAAATGGAAAATATGAGTGAAAACGAAAAGGATTCGTTCAAAACATGCATGATCATTTCATTAATATTACCATTAAAGGAAATCAATAACACTTGAAAGCGGATAAGTACTTAACATGCAAAGAAAAATAGAGATGAAATGCTAGAAATAGAAAAATGGTTGCCAGTGTAGAGGAAACTCTCTTGTGCCTGGTTCACTGTTGGGCTAGCCTTCTTCACAGTGGTGGTAGTTCTGCTCGTCGAGACTAGTACGATAATCATCTTTAAACCTATTCTCGGAAATCTCTTCCACCATTTTTACTGATGGACCCGCATAGCTAGGAGAAGAAGCGTTGTTGATTTGAAGGCCCCGAGGCCCAAATGAGAACATCTTCGAATCAAGTAGAGTCTGTACCTTGCTCTTAAGCACCTTATAGTCTTCAGTTGAATGCCCATATGCCCTAGCATGGTAGTCACATCGAGCATTAGTATCAAAGCCTGGTGGATATGGAGGGTTTACTGGATTTAGCTCCTTTGGCACTATCAGTCCTCTCTTTATCAAATATGGTAGTACTTGATTGTATGGCATTGAAAGAAGATCAACGTGCCTCTCTGGCTTTCTTGGCCTTAGTCGAGCATGTTGACATTGTCAATGTGGAACATCCTACCGTTTGTATGGCTGCCGAGATGGAATCTATCATTGATACTAAGAAGATCCTCGACTAGTAGGACATTGAACATAAGGAGAAGATGGCCTCTGATATGGAGCTTGTGGGATTTCCCATACTGCATAACTTCAACCTCTTCTTCCTTTTGGGAACTGGCAATAGATTTACTCTCAGTGCTCTAGATACTCGAGGCGCATTAGATTTTTCCACTTTTAAGGCCATACTTGATGCGTTCTCCGATTGACACCAAGTGAGTGAAGTTTGATGTTGCGCTACTAATCATCCTTTCAAAGTAAGAACTTTGTAAGGTTTCCCTGAATAATTCCATCAATTCTTGGTCTAAGAATGGTGGTTCAACGCAAGCCACTAACTCTCTCCATCTTTGGGCATGCCCTCTGAAGGATTCATTGCTCTCCTTAAATAAGGCTCTTAACTGCATGCAATCGGGGGCCATGTTGAAATTGTATTCGTACTGCTTCAAAAAGGCGTTAGCTAGGTCCAGCCATGACCGAATATGATTCCTTTCTAACTTCATGTACCAACTCAATGATGCCCTAGTCAAACTGTCCTGAAAACAGTGAATCATTAGCTTATCATTGTGGGCATGAGAGGTCATTTTTCGGCAAAACATCACCAGATGGTGCTTTGGACAGCTATCCCTTTTGTACTTCTCAAATTTTGGTACTTTAAATTTTGCGGGTATAGCCAAACCAGGTACTAAACACATGTCTAAGGCATTCAGTTCAACAACATCTTGTCCTTTTATGGCCTTGAGTCTCTTCTTTAGCACCAACATCTTTCAGCAATCTCATCATCTTGTGGTCGTTCAGTATTAACCACCAGGCTTGTTCCATGGGAATCTGGCACAGAGAATGCAAAACTGTGATACTCGATAGCATCATGATAAGAGGAATCTCGAACGATATGACATTCTTGTACAACAGAGTTATCAACTGGGGTTCGCACAAGCTGAGGTTGGGTAGGACCATTTACTGGAGCTAGCACAACATTCTCAACCACCGCAGTCTACTGTATGTTGTCCTCCCTCTTTGCTAAAGCTATCATAGCCTCCACAAGTTGGTCTATCTGGTTTTTCATCGAGTCTACATTTCCTCTCAGTGCAATATGGCTTTGCTCAAACGAATCCATAATCTTTCAAGAGATACTTCAAGTATGATACGAGTGTCGGGAAATCAACTGCAGGTTATGGACGAAGGATGGATGAGTTTTTTTTTGTATTATATTTTTTTGAAAACTGATATGCAATGCATGATGAATGTAGATGCAATGATATGTGTATGAATGTAGTGACATGTTCAGGATCACAGGTTCAATGTATTCTTAGGTTAATCAGAATAACAGGTAGATAAATGGTATCTCTAATTTAAAGGAACCCCCGCGGTAGGCTCTATAGTTGTTAGGTTCCCAGAGTCATGGATCCTTCTTGAGAATGTCACTGCCGTGACGAAGACTCGTCAAACAATAATATCCTTAAGATGATCTCATCTAGGTGAGGTCTTCGTATTGTCCCAACAAGGAAGGCTCCATGGGGATTCTACTACACAACTCTCGAGTCCAGGGTTCTAACAAGGTTCTCAGAGTCATAGATCGAGGTTGGAAGTATTACTGTAAGGTAATAATACGTCCAATGGATCTCATCTGATTGGGGCTTTCATATTAATCCAACAAGTCTTGAAACTTCATAGGTTAATACTAAATAGCCGCCGGATATAGTGGGTTAAAAGGTCCCTAGAGTCATTGATCCAACTTGAAAATACTATCGTCGTGACGAAGACTCGTCGGATAATAATATCTCAAGAGAATCTACTCTAGGCGGGGTCTTTGTATCGTCCCAACAAGGAAGACTCCTTGTGGGCCTCCACTATACAACCACCAACTTAATCTTATGGTTTTTCTCAGACTCGGGTAGAAAGCCTATCTCACAAAGTTCCAATAACCAGAGAGTCCCCCATAGTAATAATGAGTACAAACAGCATATTACAAACAACAATTATACAATGAGATAAAGAAAATAGAATAAAACAAGTTTAAACAAAGCTAACATTCATTACAAATCAAAATAAATTAGGCTTGACTCTCTCTTGCTTGGAGCAAGAATCCCCAACAGAGCCGCCATCTGTCGCATCTCGAAAATTACAATTCCTCACTGTAAGACCCTAATTTTGACCCTAAGATCCCTCATGGCATCATATCATTGCACTAGTGCATTGCCTCAAGGATCATAGCATGTTTGGTTCCTTAACCCTAGGGTTGGGACTTATGTTAGTAGTTTGAGACCACCAAGCATGCTTGTATTGTATATTATTGCTTTTCTTATTTGTTTACTAACTAAAAGTACAAAAATATGTCACTAACTCTTTTTGTTTTGAAGCTCAAGTGATCATGTGCTCCACAATGCTCCTAGGAGGCTCCTAAGCCCAATGCAATGGCTAGATGAAAATGAGAAAAAGCATGACATTGGTCCACAAAGTTCCTAATCATCATATATGTCTCCCAAGTATCTCAATTTTCCAATTTTATCAAGATAACCCAAAGGGCTTGAGGATTGTTTCCCAAGGAAACCCTAATTCAACTGTGCTTTGACTGTGCCTTACCCATGAAGCAAACTCAACCTATGATCAAATTTAATCAAGGGAAGTTCTTTCATTCACTATTTTATGCATATATGAGCCTATTTGGGGATCCTCAATCATTCATTCTTCAAGATTGGATGTTTGGCCTTGAAAAGTTGACCAATCAAGTCAACTGACTAAGTTGAGCACCATTGAGATACAACTTATGATGTGTTTGTCAAATGAAGATGACCCCAAGAGAAAAACTGTTCTTAAGAACAATATGAACAACTCTCATGTTCATCAAAAATCCATTTGAAACATGGAAGGTCATCATTCATTTCAAAACATTGTCATAGAATTTGAAAAAGTATCTAATTTCAAATGCCCATAACTTTGTCATAGAAAATCCAAATGATGCAAAATTTTAGTCTAAATTGATCATCTTGAAAAGATATACAACTTTTATGTTGAAGGGTTTTCCATTTGAAGCTGGTTTCACGGAAACAGAAGGGCTTGAATAGGCTTGCTTTTGGTGAAAATTTTCAAAGGTGACTTAAACATGTTTTGTACCTAAGTTTTCACAGCCAGTTTTCATTAATTTCCAAATGCCAAATGAACTTTTGTCCAACATGACTTTTGTTCCTTATTTCAAGGGCTTTCCAACCATTACTCACAATGCTATTTTGGAGATACCATGTGTGAGTTTCGAAGAGCTCTTTCTTTATGTTCATTTTTGCATTTCATGATGAAACTTAATGTGCAAGCTGATTACATCACATGTACACGTCCAATTCCATTCCAAATGAGTTCATCTTGGTTTTTCACCCATCATTGGGCCTCACATGCGCCTGTACAGGCCCATGCATCAAATTTCAAATTGCCATGCACACGAGGGAATCATGATACACAACCATCCTCAGCTATAAATAACTGCTCATTCTCATTCATTTGGTAACCTTTTGGAGCCCTGAAATGCTACAACACTGAAATCCCAACCAATACCAAAGGAATTTTCCAAATTTTTTTTCTCACTTTCAAGCTTGAAATTCAACATCATTAGTTGATTTTCAAAGCGCAATTCCTTAGCCTATCATCTCCATCACATCCCTAGAGCAAAGAGGAATCAGGATCTTGAAGTTTTCGTGGCTTAAAGAGCTTCAATTCAGAGGTAGAACTTCAAACTTTTTGGATCTAGATCTTGCAATTCAATGTAGTATTCTCTTGTTTGTGTGGTTTTCTGAAGTCGTCACACTTGAGGCAAGCCAATGGTGGTTTCAATTTTCCATTTCGTGCACTTTCAGTTTGAACACCATGATTTTCCACTTCACATTTCTCTCAAAATAGGAAGAGTGAGGAAGATCCATGGATACAATGGTGATGTACATCACACAAACCTCAATTTGATGTCCTTGTTGTTCATTTTTGTAAAAAAAAAATTCACTGCAACTGGAGGCCGGAGATTGTTGGATCACCTGAAAAGATGATGGTTTCCACCACCATCACCACGTGTATGCATTCATGACCCTTGGATCGTGTTTCCATGTTATAATCTTGAGCATCCATTGTGTTTACCTTTTTTAAATCACTTTGCCACGCGTTTGACTTGGTCACACCATGCGCCCTCACATCTGGACCGCTTCTCCTTGCCACGTCAATTAATGAGCCTGATCCACTGGCTGCGCAATTTTCAGTTATTTCTATTTTCTTTTATTTTTAGTTAATTCCTTTTATTTTCAAAAATTCATAGAACATTTATTTGAAGTCACAAAAATATGAGACCAATTCCAAAAAATTTCTTGAAAAATCTAGTTTCATATTTTGATTTTTAATTATTTTTGTGACTTCATTTAATATTTTTTGTGAATTATTTGGTTTTTAATAGTTTTAATTCATTATAAAATACTTTTTGATATTTGAAAAATCCAAAAATATTTTCCTAGCATCTATGGATCATGATAAGTCAATGAAAAATAGTCTCATCAATTTCTTATTTGATTTGAGATTTATTTGAGATTTTAATCCATTTTGTGCTATTTTTAATTGTTTTTAATTGTTTTTAAATACTTTCTGGTTTCAAAAATTGTCGAGAAAATTAGTCAAAGTTTGTTTGATCAAGTTAGACCTATGAGAATTTAATTGGACTTGTTGAAATTGATTTGAATTGAATTTGAGGTTTGACCTTATTTGATTATTTTTATTTTGCATTTTATTTTAATTCAAAAAAATACCAAAAAATTATTGTTGACTTGTTGACTTGTAATCTTCATTCCTTTTCTGTTTGGCATTGATTAATGATGACTTGGTTCATATTTGATCAAATGGACTTGATACTTGTCTTCTTTTTTCCTCCCTTTCATCTTCATCCCATTCTTTCCATTAATGGCCAATGAGTTAATGTCTTATGGTTGGTCTTGACAAATGAGGGGTTTAACCTTCTTTGATCCAAACCAAACTCAACTTGATCCATGATCAAGTGAGTTGTTTTGTGTCTAAGATAGGTTTCTTCTTGAACAAGCAAATAACCTGAAGTCCATACAAGACCCTTCCACTTTTGTTTTGGCATGGCAAGTTTATGGAGCTTGGCTCACTAGTCATGATCTCTAACTTGTGTTATTTGCCTATATTTTATTGACCGACCTCAAATAGGTGTGACTATTACATTAGTCCACTTACGATTGCTTAACATAGCGCTACATTGTCTTATGACAAACTAACATAACTACACTAGTTACTAACTTTAATTTGAGCATTTAATTTCTTGCCCTTTACTTTTAATGCCATTTATTTCTTGCTCATTTATTCATATTAATTTTCACTTTGCTCACTTGAGCACATATTTTATGTTTATGTCATTTTTCTTTTGCTCATTTGAGCCTATTATGGTATATAAATATATTGTTATCTTGTGTTTGCTTTGTCTTTGTGTTTGTGTGAACCGATTGCAAAAGGAGAAAGGACTTAGAATTAGGACTTACCTATGCTTAAAGGAGTTCAAGAGCAACTAGGCCTCATGCCTTTAGAATGCTAAAATTGTTGAAGAGTAACTAGGCCTTATGCCTTTAGAATGCTAATAACCAAAGTTGATCTCAAAGGACTTCTCATCCAAACTTATTCTTTGTCCATTCCTCTTATTGTGTTTGTGAACTTTTTGATGTTTGCTCTTGTGTGATAAGGATCCTACCTTGAGATTGTGAAAAACGACCATTGTCATGAATAGCCAAGTTAAGAGAGACAAGCCAAATGGAGATCCTAGGAGCTTGAATCTAAATAATTGTTTGATTGCTTGAGTGTTTGCTAAGTCCAAGGAAAGAAGCATCTTGAATCATCTTTATGATTTCAAGAAAAGGAACTCTGAGGGTTTATCTTTTCTCTCTTATCTTTGTATGCTTTAGGACTAGCCCTTCTCTTCTTCTCCCCACTCTAACCTAAGCCAAAAATATTTCCTTCAAACTTTGACTTTGTTTTAAATTAGAAACCTAGGCCTTGATCCTTTGACTTTTCAAAACCATTTTCAAAAATACTCATTGTGAATGAATCTTAATCCAACTTTGACTTTATTTTGTAAATAAACCTAACTTGTAAATATAACTCATTTCAAGTTGTTTTGTGGTTCCAATGGCCACCTTGTCAGAACCTTTTCAAAAACATTAGTCATAGGTTTGAGTTATCATAGTGGTTGATGTAAATCTCACCTTATCCTTAGTGATTGGATTATAAGTCTTCCATACTTATTATAGGGTTAACCCCTCACTAGTATGTTGAAGCCTTCCTGACATGGTGGATTGTTGGTTTAGGTTGAGTTTTCTCCCTTTCATAATAAAAGACCATAAGGATTTTTGATCAAATCAATTCACCAATCTTTGAGATTTTTACCCTGAATTACGAGGTTTTGATCCTCCTTTGTGATGGTACGTAGGCAATGGGTTCATCCATTCAAACAATAAAAATTTGTAAATATAATATATTCTCTTCTCATCCCCCCAATCTTTTGTACAAATCTTTTCACAAATACCAACCTACAACACATATTTGCAAAAAGGGTTCCCTTAGAGTACTAAGGATGTTTTGGGTGCGTAAAACCTTCCCATTTCATAACCAACCCCCTTACCCAGATCTCTGACATTTTTATTAGTTTTTGATTTGAAAAACTTCTTACCTTGGCTTTTGTTCGCTTTTTAGCCTTTCCTTTGGACAAATAAAAGTGCGGTGGCGTCTCGAATTGTATGTTTACTTTTGGTTTAGTCAATAAACCTAAAGGTAACGAAAACCCCGCTACAGAAAAGTGGCGACTCTGCTGGGGAGACAAAGAACTTATCTTCCTAGTGGGTTTAGCCTACTTTTTGCTTATGTGTGTTGTATGTCTATATTTATTTGTGACATATTTTTGTGCAAATTTGGGATGACTGTATTGTTTGTAATGTATGAATTGCTTGATATATTAATTGCTTGTATGCTTGATGGCCTCTTGTGAGATAAGTTCTATACCCAAACTCGAGTCCAATTATGATAGGAGAATGGCATAGTCTTGTTGACTTGTGTGGAGTTATTCCTTAACAAGTTAACTTGCAAGCCCATTCACTTGGTGGAGGTCTTGTTAGGATCAATAATGTCACACGAGTAGTCGTGGTTAGGCGTTAATCTTTCCAATATAAACCTTAGAAGCCAATGACCTTAGATACCTAGCCCATCTTGGCCTATTTTAGGACGTAGTGCGAAGGTCGTTCAAGTGTAAGACTTGAGGTGATTGTTATGCAATACTGCACTCATAAGAGTCCCTCTTGAGAATATTTTTGGAATACGAGTAGTCGTTTTATCCGATAATATCCGAAAGATGAGATGATGACTATGGGGACCTTTTTTAGAACATGATTGTCAGGTTTAACCATAGTACACTCCCATTGGGTGATTCTTAACCGAGACTCCATGCTCGTGACTTACAACAAACCCTTGATTTGCGGTTGGTCAATTCTCGTATATCCTCAATATCAATGGAACTTGGGTGTTGATAAGGTGTAAGCCATAATCCACCAAAATGGATGATTGATATTGAGGATGACTTGAGCCATCCCGTGACCTTTGTGTGGTGTGACTTGCTTGATACTTGAGTGTGATTGTTGCATCCATGCATTCATGCATTCATTTTCATGCATGTCATCGACAATAAAAGATTTTTCAAGGAACTTAAGAGGTCTATTTGCAAATTTTCAAACATGGATAAGCAAAGAAGGAATACGAAGAAGTACAGTTTTCGACAACCTGACTTGAAAGAGTTAAGGAGTTTGGCATATTATGTATTAGAGCCTTTGAAGTTCAAAGCTCGCCATGGGAAGCTTCTGTCTATTCTTTCTACCAAGGTGGATGAAGGCCTGATGAGTGTGTTGGTGCAGTTCTACAATCCTCTGTATCAATGCTTTACTTTTCCGGATGTCTAGCTTTTGCCTACATTAGAGGAGTATGCTTATCATGTGGGTATACCTATTCTTGATTAGTTGTCGTTCAGTGGTTTAGAGAAGATTTCATCTTCTCAAAAGATTGCTGACATGCTTCATGTGGAGGTATCCGACATTGTTGCCAATATGACTACCAAAGGTGGAATTCAAGGTCTCCCATTTGATTTTCTGATTGCCAAAGCTACTTTGTTTGGGAAGGCCATGAGTAAGGAAGATTTTGAAGCCATATTC
This sequence comes from Lathyrus oleraceus, assembly GCF_024323335.1. NCBI lineage: Eukaryota > Viridiplantae > Streptophyta > Magnoliopsida > Fabales > Fabaceae > Lathyrus > Lathyrus oleraceus. The sequence goes on from NC_066581.1 coordinate 156,540,771, forward strand.
GTACTCCTCATCTATGGGCTAGTGTTATTTCCCAACATCGACAACTTCGTGGATGTGAATGCTATTAGGATGTTCTCTTCTCTTAATCCCGTTCCGGCTCTGTTGGGTGACACTTATTTCTCTTTGCATGTGAGGAATGCAAAGGGTGGTGGTTCTATTGTGTGTTGTCTGCCTCTATTGTACAAGTGGTTTATTTCGCACTTGCCTCAGACGCTTGCCTTCAAGGAGAACAAGGGATGTCTACAGTGGTCCACGAGACTTATGTCTCTCACTAATGATGATATCTCTTGGTATAATCGTGTTTATGATGGCATTCAGATTATTGATTCTTGTGGTGAGTTCTCCAATGTACCCCTTCTTGGTACATGTGGTGGAATTAACTACAACCCTACTTTGGCTCGTCGTCAGCTTGGGTTCCCCTTAAAGGATAAACCTAACAATATTTTGTTGGAAGGCTTGTTGTTTCAAGAGGGTAAAGATCCCCAGAACTTGAAGGATAGGATGGTTCGCGCCTGGTGCAAAGTTCATAGGAAAGGGAGGAATGAGCTTGGTCCGAAGAATTGTATTGCTTTGGAACCTTACACCTCTTGGGCAAGGAAGAGAGATATTGAGTACCGCATGCCGTACGAGTATCCGAGACCTACCCCTATGGTTATGGTTGGGCCCTCAACCCTCCCTAACCAAGGAGTAGAGGAGTTGAGAGACGAAGACCGGTCGCGTGCATGGGTTCGTGAGCGTGAGGAACTTCTTCAGCAGCTCAAAGATAAAGATGCAATGATAGAATTTCTAGAGCATCAGGTTATTGATGAGTCTGATGATGTGGTTACTTCTATTCTTCCTCACTCATCTAGGTTTTGGAAAAGGAAGTATGATCAGCTCGCCAAGGAGAATGCCAATATGGAAGCAGCTTATGAGAGAGAGGTGAAGAGGCTTCGTGCAACTTATCTTCCGATCTCGAAGGCTTTGGATGATTGCTTCTAGGGCTCCATAGGATGTTCATTTTCCTTTTCTCTCGTATTGTATTTGGTTACCAAAACTGTACTACTTCATTGGTGTAAAAAGTTTCCAAATATTATTGCTATGAGTATTCCATATATGTCTTAAAAGTTAAATATTTTCAAATGTTTGCAAATAGATCTCTAAAAAGTTCCTCTGATCATGTGCACGAGCATTGCATGCATCATATGCATAAGCAGGTTTTGTTCCGAGCTCTTGATTAGTGGTCTAACTCTTTGCTCTTCATTTATTTTGAAGACAAGCTGAAGCACCGGTATAACACCAGAGCAAATCATCCGAAGATAATGGAACATCTCGAGCAAGAGAGCAGGGACCTGAAGGAAGAGATCGCTAGACTGACGACCATGATGGAGTCAGTTCTGACTGCACAAAGTCAAGCTTCACCAACTCCTACAGCTCTGCCCGCGAGGACGGTCATTTCTGAGGTAGCTACTTCAACGGTGCCTGCTGCTACAACCCACTTCGCTCTAACTATGCCAGCCGGATTCCCTTGGGGAATGCCTTCTAATTTCATGCCAGAGGGTTTTGCTCCTACCCTTGCTTCTATACCGACATCTATCCCGGTCTTGTCTGTGCCACCTCCCGTTGTGCACACTCTCCCACGTTAGAAGATACCATTTATCATTCCGAGTCATCTGAGGGCCCGGACGTATATGAAAAGATGGATGAAATGAAGGATCAATTCCTTGAGCTGCGCAAGGAACTGAAGACTTTGAGGGGTAAGGACCTCTTTGGGAAAAGTGCTGTTGAGTTGTGCCTGGTGCCCAACGTTAAAATCCCTGTTAAATTCAAAGTGCCAGACTTTGAGAAGTACAAGGGAAACACATGTCCACTCAGCAATCTTGTGATGTATTGTCGTAAGATGTCAACACAAACTGACAATGATCAACTGCTGATTCACTACTTTTAGGATAACCTGACAGGTGCTGCACTCCGGTGGTATATGGGGCTGGAAGGTGCAAGCATCCGCACTTTCAATGATCTAGGCGAAGCCTTTGTAAAGCAGTATAAATATAATATGGATATGGCTCCAGACAGGGACCAATTGAGGGAAATGTCCCAGAAGGATAAGGAGACCTTCAAGGAATACGCCCAGAGATGGCGAGAACTGGCAGCTCAGATAATGCCACCCCTGGAGGAGAAGGAGATAACAAAGATCTTCCTGAAGACTTTGAGCTCTTTCTATTATGAGCGAATGATTGCTAGTGCTCCCTCGGACTTCACCGAAATGGTGAATATGGGAATGAGGCTAGAGGAAGGGGTCCGTGAATGACATTTATCTCGTGATGATGGCTCCTCAGCAAAGAAGTATGGAGGATTTGCTAGGAAGAAGGAGGGAGAGACTCATGATATGTCTTCCCATGTTAAAGTAAGGCCCTCTGTAAAGAGGAGAGATGTCCGTCCAACCGTCAACCAACACCAGGTGGCTCATATAGCATCTGCCTTTATAGAAGTTCAACAACAACTACAATAACAACATCGTCAACAACAACAGGCTTACCAGCCTCGCAACAATAACAACACCAGCACCAGCAACTACGAAAGGAAGAGGGTGACTTTTGACCCAATTCCGATGACGTATCCTTAACTTTATCCTTCCCTGATCGATAGGAAGCTGATAACTCCTCGTGATCCTCCTGTTGTGCCAGCCAATCCTCAGTGGTGGTATAAGCCCGAACTTCATTGTGTGTATCATTCCGGAGCGCCCTGACATGACGTGGAGAATTGTTTCCCTTTGAAGACCAAGGTGTAAGACCTTGTAAGGAGTGGGATACTGTTCTTTGAGGACATAGGCCCTAATGTGAAGAAAAACCCATTTCCCGAGCATGGGAAAGCAGCTGTTAATATGGTTCAGGGGTGCCCTGGCAAGTACAAAGTCCTTTATGTGAATGGCATAAGGCAATCCTTAGTAGAGATGCATAAGATGTTGTGTGAACACAACCATTATGTGCATGATCATGATAGGTGCCAGGTATGCACTATCAATGAGAGAGGATGCCGTCAAGTGAGAAAGGACATCCAAGAGATGTTAGATCAAGGGATGATTGAGATACTTTAGAATCGTAATGAGGATGAAGTCGATGTTATCACTCCCGTGTTTAAAATTCCTGATCCTATTATTATCAAGTACGATGGCAGCAAGAAGAAAGTATCGCCAGCTCTTGTGATTAAACCAGCGGGTCCTGTCCCGTATGTATCAGATAAGGCGGTTCCCTACCGTTATAATGCAGTCATGCTGGAAGATGGGAAGGAGGTGTCATTGCCCTCATCTTCTATGGTGAGCATTTCAGATGTCAGTGGAGTGACTCGTAGTGGTCGTGTTTTCTCGGCTCAGCCAAAATCCCACGAAGACGTTGTGAAAAAGGCTGATGTTAATCTTGCCAGTCCCGTAGGGACTTCTTCTTCAAATAATTTTGTTCCTGTTGTGAAGGGTGTTGACCCTGTTGTTGTGAAAACTAATAATACTGATATCCTAGTTGGCCAGTCTGGCATTTTGAGAGAGGATGATAATGAGATGCTAAGGCTCATCAAAAGGAGTGAATATAATGTTGTGGATCAGTTGCTACAAACTCCCTCAAAGATATATGTCTTATCTTTGATGCTGAATTCAGAGCCACACCATGAAGCGTTGCAGAGGGTGTTGGACGTGGCATACGTGGATCACGATGTCATGATTGAGCAGTTTGATAGCATTATTGCAAATATAATTGCCTGCAACAATTTGAGCTTCTGTGATGATGATCTTCCCGAGGAGGGAAAAAACCACAATTTGGCTTTACATATATCGATGAATTGTAAAGATGATGCCATGTCCAATGTGTTGGTGGACACAGGGTCATCACTCAATGTATTGCCAAAATCCACTCTTGCTAAACTTTCATATTAGGGGCCTCCCTTGAGGCAGAGTGGAGTGGTAGTGAAGGCGTTTGATGGATCGTGCAAAACTGTGATCGGCGAATTAGAACTCCCGATCAAGATTGGACCTAGTGATTTCCAGATTACTTTCCAGGTCATGGATATTCATCCGTCTTATAGTTGTTTGCTCGGTAGACCGTGGATTCACGAGGCAGGCGTCGTGACATCCATCCTGCACCAAAAGTTGAAGTTCGTGAAGAACAAGAAGTTGGTGGTGATAGGGGGAGAGAAGACTCTCTTGGTCAGCCATTTATCTTCCTTCTCCTAAATTGATGCTAAGGATGAGGTTGGGACTCCGTTCCAGGCCTTATCTATTGCTGAGCCTTCGAGGAAAGGACTTTCTTCATTTGTCTCCTATAATGATGCGAAGTTGGCCATTGAGCATGTTGCTACTACTGGTTTGGGGAAAATGATCAAGTTGGAAGATAACAAGTCCCGAGCTGGCATAGGGTACTCTTATGGTGTTTCTAATGATCTTGGGTTGTTCCATAGTGGAGGTTTCATCCACACCGTTGAAGATCAGAAAGCTGCTGCTATTGTTGAAGATGATGAAGAGGAAGACCTTCGCAACTTTGTCATACCCGGAGGAATCTGCAATAATTGGGTCGCTGTTGATATTCCAACAGTTATCCATAAGTCAACGTAATGTGTTCATTTTGTTCAAAAACCCTTCTCCCATGCCAAAAGGAGAAGTGAAGACATTGTTGGCATAATTGGATTAATACAATGATATTCATTCAATAATCGCATGTTAAGTGTTTATTTTTCTCAAATTATTTTTCATTTTCGCTTTTTTGCATGAAATTGGTGATCACTATAAAACCCTAAAAAGATAATAAAAATCAATTTTTCATCTGCATAAGGATTTGCCTTGTTTGAATTCTGAAATCTCTTTTATACTCAAAATCATTATGCAGGTTAATCAAACCCATTAAACATAATGGTCCAACACCATCTCCCGACTTTGAGTTCCTTGTATTTGAGGCGAAAGAAGATAATGTTGAAGAGATTCCTGATGAGATTACCCGTTTGCTTGAGCACGAGGAGAAGATCATCCAGCCACATCTTGAGAATCAGGAAATAGTCAACTTGGGGTCTGAAGACTGCATTCGTGAAGTGAAGATTGAGGCACTCCTTGAAGAGTCTGTTAAGAAGGGGTTGATTGAGTTGCTACGAGAATATGTCGACGTCTTTTCCTGGTCGTATGAAGACATGCCTGGTCTAGATACTAATATCGTGCAACATTTCTTTCCATTGAAGCCTGAGTATGTGCCTGTGAAACAGAAGCTCAGAAGAACTCATCCTGATATGGCAGTGAAGATTAAAGACGAAGTTTAGAAGCAAATTGATGCGGGGTTTCTGGTGACTTCTACATATCCTGAATGGGTGGCCAATATCGTGCTTGTGCCTAAGAAAGATGGAAAAGTCTGAATGTGTGTGGATTACCGTGACTTGAATAAAGCTAGTCCAAAAGATGATTTTCCTCTACCACACATTAATATGTTGGTAGACAATACGGATAAATTCAATGTATGTTTGTTTATGGACGGATTTTCCGGTTATAATCAGATTAAAATGGCACCCGAGGATATGGAGAAGACAACATTCATCACACCTTGGGGAACATTCTGTTATCGAGTGATGCCCTTCGGTTTGAAGAACGCCGGAGCCACGTATCAACGTGCTATGACTTCCTTGTTTCATGATATGATGCACAAGGAGATTGAGGTGTATGTTGATGATATGATTGCTAAGTCGAAAACGGAAGTTGAACATGTAGAACACTTGTTGAAGCTTTTCCAACGTTTGAGGAAGTACAAGCTCCGCTTGAATCCGAACAAGTGTACATTTGGAGTCCATTCCGGCACATGTGCGCCAATATTCAAGCTTCTCCGGAAAGATAAACGTCTTGATTGGATCGAGGATTACCAAAAAGCCTTTGACAATATCAAAGAATATTTGTCTGAGCCTCCGATTCTATCTCCGCTTGTTGAAGGGAGACTGTTGATTATGTACTTGGATGTGCTTGATGATTCCATGGGTTGTGTCCTTGGTCAGCAAGATGAATCGGGAAAGAAGGAATATGAAATATACTACTTGAGTAAAAAGTTTACTGACTGTGAGTCTCGGTACTCAATGCTTGAGAAAACATGTTGTGCTTTGGCTTGGGCTGCTAAGCGTTTACGCTAGTATATGTTGAATCATACGACTTGGTTGATATCTAAAATGAATCCGATCAAGTATATCTTTAAGAAGCCTGCTTTAACTGGGAGGATTTCCCGTTGGCAGATGTTGTTATCTGAGTATGATATTGACTATCGAGCTCAAAAGGCTATTAAAGGTAGTATCTTGGCTGACCATTTGGCGCATCAACCAATTGAAGATTACCAGTCAGTGCAGTATGACTTCCCTGACGAGGAGATTCTGTATTTGAAAATGAGAGATTGTGATGAGCCTACGCTCGATGAAGGGCCGGAGTCTGGTTCCCGGTGGGGTATGGTATTCAATGGCGCTGTCAATCAGTATGGAAATGGTATTGGGGCAATGATTATTACTCCTCAAGGCACACATTTTCCTTTTACAACGAGGCTAACTTTTAAATGCATGAATAATATGGCGGAGTATGAGGCTTGTATTATGGGTTTGGAAGAATGTATTGATCTTAGGATCAAACATCTTGATGTTTATGGTGATTCGGCCCTTGTTGTGAATCAGATTAAGGGTGAATGGGAGACGAATCAGCCTGGCCTCATTCCATACAGAGATTATGCGAGGCAGATGCTCTCGCTACGCTTGCTTCAATGATTGTAGTAAAGTATTGGAATGAAGTCCCCAATATTACTGTGTTTGCAGTTGAAGAGGTGAAAGATGATAAGCCGTGGTAATATGATATCAAGTGTCTTCTCCAAAGTCAGATTTACCCACCTGGGGCACCTGTTAAAGACAAGAAGACTTTGAGGAGATTATTTGGCAGTTTCTACCTTAATGGTGATGTGCTTTACAAGAGGAATTTTGACATGGTTCTGCTTAGATACATGGATAAACACGAAGCAAACCTGTTGATGACTGAAGTCCATGAAGGTTCATTTGGTACTCATTCCAATGGATATGCTATGGCAAAGAAGATGTTGAGAGCAGGCTACTATTGGCTGACAATGGAGTCTGACTGCTGCAAGTATGTGAAGAAATGCCACAAGTGTCAGATTTATGCGGATAAGATTCATGTTCCCCCTACACTTTTGAATGTTATTTTCTCACCATGGCCTTTCTCCATGTGGGGAATTAACATGATTGGCATGATTGAACCTAAGGCGTCGAACGGTCACCGTTTTATTCTCGTAGCCATTGATTATTTCACCAAGTGGGTTGAAGCGGCATCGTATGCGAACGTAACCAGGCAGGTGGTTGTGAAGTTTATCAAGAACCAACTCATATGCCGATATGGTGTGCCAGACAAGATCATTACTGATAATGGATCTAACATGAACAACAAGATGATGAAAGAGCTATGTAGCGAGTTCAAGATTGTACATCATAATTCTTCTCCCTATAGACCCAAGATGAATGGGGTTGTTGAAGCTACTAACAAGAACATCAAGAAGATTATTCAGAAGATGGTTGTTACGTACAAAGATTGGCATGAGATACTGTCGTTTGCTTTACATGGCTATCGTACATCTGTTCGCACTTCAACAGGGGTAACCCCTTTCTCTCTTGTATATGGCATGGAGGTTGTGCTCCCCGTAGAGGTTGAGATCCCATCAATGAGAGACTTGATGGGAGCCAAGTTGACTGAGGCCGAATGGGTTCATAGTCGTTATGACCAGCTGAATTTGATTGAAGAGAAGAGGTTAACTGTCATGTGTCATGGTCAATTGTATCAGTAGAGAATGAAGAAAGCCTATGATAATAAGGTCAAGCCTCGTGTGTTCCGAGAAGGTGACCTCGTGCTCAAGAAAGTCTTGTCTTTCACGCCCGATTCCAAGGGCAAGTGGACTCCAAACTATGAAGGTCCATATCTTGTTAAGAGAGCCTTTTCAGGCGGTGCTTTGTTGCTTACAACTATGGATGGGGAGGATTTCACTCGTCCTGTGAATTCAGATGCAGTCAAGAAATACTTCGCCTAAAAATAAAAATAGAATAGCCCGCTAAGTTGAAAACCCGAAAGGGTGGCTTAGGCAAAAATGAGTGTCTCAGTTGATTAAAAACCCGAAAGGGCGGTCCAGGCAAAAGTTAGAGACATAAAAAATGAATGTACATATTGAAGGAGAATTGCCATCCAAGGCGCAGCGGAATTTAAAAATTTCTCCATTTAGTGATCCTTACGAATGGGCATGATTAGTGATATAATCGTTACCTCTTGTGGCGATTCAAACCTTTGGTGCAGGTCTCTTGTAACAATCAAAACCTTGGATACAAATCCACGGAGCGATCACGAACGTTGAACGATGACAACGTCTCTACTCAGTCCACACGAATGGGTTCCTTCAATCTCAGTGCTAGCTGGTACGAATGAAGGCTTTGAATGAGAGAGAGAAGAGAACGAAATTCCAAGTCTTCACTTGAGTTGAGTCTGCTTGACAATGCTTCTACCGAAGGGTTCTATTTATAGAACCACTTGTGTGGGCTTCAAGCTAAAAAGCCCACTTAAGTGTATTTTGGCCCATATCTTATAATATGCCGAAAATCACTTAAGCGTGTGGTACCTTACCATATTTCGTATTCCACTTAAGTGCACCGTACCTTATGGTGTTCCTTAGTTACTCTATTTCTCATCAATCCGTCCTTTGTGTGTGACCCTGTAGGTTTTCGCGACGTTGGCAATTATATTAAATCACGCATTTAACATAATAAACAGTGAGCGGTATCTAGCAACACATCACTGCTACCCAAGACACGAAAATGTCATGTGATCTGACAAAACCTTATGTGATAATAATTATGTGTATAATTACCCCTTTGCCCTTATGTCTATATTGAACACAAGGTATAGACCGTGTCATCCTTGTCCAGTTCAATATTGGGCCCATAGACATTTATCCTGTTACGCAGGATGGGCAAATTCCATCTAGGTCACTCATGTCCCTCAGCATGCTTCGTGGAGTACCCATCAACTGTCTTTATGGTTATCCAGTTACGGACAACTTTGGATCAGCAATAAAGCACTCGACTCTACATCTAGGGTTCACAGTGGTTTCAGGTCGAAGAGTGGTATACACCATTATCACCATAAGAATAACTTATGACACTTTGCATAAATTTCTATATAGTATTCTCATAGCGGGTCAATCCGGTATAAATATTACTCTTAATATTCTTACCTATGTTTAAGACTTGATAACTCTTTATCCATGATCCATGAGATGTGATCATCAGTCTACAAACATAATAGTCTTAATGCTTTAATGTTATCCCACTTCACAATAAAGCTCGACTACGGATACTTTAAGAATAGTGTCCTTATGTTTAATGTGATCTCATGATTAAGTCATACTTGATACATTAAACGGACTAGCTATTTTAGGGATTTTATTAATCAAACATAATAAAGAAAAAGCCTTTTAATTATTAATAAATATTTTATACAAAGTACCAAAAGTATTGGCCTCTAGGGCTTACACCAACAATCTCCCACTAGCACTAGAGCCAATCAGGCATACCCCTAATGCCCATTGATCTAGTATGGCCATCATGCTTTTGCTGCGCAGGAGGCTTTGTCAGTGGGTCAGCAATATTGTCAAGTGTAGGTACTCTACATATTTTCATATCTCCTCTATCTATTATCTCTCGAATGAGATGATAACGCCTAAGTATGTGTTTGGATCGTTCATGAGATCTAGGCTCCTTAGCTTGTGCGATAGGACCATTGTTATCACAATAGAGACCAATGGGATCCATAATGCTAGGAACTATGCCAAGTTCACTAATGAACTTTTTGATCCAAACAGATTCCTTTGTTGCACTTGAGGCAGCAATATACTCGGCCTCAGTTGTAGAATCAGCAACTGTATCTTACTTTGAACTTTTCCAGCTCACAGCGCCACCGTTTAAGCAAAACATATAACCAGATTGCGATCTAAAGTCATCCTTATCTGTCTGGAAGCTAGCGTCGGTGTATCCAATTACAGCCAACTCTTCCTGACCTCCATATATCAAGAATGAGTCCTTAGTCCTTCTCAAGTACTTAAGGATATTCTTGACAGCTACCCAATGGGCATCACCAGGATCAGATTGGTACCTACTCGTTGCACTTAAAGCATACAAGACATCTGGTCGAGTACATAACATGGCATACATGATAGATCCTATTGCAGATGCATATGGAATCTTATTCATGCGATCCCTTTCTTCCTTAGTTGAAGAGGATTGTGCTTTTGATAGACACAAGCCATGTTGCATAGGTATGAATCCTTTCTTGGAATCATGCATATTAAAGCGTCTCAGCACTTTGTCTATGTATGTACTCTGACTTAGGCCAAGTAGTTTTTGTGATCTATCTCTATAGATTCTGATTCCTAATATATAGGCTGCTTCACCTAGGTCCTTCATAGAAAAGCATTTCCCCAACCAAGACTTTACTTGTTGCAGGGTAGGGACATCGTTTCCAATGAGTAATATGTCATCTACATATAACACCAGGAACACGATCATGCTCCCACTAACCTTCTTGTAGACACAAGGCTCATCTTCGTTCTTGATGAATCCATATTGTTTTACTGTTTCATCAAAATGAAGATTCCAGCTTCTGGAAGCTTGCTTCAATCCATAGATTGATCTTTGTAGCTTACATATCTTTTGGGCTTCTTCTGGTATGTCAAATTCTTCAGGATGTGTCATGTACACATCCTCAAGAAGATTCCCATTGAGGAAAGCCGTTTTGACATCCATCTGCCATATTTCACAATCATGATATGTAGCGATAGCAAGTAAAATCCGAACAGATTTAAGCATTGCAACTGGTGAAAAGGTTTCATCATAGTCAACCCCATGAATTTGTTTATATCCTTTTGCAACCAGTCTTGCCTTATAGGTATGTACCTTACCATCCGTGTCAGTCTTCTTTTTGAAGACCCACTTGCATCCTATAGGACTAACTCATACAGGAGGCTCTACCAAGGTCTAAACTTGGTTTGTGTACATGGAATCCATTTCATATTTCATGGCTTCTAGCCACTTCTCAGACTCAGGACCAGTTATGGCCTCTTGGTAGGTCACAGGCTCATCTTGATCCATGACTAATACATCACCTTGATCTGTTATGAGATATCCATATCTCTCAGGTAGGTGACGTATCCTGCTTGACCTACGCTGGTCTTGTTCTACTTGAGCAGGTTGCTCTTCCACAACCACTTGTGTTTCCTACTCTAATTCCTCCATAGGTGTATCGATGCTTTGTGATTCTTGAATTTCTTCAAGCTCTACTTTCCTCCCACTGGTTCCTTTGGAAATAAAATCCTTTTCTAGGAAAACTCCAGTTCGAGCGACAAACACTTTCCCTTTAGAAGGATTGTAGAAGTAATACCCTCTTGTTTCTTTAGGATACCCCACAAATAAGCATTTCTCAGATTTGGGCTCAAGCTTAGTTGAAATTTGTCGTTTCACATAAACTTCGCAACCCCAAATCTTCATGTAAGACATATGTGGGTTCTTACCACTCCATATCTCATATGGTGTCTTCTCAACCTTTTTGGATGGAACACGATTAAGTGTGTAAGCTGCTGTCAATAGTGCATGTCCCCAAAAGGAGTTTGGAAGATCGGCGTGACTCATCATGGATCGGACCATGTCTAACAGGGTTCGGTTTCTTCTCTCAGATACACCATTCCATTGGGGTGTTCCAGGATGAGTGAGTTGGGATAGGATCCCAAACTCTTTCAGATGGTCATCAAACTCTAGGCTTAAATACTCACCACCTCGATCTAATTGAAGAGTTTTAATATTCTTACCTAGTTGGTTTTGTACTTCATTCTTGAATTCCTTGAACTTTTCAAAGGACTCCGATTTGTGTTTCACTAAATACACATAACCATATCTACTGAAATCATCAATGAATGTGATGAAGTACTGAAAACCTCCTCTGGCTGGTATGTTCAGTGGTCCATATACATCAGTATGTATAAGGGCCAAAAGATCATTCTCTCTTTCACCTTTTCCTGTGAATGGAGACTTTGTCATCTTTCCAATTAAACAAGATCTGCATGTCTCATATGATTCATAATCAAAAGAGTCCAACAGTCCATCTTTATGGAGTTTGGAAATGCATTTCTCATTTATGTGGCCTAATCGACAATGCCAAAGGTAAGTTGGATTTAACTCATTAGGTTTCATCCTTTTAGTATTAATGTTATAAATAGGCATTTCAAGATCAAGGACATATAATCCATTGTTCATTTGTGCAGTAGCATAGAATATATCATTCAAATAAATTGAACAACAATTTTTCTTTATTATAAATGAAAAACCAAACTTGTCCAAACAAGAAATGGAAATAATATTCCTGCTAATTGCAGGTACATAATAACAGTTCTCTAACTGAATTATTAAACCACTAGGTAAAGTCAATACATAAGTTCCTACGGCTAAGGCAGCAACCTTTGCTCCATTGCCAACTCGTAGGTCGACTTCACCTTTTGCCAAATCTCTACTCCTTTTTAGTCCATGCACATTTGTACAAATGTGAGAACCGCATCCAGTATCTAATACCCATGATGCAGAAGTAGATAAATTAATTTCAATAACAAAAATACCTGAAGTTGGAGTCTCTACTCCATTCTTCCTATCTTCCAGGTACTTTGGGCAGTTCCTCTTCCAGTGTCCGGTCTTACCGCAATGGATGCAGGTGCCTTCTTTTGCTATGCCTCCACTAGGCTTCAAAGCAGCAATAGTGGGTTTGGGTTTGACAACTTCCTCGCCTTTCCCTTTTTCATGTTTGAGGACAATCCTCATGTTTCGGTACCAATCTAGAAAATTTGTCCCAGACAATTTTTCCTTCTCAAGGATTGATCGCAAGATGTTGTTAGAGGTGTTTGTTGTCATGGTAATCTACATAAGGATTAATGAAAATATAAGTATCATTGACATATTTAATTAGGCCTTTAATTAAATATGCTCCCACTATTTTACTCAAAACAAATGACCCTCATCATTTGATTCGAAAAATCCCGTTGGAAGATTTTCTAGTGGGTCGAGAACCATATTTCACTTCGTTCTAAGTCCGCGTAGGCGGATTACACAAAACTAGGTTATTTAGGTAGGAACTCCTTCCAATTGTATCTCATACAACTCAAAAAAATTTCAGTTGGGTGAATAACTCCTTATTCCAATCCATCATATGGATCATTCCCAACTCTTGCTTCTAAACATATATAATATTATTATAATTAAGTTTGACCCATCGTTTTAGCAGTTGGATATTACAATTATCCCATCGTACCTTACCAATATAGAAAATGCACCTCGCGTAGGCGAAACCTACATTGTCCGATACTAGTCTTGATGAGTGCTAAAACTTGGAAAGCAAACACATATAATATTATTATAATTTGTTTAGTTAAGTTTGACCCATTGTTTTAACAGTTGGATATTACAATTATCCCATCGCACCTTACTAATATAGAACATGCACCTCGCGTAGGCGAAACCTACATTATCCGATACTAGTCTTGATGAGTGTTAAAACTTGGAAAGCATAAACTTAATATTTAGTTTGAGGGAATTGCAATTTTTCTGATCTCACCGGCTTATTTATCATATAAATCGCCTCTCACATGCATCAACATACATACATACATAATGAAATAGTTATGGCCCCTAGCGCAATTGTTCTCCCAAGCCAATGAGAGAACCTAAGTTAACCTAACAACGATCTAAGCTTCTCCAAGCAAGATCTTCAAGGTTGTCCTCCTTTGGCACTGACTTCTTTGCTTTCTTCATATCATTACATTACATAAAAGAAACTCATTTTACATACGAGGGAGTGAGATGAGAAAAGAAGTTACATTGAGAGACTAAAAAAAAGGCACGACACGCAGGTCGTATTTTAAAACCCAAAACAAAGTAAAGGAAAACTAAGGCCATAACTGATCACCACAAGACAATAATAAACACATTATTATTATTATTATCAATTTTAATTCTTTTAATTAATTAAAACCAAATTAAATTTCGACGACCGATCACACTACGCAGAGTTAGCCGGGGGTCCGCTGCCCGGTCAGCGGGAACGGGTTTTCGCATCAACACTTGATACTTTAAAGCACTTAGTTAGCCGAACGGGTGAATTTTGCCTTGCATTAACCGGTTAACCAAATGCGTTAACCGGTTAACACTATTTGGAATCTGTTCAAAAATTGTTTTCTGTCTTGCGTTAACCGGTTAACCAAATGCGTTAACCGGTTAACACTGTTTGAAAATCTCTTGGAAAACTGTTTTCCGTCTTGCGTTACCCGGTTAACCAAATGCGTTAACCGGTTAACACTGTTTGAAAAACTTAAAAAATTTATTTCGCATTGCGTTAACCGGTTAACCATATGCGTTAACCGGTTAACATTGTTCCAAAAAGTGTTTAGAAAGCAAAACTCTTATGCAGTCACAACCTCCATCGCATAACTCTCTGACAACACAACCCTTGTGCCGTCACTAACCCTGATGCACCAATTTCAGACCGTCAAACACATCTCGATTGTTGATTCAGTATGATTGATCAACACGTCATTGCTTCACCATACTAATGTCGGATCAAGAAGCAAATGACCATTGATCGCTCAAAGGAAAACAACCATTGAGTGTTTGAATGAACGAAACGAGAACACTATATCATATATATGTATTTTGCATCAGGATTACATATATCATATATATAACTTGATCGATCTCAATTTAATCTTTGATTCATTCTGTCTTTAATCATATTAATACAGAACAAAAACAGTTATCAGATTCATGGTTTCGTAAGTGGCTCTGATACCACAAAAGGAGAATTACCATCCAAGGCGCAACGGAATTTAAAAATTTCTCCATTTAGTGATCCTTACGAATGGGCATGATCAGTGATAGAATCGTTACCTCTTGTGGCGATTCAAACCTTTGGTGCAGATCTCTTGTAACGATCAAAACCTTGGATACAAATCCACGGAGCGATCACGAACGTTGAACGATGACAACGTCTCTACTCAGTCCACACGAACGGGTTCCTTCAATCTCAGTGCTAGCTGGTACGAATGAAGGCTTTGAGTGAGAGACGGAGGGAAACAAAATTCCAAGTCTTCACTTGAGTTGAGTCGGCTTGACAATGCTTCTACCCAAGGGTTCTACTTATAGAACCACTTGTGTGGGCTTCAAGCTAAAAAGCCCACTTAAGTGTAGTTTGGCCCATATCTTATAATATGCCTAAAATCACTTAAGCGTGTGGTACCTTACCATATTTCGTATTCCACTTAAGTGCACCGTACCTTACGGTGTTCCTTAGTTACTCTATTTCTCATCAATCTGTCCTTTGTGTGTGACCCTGTAGGTTTTCGCGACGTTGGCAATTATATTAAATCACGCATTTAACATAATAAACAGTGAGCGGTATCTAGCAACACATCACTACTACCCAAGACACGAAAATGTCATGTGATCTGACAAAACCTCCTGTGATAATAATTCTGTGTATAATTACCCCTTTGCCCTTATGTCTATATTGAACACAAGGTATATACCGTGTCATCCTTGTCCAGTTCAATATTGGGCCCATAGACATTTATCCTGTTACGCAGGATGGGTAAATTCCATCTAGGTCACTCATGTCCCTCAGCATGCTTCGTGGAGTACCCATCAACTGTCTTTATGGTTATCTAGTTATGGACAACGTTGGATCAGCAATAAAGCACTCGACTCTACATCTAGGGTTCACAGTGGTTTCAGGTCGAAGAGTGGTATACACCATTATCACTATGAGAATAACTTATGACACTTTGCATAAATTTCTATATAGTATTCTCATAGCGGGTCAATCCGGTATAAATATTACTCTTAACATTCATACCTATGTTTAAGACTTGATAACTCTTTATCCATGATCCATGAGATGTGATCATCAGTCTACAAACATAATAGTCTTAATGCTTTAATGTTATCCCACTTCACAATAAATCTCGACTACGGATACTTTAAGAATAGCGTCCTTATATTTAATGTGATCTCATGATTAAGTCATACTTGATACATTAAACGGACTAGCTATTCTAGGGATTTTATTAATCAAACATAATAAAGAAAAAGCCTTTTAATTATTAATAAGTAATTCGATACAAGTACCAAAAGTATTGGCCTCTAGGGCTTACACCAACACATATCCCGCTAGATTGAGTACCTCACCCTGGGGCAATCTAGGCAAAAATTAGGGATTTTTGGCAAGTAACTGCATCCTGACAAGACTTTGTTCTGCAACTGCCTTCTTTCAAGGATTCCTGCTCAATCGTCATCAACTGAAGCTTCAAATACAGTGGATTCAGAGTTGGTGGAGAAATGGTCATTATGTTCAATGTAGCCCTTTTTCCATGTATATCACCAATTTCAAATTTGTAAAGATCCATGGAGTCTCGCCATTTACGGACTACCATTCTATTAAATAAATTCGAGCCTTTATCCAATTCTTTGCACTCTTATTTGTTTTTGTTTAACAAATGTTCGCATGTTTTAATTAATGAATACCATTGTTTTAAACAAATAAAGTTTTTATAAACTATTTTTAACAAAATGAACATTCACAAGGACTAAAAGGACAAGTGGAATGTCCTCAGTTCTTTTCCAAGGGTAGTATGATTTCCAAAGGGTAAGATATTTGTTCATGTTCTAGCATTTTTATATCCTTTTCATCAGCTTTCAGTTGTCTCCCCGTCGAGCGCAGAAAGATTGTTACATCATCAGCTTCCTAGAGAGTCTGGTATGAGAATTTCTCTTTGCTGACAGTGACAGGATCTATCTTATTGGATTGCTTTCTCCTAGTAGAATTTGTGGATTTTCATCCAACGCAGTTCCCGGATGGTTTGTTTGTGCATATATGCTTGTTTCCCCTGCGGGGTCTTATTAATCCATGATTGGCACTGGCATTTGTGTTTTATCAATTATATGGTTGTCATCCCTTGTGTGCATTGATCTAAAATCCCTTATAGATTGATAAAAGTTGATATGCTATACTACTCACGAGGAAGTTCGTCTTTCCCCAGCATGAGTAAAAGTTCTCAGCGGAGTAAACATATATTCCCTGCAGAGCTATCTTTCAGACAGTTGTCACCTCAGTAGGAAGTGGCCTTGGGCAATCAATGAAGGGCTTGTTTCCCTTTTCATCCTCGACATGTCACATGTTGACAAAGGATTCATTTCCGATTCCCTCAGCCAAGGCAGTTCCTTTGAGAATACTTGCAGTTTATCCCCAGTAGGATTGCCTGATCCGAGTTTGATAATTTGTATCCCCTCTAAGTCTGAAGATTTCTTCTAGAGATGAGAGATGATGTAGAAGATGTGTTTGCTTCCTTCCCCCCAGAGGAGCAAATTGTTCTTTCTCCCCTTAGTAGAGTTTCCTCTCCAGCGTTTAGAAGGGAGTGTTTTGATTGATGTGTATATGGTTGGTGTTTGTTCCCCACGGAATTTCACATCATTTCTTGATAAGTTCCCTATTAGAGTTTCTTCTACGACGGATCTTATTGATATTCGGCCACTTGTTCTCGAGAATTGATGGAAAGTCCCAGACAGAATCTTCTGCATCTTCTTTATGCCAGCATTGTTGGCCCTTGGAAGACTCCTCTTGGGTAGAATTTTGTTTCTTGTAGTTGGAAGTTGTGACTTTTCCTGTCCCCAGCTATGATCGATATCTGCCCGTGTTTGATCATCCCCACCAGAGCTGAGTTCTCCTGTAGGCTTTGGCCTTCTTGTTGAGATGTTATGTCGAACGTCCGTTCGTGATTCTTGGACCTGTTTGTGTTAGATATATCTGTCTGTCAGCATTAGTCATACACAAATCATGCATATACGCACATAGTCATAGCATTCAGATATTCATGTTGCATTCTTTTCCATATATCTTTGATTGTTATCTCTTGCTATTGGTGAAACTTTCTTCCCCATGCAGATGTTTGTGTTTGATCTCTCCATATAGAGTCAGCCTCATAGGCAGAAAGTGTCTACCTTTCCTTCTTTCTTCCCCACTGAGTTATGTCCTCGTGAATGATTATTGTTTCAGTTTCCTCTCCAGTTATGTACCGGGATGGAATTACTCCCCTGAGATATATCCTCATTGGGTTGAGTCTTGTTTGATTGTGTCTTTCTATTTTGTTCCTGGATTGACTCTCCTTTCTTGTTATCCCCTGCAATTCCCTGTGGTTTAGTTGTTCAATTGCTCAGTAACCAGCAGGTGTGCATCTTTCCCCAGCGATCTCTGTGGCCTTCCACCCAGTAACCGGTAGTTGTAAGTCCTATTTCTGTGGTTTTCTACCCAGTAACCGGTAGATGTAATCCCCTCTTTGTTGGTTATCTTTACCCAATAACTAGTATTGATACTCCTTCATTTTCGAGTATTTCACCCAGTAACCGGTGATATATCTCTTGGATAATTGCTTTTGTTAGGAAATTTATCCCTTGCGAGTCGTATTTCATTTACCCTTGTTTGGTAATGATTGTTTATCCTTCTGATTGGTCATCATTTTATACCCAGTAACCGGTATCCCGATGTCCTTTCTTTTTCGATCGATTTATCCTTCATTAATCCAGTAATCGATTGTGGATAATCTTCCATGTGATTATGTTATCTACGTTATGACGGTAATAGATAATATATCTCATGCGCTCTTCAGTCGAAGTCTTTTTCTTCCCCAGTCGAGTAAGATTCGTATTTCCTTGTGGAATCGAATGCCCATCCTGTAAGTCGAGTCTGCTTTTTCAGCCCTCCTTTCGGATGATGAGTGTCTTGGATATGTTCCCAATTCACGCCTGGTTGGTCACATATTATATGCCCAGTAACCAGTATCCCTGGTGTTCCTTCCTTCTGCTCCCTATTATGACTTTTTGTCCCCTATGGAGTCGGATTTCTCCTAGAGCGTGTTGTTCTCTCACCCAGTAATCTGTGTTTTGATAACATGTCTCGCTTTGAGTTTATTACCCAATAACCGGTAATATCTCATTTTTTTCTTTCTCAGTTGAGTCCTTTATGGACATCCCCGACTGAGTCCGTATTTTTTCCAAAGTATCCGTTGCGGATAGTTTTGCTGTATTGGTATATTCCCCAATACATGTCTCTTTGTGTCAACTCTAGTCTTTCTATCGATTTATTTTCGTGGAATCCCTTCGTGTCTCCCAACAAGTTTTCAAGTCGTGACCTGCTCACGCATTTTTTCATTATTTACCCCAGAGTCTTTGTCTCCCTAGTGAGTGTGTTACTCCTATGGATTTTTCAGTTTCTCCTGATTTCTTTTCCTTCGTGGCAATTATTCACCATGAAGATTTTATTTTTGCATACATACATTTACATCATGAGGTCTCTTAGGGACCAAAATTCGTCTCTTTGTTATTATTTAAGCTCATTCTGCCTCGTCGAGACGAAGATTTTAACCATCATATCTCCAGCTAGAATGAACTTAAGTAGGGGCATCTGTAAGACCCTAATTTTGACCCTAAGATCCCTCATGGCAACATATCATGGCACTAGTGCATTGCCTCAAGGATCATAGCATGTTTGGCTCCTTAACCCTAGGGTTGGGACTTGTGTGAGTGGTTTGAGACCACCAAGCATGCTTGTATTGTATATTATTTCTTTTCTTATTTTGTTTACTAACCAAAAGCATAAAAATATGTCACTAACTCTTTTTGTTTTGAAGCTCAAGTGATCATGTGCTCCAATGCTCCTAGGAGGCTCCTAAGCTCAATGCAACGGCTAGATGAAGATGAGAAAAAGAATGACAATGGTCCATAAAGCTCTCAATCATCATATATGTCTCCCAAGTATCTCAATTTTCCAATTTGATTAAGATAACCCAAAGGGCTTGAGGATTATTTCCCAAGGAAACCCTAATTCAACTGTGCCTTGACTGTGCCTTGCTCATGAACCAACCTCAATCTATGATCAAATTTAATCAAGTTAAGTTCTTTAATTAATTATTTTATGAATATATGATCTTATTTGAGGATCCTCAATCATTTATTCATCAAGATTGGAAGTTTGGCCTTGAAAAGTTGACCAGTCAAGTCATCTGACTAAACTGAGGTCCATTGAGATGTAACTTTTGATGTGTTTGTCAAATGAAGATGACCCTAAGAGAAAATATGTTCTTAGTAACCATATGAACAACTTTCATGTTCATCAAAAATCCATTTGAAACTTGTAAGGTCATCATTCATTTCAAAACATTATGGGTCATTTTGACTGAAACCCTAATTTTGGGTCAACTTCCCAAGGACATAACTTCCTTAATTTTTATGATTTTGAGGTGATACCAAGTGAATTGGAAAGCTTAATATGTATAATTAAAATTTTATGTTGTACAAAATTTCATAATCCTAAAAGAAATACATGTGATAATACAAAACATTATAGGTCACCTTGGACCTAATTCATTGAATTTGAAAAATACCCAACTTCAAATGCCCATAAATTTGTCATAGAAAATCCAAATTATGCAACATTTGAGTCTAAATTAATCATATTGAAAATATCTACAACTTTGATGTTGGAGGTTTTTCCATTTGAAGCTTGCATCATGGAAGCAGAGGGGCTTGAATAGGCTTGCTTTTGGTGAAATTTTCCAAAGGTGACTTAAACATGTTTTGTACCTAGACTTTCACAGCCAGTTTTCATTAATTTCCAAATTCCAAATGAATTTGTGTCCAACATAACTTTTGTTCCTTATTTCAAGGTCTTTCCAACCATTACTCACATTACTTTTTTGGACTTTCCATGTGGGAGTTTCGAAGAGCTCTTTTTTTTGTCCATTTTAACATTTCATGGTGAAACTCAATGTGCAAGCTGATTACATCACATGTACACGTCCAATTCCATTTCAAATGAGTTCAGCTTGGTTTTGCACCCATCATTGGGCCTCACATGCGCCTGTACAGGCCCATGCACCAAAGTTCAAATTGTCATGCACACGAGGGAATCATGAACTCAACCACATTTCAACTATAGATAAGGCTTCATTCTCATTCATTTAACAACCCTTTGGAGACCTGAAATACTGCAGCACTGAAATCCCAACCATTACTAAAGGAATTTTCTAGATTTTTCTCTCATTTTCAAGCTTGAAATTCAACATCATTAGTTGATTTTCAAAGCTTAATTCCTTAGCCTCTCATCTCCATTACATCTCCAGAGCAAAAAGGAATCAAGATCTTGAAGAATTCGTGGCCTTAAGAGCTCTAATTCAGAGGTAGAACTTCAAACTTTTTGGATCTAGATCTTGCATTTCAATGTAGTTTTCTCTTGTTTGTGTGTTTTTCTGAAGTCCTCACACTTGAGGCAAGCCAATGGTGGTTTTAATTTTCCATTTCGTGCACTTTCAGTTTGAACACCATGATCTTCCACTTCACATTTCTCTCAAAATAGGAAAAGTGAGGAAGATCCATGGATACAATGGTGATGTACATCACCTGAGCTTCAATTTGATGTCCTTGTTTTTCATTTTTGTTAAAAACTTTTTCTCTGGAAGTGGTGGCCGGAATCTGGTAGCTCACCGGAGAAGATGATGGTTTCCACCACCATCACCACGTGTGCATCTTCCTAACCATTGGATTGCTATGCCACGTTATAATCCTGATCGTTCCTTATGTTTACTTGTTTTAATTCATTATGCCGCACATTTGACTCAAGTGCACCATGCGCCCTTGCATATGATCCATTCATCCACGCCACGTCATTTAATGAAGCTGGTCATGTGGCGCTGGATTTTTCCTTTATTTCTATTTTCATTTTAATTTCAGTCAATTCCTTTTATTTTCAAAAATTCATAAAAAATTTATTTGAAGTCACAAAAATATGAGACCAATTCCAAAATTTGGTTTTTGTACCGAGATAACCCACTTTTTCGAAAAAATTCCCAAAATACCCCAGTTTTCAGCAAAATTCCTAATCTACCCCACTTTTAGGAGGAGGCGCCAATTGAATTGGCGAATCCTGTTAAAAATTTCAAGGAGGCGCCAATTGGATTGGCTAGGGAACCTGCCCTAGCCAATCCAATTGGCACCTATGTGTAATTTTTAAGAGGAGGCGCCAATTCAATTGGCGAATCCCTTAAAAACGCCTCAAATGGAAAAAACTCCAACATGAAAGTTGTAGATATTTTCAAGACAATGAAATTAGACATAAAGTTTGCATCATTTTGAGTTTTTATGAGAAAGCTATGGGCAGTTGAAGTTGGACTTCTGAGTTTTTCAACTGTTATTTGACCTATAATGTCTTGCATTATCGCATGTGTTTATTTTAGGAATATGAAAATTTGTCCAACATAACATTTGAATTAGACATCTCAAATTTTCCAATGCACTTGGTCCCACCTCAAAATAATTAAAAATGAGTGAGTTAGGTCCATGCGAACTTGACCCAAAATTAGGGTTTCTGTCAAAATGACCTATAATGTTTTGAAATGAATGATGAGCTTCCAAGTTTCAAATGGATTTTTGATGAACATGAAAGTTGTTCATATGGCGACTGTTGTTAAAACTTGAATGGAGGCGCCAACTCAATTGGCGACTCCCTCATAAAATGCTTTTTTTGTCTTATAAATAGATGCGTTGTGTGACCAATTGTTCCACAACTCATATAATCATTTGGCTATCATGTTTGGTGTTCGTCGCCGATACGGTAAGGTGATTTATGCGAGAGACAAACCTCAATTGCTGATGCTGCTTTGGAACATCACCACGTTAGATCAACTGAAGAGGGAGTTGGTTCGATGGTTAAACGGGAAAATACCAGAAGGGGAAAAAATCAGAAGTATTGAGAGACTTGACAATATCTTTGGTTGGGTGCGAATGAAGACTGATAAGGATGCTAGGGAAATGATGTTCGGTCGAGACGACATTAATTTGATTGTTGTAATCAGTTAGAATTATTTATGTTTTCAGATGTTTTGTACTGATGTTGGTTATGAAACTCGTTGTAACAAGAACTTAATGATATATAATGATTGATTGTTACAGAAATACAATGTTAAAAAAAGCTTAAGATCTAGATACAATGTTACAAAAAGCTTAAGATCTAGATGATGCTCCTTGATTGGGACAGTTGTTTTTGTTGTGTCCTGGTTGACGACAGATACTACATAATCTTATCATTTTATCTGTGGAATCCATCTCTGTTCTGATACGTGTGCTGTTTGGCCTTCCTTTCTTCTTTCTACGCATCTCTTCATTGTGCCAAAAAATATCTCCTTCATATGGAGGCCAGTAATCCTCCATTGGTAGTACTGAAAAGCTTTGACTATATACATTCATGATGGTGTTGGCCTTGTACACATCAGATAAATGGGTGTAAGCGTCTTGACGAGTATAAGCGCATGCTGCAATGACATGGGAGCAAGGTATGCGGAAGGCCTGAAATTTTCCACAATCGCACCAACTTCTGTGTAGTCTAACAGCGTAGGCTAAATTTCATCTACACCAATACCAAGAACATCCCCCATACCACCACCAACAAATGGACCATCAACCTCAGACCGAACATCGCTTCGCACCCACACCATCACCCTACCAAAGTCGCCTTAGCCAAAACACTAACCGCCCTTCCTCCTACCGTAGCCAAGAACCCCAAACATCACAATACCAAAACATCCCACAACCATATCTCTTCCAAACACCCCAACAACCTTTCCAACCTTTCCTAGACCCATCATTCACACCCATGTCTCCCTTCAACCGTCCCGGTCGCCCATCCATGAGTCAACCACACCCTAACTTCTCTGGCATGGGTCATGAGCTTAGCTACGCCGGTACACCATGATTGAATACTGAAGACTATGCTGAGTTGGCTGAATACCTCAACGGATCTTCTCCTGTAGGAGGTAATGACGCTCCTGGACCATCAGATGAACAAACACCAGTGCAGAATCGTCAACGTGGGTTAGGGCCAAGGGTTAGGGTAGCTAGGGGATGTGGGACCGGAGGTCGGTTAGGTGATCCCGGTCATCACCATTAGGGAATTTTCTGAAAACTGGGGTATTTTGGGAATTTTTTCGAAAAAGTGGGTTATCTTGGTAAAAAAACCCCAAAATTTTTCTTGAAAAATGTAGTTTCATATTTTGATTTTTAAATATTTTTGTGACTTCATTTAATATTTTTTGTGAATTATTTGGTTTTTAATAGTTTTAATTCATTTTAAATTACTTTCTGATATTTGAAAAATCCAAAAATATTTTCCTAACACCTATGGATCATGATAAGTCAATGAAAAATAGTCTCATCAATTTCTTATTTGATTTGAGATTTATTTAAGATTTTAGTTCATATTGTGTTATTTTTTAGTGTTTTTAATTGTTTTTTAAATACTTTCTGATTTCCAAAATTGTTGAGAAAATTAGTCAAAGTTTATTTGACCATGTTAGACCTATGAGAATTTAATTTGACTTGTTGAAGTTGATTTAAATTAAATTTGAGGTTTGACCTTATTTGATTATTTTTATTTGCATTTTATTTTAATTCAAAAAATACCAAAAAATTATGGTCGACTTGTTGACTTGTAATCTTCATTTCTTTTCTGTTTGGCATTGATTGATGTTGACTTGGTTCACATTTGGTCAATTGGATTTGATGCTTGTATTCTCTTTCCCTCCCTTTGATCTTCATCCCATTCTTTTCATCATTTGGCCAATGAGTTAATGTCTTATGGTTGGTCTTGACAAATGAGAGGTTTAATCTCCTTTGGTCCAAACCAAACTCAACTTGATCCATGATCAAGTGAGTTGTTTTGTGTCCAAGATAGGTTGCTTCTTGGTCAAGCAAATAACCTAAAGTCCATACAAGGCCCTTCCCCTTTTGTTTTGGCATGGCAAGTTTATGGAGCTTGGCTTACTAGTCATGATCTCTAACTTGTGTTATTTGCCTATATTTTTATTGACCCGCCTCAGATAGGTGTGACTACTACATTAGTCCACTTACGGTTGCTTAACATAGCGCTACATTGTCTTATGACAAACTAACATAACTATACTAATTACTAACTTTAATTTGAGCATTTAATTCCTTGCCCTTTACTTTTAATGCCATTTTATTTTTTGCTCATTTATTCATATTGCTTTTCATTTTGCTCACTTGAGCACATATTTTATGATTATGTCATTTTTCTTTTGCTCATTTGAGCCCATTATTATATATAAATATATTGTTATCTTGTGTTTGCTTTATCTTTGTTTTTGTGTGAACCAAATGTAAAAGGAGAAAGGACTTAGAATTAGGACTTACCTATGCTTAAAGGAGTTCAAGAGCAACTAGGCCTCATGCCTTTAGAATGCTAAAATTATTGAAGAGCAATTAGGCCTCATGCCTTTAGAATGCTAAATTTTTTGAAGAGAAACTAGGCCTCATGCCTTTAGAATGCTAAATTTCAAAGTTGATCTTAAAGGACTTCTCATCCAAACCTATTCTTTGTCCATTCCCCTTATTGTTTTGTGAACTTGTTGATGTTTGCTCTTGTGTGATAGGGATTCCATCTTGAGATTGTGAAAAGAGGACCATTGTCATGAGTAGCCAAGTTAAGAGAGACAAGCCAAATGGAGATCCTAGGAGCTTGAATCTAAATTGTGTGATTGCTTGATTGTATGCTAATTCCAAAGGAAAGGAGCATCTTGAATCATCTCTATGATTTCAAGAAAATGAACTCCAAGGGTTTATCTTTTTTCCTCTTATCTTTGTATGCTTTAGGACTAGCCTTTCTCTTCTTCTCCTCACTCTAACCAAGCCAAAATCATTTTCAAAACTTTGACTTTGTTTCAAATTAGAAACCTAGGCCTTAAGCCTTTGACTTTTCAAATTCTTTTCATAAATACTCATTGTGAATAAATCCTAATTCAACTTTGACTTCATTTTTGTAAATAAATTAACTTGTAAATATAACTCACTTCAAATTGTTTTTGTGGTTCCAATGGCCACCTTTGTTAAAACCTTTTCAAAAACATTAGTCATAGGTTTGAGTTATCATAGTGGTTGATGTAAATCTCACCTCATCCTTAGTGATTGGATTATAAGTCTGCCATGCTTATTATAGGGTTAACCCCTCACTAGCATGTTGAAGCCTTCCTGACATGGTGGATTGTTGGTTTAGGTTGAGTTTTCTCCCTTTCATAATAAAAGACCTTAAGGCTTTTGATCAAATCAATTCACCAATCTTTGAGATTTTTACCCCGAACTACGAGGTTTTGATCCTCCTTTGTGATGGTACGTAAGCAATGGGTTCATCCATTCAAATAACAAAATTTGTAAATATAATCTATTCTCTTCTCATCCCTCCAATCTTTGTGCATAAATCTTTTCACAAATACCAACCTATAACACATATTTGCAAAAAGGGTTGCCTTAGGATACTAAGGATGTTTTGGATGCGTAAAACCTTCCCATTTCATAACCAACCCCCTTACCCAGATCTCTATATCTCTGACATTTTTATTAGTTTTTGATTTGAAAAACTTCTTACCTTGGCTTTTGTTCGCTTTTTAGCCTTTTCTTTGGACAAATAAAAGTGCGGTGGCGACTCGAATTATATGTTTACTTTTGGTTTAGTTAATAAACCTAAAGGTAACGAAAACCCCGCTACAGCTACGCCATGCTTTCCCAGCGTCCAATGCTGCCCACCAGATATCCTGATTCAAGCTGCATGGAGGCATTAGGCATTGAGCCTAGTGTCAGGCATTTGTGCAATCAGTTACAATGGGATGAATATACTGATACGATGCATGTGACTTATAGGAACCTCACTTTGGAGTTCTTGAGCTCGCTGAACTACGAACCCTATGTTGGTCACGCTAGTGATGATGGCTACATTAATTTCAGGTTGTTTGTGACAGAATACACCTTCAACCACAAGCGTTTCGGTGACTTACTTGGATTTCAGACTGCTTATGATGCCTCATCTGAGCTCCCCATGAGTTATTTCCTGAGTAGAGACGTTGAGAAGTTTTTGAGTGACATTACATGTGGAGGTAGCCCTGACCCTTCCACCCAAATCTCTAACAAGATCTATAATCCTGCTTTAAGATACTTTCAAATGATTATTGCCCACACCTTCCTGGGGAAGAGTGACCCTGATACGCATGTAAGTGCTAAAGAGATTTTCATCATGTACTGTACCACTCAGTCACGCCCAATAGATTGTGGAGCTTTTCTGATCGAGAGTGTCTATCTTAATGCTCGCTCTGTTGTGAGCCCTATACACGTTGGAAGCACGGTGACTCATATAGCCTCCGCCCTAGGACTTGATAGAAGACTATTTCACCTGACGTCTTACTGCAGCTATACTTTGATGAATATTGACTTCTGTCTGGACCACGGCCTCATGAGGAGATCTTCCTTCCAACCAGATCAATACAGGCTCTTGATCGAGGGTGAGACTATTCACTACTTTACTTTACCGGACCCTCAGGTAACTTGTGTTATTGATCAGGCCAACTGGGCTTATGCCATAGAAGTGCAAGGCGAGACAGTAGATGAGCAGAGAATCGCACCTACCAGAATAAAAGTGCTCCCCAATAATCCAAATCTTCAGAGTCCAAGCATGCATTCTGAACTGGTTAAGCTCCGTATGGAGATAGCCGAGCTTCACCAGGAGGTCGCTGACGTTGCTTTGCAGGTTGAAGTATCAGATGCCACACATGCCACTGAAGCTGATATACTGAATAATGAGATCGCCGACCTTCGACACCAGATCGCAGAGCTTCGAGGATACGAAGTCGAGGAGACTCCACTATTCCCTGAGCATTGATGTTATCACCGACCGAGAGATGCCGTTTGATTTACCTATTTCCCATTGTTTATTATTTATGCTTGTTTTTATTGTTCCTTTCGACTTTATGCTTGCTTTTTCTAGGATCTCTCGACCCGTGACTTACTACTAACTCTTCACACACACACACACACACACACACACACACACACACACACACACACACACACACACACACACACACACACACACACACACACACACACACACACACACACACATATATATATATATATATATATATATATATATATATGTATATGCATTGTTATTATTATGTTTTTATGTCCATTTTATTTTATTTTATTTTATCTCACTTTACTATTTTATTTTATTTTGTCAAGCTTAATCAAAAAATAGCATACCATAGAAACCTATGAGCACCCCCCTTCTTGCAAAAATGAAGAGAAAAAGTTGTGACCCAAGAAGCAATGAACAAATCCGGCCCAACCAATTTTGAAGCCATGGTGGGCGCTATAAGCCTCATGGCGGGCGCCATGAGGTCTGAACATTTAACGAGACAAAATCCCCAATTTCACCATTTTCACCTTCTTCAACCTCTCAAAACCCATTTTCTCCTCCTCCCAACTCCACCAAAGTCAACGAAAAATCCCAACTTCCTCATTTTAACTCCAAGCCATTACCATTTCCAAACTTCACTCATCCATTTCTCCACCAAAAACCCACTAAAACTCCATTTTTCACTTCCTTTCCATAAACACCCATTTTTCTCTTCCCTCACCATCAATGGACGGAATGGAGTTCAACGATATCATTCTTCGCGGAGGAAAACCCGGAGAGCGACAAAACAAAATTTTACAAAAATTGCACTCACAGGAAATTCTCGCTACCAAGTATGTAGACGAAGATTGTTTGTATACTTTAGGGACATACCATAGTGTCTTCCATATGCTTGATACTTTAGGATTACATGATATTTTTGCTAATAAAGCACCCACCTATGATATGATGACTAGGGAATTTTTGAGTTTCCTAATTTACATTGTTTACCCTGGCACTGCTAGCACGATCGGTACCGTTTGTTTTGGAATGTTTAATGTGGAATACGAGTACACTACCGATGCCTTAGCACGTATGTTAGGAATGCCTTACGGAGAGGGTACCATCTGTGAGACACCCTTAGATGCTGAATGGACACTCGAAGCATTTACTTTTAATTACTTCTATTGCTAGAGCGTTAAACTTCAACGTTGAGTTAGCCACCTTAGAACCACTCCCTCACCGCACCATTAACTTAAATTTTTTTAAGGATATGAAATTATACAAGGTGCGGCGAGCAGGTGGTTATCACCTCATGATCCATGGTGTAGCTATATGCAGTGTTGTTTTACCTTGCTCTCAGCATACATATGTGCGACATGCAAGGAACTAGACGTATGATCTCAATGTTCCACCTTTTACCGGTCATTTGCCACCTAATGTTCCTATGGATGATGAGCAAGGGACCGATGATGAGTATGACCGGCGCGACCAGTCACCTGCTCATGATATTCCTACTGCATCACTTGCACACACTGCACCTTCTTCTTCTGACCATTTTGCAGGTACCACTCCTGGTTTTTACATCATTGAGGAGATGTGGCGCGAGCACCTGGCTCGAGAGGAAAGGCGTGACACCCTTCTGAATACCATAAACCAACAATTGACAGATAATATGAGTTTTATGGTAGCTTCCCATCAGCGTAGTGAGCAAGCACATCGAACTATCACTGAGTCCTTACTTGCGATCACTAATGAGCAGCATCGCCAGCGACAGGCTACTTAGCGTCACTTTGCACTTATTGAGCCCAACCGATGGTCTTTCTTAGGTCGCTCTAGGCAGTTGCAGGAAGGACTTAGTACTCATAGCAGGCATCGTCGACCCAGGTATCCTGACCAAGACGGTGACGGTGACGGTACTGGTGATCACCCATAGTTCTCTCTCTCTCTCTTCCAGGTTACTCCTACCATATCTCATATCGAAACATTGAGGACAATGTTCGTTTTAAGTGTGGGAGGAGATTTTTATCGCTTTCCTTTATTTTTAGTATGTTTTGTGCGTTTTAGTTGTTTGCCTTTTCTTTTCAATAAAATAACATGTGTTTGATGAGTCATCTATGTAGTGTATCCGTATTTCTCCCACTTCTTTAACCTTACCAAAAAAAATTTTTGAGCTAAGACAACAGTGCATCTTGAATATTCAGGCTATAAGACAGGTTTATGACGGGATGTAAAAGACTTGGGAAAACTTTTTCTAAAAATTGATATTGTCTTAACACCGTAGGCTTCATGATTATAAGAGTCGATCCCGATACCCCATATGTTGTGGCCCTAATTTTTGTTCCAAATAAGTCCTTAAGTAGTTTATCTTTGTAGTCAGCTCCGGCTTAAACATGCTCTACGTAGGGGACCGATGAAAATAAGTGAATGATCACAAAAATTCCTGCTTTGTTCTCTAATTGTATGAAAATCCGAGCTAGGTGACTCTCACACAGTCATTTAACCCAGCAAAATAAAGACATTTGCGAAACATGCAGAAGAAAAATAAAAATAAAAATATATATATAATGATATGCCTATTGTTGGTTGGTTCAGAGGTATCTGGTGCTGAACTTGGTAGGGTGAATTACGATCCAATCCCCTACAACTGCAAATTAGGTTAAATAAAGGGGTTACACTAACTTATGTACCAGAGCCCCATGCTTAAGATCATAATCACTAACCGGTCACCTTACTACGAGTATGTACGGATAACAGGCTTAATGTGATTGCACCTGAATGAAAAGGACTTGAAGAAGACGAAAAGAAGGCTTAGGTATAGTGGGGTGATGTGGATTTATTTGTATAGGAACGAAGTCTATGACCGCATTTGCGGGAAGTGTCACTACAATATCCTTAGTTCGATTCGTTAGTACCTATCGATACATTCCTTGAATGAGCTTATAAGCATTTTTGCCTTGAATTAACTCTGGTTGATATTGTTTTTCTTGCATGAGCTATAAACAGTTTTTGCTTGAGGAAAAGCAAAGGTTTAAGTGTGGAAGAATTTGATTACACTGAATCACACCGTGTTTTTGACTCGGGTTTCACATGTTTATTAGGTATTTATTATCATTTTGCTTGTGTTATGCTCTCTTTTATGTTGTTTTCAGATATTTAGCTCTTTCGGGACCCTTTTAGAAGAAACGAAGCAAAAAGACCAAAAATTAGGGGTTTTCGACAAATATTGTACACATGGCGTTATGCATGGCGGCCGCTATAAGAGAAGCCATGACTCATCAACCCTCAACCAGGAGGTAACCGCCACGATCCCATGAACTTTCCCATTTCTACACATGGCGGGCGCCATGAAGGGGTGGCGGGCGCCACCTTTTCATTTCGCGTTCCCACTAAGGAGAAGTTGAAGGGCACCATGGTCTTTGCAAGCTGTTGAAATCCTCTATAAATAGGTCGTTCTAGTTCATTTCCAAATCATCCAACTTAGTTTACAACACTAAGATTATATTATCATCTGTAAAAGCGGTAATCCGTCACATCGAGGGGTTATCGCACCTTAGTGAGATTGAGTTGGAGCACTTCGATTTTGCTGTCGTCTTTATCTTCAGAGTCGAAGGTTTATTTTCCTTGTACCAGATTTAAAGTCTCCGTTTGGAGCAGGTTCTAATTTAATCGCTTTTATTTATTTTACTTGTCATGCTTTACTTTATTTAATTTCCTGCTATGCTTTACTTTATTTAATTCCCTGCCACACTTTACTTTATTTAATTCCTGTCATTGTCTTTATTTTATTTAAATTTCTCGCCATTATCTTTATTGCTCGTTTTAATTATTTTACACGCTTTATTTGTTCTCTACGTCTTACATTCTAAAACAACTTTTCATCATGATCAATATCGTTGTGTTTGTTTGTATTACCATGTCTGGCTAAATCTTTCAAAGGATAGAATGTAAGGATCACGGTTAAAGAGATGTTTCACATATTGAATCTGTAGAAATGCTTTAAAGGATGTTTTGATTTTTAATTCAAGTTTTCTGAAACAAATTTGGTTAGTTTTAACTATTCAAGGAGTGCGAAAGCACCCTGACTTAGTTAACTAGGAATTTTTATCACTTCAAGGAAAAACGATTTTTGAAACTGTTTTCGGACGCGTTGATAGATTTAAAATCAGGAAACTCCTTGGGTAAACTTTCTAAATCAAAATCATTTTTCAACTAAGTTTACGAGTCTTATTTCTGAAAAATAAGTTTACTACTTTAGCGTTTTGCGCCCCTTTTATAAGTAACAATAAAAGGCCTTAATTTAAGGGTAAACTCGGTTTTAAATACGCGAAAGCGACAGTTCCTGTTAAATAGATTCTTTTCTACAGTAGAAAATATTTCCCCATAAGTAGTTCTATTTAGACAATCGAAACATCGTTTAACTGACGTGAAATACATTCAAACCTGTCTTTATCTGCACTGTATTTATTATTTTCTTTATTTACTGTTATTTTGCAACATCAATATCTCTTTTATACCGCCTTAGATAAACGTCGTAACGATAGTAATCGATAGATTGACGATTTGATCTCTGTGTGATCGATATTCTTTTATATTACTCTGACGCGATTCGTGCACTTGCGAATAGAGCGATCAATGAGCAATCTTCAAGTGTAACTCATTTGGATTTAGTGGTTTACAAGCTTTTGGCATCATTAAGATCCACTCATACATTACGTTGCATCTTTAGATTCACCATTGCATTATTCACTGAATAACATGGTTTTTACCCAAGTTGACTTTTTAGTCAACTCGTTAACTTTTTGGTCAACTAATTGACCAAAGTCAACAATCAAGACGGGAATACCCTAAGCCTTTTACATGACATTCTAATCCTAATTGACAATTACCATTGAATAGCTCTAGTCCATGGCATGAACTTTGATTCATAAAATCAAGTTTTAGTCCATTTGCATTAAAATGGTTTATATGGAATTAAGGCATTGAATAAGTTGTCATTAGGACATTTCATATAACTTTCATAATAAGTTGCATACATTTGGTCTAACAAAGAGATGAAAGTGATTTGAACTTTGAATCACAAATTGGAATCATAATTTAAGTTTTTCCATTACACAAATGTTTACATAACCATTTCAAATCATATATAACCCAAAACTAACATTTCAAGACATTACCATTACACAACCTTACCATTTACCAACCATTAACATGCCAAAACAGATAGCCATGACCTTTTTAATCTAATCGAAAATTACATATTACCAATAATTCAATTTCATTCAACCATTCAATTTCCAACCATGAGAAAATACCATTTTTCCATTCAAACTATACAACATTACAAACCAATTTCCATGACAACATCCAATTTCCTACATAAACCATTGATTACAACACCATTTAAACTACAAATTACATTTTCAATTAATACACAACTTGGTTCCCAAAGATAACCATTGTCGTACACCCCTTTCCAATTGCCAAGAAAACCAAGCCATAACTTTCCAAACGTGAGCAGAACTTCAAGTCTTTCAAGCAACCAACCCATAAGTCATTCCACTTAGCATCCAAGCTCATTTACATCTTGCGAGAATCCAAAAGTCAGAAGTAAATCATTCACAAATTAGCATCCAATTATTACATAAACTACTTGACTTCACAAATTAACTACTAATTAATCACTAATCGAAGACTCACCATCAATAAACAATATAAACATCTAGCATAACAATAGTGCATCAAACAAAGCCTCACTAGTGGCCCATGTCATATTGATTACCATTCATCAAATAACAACATTCCAGATAAGGCATACAATACAATGCATCGATAAATAAGGCATACAATACAATGCATCGATAAACGTTCATCGCATATTAACTGCTTCATTCATTTAACCAACAAATCAATTCTAATTAACAACCACAATTCAAAACCTTTTAACTAACCATTCTGTTTCGGTTTCACGACTAATGGCTTCTAGCTAACAATTAATAGAACCAACTAATTACTAATAATTTGGCTCATAGTAAAATCAACAAAACCAAAACAATTCTGACCAATTGAACTCCACCCTCCAATTTAACCTTAAGCTGCAGAATTTTCAAGTAACAAAAATAAGAATAGGAAAACTCCACACAACTAACAACTCAGACTTCATAACAAACTAATTTCAAATCAACCTAATTCAACTAACTTTTTGATAACTAACTTTTTCTAACTAATTTCTAACCTGAGTTTTAACAAAAAACAACGTCAACCTAACTCAGTTAACATAATTGACATCTCACGATCCATTTTACAGAAATAGAGGCAAAGTCATGACAGATGACAAAACTCAAAATCCAGTTAACAGATTTGCTAACAGAAGATCAACGTTTAACCAACTTAGCCTATCATAACTAACAGTGTGACTTCCCTCTTTTAACTTTTGATTCTATAAAAACCTCAACTCAATGCATTCATCACAGAATTTCATTTCACTCTCAATTTGTTCCATACTCATTTTTTTCTCGATCTCTCTTAAAGCTTCGAAACGTTTCACCCTCTCAACCTCTCAGAACATATCTTTCAGAACCAGTATCCACCATCACACACAAACAGAAGATTCCTTCACAACTCAGAGGAAGTTCTTCATCTGTTTTCAAGAAGGAAGAAAATTGCTTAGTACGTTCACACACAAGAGTATCATAAATCGCAGAGAACGCAAAAACGCAAAGGTGATTCGCAATCAAAAATAGAGAGGGATTCACAGTAACTGGTTTCTTTCCACCGCGTTGAATCCGGTAAGCTTTTCTTTTCTTCTTGCTTCATTGCGATGAGTCTCAATTTCGTTTTTCTGCTGTGATTCAGCGCCATGTAAGATTCTTGTTTGGAACTTTGAACCGTTTTATGATGAGCGTGAAGTCCTTGAAGCTGGAACAAGGTTAAGGGCGCGCGACGTGGAGACGGAGCAAAGAAGAAGACGTGAAATGTTGAAACGCGAGGATTGAATTTCTGATACATTGCTGTTAAGAATATGTTGGACTCGGGTAGCCCTGGCCTTTGATAGCCTTGGCCTTTTCAAACCTTGAATCTAGTTTGGGCCTAAGGCCCAAACAAACCATCCATTGTTTTGCTTCATACACCCTGTACATGGAGGCACCTCTCCCTGCCTGCATGATGATTTTGGATTTGAGCTTTGGCATGAAAGCCGACATGCATTACTCCTTGACACCTTCTTCAGGGTCATTACCCCTTCCAGGCCCATTTTCTGATTTTTACATGTTTTTGTTTGCTAATTATTTTCTAATTAGTTAGGAATTTATTAGGTTAATTAGAACTAATTAGATTTTAGGATTAATAGTGTAGTGGTAAATTCATGACCATCAAGCTATAGATACGCTAGACGTCAACAAAACCAGAGTCGCCACACACACTTTTATTGTTTTCAAGGGAAAAAGGAAAAGTACGAACAAAACCCAAAAGTAAGAAGTTTTTAAATCAAAACTAATAAAATTCCAGAGATTACAGGTAAGGGGGTTGGTTACACAAAGGGAAAGTGTTAGCACCCAAAGTGTCCTAGGTACTCCTAGGGAGCCCTTTTTTGTGTGCATATGTGTTTTTGTACAAATGATGTTTGCAATAAATAGAATGGAGGGATGAGAAAATAATTCATTAATTATATTTTTGTGTTTAACAAGACCTTCGGACTTGTGCCTACGTACCAACATAAAATGAGGGATCAAAACCTCGTAGTTAGTGGTAACAATTTCAAAGTGAGTCGATTGCTTTTAATAAAAGTTTAAGTTTTAACAAAGGCATGGATCCTTGAACCAATACATCTTCCAATGGAAGGAAAAAAGGACAAGTTTCCACACAATACCATGAAAGAGGGGAGCTTAACAATCTCACTTACTAGAATGATATGCCTTTTTGTGTGACAAATTTAGCGCTATGTTAAGCAATCGTAATTGGACTTATGTAGAAGTCATAACTATTTGAGATCAGACAATAAAATTTTGGTATTAATGCATGTTAGAGACATAGTATGATGGACTATGATCATGAGACATACCACACACAAAAAGAATATGTAAAATGGTGGACCTAATCTCATCCATACTCATGTTGATTTTGCAATCAACTAGCCTTAGGATATTGAGATATCATTGGTCCAATGACATGAATGAATCAAGAAGGGAAATGAGATTAAGAGGGAGGGGGAATGGAATCAACACAAATTGGTCAAAGGAGGACTTTTACCAAATTAAGATCATTCATTCATTTTGGGAGATGAAATGTACATTTCATCAATCCCCTAAATCCAATGATCTTAACCTAACAAAGTCAAATCAACCTTGACCAAGGCCCAAACAACACAAGTCAAACTCAACAAGTCAATTAAAATGGCTCAACACAATTTATTTGGCATTTAATCAATTAAAATCAACTAAAATATGCATTAAATTAAATTATGGTTGGTCAATTTCCTAAAACCTCATCAAAACACCAAAGCAATGGCCATGAAATTTATCCTAGGTCAAACAAGGTCAAAGGACCTTGGAGAAAAAGTTTCATCATTTTTGGAAACTTAAAACTATTTTTAAACAAATAAAAATATTCACAAAATAAATTAAATCATGAAAAATATTAATAATGATTCAAAAAATAATTTTAATTCAGAAAATGAAAGAGGATTTTATTTAATTTTTTTGGTGAAACTCATATTTTTTGGATCAATATTAAAATTCATATGAATTAATGAAAATAACACAATTAAAATGAAATTCAAATAATCAGAAAAAATGTGGACCACTTGATCTCCCTCATTAATTGAGGTGGCAGATCAAGTGGCCACAAACGTGCGTTCCATGATGGACTTGAGTCAGCGCGTCACAAGAGTGGTAATCAAAACCAACGCTCGTGATTAAAACAATTTGAATATATCATGTGGCTTTGGACCTTGCCAACTCACCACCGGAGCAAACCTCCGATCACCTTCTCAGGCGAGCCTCGTCGGACTGGTCCATTCATAATCATCACTAAAATAAAAAAGAAGGACATGATTTCAAAGTAAAAATGGCACTAAGCACGAATCTGGCCTCAATTTATCCTAACTCCAAGTATATTGAGAGATACATGGAGTTGAAATTTGAGGTGTATGATTTGAGTTGCTTCGATTTAACCTCAAAGCAACTCAATCTTCTTGCCTATATTGGTAGGACTTCAGACAACCAAATAACCAAGAGAATTATGGAGAGTTGAGTGAGAATCGAAGAGATGAAAATTTCTAGAAAATACCTTCAATGCAGGTCAGAATTTGCTTGCTCTTACTTTGATTCTTGCTTGATCTTACTCAGGAAGCTTGCAGAAGTAGACTAGAATCAACCAAAGGCTATGGATCACTGGAGTTTTGAATCTCAAAATAGTGAGATTCAAACTCAATTTTCAAAGAAAACTCTCAGGATTATCCTCTCAAATGGAAGGGTTTGGGATCTTGGAGCAAAGCTGACGCAAAGGGATCCTTAATTCTGAGCCTAGAGGCTTCTATTTATAGCTGAATCACATGATATTTGCACCTTCAAATCGAACATCCAAATTTGGCAATGGATGATGCATGCTTGCATGGGCGTGTACATGCCTATGAAGTCATTCCTTTAGGTCCATAATCAAGTTCGAATGAGTCTAAATTCAACTTGGAATGCAAGGCAAATGTGTACAGCTGTTTGAAGTTTTGATTTTTCCAAATGATGATGCCATGTTCCAACCATGCGCAGACCATCCAAATCTTGTCCAAAATGGATGAAATTGGACTTTTTGGAAAGGTTAGATCAAGAGGAACAACTCTTATGTTGGACACTTTTCCATTTGAAACTTGTATCATGGTGAAGTTTGAGGTGGAAGTTTGGAAATTTTAACATATCAACATTTTTTCTAAGTGTCAAGCCATAAGTTCACTTATTCCACCTTGGCTAATGTTTTGTGTGAGCTTCAAGTGAGAAAAGCGTCTTTATCAAAGTTGTAGATCTTTCAAAGACCTACTAAATGGTCATAAATTTGATCTCATTTGGATTTAAAACGAATGAGTTATGCATTTTTGAAGTTGAGGAAAATCACTTGTTCAATGGTATTGGTCCAAAATGACCTATAATGTATCCTCATATCACATGCTCATAAAAGTTGAATTAGATCTTACTCTAAACATAAAAGTTGAAGTAGACACCTTGAATTACATTGTGCAACTTGGAAATAGTTCATCTCATAAAAATTGAGCAAGTTATGGCCTTGGGAAGTTGACCTCTAAGTTAGGGTTTAGACAAAATGACCTATAATCTTTCACCATAAAAAATGACTTTCCAAGAAAAACTAGCTCTATACCTCAACATGAAAGTTGTTTTTAATGTCATTTTGAGTAACTTTACTCTTGGAATCATTTTCATATGATAAACATTGTAGAAGATAGGGTCTAGGGGACCCCAGTTTTGATCAGATGAAATCTTCTGGTCAACCACCCTGAACCAACTTTCTAGCTTGCAATTCTCTTGACTTTTGGGACTCATGAGAGATAATATATGTATAAGATGATGGAATTTGAAGTATCCCTTGAAGTATTTGATCAAATGTTGAAGAAGCTTGGTGAAGAAGTTACACAAGATACCTAGATGAACTAGGGCTTCCAAGGCAAATCAATTCCAAACTCTTGATGCTTTCTTGACCAAAATAATATGCAAAGATCATAGAGACTCATATATGATGTATAAATCCATTGTAGACCAATTCTTGATTGAGCTCTTAGGCATGAGGGTCTTAAACCCTATATATGAGCTTGATGGATCAAAGGTGATCATGTGCCTTACCTACCATAGAAGTAGACAAATGCAAAGACATAGTTTTGGTATTTTGGTTAGTAAAGATAATAAAATATAAAGTATGATACAATCACATGGTGATTGGTGATCTCTCCTAATGCAAACCCAATGAGTGAGGATGCCAAGGTATGATCTCAATGCTAATGCATATGATGAGATAGCATGAGGGATCTTAGGGTAAAAATTAGGGTCTTACAACTGCCCCTATTTAAGGACATTCTAACTGAGGAGATGAAGGTTAAAATATTCGTATCAACTTAGTAGAATGGGCTTAAATAACAACATATAGGAACAAATTTTGGTCCCTAAGAGACCTCATGATGCATATGATATGAATGTTAAAAGAAGTCTATGTGGGGAAATATTGCCACAAAGGAAAAGAATTCAGAGAGACTGAAGATCCGAAGGAGTGTAATGCATTCCATAAGGAAGACTCACTAGGGAGACAGAGACTCTGAGGGGAGTAAATGGCTATGCGTAGGCCAGGCTACGACTTAAAAAATATTGGGGGACACGAGGGATTCCATGAAAAATGGAAAGACTCGGCCTGGGGGATAAAAGGAACATCTGCAGGGGAAACAGGTAGATCAGAACAAAGCTGAAATACTCAAACCATGCAGGAACAACAATTTCACTAAGGAACACACACTCAACTCGACTGGGGAAGAAAATACTTCAACATAGGAGAAGTAGAGATATATTATCCACTACCAGTTACTGGGTATGGAGATAACAAAATCTAACAGGGAGGACATCCGTTACCGGTTAGGGTAAACATATTAAGGATGACTCGATGAGGGCCGCTAGGAGGTGTATTCGTTACCGGTTACTGGGTAAGAATAGAATTGTCGGGGAAAATCTAAAAATAGGATTTACAACTACCGGTTACTGGGCAGAAGACCATAAAGAAGAGAATATTCTTCACTGGTTAAAGTAAACATATCAAGGATAGACTCAGAGGAAATAAAATCCTTCATCGGTTAAGATGAACATATAAAGGATAGACTTGCCTGGGGATGTTAAGTAGGATACCAATCATCAGTTAAGATGAACATATCAAGAATAGACCGCCTGAATAAAAGGTAGGAATTACATCTATTGAATGTTGGGTAGAATACCAAAAAGAGAATATCCGTCACCGGTTAGGATGAACATATCAGGGATAGACTCCGGGGGAAGAATAGGAATTATATCTATTAGTTACTAGATAGAAAACCAAAAAGAGAATATCCGTCACCGGTTAGGATAAACATATCAAGGATAAACTCTACAAAGGGGAAAAAAGCAGGATTTACAACTACCGGTTACTGGGCAGAAGACCGCAAAGAGAAGGAAACCCGTTATCGGTTAGGATGAACATATCAAGGATTAACTCTCTGGGAAACAAAATAGGGATTACAACTACCTTTTTACTGGGTAGAATACCAAAAAGCGAATATCTGTCACCGGTTAGGATGAACATATCAAGGATAGACTCAGAGCAGGGGAAGAAAATATCTGTCATCAGTTAGGATGAACATATCAAGGATATACTTCCCGGGGAAACTTGAAAAACGAATCCACTGGGGAGAAAAGGGTTACTTTTGTCGGGTATTGGGCGAGAAGTAACAAAACTTCCAACTAAGAAGAATATTACCAGCTATTGGGTAATGAACTCTCAGGGGACCAAAAGCATCTCTCTAGGTAATATCTAGAAAGAAACGGTCAATCAAGACTCCACCCAATAAGGATTTAACTCAAAGGGAGTGGTTCCATCCAGATAATCAACTAGGGAGGAAACTGAAATAACAAACATCCATGAGGAAATAGCTCAGTGGGGAAAGGAGAAAGGTTAAAGTATTTCTGCTTAGGGGGTTGACACTCTACGATTAAAGGAGGACAACCACACCAAACTTGTATAAGGATAAAGTACCACCATAGCAGAGGACAAAAATCACAAGATGTAATAATATCATAATGAAGTTATATGGGTGTGTATGCATATGTATATGTATATGTATATGTATATATGATGCTTATGCTGACAAAATGATCACAAAGGATACACAAATATCGCTGATCTGAATCATCGACGCAATTCCTAACCAATCCACTAAAGAGGGAAACAATTGTCTGAGAAAATTTCAAACATATCAAAGGCTCAACCCTAGCTGGGGAAGAGAGGAGGAGATTTGTTGAGGAAACTGCTATCAACTCTGCGGGGAGTTTTAGGTCGACACCATATCAAATGGGAGACAACCCTGTAAGGGATAAACACAAATAATTGCTCAGAAACCAGGATGAAACTCTGACTGGGAACGAATCTGATGGCGACTTGCGGGGAATCAAAATCCTGCCAAAATTTGTTATAATGAAGTGCCTGCAACACGAGGGAGGACAATCACAAACTTAGTTGGGTATAACGGTGAATTAACCGGCTGGCGAAATCGACAAACATCGGATGAGAGCATACTGTCGGGGATGAAAGAGGAAACATGACAACTGCTTGGGGAACCCAATAATGTTCCACACTTAGGGCTTACCACTTTCAAACCACCGTTGATATTCCCTTTAATGAAATCGATTTCTTAAAATTAACGCTTACATATGTTTAAAAATTAAATTTCAAAAAGTGATCATAATAAAATTTAAATCTATTAGGCTGAATTAAATAAGAGTAGAAATAATTGGACACAAGCTCAACTTTATTTAATAGAATGGTAGTCTGTAAATGACAAGACTCCATAGATCTTTACAAAAGTTTGAAAAATCGTAATTTACATGGAAAAGGGCTACGTTGAATACAATGATCACTAATCCTTCTACCAACTCTTGATATAGGATGTGCTCTTGGATGCAACTAGGGATCAGAATTCGACAATGTGCTCAAGAAAGTTTTCAGAACTGAAGATCAGCAGGATGCAGTTACTTGCCATAATCCCTAATTTTTGCATAAATTTCCCCAAGGTGGGGTACTCAATTTATCAGGATAATTATTTTTGTTTTATGTCTCTAACTTTTGCCTGGATCACTCTTTCGGGTTTTCAATCCACCGAGACACTCATTTTTGCCTAATCCGCCCTTTCGGGTTTTCAACTTAGCGAGTTGTTCTTTTCTTTTTAGGTGAAGTATTTCTTGACTGCATCAGCATTCACATGACGAGTGAACTCTTCACCATCCATAGTTGTAAGAATCAAAGCACCGCCTGAAAAGGCTCTCTTAACAACATATGGGCCTTCATAATTAGGAGTCCATTTTCCCCTAGAATCTAGTTTGAAAGATAGAATCTTCTTGAGCACCAGGTCGCCTTCTCTAAACACGCGAGGTCTGACCTTCTTATAAAAACCTCTCTTCATCCTTTGTTGATATAACTGACCATGACACATGGCAGTTAATATCTTCTCTTCTATCAAATTCAACTTATCAAATCTGGTCTGGCACCATTCAGCCTCAGTCAACTTAGCTTCCATCAAGATACACAATGATGGGATCTCAACCTCTATGGGGAGCACAACCTCCATACCATAAACAAGATAGAAAGGGGTATCCCCTGTTGAAGTGCGGATGGATGTACGATACCCGTGCAAAGCAAATGGGAGCATCTCATGCCAATCCTTGTACGTCACAACCATCTTCTGGATGATCTTCTTGATGTTCTTGTTCGCAGCTTCAACAGCCCCATTCATCTTAGGTTTGTAGGGAGAAGAATTATGATGTGCAATCTTTAAGTCTTTACAAAGAGCTTCCATCATATTATTGTTCAAGTTTGATCCATTATCAGTAATGATCTTACTTGGCACACCATATCGGTATATAATCTGATTCTTGATAAACCTCACAATAACTTGCTTGGTTACATTTACATACGATGCCGCTTCAACCCATTTTGTGAAGTAGTCAATAGCCACCAAAATGAAATGATGTCCGTTCGAAGCTTTTGGCTCAATCATGCCAATCATATCAATTCCCTACGTGGAGAAGGGTCACGGAGAGGAAATGACATTCAACAGTGTCAGAGGAACATGAATCTTATCTGCATAAATTTGACACTTGTGGCATTTCTTCACAAACTTGCAAAAATCAAATTCCATTGTCAGCCAATAGTAACCTACTCGCAACATTTTCTTCGCCATTGCATGTCCATTGGAATGAGTACCAAAGGAATCTTCATGGACTTCAGTTATCAATAGGTCTGCTTCGTGTCTATCCACACATCTGAGCAGAATCATATCGAAGTTTCTCTTATACAATACATCACCATTCAGGTAGAAGTTGTCGGCTAATCTTCTCAAAGTCTTTTTATCTTTCAAAGATGCCCTAGACGGGTAAATCTGACTTTGGAGGAAACATTTGATATCAAAATACCACGGCTTCTCATCTTTGATCTCTTCAACAGCAAATACATGAACTGGCCTATCAAGACGCATTACAGTCAAATTAGGAACCTCGTTCCAATACTTTACCACGATCATTGAAGCCAACGTTGCAAGAGCATCTGCCATCCGGTTTTCATCTTGAGGGATATGATGAAACTCAACCTTTGTAAAGAAAGTTGAAATCCTCCTCGCATAATCTCTATATGGTATCAAACCGGGTTGATTTGTCTCCCATTCACCTTTGATCTGATTCACAACCAAAGCTGAATCTCCATAGACATCCAAATACTTGATTCTGAGATCAATGGCCTCTTCAATCCCCATAACGCAAGCTTCATACTCAGCCATGTTATTTGTACACTTGAAAGTTAATCTAGTTGTAAATGGAAAATGTGTGCCTTGAGGAGTAATAATCACTGCCTCAATGCCATTACCATACTGATTAACAACTCCATCAAATACCATGCCCCAACGGGAACCAGGTTCTGGCCCCTTTGTAAGCAATGGTTCATCACAATCTTTCATTTTCAAATACAAAATCTCTTCATCAGGAAAATCATGCTGCACTGACTAGTAATCTTCAATTGGTTGGTGAGCCAAATGGTCAGCCAAGACACTACCTTTGATCGATTTCTGAGATCGGTATTCGATATCATACCCTGATAACAACATCTACCAGCGGGCAATCCTCCCAGTTAAAGGAAGCTTCTAAAAAATATACTTGATTGGATCCATTTTGGATATCAACCAAGTGGTATGATTCAACATATATTGACGCAGACGCGTAGCAGCCCAAGCCAATGCGCAACAAGTCTTCTCAAGTATAGAATGCTGAGTCTCACAATCGGTGAACTTCTTACTAAGGTAGTAAATAGTATATTCTTTCTTTCCAGTCTCATCTTGCTGACCTAGAACACAACCCACATTCTCTTCAAGCACAATCAAATACATGGTTAATGGTCTTCCTTCAACAGGCGGAGACAAAATTGGAGGCTCAAGCAGATATTCTTTGATACTATCAAAAGCTTTCTGGCAATCCTCGATCCAATCACAAGACTGATGTTTCCAAAGAAG
The DNA here is from genome assembly GCF_024323335.1 of Lathyrus oleraceus. NCBI lineage: Eukaryota > Viridiplantae > Streptophyta > Magnoliopsida > Fabales > Fabaceae > Lathyrus > Lathyrus oleraceus. Next base: position 156,584,945 of record NC_066581.1, read on the forward strand.
CTTGAATATAGGCGTACATGTGGCAATCATGTGTGAAATAAATCTAGAGATGTAATTCAAGCGGCCGAGAAAACCGCTGACTTGCTTCTCAGTTTTGGGCGCAGGCATCTCTTGTATTGCTTTGACCTTGGCAGGGTCAACTTCAATACCCTTCTCGTTGACAATAAAGCCCAACAACTTACCAATGAATACCAAAAGTACACTTATTGGAATTCAAGCGGAGTTTATACTTCCTCAAACGCTGGAATAACTTCAACAAATGCTCAACATATTCCTCTTCATCAATACATTTAACAATCATATCATCAACATAAACCTCAGTCTCTTTATGCATTATATCATGAAAAAGAGTAGTCATTGCTCTTTGGTAAGTTGCACCAGCATTCTTAAAACTGAAAGGCATCACTCTATAACAGAATGTTCCCCAGGGTGTAATGAATATGGTCTTCTCCATATCTTCGGGTGCCATTTTGATCTGATTATATCCGGAAAATCCGTCCATAAATGAAAAGACTTTGAATTTAGTTGTACTGTCTACCAACATATCAATGTGCGGCAGAGGAAAATCATCTTTCGGACTGGCTTTATTCAAATCTTTATAATCAATGCACATACAGACTTTTCCATCCTTCTTCGGAACAGGCACAATATTGGCCACCCACTACGGATAATCAGCAGTAACAAGGAAACCGACATCAATTTGCTTCTGCACTTCTTCTTTGATCTTCACTGCCATATCAGGATGAGTTCTCCTCAACTTCTGCTTGACTGGCGGGTATTCTGGCTTCGACGGTAATCTATGCTCCACAATCTCAGAATCCAAACCAGGCACGTCTTGATAGGACCAAGCAAACACATCTGAATACTCTCGAAGAAGATCAATCAACCCCTTCTTGACCTCTGGACACAATCGAGATCCAATCTTGACTTCCTTCACATCATCTTCGGAACCCAAATTGACTGACTCAATCTGCTATTCGAATGGCTGAATGGCTTTTTCCTCGTGCTCAAGTAGACGAGACAATTCATCAGATACCTCTTCATAACTTTTCCCCTCAGCCTCAAACACAGGGAATTCAAAATTTGGAGAAGGAGAAGGATCATTGTATTCAATGGTTTTAGCAACCAACCTATATAATGATTTGATATTTTGATTTTAGAGAAGTGAATTGTGACCAAATATTATGCAGATGGACAAATTATTATTTATTTATGTTTTTCGTGATTACCATTTTCAGAATAAAGCAAAAAGTAAAAATAAAACATCATAGATGTGGCTGAATAGAATTATATTTTATTGATGATCAAATTTGAAAATGTTAAACAATGTTCACTTCTCCCTTAGGCATAGGAGAAGGATTTTCAAAAACAAATAAAACCAATTACTTAAATCGATGCACAGTAATAGAAACATCAACAATAGTCCAATTGTTGCAAGCTTTTCCATGCATCACAAAATCGGTGCAATCTTCATCTTCATCACCCTCGATCACAGCAGCTAAGTGTTATTCATTATAGCGGTAAATTCATGATCATCAAGCTATGGATAAGCAAGACATCAAATAACAAGAGTCGCCACCGCGCTTTTATTGTTTCCAAGGGAAAAGGGAAAAGTACGAACAAAACCCAAGAGTAAGAAGTTTTCAAATGAAAACTAATAAAATGTCCGAGATTACAGGTAAGGGGGTTGGTTACACAAAGGGAAGGTGTTAGTATCCAAAGTGTCCTAAGTACTCCTAGGGAGCCCTTTTTTTGTGCATGTGTATTTTGTACAAAGTGATGTTTACAAACAAATAGAATGGGGGGATGAGAAAAGAATTCATTAATTATATTTTTGTGTTTGACAAGACCTTTGGACTTGTGCCTACGTACTAACATAAAAATGAGGGATCAAAACCTCGTAGTTCGTGATACAAATTTCAAAGTGGATGCTTTGCTTTTAACAAAAATTAACTTTGAAAGGCACAAAGGCCTAAAAATGGTTTGAATGAGTTAGTTATTTTTGGATTTTTGAAATTTTAGGTCAAGTATAATTAAGTCTATTTACAAGTTTGATTAAGAAAAAAAGTTTGAAAATGCAATGGCATAAGGCCAAAGTTTCTAGTTTGCAAAGTGGTCAAAGTTTAGAACAAAACTAGTTCAAGCAAAGAAGAATTTTTAAAAGGAGGGAGAGATTTTGAAATTAAAGAGACGGGGAGGAGATGAAGGACTAATCCTAAGCACAAAATTAAAAGTTAAGAGTTGAAAAGATCTAACCAATGGGTAGCAATCCGACAGACAAAAATGTCTTATAGAAACCCCAAATTCCCTTGGATATTAGAATCAAGCTACAAACAAATGCATATAATATTATCTTGAAGAGCAAGGCATCAAATAAAGATAGCCCCATCCAAGCTTTAGCCACTCCATGATCTTCTTCAAATTAGCCCATGTAGCAGATGAATTCCACAAGTTACAAGTTCAAAATAACAACTTCACAATGATCATGTTGCAGATGAACTCAAAGGGATCTTCAATGATGTGTCAGATGAAGTTTCAAATTGCAAGCACTTGGTTTCATAAAAGTTGGCATTGCCCAAGTCCTTTTGCATAGGGATGTTGCCTAAATTCTAAGTCCAATTATCCAAGATCAAACCAACAGTCCACACAATAGTTTTTTAGGGTTTTTGTTTCTTATTATGTGCATTAATGGCCAAAGACCACACAAACAAACAAAATATACACAAGCAAGATATATCACACAATATGGTCCAAATGGACACAGTGAAAATGACATTAACATAAACAATTAGAATGATATGAACAATGGCAAATGAATATAGACTTGAAAGTAAATGGCATTAAAGTAAATGACTTGAAATTAAATGTTAGTTGTTAATATGTTAGAAGTTAGTTTTGTTTTGCTTTTCCTTTTTTGTTTTAAGTCATTCTTTGGAGAACACTCAACCCACTTATCACAAGCATGGATCCTTGGGCCAAGACATCTTCCAAAGGAAGGGGAAAAGGCTAAGTTTCCATACAATACCATGAAAGAGGGGGGACTTACAATCTCACTAACTAGAATGTTATGCCTTTTGTGTAAAAAATTTAGCGCTATGTTAAGCAATCATAATTGGACTTATGTAGAAGTCATAACTATTTGAGGTCGGGCAATAGAATTTTGGTGTTAATGCATATTAGAGACATAGTATAATGGACTATGCTTATGAAACATACCACACACAAAAAGAATATTCAAAAGAAGTTGCCTAATCTCATCCATACTTATGTTGATTTTGCAATCAATTGACCTTAAGATTTTGAGATGTCATAAGCCAAATGAAATGAATCCATAAAGAAGGGGAATTAGATGAAGAGGGAGGGGAATGGATCAAAACTCAAATTGGTCAAAGGAGGACTTTTACCAAGTTAATATCATTCATTCATTTTGGGAGATGGAATGTACATTCCATCAATCCCCTAAATCCACTGATATTAACCTAGCAAAGTCAAATCAACCTTGACCAAGACCCAACAACATAAGTCAAACTTACACAAACCATCACAAGAGGTCAACACAATTATTTGGCATGTATTCAATTTGAAAATACTAAAATAATGCACTTAAATTAAATATGGTTTGTCAAATTCCTAAAACCTCATCAAAACACCAAAGAAATGGCCATGAGATTTATCATAGGTCAAACAAGGTCAAAGGACCTTGGAGACAAATTTTCAGAATTTTTAAAGACTTAAAAGTATTTTTTAACAATTAAAAATAATCAAAAAATCAATTAAATCATGAAAAATATTAATAATGATCCAAAAAACTAATTTTAATTTAAAATATGAAAGAGGAATTTATTTAAAATTTTTTGGTGAAACTCTCATATTTTTTGGATCAATATTAAAATTAATATGAATTAATGAAAATCAAACGAATTAAAACAAAAATAAAAAAATCAAAAAAACGTGAGCCACTTGGTCTCCCTCATTAATTGAGGTGGCAGATCAAGTGGATGGAAACGCGCGTTCCATGGTGGAACTTAGTCAGCGCACCACACGTGTGGTAATCAAAACCAATGCCTAAGATTAAAACATTTCAAATGGATCCTATGGTCTAGAGACGTGCCAACACATCGCCGGAGCCAGAACTCCGGTCTTCTTCTCCGGTGGACCTCACCGGACTGGTCCATCCTCAACCGTCACCAAAATAAAAAGGAGGACATGATCTGAAAGAAAAAATGGCGTAGAGCACGAATCTGACCTCAATTTCAACTAACTCCAAATATATAAAAAGATATGAGGAGTTGAATTTTGAGGTGTGACAACTGAGTTGCTTCGATTTGACCTCAAAGCAACTCAATCTTCTTGCCTACATAAGTAGGACTTCAGACAACCAAAGTTCCAAGAGAATTGAGATAGAATCGAAGAGATGAAGTTTTCTGAAATTTACCTTCAATGCTGTGCAAAAATGATTCTTGCTTGCTTCAACCTTGATCCGATCACACTTGAGAAGCTTGCAGGAGAGGTTTGGAAATGGTATAAAGCTTTGGATCCTGGAGTTTCTGATTCCCCAAACAGTGAGATTCAAACTCAATTTTCAAGTTAAAAATTCTCAGGTTTTCCTTTGAATGGTGAAGGTTTCAATTGGGGGGCAAAGCTGGCGCGTAAGGTGTGTTTGAATTGAGCTCCAAGGGTCTGTATTTATAGCAATTGGGACTGATATTTGCACACTTGAAAAATTTCTAAATTTGGACATTTCATGCACAAGCTTGCATGGGCGTGTACATGCCGATGAAGCAATCCAATTTGATCCATGTACAATCATTCTGAAGTTCAAATGAGGCTTGGATGTCAAGGCAATGTGAAATGTGATTTTTGGCATTTGATTTCTTCCAATCTTGCAGACCTGTTAAAGCCATGCGCAACCCTAGCAAACTTTATCCAAAATGCATGAACTTGGGTTCTTTGGAAATCTTAGATCAAGGGGAACAAATTTGATGTTGGACACTTTTTCATTTGGAACTTGTATCATGGTGAATTTTGAGGTGGAAGTTTGGAAATTTCAACATGTTGAAATTTTTTCTAAGTATCAAGTCATTTATCTCAATATTCCACCTTGCTTAACTTTTTATGTGAGCTTCAAATGAGAAAAGTGTATTCATCAAAGTGGTATCTATTTCAAAGACCTTTAAAATGGTCACCAATTTCATGTCATTTGGGTTTAGAATGATAGAGTTATTCATTTTTGAAGTTGAGGAAAATCACTTGTTCAATGGTATAGGTCAAAAATGACCTATAATGTATCCTTAGATCACATGCTCATAAAAATTGAATTAGCTCTCACTCAAAATATAAAAGTTTAAGTAGACACCTTTAATTTGATTGTGAAACTTTGAAATATTTTATATCATAAAAATTGAGCAAGTTATGGTCTTGGGAAGTTGACTTTCAAATTAGGGTTTAGACAAAATGACCTATAATGTTTCAACATAGAAAATGATTTTCCAAGCAAAACCAGCTCTAGGTCTCAACACGAAAGTTGTTTGGAATGTCATTTAGAGTAACTTTACGCTTGAAATCATTTTCATATGGTGAAAATTGTAGGAGATAGGGTCTAGGGAGACCCAGTTTTGATCAGATGAATTCATCTGGCCAACCACCATCAACCAACTTGCTAACCTTCAATTCTCTTGACTTTTTAGGATCATGGTAGATCATATATGCATAAGATGATGAATTTTAAAGTGTCCCTTGATAAATTTGATCAATTGGTGAGATAGCTTGTTGGAGAAGTTACTTAAGATACCTAGTCAAACTAGGGTTTCCAAGGCAAATCACTTCCAAACTCTTGAAGAAAACTTGACCAATATAACATGTAGAAATCATTGGGACTCATATATGATGATTATAACCATTTGTGGATCAATCCATGGTTGTTCTTTTAGCCATGAGGGTCTCAAACCCTATGTGTGAACTTGATGAATTTTGATGATCATGCCCTACCTACAAAAGAGTTAGGCAAATACAAAGACATATTTTTGGTATTTTGTTTAGTGAAATGATAAAATACAAGTATGATACAATCACATGGTGCTTGGTGATCTCTCCCAAAACAAACCCAATGAAAGAGGGGTAATGAGAATGCCAAAGTATGATCCCAATGCTAATGCATATGATGAAATTGCATGAGGGATCTTAGGGTCAAAATTGGGGTCTTACATTCGTTACCATGAATGAACCCTCCTCTACGGAAACTGGGTTTCACATCTTCAACTTTAGCCACTAATGAACCTCGTTGGAAACCCAAACCGACTCTGCTCTTGTTGTCGGAGACCTCTACCATTCGTCCCCACTAATCAGACTGACCATCTTCAACAATCCTTTGTGCATCTTTATATGAGGACATGGGTGCCCCAACTCTCTTTTCCTCAGCAATAGACAAAGCTTGGATTGGAGTTCCAATCTCATCCTCAGCTTCTACGTATGATAGAGATGACAGGTGGCTCGCCAGCAAAGCCTTCTCCCCACCAACAATAACTAGTTTCCCACTCTTCACAAACTTTAATTTCTGATGCAACATTGAAGTAGCGGCTCCTGCCTCATGAATCCATGGCCTTCCTAACAAACAACTATAGGATGGGTGGATATCCATTAATTGAAAAGTAATTTGGAAATCACTCGGACCTATCTTCACTAGAAGGTCCACTTCACCGATCACAGTCTTGCAAGAACCGTCAAAAGCTTTGACGATCATGCCACTATATCTCATAGGAGCTCCTTTGTACGACAGCTTTGACAGAGTTGATTTCGGAAGTACATTCAATGAAGAACCGGTGTCAACCAACACAATTGACAAAGCATCCTCCTTGCAATTCATCGAAATGTGTAGAGCCAAGTTATGATTTCTACCTTCCTCAGGGAGTTCTTCATCACAAAAGCTGAGGTTGTTGCAAGAAGTGATGCTAGCTACAATATGATCAAACTGATCCATCGTAACATCATGTTCCACATAAGCTTGCTCTAAGACTTTCTGTAGTGCTTCTCTGTGTGCTTCTGAGTTCAATAGCAGAGACAACACCAAAATCTTGGAGGGAATTTGGAGCAGCTGCTCCACCATATTGAACTCGCTCTTCTTGATCAATCTGAGTACATCATCGTCATCGTTAGGCTTCAAGCCGCTGGATTCACCAGACTGACACTTCAGAGCACTAACAAAATCTACCACAGGCGCATCAAATTTCTTATTAATAGATATATCTTCCACGTTCTTTTGGAACACCGGCCCAAAAACTCGACCACTACGGGTCACCTTAGTAACATCAACTATGCTCACAACAGAACTAGTCGTAGGTAAAGGGACCTCTTGACCATTCTCTAGCATGGTAGCATTGCACTGATATGGGACAACCTTATCGGATGCATACGGGACGGGGCCCGCTAACCGTATAACCAACGATGATACCGATCTATTGTTGACATTGTTATTGCTGCTGCTATTATACTAAATCACTACTCTTTCAAGAGTTTTGAAAACGGGAACAATAACATTCACGTTGTCGTCTACATGACGGGACTGGGTAATCTGAATCATACCTTCATCCATCAACCTCTGGATGTCTCTCTTCACAACCATACAATCTTTGGATGTCTCTCTTCACAACCATACAACCTCTAGAATTGACACTACAAATAGTACAACCATCATGGTCGTGCTCACACTCGCTAACCAAACATATCTCCTTGTGCATCCTCACCAAGGACCTTCTAATGAAGCGTACATCAAATACCTTAAATTCCATGGGACATCTGTCCACCATATTAAGAGATGAATATCCATGGGCAGGTAGTGGGTTAGCTTTGACGTTCGGCGCACGGTCCTTAAAGGACACCATTCCACTCTTGACCAGCTTATGGACTTCATACTTCAGGGGATAACAATTCTCAATATCATGACCAGGAGCTCCTTGGTGGGAAGCACAACGAAGTTTCGGTTTGTACCACCATGGAAGTGGTTCAGGGATTTGAGGTGGGTTTCTCAGTTGCAGAAGGTTCTTGAGAACCAACGATGGATACAATTCAACATACATCATAGGATTTGGGTCGAAAGAGACCTTCTTCCTCTCGAAATTGTGTTGTTGTTGATGATTGTTGGTATTGTTGTTGTTGTAGGTGTTTGTTCGTTGTGGTGGTTGTTGTTAATGTTGTTGTAGAACTGGTGTTGATTGATTGTTCGAAAATACCTGAATGATAGATGATACTTGATAATGCTGTTGACGGTGTGGTTGACTTCTTCTGACATGAGGCCTCTTCTGCCTCCTAACAAACACTACATTAGCTTCGCTTTCTTTCTTCTTAGCAAAATTGTTACCATACCTCTTGCTGGTCGAAGCTTCCTCCTTATATAACTGTCCCTCTCGGACACCTTTGTCTAGCCTCATCCCCATGTTTACCATCTCAGTAAAATCACTGGGGGCACTGGTAATCATCCGCTTATAGTAAAATGAGCTCAGGGTCTTGAGAAAAATCTTGGCCATCTCCTTCTCTTCCAAATGAGGGGTAATCTGAGTGGAAATCTCTCTCCATCTTTGAGCATACTCCTTGAACGTCTCATTATCCTTTTGAGACATCGACCGAAGATGGTCCCTATCTGGCACCATATCCAGATTATACTTGTATTGCTTTACGAATGCTTCACCCAAGTCATTGAACATGCGGATGCTTGCACTATCCAAACCCATGTACCACCTTAAAGCGGCACTAGTCAGACTATCCTGAAAATAATGGATTAATAACTGATCATTATCAATTTGCGTTGACATATTTTTGGTGTACATCACAAGATGATTGAGTGGGCAGGTATTCCCTTTGTACTTTTAAAAGTTAGGCACTTTGAACTTCACCGGGTTTTGACATTTGGAACCAAACAAAGTTCCGCAACACTCTTACCAAACAGATCTTTACCCCTCAAAGTTTTCAACTCCTTTCGCAGCTCAAGGTATTGATCTTTCATTTCATCCATCTTTTTATACACATCGGGGCCCTCAGACAGCTCAGAATGATAGATGGTGTCTTCAACACGGGGTAGCGTATGCACAACTGGTGGCGGCACAGACATGACCGGGCTAGATGCCGACATGGAAGCAAAAGTAGGTGCAAAACCTTCAGGCATAAAGTTGGGCGGTATTCCCCGCAGGAACCCGGTAGGCATGCTAGGCGCAAAATGAGCAGCAGCGGCAGGAATGGTAGAGGTAGCAACCTCTGAAATAACAGTCCTCTGGGGAGGAGGAGTTGCAGGCGTTGGAGAAGATTGGCTCTGAGCAGCTAATACTGACTCCATCATGGCAGTCAGATGGGCAATCTCGTCCTTCAAGTCTTTGTTATCTTCCTCTAGATGCTCCATAATCTTTGAGTGATTGGCGCAGGTATTGTATCGATGAGTCAGCTTGGCTGAAGCACATAAGAAATACCAATAAGACATCTGGCGAAAGAGAAACCTGTTATGCAAATGATGCATGAAATGCAATGGTTGGTTGGTTTTTATTTTCAAGGAACTTACTATATTATTTGCAAATATATAATAACAATTTTCATAATTTGATTGACCACAAAAAATCTCTTTTATTTATAATTGGAAGGATTACATTGAGTACAATTTCAGAAACCAAATGAAAATACAAGAGAAAACGAGACTAGTCATCCTAAGGATCCCTAACAACAATGTTAGAAGACCTAGCTGCAGCTGCGTACTTCCTTCGAATGCGTCGGATCTCGGTCTCAAAAGAAGCTTTCATCTGAGTCTTCTCGAGGACAAGCTGATCAACAATCTTCTTCCAAGAAACGGAAGGCTGAGGCATACTAGAGGAAGATGAAACCTCCGGTTCTCTCTGTCTCTTCGTTACTCGGTTTTTAAGTAGCTCAATTAGTGCATCTTTATCCTTATACTCAAGCTGCAACTCCTCATGCTTTCTGCTCAAAGCATGGAAACATTCTTCCCACATATCCTTCTCTTGCTTCATCTTGGCGAGCGCATCTTCCAACTCCTCTACATCTTGGTTAGGGAGAGTTAATGGCCCAACCACAACCATACACATAGGTCTCTCATAAGCATAAGGCATCTTCAATTCCAAAGCTCTATTTTTCACCTAAATAGTGTAAGCTTCCAAAGCTACACAATTGCGCGGACCAAGCTCGGATCTTCCTTTCCTATGCACATTATGCCAAGCATGCACAATCTTCTACTTCAAATGTTGGGGATCTTTACCCTCTTGATAGAAAAGACATTCTAACAAAGTGTTATTAGGTTTGTCTCTCAAGGGGAACCCAAGTTGACGACAAGCCAAAGCAGGGTTGTAGTTGATTCCTCCTTGTGTACCAATGAGGGGTACATTAGATAATTCACCATAACAATCAATAATCTCCAAGCTACTTAAGGAAGAATCATACCAAACTATATCATCATTAGTGAGAGACATAAGTCTCTGATACCACCTTAGACATTGTTTGTTCTACACAAAAGCAGGCGTCTGAGGCAAGTGAAAAATAAACCACTTGTACAGAAGAGGAACACATCACACATTAGTTCCACCACCTTTATAATTCCTTAGATTCAAAGAAAAGTACATATCACCCAACAAAGTAGGCACGGGATTCCCAATCAAGAAAATTATAATGGCGTTAACATCAACAAAACCGTCAATGTTAGGGAACAAAGCTAAACCATAGATGAGCAACACAAAGATAGCTTCAAAAGCATCCACACTACCGGCTTGAGCAAAGGTAGTAGCTTCCTAGAAGAGGGGTTAAATGTTCTACGGTCCTCAGCTTCTCGGACCCCAAATCAAAGATAATAATGCCTAACCACAAATAACTTGTGTGACATTTATAACTCCAAAAGGATATCCACTGAGTAGATGGGTATCAAGCCAACTTGTTAAGGACTACTCCATACAAGTCGAACATGACTATACCATCCCCCTATCTTAATTGCACTCAAGTTCGGGTTAGAACTTATCTTACCACTCAGAGATCGCCAAGCACAACAAGCAGATTATATCATAAAAACAAATTAACATACATCAAATATACAATTATATGCATACAAAAAGGTAGGCTAAACCCACTAGAGACTACTCCCCAGTGGAGTCGCCACTTAATTTCTATAACGGTAAATTCATGACCATCAAGTTATGGATAATCTAGACGTCAACAAAACTAGAGTCGCCACCGCACTTTTATTGTTTCCAAGGGAAAAAGGAAAAGTACGAATAAAACCCAAAAGTAAGAAGTTTTCAAATCAAAACTAATAAAATGCCAGAGATTACAGGTAAGGGGTTGGTTACACAGAGGGAAGGTGTTAGCCCCCAAAGTGTCCTAGGTACTTCTAGGGAGCCCTTTTTTGTGTGCATATGTGTTTTATTACAAATGTTGTTTGCAATAAATATAATGGAGGGATAAGAAAAGAATTCATTAATTATATTTTTGTGTTTTACAAGACCTTCAGACTTGTGCCTACGTACCAACATAAAATGAGGGATCAAAACCTCGTAGTTCGTACTTTCAAAGGGAGTGGTTTGCTTTTAACAAAATTTTAAGTTTTAACAAAGGCACAAGAGGCCTAGAAATATTTGGATGAGTGTTAGTTCTTTTTGTCTTTTCAAATTTTAAGTCAAGTATAATTAAGTTCCTTTACAAATTTGATTAAGAAAAGAGCTTTAAAAATGCAATGGCATAAGGTCAAAGTTTCTAATTTGCAAAATGGTCTAAGTTTAGAAAACAAACACAAGCAAAGAAGATTTTTGAAAAGAAGGGAGGGATTTTTTAAATTAAAGAAGTGGGGAAGAGATGAAGAGACTAACCCTAAGCAAAAACTTAAAAGTTAAGAGGTGGAAAGATCTGACCAATGGGCTGCATTCCAACAGACAAGAATGTCATATAGAAACCCAAATTTCCCTTGGATTTTAAAATCAAGCAATATCAATACACATATAGCAAGATGAAGAGCAAGGCATCAAATAAAGATAGCCACATCCAAGATTAGCAACTCCGTGGTCTTCTTCCAAATTCCCATGTATCAGATGACTTCAAAGATGGCATTAGACACAGGTTCAAAGTAACATCTTCAAGTATGATCATGTTGCAGATGAACTCAGATGGATCTCCCATATTGTATCAGATGAATGCTCACTTTACAAGCAATTGGTTTCATGAAAGTTGGCATTGGCCAAGTCCTTTGCATAGGGAGTGTTGCGTAAATTCTAAGTCCAATATTCTCAGATTAAACCAACAGTCCACACAACATGTTTTTTAGGGTATTTGTTCTTATTATGTACATTAAGGTCAAAATACCTCACAAACAAACAAGTATATACAAACATAAAATATCACAAATTATGGCGCATGTGGGCAAAGTAAAAATGGCATTAAAATAAACAACTTGAATTGTATGAATAATGGAAAATGAATAAAAGCTCAGAATTTAAAGTGCTTAAAAGTAAATGACTTAAAATTAAATGTTAGTTGTTAGTTGATTAGAAGTTAGTATTGTTTTTGCTTTGTTTTGTTTAAGTCATTCTTTGGTGAACGCTCAACCCACTTGTCACAAGCATGGATCCTCGAACCAAGACGTCTTCCAAAGGAAGGAAAAAAGGCTAAGTTTCCACACAATACCATGAAAGAGGGGAGACTAACAATCTCACTTACTAGAATGCTATGCCTTTTTGTGTCACAAATTTAACACTATGTTAAGCAATCGTAATTGGACTTATGTAGAAGTCACAACTATTTGAGGCAGGGCAATAGAATTTTGGTGTTAATGCATGTTAGAGACATAGTATGATGGACTATGCTCATGAGACATACCGCACACAAAAAGAATATGCAAAATGGTGGACCTAATCTCATCCATACTCATATTGATTTTGCAATCAACTAGCCTTAGGATATTGAGATATCATAGGTCCAATGACATGAATGAATCAAGAAGGGGAATGAGATGAAGAGGGAGGGGGAATGGAATCAACACAAATTGGTCAAAGGAGGACTTTTACCAAATTAAGACGATTCATTCATTTTGGGAGATGAAATGTACATTTCATCAATCCCCTAAATCCAATGATCTTAACCTAACAAAGTCAAATCAACCTTGACCAAGGCCCAAACAACACAAGTCAAACTCAAAAAGTCAATTAAAATGGCTCAATATAATTTATTTGGCATTTAATCAATTTAAATCAACTAAAATATGCATTAAATTAAATTATGGTTGGTCAATTTCCTAAAACCTCATCAAAACACCAAAGAAATGGCCATGGGATTTATCCTAGGTCAAACAAGGTCAAAGGACCTTGGAGAAAAAATTTCATCATTTTTGGAAACTTAAAACTATTTTTAAACAATTAAAAATATTCACAAAATCAATTAAATCATGAAAAATATTAATAATGATCCCAAAAATAATTTTAATTCAGAAAGTGAAAGAGGATTTTATTTAAAACTTTTTGGTGAAACTCTCATATTTTTTGGATCAATATTAAAATTAATATGAATTAATGAAAATAACACAATTAAAATGAAATTTAAATAATCAGAAAAAACGTGGACCACTTGATCATCCTCATTAATTGAGGTGGCAGATCAAGTGGCCACAACCGCGCGTTCCATGATGGAGTTGAGTCAGCGCGCCACAAGAGTGGTAATCAAAACCAACGCTCGTGATTAAAACAATTTGAACAGATCATGTGGCTTTGGACCTTTCTAACTCACCACCGGAGCAAACCTCGGTCACCTTCTCAGGAGAGCCTCGCCGGACTGGTCCGTTCATAACCACCACTAAAATAAAAAATAAGGACATGATTTCAAAGTAAAAATGGCACTGAGTACTAATCTGGCCATAATTTATCCTAAGTCCAAGTATATTGAGAGATACATGGAGTTGAAATTTGAGGCGTATGATATGAGTTGCTTCGATTTGACCTCAAAGCAACTCAATCTTCTTTCCTACATTGGTAGGACTTCAGACAACCAAAGAACCAAGAGAATTATGGAGAATTGAGTGAGAATCAAAGAGATGAAAATTTCTGGAAAATACCTTCAATGCAGGTCAGAATTTGCTCGCTCTTGCTTGATCTTACTCAGGAAGCTTGCAGAAGTAGACTAGAATCAACCAAAGGCTATGGATCCCTGGAATTTTGAATCTCAAAACAGTGAGATTCAAACTCAATTTTCAAAGAAAATTCTCAGGATTATCCTCTCAAATGGAAGGGTTTGGGATCTTGGAGCAAAGCTGGCGCGAAGGGATCCTTAATTATGAGCCTAGAGGCTTCTATTTATAGCTGAATCGCATGATATTTGCACCTTCAAATTGAACTTCCAAATTTGGCAATGGATGATGCATGCTTGCATGGGCGTGTACAGACCCATGAAGTCACTCCTTTAGGTCCACAATCAAGTGTGAATGAGTATGAAATCAACTTGGAATGCAAGGCAAATGTGTACAGTTGTTTGAAGTTTTGATTTTGCCAAATGATGATGCCATGTTCCATCCATGCGCAGACCATCCAAATCTTGTCCAAAATGGAAGAAATTGGACTTTTTGGAAAGGTTAGATCAAGAGGAATAACTCTTATGTTGAAAACTTTTCCATTTGAAACTTGTATCATGGTGAATTTTGAGGTGGAAGTTTGGAAAGTTTAACATATCATAAAAAATTCTAAGTGTCAAGCCATATGGTCACTTATTCCACCTTGGCTAACTTTTTGTGTGAGCTTCAAATGAGAAAAGTGTCTTCATGAAAGTTGCATATATTTCAAAGAAATACAAAATGGTAACAAATTTGACCTAATTTGGATTTAAAATGAAGAGTTATGCATTTTTGAAGTTGAGTAAAATCACTTGTTCAATGGTATTGGTCCAAAATGACCTATAATGTATCCTTATATCACATGCTCATAGAAGTTGAATTAGCTCTCCCTCTAAACATATAAGTTGAAGTAGACACCATAAATTGAATTGTGCAACTTGGAAATATTTCATCTCATAAAAATTGAGCAAGTTATGGTCTTGGGAAGTTGACCTCCAAATTAGGGTTTAGACAAAATGGCCTATAATCTTTCACCATAAAAAATGACTTTCCAAGCAAAACTAGCCGTAGACCTCAACATGAAAGTTGTTTGTAATGTGATTTAGAGTAACGTTCCTCTTAGAATCATTTTCATATGATACAAATTGTAGGAGATAGGGTCTAGGGGACCCCAATTTTGATCAGATGAAATCTTCTAGTCAACCACCCTGAACCAACTTGCTAGCTTGCAATTATATTGACTTTTAGGACTCATGGGAGATCATATATGCATAAGATGATGGAATTTGAAGTATCCCTTGAATTATTTGGTCAAATGTTGAAGAATCTTGGTGAAGAAGTTATATAAGATACCCAGATGAACTAGGGCTTCCAAGGCAAACCAATTCCAAACTCTTGATGCTTTCTTGACCAAAATAACATGTAAAGATCATAGGAACTCATATATGATGTCTAAACCCATTGTAGACCAGTTCTTGATTGAGCTCTTATCCATGAGGGTCTTAAACTCTAGATATGAGCTTGATGGATCAAAGGTGATCATGTGCCTTACCTACAAAAGAAGTAGACAAATGCAAAGACATATTTTTGGTATTTTGGTTAGTAAAGATGATAAAATACAAAGTATGATACAATCACATGGGGCTTGTTGATCTCTCCTAACGCAAACCCAATGAGTGAGGGGTAAGGAGGATGTCAAGGTATGATCCCAATGCTAATGTATATGATGAGATAGCATGAGGGATCTTAGGGTCAAAATTGGGGTCTTACAAATATATTTTTAGAAATTAATTAGATTTTAGATTTTAGAAATTAGTTAGATTTTAGGATTAATAGGTTTTAGAAATTAATATAGAATTTGATTAGAGTTTCTTTTTATTAGAAATTTTAGGAAGTTAGATTTAATTAGAATTATAGAATTAGAAATTTTAGAATTTCATTTTATTGTAATTAGGTCATGATTAGAATTTTAATTATCCTTAATTGATCTTCAAATCATGCTAATTCTTGTTAGACTTTGTTTTGATCTTGTAACTTATTTGCCTTTTAAACAACTCATGTTCCCTTGGGATTAGAAATAGATTTAAATTAATTATCCATTTTAATCAAATTAATATTCATGTGATAGTTGGTAATTTGATTAATCTTCCTTTAACATGTGAATGATCCCTTTGGTATAACTTGTACATATTTTTAATCTTAGATTAGGTTAACCATTGATTTTGTTTAATTCAAACCCTTTGATTCAAGTTGATCAAAATATATTTTGATTAGATAAATCCTTTGATGATGTATAATATCACATTCTATTCAAGTGATCAAAATACCCTTGATCACATGATAAGACTATTTTGTAAAGTTGTCGATCTCAAGGCTTCAAGTCTAGACTTTAATACAAGGTATCTCAGGAAAATCAAGTAGTGGATTATACAAGACATATCAAAGGTATTTCTTCAAGACCTTGTCAATCAAGATTAAAATTGTGTGACATGAGCCTTTAGAGATAGGGAATGAATGAGAGTGCATAATTTCATTAACTCATTCTGAATATCTTTGTGTACGGGACGAACGACCCAGTTTCTCATCGTATTCACCTCTATTCATATACTTTAGCATAATTCAAATCACACGATTGTCAAGTATCCCTTCAAAGAAAATAGTGCAACAAGCAGAAGACTCTACCAACAACTAATCAATCAGGGTTCAAGTTTTATGCCATGAGCCTTAAGTAACAAAGAATGATGAGAGTTGAGAATTCATATTATTGTCTAGGGTATCCTTGGGTACGGGATAAATGACTCAGTTGCCCAAGGTATTCACCTTTGTTCATAGACTTTAGTGCAATTTGAATCACATGATTGATTGAGTCTTCATCATCATAAGGAGCAACAAATATTCTTCTTCAACAACTTGAAAGTTACGATGAGAATCACATGCCATGAGTGATCGCGACTAACATGTCTAACAGATAATAACTGCAAGTATTCATTTTATCGCGTAGTTTTAAAAGATTTTTGAACCCATGTGTAAGACCCCAATTTTGACCCTAAGATCCATCATGCTATTCTCATCATATGCACTAGCATTGGATCCCACCTTGGCATCCTCCTCACCCCTCATTCATTGGGTATGCATTGGGAGAGATCATCAAGAACCATTTGATTGTATCATAATTCAGTTTTATTTATTTACTAACCAAATTATTAAAAATATGTCATTGTATAGCTTAACTCTTTTGTAGGTAGTGCACATGCTCATCTATGCTCTATCAAGCTCACATATAGGGTTTAAGACCCTCATTGTAAGGAGCACAATCAAGAATTGGTTTACTATGGCTCTAAGTATCATATATGAATCCCCATGATCTTCACATGTTATTTTGATCAAGAAATCATCAAGAGTTTGGAATTGGTTTGCCTTGGAAACCCTAATTCATATGGTTATCTTATGTAACTTCTTCAACAAGCTTCTTCAACAATTGATCAAATATTTCATTGTATACTTAACATTACATAATCTTATGCATATATGATCCTCCATGGTTCCCAAAAGTCAAGAGAATATCAAGCTAGCAAGTTGGTTCATGGTGGTTGACCAGAGGAATTCAACTAGTCAAAACTGGGGTTCCCTAGACCCAATATCCTACAACTTTTGTCATATGAAAATTATTCCAAGAGAAACATTACTCAAAATCACATTCAAAACAACTTTAATGTTGAGGTCAAGAGCTAGTTTTGCTTAGGAAGTCATTTTTTATGGTGAAAGATTATAGGTCATTTTGTCTAAACCCTAGTTTGGAGGTCAACTCCCCAAGACCATAACTTGCTCATTTTTTATTATATGAAAGCTATTCAAGTTGCATGATCAAATTAAAGATGTATAATGCAACTTTGATGTTTGGAGGAAGTGCAAATTCAACTTTTAAATGCATGTGGTATGAGGGAACATTATAGGTCATTTTGGGCCAATACCATTGAACAAGTGATTTTCCTCAACTTCAAAAATGCATACCTCCTTCATGTTAAATCCAAATGAGGTCAAATTTGTGACTAGTTTGAAGGACTTTGAGAGAGATACAACTTTGATGAAGTAACTTTTGTCATTTGAAGTCCATAGAAAAAGTTACTCAAGGTGGAAGCAGTGAACATATGGCTTGGTACTTAGTTTTTTTTTGATATGTTTGATTTTCCAAACGACCACCTCAAAATTCACCATGATCCAAGCTTCAAATGAAAAGTGTTCAACATGAAAGTTGTTCCTCTTGATCTAACCTTTCCAAAAAGTCCAAATTTCTCCCATTTGGACAGAATGAATGACTTGCGCAAGGCTTAAATTTGAAGGACCATTTTGAAGATTTGAAGTTCCACTTTCCATACACGAATGCATGGCCTTTCCACATGAGTTCAACATTGCTTACACTCATTTTCTGACCTAAATGCATCATTCCATGGGCCTATCACACACCCATGTATCCAAGCAAAGAATATTGCTATTTTGGAATTTTGAAAGAAGTGTGCAATTATCAATCACTTGGCCTATAAATAGAGCCCCTCTTGCTCAGAATTAAGGACCTTGGCATGCAAGCCTTGAATCAGTAACCCTAAACCCTCACATTCAAAGGATAAGCTTGGTGATTTTCATTGAAAAACGAGTTTGAATCTCTCAACTGTTTTGAGATTGAAACTCCAAGAGTCCATCACTTTTCTTGATTCATTTCCACTCCATCAAGCATTTGAAGCAAGGCCAAGCACAATTGAGAGCAAGATCGTGCCAATCTGAACCTTTCATCTCCACTGCAGTGAAGGTGAATTTCTGAATTTTTCATCTCTTCGATTCTCACTCAATTCTCCACTATTCTTGTTGATTTTTGGTTGTCTAAAATCCTACCAATATAGGTAACAAGATTGAGTTACTTAGAGGTTAAATCGAAGCCACTCAGGTCACGATCCTCAAAATTCAACTCCCTGTATCTCTCTATATACTTGGAGTTAGGTGAAATTGAGGCCAGATTCGAGCTCCTGAGCATTTTTACTTTAAATTCATGTCCTCCTTTTTTATTTTGGTGATGGCTGAAGGTGGATCAGTCCAGTGAGGTCCACCGGAGAAGAAGACCGGAGCTTTGACTCCGGCAGTGTGTTGGCACGTTTCTGAACCACATGATCCTTCTATTTTGTTTTAATCTGGGGGGTCCGAAGTGATTACCACGCGTGGGGGACATTTGACTTGGAGTATGGTGGAACGCGCGCTCAGATCCACTAGATATGTCACCTCAATTAATGAGGGAGATCAAGTGGTCCATGTTTTTTTGTAATTTCTAATTTTCATTTTAATTGACTTATTTTCATTAATTCATATTAATTTTAATATTGATCCAAAAAATATGGGACTTTCACCAAAAAAATTCAAATATTTTTCTCTTTCATTTTCTGAATTAAAATTATTTTTTGGATCAACATTAATATTTTTCATGATTTAATTGTTTTTGTGCATATTTTTAATTGTTTAAAAATACTTTTAACTTTCCAAAAATAATGAAATTTTTTCCCCAAGGTCCTTTGACCTTATTTGACCTATGATAAATCTCTTGGCCATTTATTTGGTGTTTTGAAGAGGTTTTAGGATTTTGATCAACCATATTTTAATTTAATGCATTTTTTAATTGATTTTTATATGTTTAATTGTAAATAAATTGTGTTGAGCTATTTTTGTTGACTTGTTGAGTTTGACTATTGTTGTTGGACCTTGGTCAAGGTTGATTTAACTTTGTTGGATTAAAATCATTGGATTTAGGGGATTGATGAAATGTACATTTCATCTCCCAAAATGAATGAATGATTTTAATTTGATAAAAGTCATATCATGACCAATTTGAGTGTATTTCATTTCCCCTCCCTCTTCATCTTCAATCCCTTTCTATTCCATCCATTTCATTGACCTATGATATCTCTCCATCCTAAGGCTAATTGGTTCATAAATCAATATAAGTATGGATGAGATTAGGTCCACCCTTTTTCCATTTTCTTTTAAGTGTGGTATGTTTTAAGAGTATGGTTCATAATACCATATCTTTAACATGCATTAACACTAAAAGTTCTATTGCCCAACCTCAAATAGTTGTGACTTCTACATAAGTCCAATTACGATTGCTTAACATAGCGCTAAATTTTGACCCAAAAGCATAGCATTCTAGTAAGTGAGATCGTAAGTCTCCCCCATTTCATGGTATTGTGTGGAAACTTGGCCTTTTTTCCTTCCTTTGGAAGATGTCTTGGTTCAAGGATCCATGCTTGTGAATAGAGGGTTAAGTGTTCTCCAAAGAATGACTTAAACAATTGAAAGGCAAAAGCAAATAGTAACTTCTAATCAACTAACATTTGACTAACTTTTAATTTCAAGTCATTTACTTTATGAACTTTAAATTCAAGTCTTTATCATTTACATTATTCATACCATTTAACTTCTTTATTTTAATGCCATTTTCATTTTGCTCACTTGAGCCATATCTTGTGATTATTCTTTTTTGTGTATTTTGTTTATGTTTGTGGTCTTTTGACCTTAATGTGCATAATAACAACAAAAACCCTAAAAAAGATTTATGTGGTCTGTTGGTTTGATCTGAGACATTGGACTTAGAATTAGGCAACACTCCCTATGTAAAAAGGACTTGGCCAATGCCAACTTTTCTGAAGCCAGTCATTGTAAATTGAACTTTCATCTGAAGCAAGTATGGAGATCCCTTTTGAGTTCATCTGCAACATGGTCTTGAGACAATTGTTATTTTGAACCTGTGTCTAATGCCTTATTCTGAGCCATTTAAGGAGTATGTCATCTGATGCATGAGAGCTTAAGAAGAAGACTATGAAGTTGCTAGCTTGGATGTGGCTATCTTTATTTGATGCCTTCCTCTTCACCTTGCTATTTGTGTATTGATATTTCTTGATTCTAAAGTCCAAGGGAAAATTGAGTTTCTATATGACATTCTTGTCTATTGGATTGCATCCCATTGGTCAAATCTTTTCAATTCTTAACTTTTAACTTTTTGCTTAGGAATAGTCTCTTCATCTCCTCCCACTTCTTTAATTTCAAGTCTCTCCCTCCTTTTCAAAATCTTCTTTGCTTGTTATTTCTAAACTTAGACTCTTTATTGCAAATTATAAACTTTGGCCTTATGCCATTGCATTTTCAAACTCTTTTTCTTAATCAAAATTGTAAATGAACTTAACCATACTTGACTTAAAATTTCAAAAGACAAAAAGAACTAGCACTCATTCAAACTCTTTTAGGCCTTTTGTGCCTCTCTCAAACTTAAAATTTTGTTAAAAGCAACTCATTCACTTTGAAACTGTTACCACGAACTACGAGGTTTTGATCCCTCATTTTTATGTTGGTACGTAGGCACAAGTCCGAAGGTCTTGTCAAAATCAAAAATATAATTAATAAATTATTTTCTCATCCCCACACTCAATTTATTGCAAACATTATTTTATACCAAAACACATGTACACACATAAAAGGGCTCCCTAGGAGTGCCTAGGACACTTTGGGTGCTAACACCTTCCCTCTGTGTAACCAACCCCCTTACCTGTAATCTCTGGCATTTTATTAGTTTTGATTTGAAAACTTCTTATCTTTGGGTTTTGTTCATACTTTCCCCTTTTCCCTTGGAAACAATAAAAGTGCAGTGGAGACTCTGGTTTTATTGACGTTAAGTTTATCCATAGCTTAATGGTCATGAATTTACCGCTACAGAAATTAAATGGCGACTCTGCTGGGGAGTAGTCTCTAGTGGGTTTAGCCTACTTTTTTGTGTGTATATAATTGTGTATTTGATGTTTGTATATTTGTATGTATGATATAATCTTCTTATTATGCTTGGTGATCTCTGAATGGTGAGATAAGTTCTAACCTGAACTTGAGTGCAATTAAGATATGAGGATGGTATAGTCATGTTCGACTTGTGTGGAGTAGTCCTTAACAAGTTGGCTTAAGACCCGTCTACTCAGTGGATAACCTTTTGGAGTTATTGATGTCACACAAGTTATTTGTGGTTAGGCATTACTTTCTCTGATTTGGGGTCCGAGAAGCTGAGGACCATAGAACACTTAACCCATCTTGGCCTATTTAGGACGTAATGTAGAGACTGTTCAGGTGTAGACTTAATAACAGTTGTTACGTAATACTACACTGATACGAGTTTCTCTTGAGAATATTATGGGTTGATGAGTCAGTCATTCTAACCTGTAATATCTGATAGATGGAATTAAGACTCTGGGAATGCCGCCCAACTTTGTGCCTGAAGGTTTTGCGCCTACTTTTGCTTCCATGCCGGCATCTAGCCCGATCATGTTTGTTCCTCCTCCAGTTGTTCACACCCTGCCCTGTGTTGAGGACACCATCTACCATTCCGAGCCGTCTAAGGGTCCGAATGTTTATGAGAAGATGGACGAGATGAAAGACCAATTCCTTGAGCTGCTGAAGGAGTTGAAGACATTGAAGGAAAAATATTTGTTTGGTAAGAGTGATGTGGAACTTTTCTTGGTTCCCAACGTCCAGATCCCGATGAAGTTCAAAGTCCCTGACTTTGAAAAGTGTAAGGGAAACACTTGTCCACTTAGCCATCTTGTCATGTACGCCAGGAAAATGTCAATGCAAACTGATAATGATCAGTTACTGATTCATTAATTTCAAGATAGTCTGACAGGTGCCGCTCTGAGGTGGTACATGAGTTTGGATAGTGCAAGTGTCCGCACGTTCAATGATTTGGGTGAAACATTTGTGAAACAGTACAAATACAGTATGGATATGGCGCCAGATAGGGACCAACTCTGGTCGATGTCTCAGAAGGATAAAGAGACATTTAAAGAGTACGTCCAGAGATGGAGAGAGCTAGCTGCTTAGATCAACCCTCCGTTGGAAGAAAAGGAGATGACCAAGATCTTCCTCAAGACCCTGAGCTCGTTTTACTGTGAGCGAATGATTTCTAGTGCCCCCAATGACTTTACCGAAATGGTAAACATGGGAATGAGATTAGAAGAAGGTGTCCTTGAGGGACGTTTATCTAAGGAAGAGGCATCATCAAGCAAGAGGTATGGTAGCAGTTTCTCTAAGAAGAAGGAAGCTGAAACCAATGTAGTATCAGTTGGGAGGCAGAGGAGGCCTCATGTCAGAAGAAGTCCACAACCCCGTCAACACCATCATCAAGTATCATCTGTTATATAAGTATTTTCCAATAATCAATCAGTACCAGTTCAACAACAACGTCAATAACAGCCACAACAAAGAACAAACAACTACAACACCAACACCAACAATAATTAACAACAACAAAACTTTGAGAGGAAGAAGGTCTCTTTCGACTCGATTCCTATGTCTTATGTTGAGTTATACCCATCTTTGGTTCTCAAGAACCTTCTTCAACCAAGAAATCCACCGCAAATTCCAGAACCACTTCCATGGTGGTATAAGCCAAAGCTTCATTGTGCCTTTCATCAAGGGGCTCCTTGCCATGATATTGAGAATTGCTATCTGCTGAAATATGAGGTTCAGAAGCTCGTGAAGAGTGGGATGGTGTCCTTTGAGGACCACACACCGAATGTGAAAGCTAACCTATTGCCCGCTCATGGTAATTCCTCTATCAATATGGTAGATAGTTTTCTAGGAAATTTCCGAGTATTTGATGTGCAACGTATTCGTCGATCTTTGGTTGAGATGCATAAGACCTTGTGTACTATCAATGATTGCGAGCATGATCACAACATTTATTGAAGGTGAGAAAAACAAGAAAGGGGGGGTTTGAATTGTTTGAAAAATAAGCGCTTTTCAAAAATGAAAATCACACAATGATTTTATACTGGTTCGCTTATAACACAAAGCTACTCCAGTCCACCCGGCCAAGGTGATTTCGCCTTCAACAAGGACTTAATCCACTAATCTTGATAGATTACAAACAACACCTAAGAGAGAAGAAAATCTCTTAGTCTTCTCAAGTCTACAGACCACACAAAGTCACTTGAGGAAATCAAACAAATAAAAGATACAAGATATGTAATCTAAAGTGCTTCTAAGAAAGCAAATATTACAAACTTAAGAACAGATTTTTTCACTTAATAAGCAAAAGCTTAGTGAAATTCTTTGAGAGCAAAGATGATTTTCTTGAGCGTGAAATAATTCAGTATAGTTTTGGCTAGTTGATTTCTTGTTACTGAATGTTGATTGCATCTCTATTTATATATGAGTTGGAGTAGAGTTGAATCTGGTGGATATTAAACTGAGTTTACTCCATCACTTAAATAGCTTCTGCAGTTTAACTTTTCGTCTTTGAAGTGACTACTTACCACAAGTAGTATCTTCTCTCTTGGAAGTGGAGATTAACGTCTCTTTCTCTGTTTAGGAAATCCAATTGAAAATCTTTACTTGTCTTCAACGTTACTCTTTCATGATTAGCAAATCCATAATCAAAGTATTTGTGTAACTGGAGAAACTAGGAATCTTGCTTCTGATGTTGATCTAAATAGATTCTTCAGAGGGCGTTGTTCAGAGTCAGAGCTTCTAGACTTTACTTCATGTTCAGATGCTTCTGAAACTTTGTAGTTTTGTCCAGAGTCAGACTTTCTTGAACGAGATTCCACTTCAGATGCTTCTGATACTAGAGAATTTGTATCTGATCTTGTTGTGCATCTGATGACATCATCAGATTTATTTCTTCTTTCTTTAGAACCCTGCACACTTAGAAACTTTTCGTTAGGGTGCCAT
Source organism: Lathyrus oleraceus (assembly GCF_024323335.1). Classification (NCBI taxonomy): domain Eukaryota; kingdom Viridiplantae; phylum Streptophyta; class Magnoliopsida; order Fabales; family Fabaceae; genus Lathyrus; species Lathyrus oleraceus. Next base: position 156,609,759 of record NC_066581.1, read on the forward strand.
TTTTGGTTTCATCCTTTGTTATCATCAAAATCAAGGAATCTGTTGTAGAACAATTTTTGTTCTTACAATCTCCCCCTTTTTGATGATGACAAAACAACTTAAAATAGCAGATGAAACATGAATAAAAAAAGATCAGATAGACAGAAGCTCCCCCTGAGTTAGTGCTAGGGAGTTCAGAAGTTCTTACCAGAGCTTTCCAAGTAATGAGATTTCTGAAAGCTTTCTGCAATTTCTTAAATTTAATGTTAGAGCTATTTAATCAGAGTTATTTTTATCAGAGCTATTTCTAAATTGTTGCAGAGTGCTTAAGGTTTTTAGACAATTTTCATCAGAGCTATTTAATGATTTCTCCCCCTTTTTGTCAGAATCAAAAAGACATAGAAAATAAACAATTGAAGAGAAAAACAAAACATTGTATTAAAATATAGCAGAAACGAAAACCAAGAGAACACAAGACATCAGAGTCAGCAAGACAAGAAAGCAAAAACAAGAAGGCAAGCAAAACATAAAATCCTAAGTGCCTAAGGGTTCTGAGGCAATTTCTGCAAGATCATGGCAAGCATCTTCTGGATGTTCTCATTGACCGTATCTTGCTTGTCCATTCTGTCTCGGAGGATATTCTGATCTTCCTTAAGGTCCTTCAAGGTCTGAAGAATCATGGGAACAGCAGTTGAAGACTCCCCCTGAGTCAGAGCCTGCTGGGCTTCAGCTTCTGCAGCAGCTTGAGCTTCTGCATCTGCCAGAGCCTTAGCTTCAGCTTCTTGTTGCCTTAGGATTTCTGCTTCTTTTGCCAGTCTTTCTTCCTCTAGTCTTTTTGCTTCTTCTTCAGCTTCTTTAGCCAACCTCTCTTCCTCAAGCCTTCTGGCTTCAGCCTCTCTGGCTAATCTCTCCTGGAGTCTTTCCTCAGCATCTCTGATGTAGCCATTTCTGACTTGTTCAGAGACACTCTTCAGCCTATAAGACTTAGAGGTCATCCAACTAATGACTCTGTTCCAGTGTGTCCTAACAGATTTAGGATCATCACTGACTTCAGAGTTGTTAGCCAGAGACTTGATCTTCTGGATTGAAGCTTCTGCTACCTGCCTGATGGCTTCCTCAAGGGTAGGTATGGTAAGTTCAGGTTCAGGTTCAGGTGAATGAGGTGGAGAGTTTGGAGGGCTAAGATTTAGAGTTTGAGGTTCAGATTCTGCTTCTGGTTGAAGTTCAGAATCTACTTCTGGTTGAAGACTGGGGGATGAAGCATAAAGTGGGTTTAAATCTAATGGTTCGGATTCTGGTTCAGGGACAGCGGGAAGGATTGGTGGAGTGATATTAGAGGTGAAGGGATCAGATGGTTGAGTTTCAGAGGGGAGAGTTGTTGTTTGTTGTGGTGGAAGTGAAGTTTGGAGTGGTGAGGTTACTTCAGATTGTGTTAGAGTTTGTTGTTGAGAGGCAAGTCTATGAGCATATAGAGTGGCTATTGTTGGGGAGTCAGGATCAGAAGGTTCAGGGTCAGAGGAAACAGTAACATAAGGTGGTGATTCTGGTATAGAGGATGATGAAGAAGAAGAAGTGCTTTGGTGAGTTTGTGCAGGGATAGAGGGAGGAATGAAAGTTCTAGCTATGTTTAGAACTGGTGTAGGTTGGGAGGTTCTGGTGATTGAGGGTGGGATTTCAGAGGTAGTATATAAGGGAGGTGTTGTGAGAGGATGAGAAGAAGCCATCATAGGAACAGAAGTAACAAGAGGAATAGACATACCAGAAGAAGAAGTTTGCAAAGGAGCAGGAGATTTGGTTCCAGAAGATTCTCCAAGTCTGGCTTTCTTTGCTTTCCTTGCCTCAGCAGCTATCTGTTTCTCAGAGACACCTCTCTTGTATCTGACTAGATCTTCTTCTGAATCCAGATAGTCGTCGAGACTGAAATCAGAAACATCAAAACCTTCTTCCAGCAGACGATGAAGATAGAGGGCAACAGCGTCTCTGGGCTCATTCTTGAAGAATCTGGCCAGGCCATGAGGCATCTTCCTCTGATCTTTTAGAGATTCCCAGGATGTATCCAGAGTGGGCTTGACTCTAATCTCTTTGATGATTCCCATGCTCTTGAGGTTTCTGGCATTCAGAGGCTTCCCTACATCAATTGCCAGATCATCCAAACATCTGGTCTTTTCCAGATCGTCTACCAGTCCATGCTCAATGAAGATGTCAGAGAGCAATCTTCCCAGAGGAATGTAGGATCTGGGCTTCATGTTATTCCTGGTTTCTCTGACTGAATCCCTCAGATATCTGAACAGGAGAGCAGGGAGGTTGATCTTGATACCCTTCTGAATGCAGTACAGAATGCATTTCTGGTCTGCATTGATATAATCTGAAGAGTTAGAGGCTGGACGGTGATGGATTGTTCCCAGAATTATCTTCAGCCACACTCGGAGGTTCTGGTGTAGCTCTTTGTTCTTAGAGGGGTTTCCTTCAACATTTGGTTTGAAGATAGTTGGGTTGATGACTTCAGTGATGCGCTTAGACCTGGGAGGAATATTGTAAATCCTTTTTCCTCCACTTCCCTCCATATTCAACAAGGAGGCAATTGATGCTTCAGTGATAACAATCTTTACCCTTAGAACAAAAGAGACAATGAATTGGTCATCTGCATCAGCATGTCTCCAGAATTCCTTGACCAGAAGAGGGTAGATTGGACCATAAAGCCTGTTGAAGTAGGTTTCCCATCCTTGTTGACGAAGTTCCTTGGTAAGATCAACGCCATTTCTTCTTAGGTTGTCAAAATCAACCAAAGATTCATACAAAACATCCAAACCTTCAAAGGGAGTTGAAAGGTTTATGTGGCGTTCTCGGTCAAGAATGTGGGGTTCTTGATAAACAGGGGTTATAGAAACACCGGTGACGGTTGGAGTTGGAATACTAGAGGTTTGAGCGGTGGAACTTGACTCCATTTGCTGTGAGTAGTTGAACAGTTGTTGTTGTTGAGCATCCATTGTAAAGAAGAAGATGAAGATTGATGAAGATGAAGAAACTTGCAGAGAATGCTTCGAGAGAGAGGGTTTAGGGTTTTAGAGTGAGTGAGAGTGATAAGTGTGAAATGTGAGAGAAAGTGTTTATATACTCTAAGTAAAACACATGCAAAACGACACCTCAGAAAGCGTTAGACACAATACTCAAAATAGCACGCTTGGGGGGAAAAATGATTACAGCTAATAAATGAATGTCTAATCCCAACAGTACGCACACTGCTCTAGGAGATTTCAAACGTTCTGACCTTTGATTTCTATTGACAGCTGTCTAGAAGTTCTAGGGTTAGACATTTAATGCTCCACGTGTTGATGTATCTGATCTTCAGGAATACCAAAGGATTGGTTTCTGAAGATTTCTAACTCAGATATCTTCTTAACTTGTAGAAGTATCAGAGTCAGAGGCAGAAGTATATTTGTTTTTATCAGAGTCTCATTTTACATGTTCAGAGCCAAATTTTACTCAGGGCAATTTTTAATGTTCAGATTTTCTAATATAAAAAGAAATCTATCTTCAGCTAGAGGCTTAGTAAATATATCTGCCCATTGATGTTCTGTATCAATGAACTTCAATGTTACTATCCCTTTCTGAACATAGTCTCTGATAAAATGATGTTTTATTTCTATGTGTTTGGCTCTGGAATGTAGAATAGGATTCTTACTTAAACAAATAGCAGCAGTATTATCACAAAAGATAGGAATGTTACTCTCAAATATCTGAAGATCTTCTAGCTGATGCTTCATCCAGAGCATCTGAGTTGTGCACAGTGATGTTGAGATGTATTCTGCTTCTGCAGTTGATAGAGCAATAGTTGACTGTCTTTTGCTAGCCCAGGAGATTAGATTGTTTCCCAGAAGCTGGCAATTCCCAGATGTGCTTTTTCGTTCTATTCTATCTCCTGCATAATCTGCATCACAATAACCCGAGAGTCTATACTCTGATGTTTTCTCATACATCAGGCCCAGGTTAGGAGTTCCTTTCAGATACTTAAGAATTCTCTTAACAGCTGTTAAATGAGATTCTCTAGGATCTGATTGGAATCTGGCACAAAGACAGACGCTAAAGAGGATATCAGGACGAGTAGCAGTCAGATAGAGAAGAGAGCCTATCATACCTCGATAGAGCTTCTGACAAACTTTGTTGCTTACCTCTTCCTTCTCCAGAATGCAAGTTGGGTGCATGGGAGTCTTTGCAGAGTTGCATTCAGTCATGTCAAACTTCTTCAGAACGTCTTTAATGTATTTACTTTGATGGACGTACGTGACTTCTGGAGTTTGATTAATTTGAATTCCCAGAAAGAACTTTAGTTCTTGCATTAGACTCATTTCAAATTCTGCCTGCATTAACTTAGAAAATTCTTGGCAAACAGAGATATTAGCAGAACCAAAAATAATATCATTAACATAAATTTGGCATATCATGAGATCATTATTAAGGTTTTTACAGAAGAGTGTAGAATCAACTTTCCCTCTGATAAAATTTTGTTCCAGAAGAAAATTGCTTAAGCGTTCATACCAAGCTCTGGGAGCTTGTTTAAGTCCATATAAGGATTTCTTAAGTTTAAAAACATGTTCTGGAAAATTTGAGTTTTCAAAGCCTGGAGGTTGATTGACATACACTTCTTCTGAAATATAACCATTAAGAAATGCACTCTTGACATCCATTTGGTATAATTTGATAGAATGATTAATAGCAAAAGATACAAGAAGACGAATAGATTCTAACCTCGCGACTGGAGCAAAAGTTTCATTATAATCAATACCTTCTTGTTGACTATAACCTTGAGCTACCAGTCGAGCTTTGTTTCTGACAACTTCTCCTTTCTCGTTCAGCTTGTTTCTGAAAACCCATCTGGTTCCAATGACGTGAGTGCCTCTGGGTTTAGGAACGAGATCCCAGACATCATTCTTGGAGAATTGATCTAACTCTTCTTGCATGGCTGCCACCCAATCGTTATCTTGAAGAGCTTCATCACAGGACGTAGGCTCAATCAGAGACACTAGTCCCAGAGGAATATCTTCAGAGGTTCTGAAGGTAGATCTGGTTCTAACAGGTTCATCTTTGTTTCCCAAAATCAAATCTTCAGATACGTTAATACGACTTTTAACTTTCCTTGGAATTTCTGGAGATTTAATTTCTTCAGAGTCTGGAGTGACAGTTGCTTCTGGAGTTTTCTCAGATTCTACCAGAGTGATCTCTAAATCTGCAAACTTTTCAACTAGCTTTGACTTTTCAGGGTCAAGCTTATCATCAAATCTTACATGAATTGATTCCTCCACAATTTTGGTTTCTGTGTTGTATACTCTGTAGCCTTTAGAGCGTTCTGAGTATCCTAACATAATACCTTTTTGTGCTTTGGAATCAAACTTGTTCAGATGTTCTTTAGTATTTAATATAAAGCAAATGCATCCAAAAGGATGAAAGTAAGAGATGTTGGGTTTTCTTCCCTTACACAGTTCATAGGGAGTCTTTTCCAGAATAGGTCTAATAGAGATTCTATTCTGAATGTAACACGCTGTATTTACAGCTTCTGCCCAAAAGTACTTTGCTACATTAGTTTCATTGATCATGGTTCTTGCCATCTCTTGGAGTGTCCTATTCTTCCTCTCTACAACTCCATTTTGTTGTGGAGTTCTAGGGCAGGAGAAATCATGGGATATTCCATTAGAATCAAATAATTCTTCAAAATCTTTATTTTCAAATTCTCCACCATGATCACTTCTGACTCTAACAATTTTAGAGTCAAATTCTTTTTGCACTTTAGAACAGAAACTGGTGAATACAGAGTGAGACTCACTCTTGTGCTTTAGGAATTTTACCCATGTCCAGCGGCTGTAATCATCAACGATTACTAGTCCATACTTCTTTCCATTGACTGATGCTGTTTTCACAGGGCCAAATAAGTCAATGTGAAGAAGCTCCAGAGGCTTAGAGGTAGAAACAACATTTTTCTTTTTAAAAGATGTTTTTGAAAACTTTCCTTTCTGACAAGCTTCACACAGAGCATCTGAAGAAAACTTCAGTTTAGGTAAGCCTCTGACTAACTCAAGTTTAGTTAGCTGAGAAAGTTTTCTCATGCTAATGTGGCCTAAGCGTCTATGCCAACCCATTGCTCTTCGTGAACTGACATTAAACATTTAACATTTTGATCTTTTAAATCAGAAAGATTTATTTTATAAATGTTGTTTTTCCTCTTGCCTGTGAAAAGGACAGAGCCATCGTTCTGATTAATGGCTTTACATGTTTTTTGATTAAAGATTACATCATAACCGTTATCACTTAATTGACTTATGGATAACAAGTTATGCATTAATCCTTCTACATAAAGAACATCAGATATAGAGGGAAGAGTACCATTACCAATAGTTCCGGAGCCTCTGATCCTTCCTTTCTGATCTCCTCCGAAGCCTACAAATCCAGCGTCTTTAAGTTCCAGGCTTTGGAACATAGACTTTCTTCCCGTCATATGTCGCGAGCATCCAGAGTCCAGGTACCATGACTGGTGTCTGAACTTTGCTGCATAGGATATCTCTTCAGATTCTTCGTCTGAGCAGCTGGATGTGGTAGCCATAAGTGCTACGTTGGCCTGTTCATCAGAGTCAGATTCTGATGATCCAGATTCACTGTCATCCCAGGTAGCCATCAGTCCTTTCTTTGTTCTGAAGGTGTTTTTCTTGAAGCTTTCTTTTCTAGGGTTGTCTTTCTTCAACTTGGGGCATTCATTTCTGTAATGACCTGTTTCTTTACATTCATAACAGGTAATATCTTTGTTAGCTTTACCTTTTGAAGTTGACTCTGATCTATCCCCTCTGGGTCTTGGTCTTCTGAAGTTGTTGTTCCTCTTTTTCCAGAGTTGCTTGACTCTTCTGGTTAGTAGGGACAACTCTTCTTCATCATCAGAGTCTTCTGGTTCAGAATCGTCAGTATCTTCAGCTTCTGCCTGGAGAGCTTTGGTTCTGTCAGGCTTCCGTCTTTCAGATCTGGACTTAAGCGCTACGGACTTGTTCCTTTTCTGAGGCTCATCCTCCTCTAGTTCTATCTCATGGCTTCTGAGAGAGCTAACAAGTTCTTCAAGGCTGATATTGTTCAGATCCTTTGATAACTTCAGAGCAGTAACCATTGGTCTCCATTTCTTTGGCAGACTTCTGACTATCTTCTTAACATGATCTGCAGTCGTGTATCCTTTGTCTAGCACTTTAAGACCTGCAATAAGAGTTTGAAATCTGGAAAACATAGCTTCTATAGCTTCATCATCTTCCATCTTGAAGGCTTCATACTTCTGGATAAGTGCCAGAGCCTTCGTCTCCTTGACTTGGGAGTTTCCTTCATGGGTCATCTTCAGAGAGTCAAGTATATCTTTGGCAGTCTCTCTGTTGGTGATCTTTTCATATTCATTGTATGATATAGCATTTAGAAGTATTGTTCTGGCCTTGTGGTGATTTTTGAAAACACGTTTCTGATCTTCTGACATTTTGCTTCTGGGAACTTCAGCTCCATTTAAGACTGGAGGTTTGTATCCATCTGTGACAATGTCCCAGAGGTCAGCATCATAACCCAGAAAGAAACTTTCGATTTTGTCCTTCCAGTAATCAAATTTTTCTCCATCAAAAACAGGAGGCTTGGCATTGTAAGAATCTCTTTCATTTGAGTGGGCCATTTGTTTTTCTCGTACTGGATCTCTCTACACGGTTAAGTGTTTGATTAGAAAATCAATAACAGAGCCGGAGCTCTGATACCAATTGAAGGTGAGAAAAACAAGAAAGGGGGGGTTTGAATTGTTTGAAAAATAAGCGCTTTTCAAAAATGAAAATCACACAATGATTTTATACTGGTTCGCTTATAACACAAAGCTACTCCAGTCCACCCGGCCAAGGTGATTTCGCCTTCAACAAGGACTTAATCCACTAATCTTGATAGATTACAAACAACACCTAAGAGAGAAGAAAATCTCTTAGTCTTCTCAAGTCTACAGACCACACAAAGTCACTTGAGGAAATCAAACAAATAAAAGATACAAGATATGTAATCTAAAGTGCTTCTAAGAAAGCAAATATTACAAACTTAAGAACAGATTTTTTCACTTAATAAGCAAAAGCTTAGTGAAATTCTTTGAGAGCAAAGATGATTTTCTTGAGCGTGAAATAATTCAGTATAGTTTTGGCTAGTTGATTTCTTGTTACTGAATGTTGATTGCATCTCTATTTATATATGAGTTGGAGTAGAGTTGAATCTGGTGGATATTAAACTGAGTTTACTCCATCACTTAAATAACTTCTGCAGTTTAACTTTTCGTCTTTGAAGTGACTACTTACCACAAGTAGTATCTTCTCTCTTGGAAGTGGAGATTAACGTCTCTTTCTCTGTTTAGGAAATCCAATTGAAAATCTTTACTTGTCTTCAACGTTACTCTTTCATGATTAGCAAATCCATAATCAAAGTATTTGTGTAACTGGAGAAACTAGGAATCTTGCTTCTGATGTTGATCTAAATAGATTCTTCAGAGGGCGTTGTTCAGAGTCAGAGCTTCTAGACTTTACTTCATGTTCAGATGCTTCTGAAACTTTGTAGTTTTGTCCAGAGTCAGACTTTCTTGAACGAGATTCCACTTCAGATGCTTCTGATACTAGAGAATTTGTATCTGATCTTGTTGTGCATTTGATGACATCATCAGATTTATTTCTTCTTTCTTTAGAACCCTGCACACTTAGAAACTTTTCGTTAGGGTGCCATTTTTGGTTTCATCCTTTGTTATCATCAAAATCAAGGAATCTGTTGTAGAACAATTTTTGTTCTTACATTTATGCAATCTGCAATGTAAACCCCCTTGGGTGTTTAGTTGTCAAGAGAGATATCCAGAAGTTGATGGATGAGAATGTAATCCAGATTCAACAGTCGAGGTATATAGATGATGTCAACGTAATAGTACCAATGTTCAAAACTCCTGAGAAGGTGGTAATTCAATTCGATAGCAGCAACAATAGATCGGTATTATCATTGGTAATACGGTTAGCGGGTCCAGTCCCGTATGCATCCGATATAGTTGTTCCGTATCAGTATAATGCTATTATGTTAGAGAATGGTCAAGAGGCTCTGTTGCCTACGACTAGTTCTATTGTGAGTATTGCTGATGTTACAAAGGTGACCCGTAGCGGTCGTGTTTTTGGGCATGTGTGCCCAAAGGGTGTAGATGATGTTGGTAAGAAGGTGGAGGTGCCTGCACTATATGTTAGTGCTCCAAAGTGTCAGTCTGGTGAACCCAACAGTTTGAAGCCTAATGATGATGATGAGGTGCTCCGTTTGATAAAGAAAAGCGAATTTAATGTGGTGGAGCAGCTGCTCCAAACTCCTTCCAAGATTTCAGTGCTATCTCTACTCATGAATTCTGAAGCACACAGAGAAGCATTGCAAAGGGTATTGGAGCAATTTTATGTGGAACGTGATGTAACAGTAGACCAGTTCGATCATATTGTGGCTAACATTACTTCCTGCAACAATCTGAGCTTTTGTGATGAAGAACTTCCTGAGGAAGGAAGAAATCACAACTTAGCATTGCACATATCGATGAACTGCAAGGAGGATGCATTGTCAAATGTGTTGGTTGATACCGACTCTTCTTTGAATCTATTCCCGAAATCAACTCTTTCCAAATTGTCGTATCAAGGAGCTTCGATGAGATACAGTGGCGTGATCGTCAAAGCTTTTGATGGTTCTCGCAAAACTGTTATAGGAGAAGTGGACCTTCCAGTGAAGATAGGTCTGAGTCATTTCCAAATTACTTTCCAAGTAATGGATATCCACCCGTCCTATAGCTGCTTGTTGAGAAGGCCGTGGATACATGAGACGGGAGCTATGACGTCAACTCTGCATCAGAAGTTGAAATTTGTGAAGAATGGTAAGCTCGTTATCATTGGAGGAGAGAAAGCTTTGTTAGTAAGCCACCTGTCGTCTTTCTCGTATGTTAAAGCTGAGGATGAGATTGGAACTACATTCCAAGCTCTATCTATTTCTAAAGAAAAGAGAGTTGGGGCACCCATGTCCTCTTTTAAAGACGCGCCGAAGATTGTTAAAGACGGTAATTCTGATCAATGGGGCCGGATGGTAGAGGTCACCAAGAACAAGAGCAAAACTGGTTTGGGATTCCAACAAGGGTCATCAGTTGAAGATGTGCAACCCAATTTCCGTAGCTGAGGGTTCATTCATGGTAATAAACAACACTCAACTGCCGTGATCAAGGGGGATGAAGATAAAGACCGCACCAATTTTGTGACGCATGGAAAAGCTTGCAATAATTGGACCACTGTCGATGTTCCTATTATTGTTCATCATTCTAAGTAATTGCTTTATTGTTTTTGAAAATCCTTCTCCTATGCCTAAGGGAGAAGTGGACATTGCTTGGCATCTTTTAATCTGATCATTAATAAAATGCAATTCTATTCATCCACATCTATGATGTTTTTATTTTTACTTTTTGCTTTTCTGAAAATGGTAATCACAAAAAACATAAAAAAATAAACAATAATTATCCACCTGCATAATATTTGGTCACAATTCACTTCTCTAAAATCAAAATATCAAATCATTATGTAGGTTGGTTTCTAAACCCATTGAATACAATGATCCTACTCCTACTCCAAACTTTGAATTCCCTGTGTTTGAGGTTAAGGAAGAAAGTGATGAAGAAGTGTCTGATGAATTGTCTCGTCTACTTGAGCACGAGGAAAAAGCCATTTTGCCATTTGAAGAGCAGATTGAGTTAGTCAACTTGGGTTCCAAAGATGATGTGAAGGAAGTCAAGATTGGGTATCAACTATGTCCAGAGGTTAAGAGGGGTTGGTTTATCTTCTCCGAGAGTATTCAGATGTGTTTGCTTGGTCCTATCAAGACATGCCTGGTTTGGATTTTGAGATTGTGGAGCATAGATTGCCGTTGAAGCCAGAATGCCCGCCAGTCAAGCAAAAGTTGAGGAGGACTCATCCTGATATGGCAGTGAAGATCAAAGAAGAAGTGAAAAACCAAATTAATGCCAATTTCCTTGTTACTGCTGAGTATCCGCAGTGGGTGGCCAATATTGTGCTTGTTCCTAAGAAAGATGGAAAAGTCTGCATGTGTGTTGATTACAGAGATTTGAACAAATCTAGTCCGAAAGATGATTTTCCTCTACCACACATTGATATGATGGTAGACAATACAACTAAATTCAAAGTCTTTTCATTTATGGACAAATTTTCCGGATATAATCATATCAAAATGGCACCCGAAGATATGGAGATGACCACATTCATTACACCTTAGGGAACATTCTGTTATAGAGTGATGCTTCTCGGTTTAAAGAATGCTGGTGCAACTTACCAGAGAGCAATAACCACTATTTTTCATGATATGATGCATAAAGAGATCGAAGTCTATGTTGATGATATGATTCCTAAATCCAGTGATGAAGAAGAACATGTTAAGCATTTGTTGAAGCTATTCCAACATTTGAGGAAGTATAAGCTCCGCTTGAATCCCAATAAGTGTACGTTTGGTATTCGTTCTGGTAAGTTGTCGGGCTTTATTGGTAGTGAGAAAGGTATTGAAGTTGATCCTGCCAAGGTCAAAGCCATACAAGAGATGCCTGCGCCCAAAACTGAGAAGCAGGTCAGAGATTTTCTCGGCCGCTTGAATTATATCTCAAGATTCATTTCGCATATGACTGCCACATGTGCGCCTATTTTTAAGCTTCTTCGGAAAGATCAGTCTTGTGATTGGACCGAGGACTACTAGAAAGCTTTTGACAGTACCAAAGAGTATCTTCTTGAGCCTCTGATTCTGTCTCCGCCTATTGAAGGAAGACCGTTGATCATGTATTTGACTGTGCTTGAAGAAAGTATGGGTTGTGTTCTAGGTCAGCAAGACGAAACTGGAAAGAAAGAATATGCTATTTACAACCTCAGTAAGAAGTTCACCGACTGTGAGACTCGGTATTCTATGATAGAGAAAACTTATTGCACATTGGCTTAGGCTGCTAAGCGTCTATGTCAGTATATGTTAAATCATACCACTTGGTTGATATCCAAAATGGATCCAATCAAGTATATTTTTGAGAAGCCTGCTTTAACTGTGAGGATTTTCCGCTGGCAGATGTTGTTATCCGAGTATGATATTGAATACCGATCTCAAAAAGCTAGCAAAGGTAGTATCTTGGCTGACCATATGGCTCACCAACTAATTGAAGATTACCAGTTAGTACAGTATGACTTTCCTAATGAAAAGAACTTATAATTAAAAATGAAATATTGTGATGAACCATTACTTGAAGAAGGGCCAGAACCTGGTTCCTGTTGGGGCATGGTATTTGATGGATTTGTTAATCAATATGATAATGGCATTGGGGCAATGATTATTACTCCTCAAGGCAATCATTTTCCGTTTATAGCTAGATTGACTTTCAAGTGTATGAATAATACGGCTGAGTATGAAGCTTGCATTATGGGGCTTGAAGAGTCCATTGATATTAGAATCAAATATTTAGACGTCTATGGAGATTCATCTTTGGTTGTGAATGAAATCAAATGTGAATGGGAGACGAATCAACCCGGTTTGATACCATATAGAGATTATGCGAGGTGGATTTCAACTTTCTTTATAAAGGTTAAATTTCATCATATCCCTCGAGATGAAAACCAGATGGTAGATGCTCTTGCAACGTTGGCTTCAATGATTATGGTGAAGTATTAGAATGAGGTTCCCAATCTGACTGTGATGCGTCTTGATAGGCCAACTCATATATTTGCTGTTGAAGAGATCAGAGATGAGAAGCCATGGTATTTTGATATCAAGTGTTTTCTCCAAAGTCAGATTTACCCGCACGGGGCATCTTTGAAAGATAAGAAGACTTTGAGGAGATTAGCTGGAAATTTCTACCTGAATGGTGATGTACTTTACAAGAGAAACTTCGATATGGTTCAACTCAGATGCGTGGATAGACACGAAGCAGAATTATTGATGACTGAAGTCCATGAAGGTTCCTTTGGTATTCATTCCAATGGATATTCTATGGCTAAGAAGATGTTAAGAGCAGGTTAGTATTGGTTGACAATGGAATCTGACTGTTGCAAGTTTGTGAAAAAATGCCACAAGTGTCAAACATATGCAGATAAGATTCATGTTCCTACAACACTTTTGAACGTCTTTTCCTCCCCATAGACCTTCTCCATGTTGGGAATTGACATGATTGGCATGATTGGACCCGAAGCTTCTAACGGACATTGTTTCATTTTGGGGGCTATTGACTACTTCACAAAAAGGGTTGAAGCGGTATCATATGTGAATGTAACCAAGCAAGTTGTTGTGAGGTTTATCAAGAATCAGATTATATGTCGATATGGTGTTCCATGTAAGATCATTACTGATAATGGATCGAACTTGAACAATAATATGGTGGAAGCTCTTTGCAAATATTTCAAGATTGCACATCATAATTCTTCTCCTTACAGACCCAAGATGAATGGGGCTGTTGAAGCTACGAACAAGAACATCAAGAAGATCATTCAGAAAATGGTTGTGACTTACAAGGATTGGCATGAGATTCTCCCATTTGCTTTGCATGGGTATCGTACATCCATCCGCACTTCAATAGGGGCAACCCCTTTCTCACTTGTTTATGGCATGGAAGTTATGCTCCCAGTAGTGGTTGAGATCCCATCATTGCATGTCTTGATGGAAGCCAAGTTGACTGAAGCTGAATGGTGCCAGACCAGGTATGACCAACTGAATTTGATCGAAGAGAAGAGGTTAACTACCATGTTTCATGGTCAGCTATATCAGCAGAGAATGAAGAAAGCTTTTGATAAGAAGGTCAGACCTCTTGCATTCAGAGAAGGTGATATTGTGCTCAAGAAAATTCTATCTTTCAAACCAGATTCTATGGGCAAATGGACTCCTAATTATGAAGGCCCATATGTTGTTAAGAGAGCATTTTCAGGAGGTGCTTTGATTCTTGCAACTATGGAGGTGAAGAGTTCACTCGTCCTGTGAATGCTGATGCAGTCAAGAAATACTTTGCCTAAAAAGAAAAGAACAACTCGCTAAGTTGAAAACCCTAAAGGGCGGCTTAGGAAAAAATGAGCATCTCGGTGGATTGAAAACCTGAAAGGGCGATCCAGACAAAAGTTAGAGACATAAAACAGAAAATTTATCTCGATAAATTGAGTACCCCACCTTGGGGCAATTTATACAAAAATTAGGGATCATGGCAAGTAACTGCATCTTGTTGATCTTCAGTCTTGAAGACTTTCTTGAGCACAACGTTTGGTTTTGATTCATCTTCAGCCAAAGCCAATAACATAGTGGATATTAAAGGCGGTATAAGATTAGTGATCATTGTATTCGATGTAGCCCTTTTCCATGTAAATTACCATTTTTCAACTTTTGTAAAGATCTATGGAGTCTTGTCATTTACAGACTACCATTCTATTAAATAAAGTTGAGCTTTTTATCCAATTGTTTCCACTCTTATTTATTTAGCCAAATAGAATTAAATTTTATTATGATCATTTTAAAATTAAAGTTTTAAAATAAAAAGCATGTTTTTTAAATAATAAAAGCAATTACTTTAAAAAAAAGCAATTAAAGGAATATCAACAACGGTTTGAAAACGATAAGCCCTAAATGTGAAGCATTGTTTGTTTTCCCCAAGCAGTTGGCGTGATCTCTATTCATTCCCCAGCAGCATTTCAGCATCTCCAACCGGGTTTCGTTGGTTTCCCCAACTAAGTTTGTGATTGCCTCCCTCAAGTTGCAGGCGCGTCATCGCAGCAGTTTGCATAGATTCTACAAATTTTGTTCCCCCGTAAGTCTCCATCAGAGTTATCCCTAACTCTTGAGCAGTATTTTTGACCCTCTGCAAGGTTGTCTCCCATTTGATATGGTGTTGACCAAAATATCCCTGCAGAATTGATAATGCAGTTTCCTCAGTAGATCCACTCCTCTTTTCCCCATCCAGGGTTGAGCCTTTGAGGTGGACGATTCTCTCCAGTAGTTGTTTCCCTCCTGTGAGGATTGGCGGAGTACTCTATTGATGATGCAGTCTAGTGACATTTGTATCCTTTGTGATC
Organism: Lathyrus oleraceus; assembly: GCF_024323335.1. Taxonomy (NCBI): domain Eukaryota; kingdom Viridiplantae; phylum Streptophyta; class Magnoliopsida; order Fabales; family Fabaceae; genus Lathyrus; species Lathyrus oleraceus. The sequence goes on from NC_066581.1 coordinate 156,624,854, forward strand.
GTTTTGTCAACATAATCATCATATACATATACATATACATATAAATATACATACACATATACATATACATTCGTTTCATTATTGCATTAATAATACACTCTGAGATTCACTGTTTCTCTGATCCTCTGCTACGGTGGTATACTTTTTACCCACACAGATTTGGTTTGTCTGTCCCCTTTCAATTGTAGAGTGTCAGCCCATTAAGCAGAAAGAATTTAACATTTCTCATTCCCCACTGAGTTACTTCCTCGTGGATGATTATTATTTCAACTTCCTCCCTAGTTGATAGTCTGGATGGAACCACTCCCCTTGAGTTAAATTCTCGGTTTAAGTCTTTGATTGACCGTTTCTTTCTAGATCTTACCTAGATAGATGTGTTTGGTCCCCTGAGAGTTTACTACCCAGTAACTAGTAATATTCTTCTCAATTTGCAAGTATTTCACTTTTTTGCCCAATACCTGGCCAAAGTACCCCTTTTCTCCCCAACGAATTTGTTTCTCACATTTCCCCAGGAAGTTTATCCTTGACATGTTCATCCTAACCGGTGACAGATATTTTCTTCCCTGCTTTGAGTTTATCCTTGATATGTTCATCCTAACCGGTGACAGATATTCTCTTTTTGGTATTCTACCCAGTAAAAAGGTAGTTGTAATCCCTATTTTCTTTCCCCAGAGAGTTAATCCTTGATATGTTCATCCTAACTGATGACGGATTTCCTCATCTTTGCGGTCTTCTGCCCAGTAACCGGTAGTTGTAAATCCTGCTTCCCCTCGGAGTTTATCCTTGATATGTTCATCTTAACCGATGACGGATATTCTCTTTTTGGTATTCTATCTAGTAACTGATAGATGTAATCCCTACTCCTCCCCGCAGAGTTTATCCTTGATATGTTCATCCTAATTGATGACGGATATTCTCTTTTTTTGGTCTTCTATCCAGTATTCGATAGATATAATTCCTACTTTTTCAGGTAGTTTATCCTTGATATGTTCATCTTAACCGGTGACGGATATCCTTCCTAATGTCCCCAGATGAGTCTATCCTTGATATGTTCATCTTAACAGGTAACATATTTCTTCCCCTTTGAGTTTATCCTTGATATGTTCACTTTAATCAGTGACGAATACTCTCTTCCTTTACGGTCTTCTGCCCAGTAACCGGTAGTTGTAAATCCTATTTGGCTTTTCCCCCAAAAGGTTATTCTTTACCCAGTAACTGGTAATGAATACACCTCCTGGTTGCCCTCAGCGAGTTATCCTTGATATGTTTACCCTAACCGGTAACGGATGTCCTCTTTGCCAAAGTATGTTATCTCCTGATCTAGTAACCGGTAATGGATAATATATTTCTGTTACTCTTGTGTTGAAGATAATTTCTTCCCCAATTGACTTTGAGTGCGTATTTCCTCAGTGAAATCACCGTTTCCTGCTTGGGTCAAGTATTTAAGTTTTATTCTGATCTACCCGTTTCCACTGCAGATGTTCCTTTTTTTCTCCGGCTGGGTCTTTCCATTGATTTATTCTCATGGAATCCCTCGTGTCCCCCAACAGTTTTAAGTCATAGCTTAACCTACGCATAACTTTTTATCCCCCATAGTCTCTGTCTCCCTAGTGAGTTTTCCTTATGGAATGCATTACACTCCTGCGTATTTTCAGTCTCTTAGGATTCTTTTCCTTTGTGGCAACATTTTCCCCATAGAGATTATTTTTGCATTCATATCATATGCATCATGAGGTCTCATAGGGGCCAAAATTTGTTTTTATATGTTGTTATTTAAGTCCTTTCTACAAAGTCGATACAAAGATTTTAACCTTCGTCTCCTTAGCTAGAACATCCTTAAATAGGGGCAGCTGAAAGACCCCAATTTTTACCCTAAGATCCCTCATGCTATTCTCATCATATACACTAGCATTGGGATCCCACCTTGGCATCCTCCTTACCCCTTATTCATTGGGTTTGCATTGGGAGAGATCACCAAGCACCATTTGATTGTATCATACTTCATTTTTCTTTATTTACTAACCAAAATACCAAAAATATGTCATTTTATAGCTTAACTATTTTGTAGGTAGTGCACATGCTCATCTATGCTCTATTAAGCTCACATCTAGGGTTTAAGACCCTCATTACAAGGAGCTCAATCAAGAATTAGTTTACTATGGCTCTAAGTATCATATATGAATCCCCATGATCTTCACATGTTATTTTGATCAAGAAATCATCAAGAGTTTGGAATTGGTTTGCCTTGGAAACCCTAATTCATCTGGGTATCTTATGTAACTTCTTCAACAAGTTTCTTCAACAATTTTCTTCAACAATTGATCAAATATTTCAAGGGATACTTCATATTACATCATCTTATGCATATATGATCCTCCATGGTTCCCAAAAGTCAAGATAATATCAAGCTAGCAAGTTGGTCCATGGTGGTTGACCAGAGGAATTCAACTGGTCAAAACTAGGGTTCCCTAGACCCTATCTCCTACAATATTTGTCATATGAAAATGATTCCAAGAGACAAGTTACTCTAAATGACATTCAAAACAACTTTCATGTTGAGATCAAGAGCTAATTTTGCTTGGAAAGTTATTTTTTATGGTGAAAGATTATAGGTCATTTTGTCTAAACCCTAATTTGGAGGTCAACTTCCCAAGACCATAACTTGCTCATTTTTTATAAGATGAAATCTATTCAAGTTACATGATCAAATTCAATATGTCTACTTCAACTTTGATGTTTAGAGGAAGTGCTAATTCAACTTTTAAATGCAAGTGATATGAGGAAACATTATAGGTCACTTTGGGCCAATACCATTGAACAAGTGATTTTCCTCAACTCCTAAAATGCATAACTCCTTCATTTAAAATCAAAATTAGGTCAAGTTTGTGCCCAACTTGAAGGACTTTGATAGAGATACAATTTTTATGAAGGATCTTTTCTCATTTAAAGTTCATAGAAAAAGTTACTCAAGGTGGAAGAAGTGAACATATGGCTTGGTACTTAGAAAATATTTTGATATGTTTGATTTTCCAAACTTCCACCTCAAAATTCCATATTCATCCGATTTGGATAAATAGTTAATGACTTGCACATGAATTAAAGTTGAAGGACCATTTGGAAGATTTGAAGTTCCACTTTCCATACACGAATGCATGGCCTTTCCACATGACTTCAGCATTGCTTACACAAATTTTTGGACCTAAATGCATCATTACATGGGCCTATCACACACCCATGCATCCATACAAAGAATATTGCTATTTTTTGAATTTTGAAAGAAGTGTGCAATTATCAATCACCTGGCCTATAAATAGAGCCCCTCTTGCTCAGAATTAAGGACCCTGGCGCGCAAGCTTTGCATCAGTAACCCTAAACCCTCACATTCAAAGGATAAGCTTGGTGATTTTCATTGAAAATTGAGTTTGAATCTCTCAACTGTTTTGAGATTGAAACTCCAAGAGTCCATCATTTTTCTTGATCCATTTCCACTCCATCAAGCATTTGAAGCAAGGCCAAGCACAATTGAGAGCAAGATCGTGCCAATCTGAACCTGCAGTGAAGGTGAATTTCTGAATTTTTCATCTCTTTGATTCTCACTCAATTCTCCACTATTCTTGTTGATTTTTGGTTGTCTGAAGTCCTACCAATGTAGGAAACAAGATTGAGTTGCTTAGAGGTCAAATCGAAGCAACTCAGATCATGATCCTCAAAATTCAACTCCCTGTATCTTTCTATATACTCGGAGTTAGGTAAAATTGAGACCAGATTCTAGCTCCTGAGCATTTTTACTTTAAACTCATGTCCTCCTTTTTTATTTTGGTGATGGTTGAAGGTGGAACAGTCTGGTGAGGTCCACCGGAGAAGAAGACCGGAGCTCTGACTCCGGCGATGTGTTGGCACGCTTCTAAACCACATGATCCTTCTATTTTGTTTTAATCTGGGGCGTCCAAAGTGATTACCACGTGTGTGGAACATTTGACTTGGAGTATGGTGGAACGCGCGCTCAGATCCACTTAATCTGCCACCTCAATTAATGAGGGAGATCAAGTGGTCCACGTTTTTTCGTAATTTCTGATTTTCATTTTAATTGACTTATTTTCATTAATTCATATTAATTTTAATATTGATCCAAAAAATATGGGACTTTCACCAAAAAATTTCAAATATTTTTCTCTTTCATTTTCTGAATTAAAATTATTTTTGGATCAACATTAATATTTTTCATGATTTAGTTGTTTTTGTGCATATTTTCACATCCCCACACTCTATTTATTCCAAATATTATTTAATACCAAAATACATGTACACACAAAAAAGGGCTCCCTAGGAGTACCTAAGACACTTTGGGTGCTAACACCTTCCCTTTGTGTAACTGACCCCCTTACCTGTAATCTTTGGCATTTTATTAGTTTTGATTTGAAAACTTCTTATCTTTGAGTTTTGTTCCTACTTTCCCTTTTCTCTTGGAAACAATAAAAGCGCGGTGGCGACTCTGGTTTTATTGACGTTAAGTTTATCCCTAGCTTAATGGTAATGAATTTACCACTACACCACGGGGACTAATAATCAAACTAATGTTATCTATCGTTGTAATGCAAAGCTAAGGCTAAAGGTTAAAAGGATAAGAACGAAAATATAAACGTTAATTGCTAGAGGTTTGAAAATGATGATAAAATGAGCCTGAAATATGGATTCTGTTTTCCTAAGGGGCTTTGTAGAACTCAGGTGCTAATTACGATTAGATTAAGTTCCATAAAAAATATTGATTTAAAGACTCTGTCTCACACTCTCACACTATTGACTAAAACCACACCCCATAACCACATGATTTTTCTCTCACCCATCTGTTTCAATTAGAAAGCATATTTTGAAAACCAATGAGATCCTAAATGATGCCTAAAGCACTCTCACTGTTTTTAGGATAGATTCCTAGTTTCCTTTATCCGATTCCTTTCTCACACTCTCGCGCTATCGGCTTGAGCCTTAGTTTGTTCTTCACTCTTGTGTCAAAACAATGAAACATACAATTGGAAACTAAAACCAAAGTATAATTTAATCACAATTTCGTCCCTATTGTTTCTTCCGAGTCCCGTTGGTAACGACGGTCCTCATACGCCAGACTCAAGGATATTTAGAAAGACATTATTTTAATTAAAAACAACATGATCAAAGCAACTAAACTTAAAAATAGAATGACATATAATATAGTAAAGGCAATAACAAGTATAAATAATAAAGCAGTAAAAAACTGAAATTAAAGAAAACAAGAACTTGAATTGAAATGAAAATGTTGGCACGTATGTGCTTGATCCAAGAGTATAATACAAATAAAATGAAAACAAGTGTAACAATCCCTTGATGTGAGTTATTGTCACTTTTCCTTTGGTTGTGCCAATAAATTGGAGGAAAAAGAAAGTGGGAAAAACATTTGAGAAACTGCTCCCACGTAGAAAACTGCTTCTGCATGATAATGGCGAACGACATTAGGGCAATAGTAAACACCATTGCCTTGGTCATTAAATGACGTGGCATGCCTGGATAATGGTGAACGTCATGTGCACATGGTGAACGCCATATGAGCAGAATGGGCAAAATCTTGTTCTTTTGCTCCTTTTCTAATTTGCTTTCGAATCCGCACTGAATCTAGCTGACAATTGCAAAATGAATAAAAATGAACTAAAAGTTGATAACACATATTGAAATAAATACGAATAATGTGCGCCATAAGACTAAAAACATGATAAGATTTATCGTTATCAAACTCCCTCACACTTAGACCGTTGCTTGTCCTTAAGAAATCACTCAACGCAAATGATAAACAATTAAGTACAACGCCTGAGACATAGGCACGACAAAAATCTAAAAAGTAGGAGGCTGCTAGGCTAGTGCTAAATAGATAGGTACTAGATATCAATAATAAGGATACTGTAATGACACATATTCGCATTACATAGATAAAAACTCCCCCGTATGCAAAACCAATTGAATCATGCTGTTAGAACTCGACCTACACTCTTTTTTCTTTTTCACCTCTTTTGCATTCTAGTGCAACCACATTAAGCCCGTTATCTATACACATTCATGGCAAGCGAACCTGTTAGTGACTATGGTCTTGTTTTTAAAAAAAAATCGCACTTACTTAGCAAATTTTCTTAAGTATCATTTGAATTTTTAAGAGTTTGTACCATTGGGCTAAATGATTGGGTGAGGATCACCTAACTTAGAAGGGACATATCTTATCACATATTTTTTTTCGTTTTAAGCCTGAGATCATACACTTATTTGTATCGACTTCCTTGCTCAATGTGTAATTAAGATGGTGCTGACTGCTTAAATAAACTACTCAAGAGGATACTTCAAAAACTTAGAATTTAAGGTCTCGGCATAATGGTTATTCAAATCGACGTCACATACATAGGGAGTTTAGGGTGTTAGAATGGTATCGATATTATTGAAACTTTCCTAAGTCTATTTAATAAATCCTAAGAATGAAAAATAACCTATACTCTCGAGGTGTCATACCATTGAATCAGATTTTTTTTATTGGGGGTCAAATCTAAGGGAATTTTCCAACAAGATAAAAGAATATCATGCAATATGACTCAACACCAAAGAAAAACAACTTAAACTAAAAGAAACTAACTAGAAAAATAGTAAAAAAAAAATGAAAAATAAATCGGGAAAGCTCCTCCCCCATACTTGAACCAAACATTATGGTCGCATCTCAAAAAACCCGCACACAAAACAAAGTCTCCATCAATGTTATTTATCCTAAGAGAGGGAAAGGAAACACTGAGTAAACCTGCAAAGGATGAATCTAATGGTCTTGCAACCAAGTAGATGGGTAAGGGAGTCGATTACGCGAGGGGAAGGTATTAGCACCCCTCACGTCTGTAGTAACCTATAGGATCCACTCTTGTTGTTCTAATAAAAAGGGTGTGTTTATTCTAAAGCTTACAAACTATAAAGGGAATGCATGTAGAAAGATTGAATTATTTGCAAACAAAAAGATTTTTTTATTATTGCGCTCGCTTAGGCTTTGCAACCCAATGCCTATGTATCTCGAAAGAATAAGAGCACCGTAGTTCTTCTCAAAAAACTTGGTTTGTTGGTGCTTTTTATGGGTAACCACCCTTATTGAAAATTTTCATAAGAAAAGTTAAGCGGCAAAAGAAGTTTGATTGGTTGAGTATTTTGTTGAAAGAATACATCAAATGATCCACCCAAAGCAGGAGGTATCTGAGTACTTCTCTCTTATTGCTGAAAAAGTTCAAGTGGTCTTAGAATGTTTTTGAATTTTGATTAGGAAAAAGATTTTTTTTAGAATGAATGTAAAAGAGAAAGGAAAATCTAAGGGAATTCAAAAAAGAACCCTAATATTGGCATGCAATAATGGTCCTAAAGTTAGAATAAAAGAAAAACATGTACCTAAGTTAGCATGCAAAGATTGACCTATGATTAAGGATCAAGGGGTCTACCTAATGTTGTCATGCTTGGTTAACAAAACTAAAGTCTACTTTAGTTCAATCTTAACCAAGAATGAACCAAAGAAGTCCTATGGGGAACATGTTATCCACACAAGGAAAAGAGATAGAAGAAGATGACAATCCATATCTAGTCATGGGACAAATAAATAAACAATACCATATTAAGACATGGATGAAAAGAAAATCAATATCATATCAAGTCATGGAAGAGCAGATAAAAGATAAACAATCCATATCAAGTAATGGAAGAAAAGATGAAAGAATCAAAGGACAAAGAAATCCATATCAAGTCATGGAAAAAAATAAAAGCAAAAACAATCCATATCAAGTCATGGAACAGATAAAGTAACAACAATCCATATCAAGTCATGGAAGAAAATAATAGCAATAACAATCCATATCAAGTCATGGGAGAGAAGATGGAAAAAAATCAAGATAGAAGGAGATAAAAGGTGAACTGTTAAGTTTAAAAATGCTTTAGGACATCACAAATTATCACCAAAATATCACATGTTAACAAATAGCAACTACTCAATCAAACTAGTCATGAAAGAGGAAGACCTCAAACAGGTTGTGAATACAACTAAAGCAAACAACAAGTTATCAAACCAAAATGGGCAGTAGCATAACATCGAGGTAAGCATAAGAACATGTTTTCTAGCTCATAAAGGTCATGCATACATGGTTTAAGCATTAAAGGGTTTAATGAAAACACATTAATAGGCATACTAGCAAGCAATAGTCCTAATGTGTCAAGTATCTAAACAAATATGGCATGAGAAGAGTGAAGTGAAGGGAAATAGACGAGGAGTCATACAAGGAAGTAACAAACATATCAAGGACCTATCATCACCATCTAAGCATACTTGAGAAAGATTCTCAATCAAATCATACAAGAAAAGGAAACCACATAATCATAAATGGACATAAGTCCTCATGCAATGCTAACAAGCAAGACAAGTAAAGAGAAGGGATTTGTGGAAGAAAGGAAAGACAAACATAGATATGCTATTAAATTAACAAAACTCTCAAGATCAAGAAGAAGTTCAAATAGGCATTGAATCCATGGTATAAGCACCAAAGTACACAATCATTATTCAAAGTTGTAAAGGGAAATGAAGACAAGTGTGTGAGCAATTAAACATGGCAAAGTACATAAAAAATGAATGAGATCATAAGTATAGACAATGTATCAATACACATAAGAAACTCAAGACATCACAAAGGCATCATATCAAAACACACTCAAAGACTGAGACAAGTAATGATCAAAATCATACCCTAGTCATGCTCCTAAAGGCAAATGAACTTCAAGCAAATATAGATGAAGTAGAATTATGGAAAAATGGTATCAAACCACATAAGTCATAAGTAGATGACATATTAAACTCAACATACAAGTCACTCAAGTATCATGAATGAATCACACAAACTATGGTCAGAGATAGGCCAAAAGATAGGAAAACAATCACACAAGTCCAAAGAAGCTTAAGCAAGAAGCAATCAAACAAAGAAAGAACACACATGACATCAAGGGATTTGTGACTTGTGCAATAAAAATGGCCTAGAAATTTCATGGTTGAGGAAATTTGAGACAAGGCCTAGAAGTCCATTAAAAATGGCCACGAAAGCAACAACTTGAAACTGCATGTATGCATGTAAATTCTAGGCCCTTTGACAATTTTGAGGATCCAACTTTATAGATATATAACTTGCTCACTAAAACACCAAATGAGAAACTTTCTGAAGCTAAAATGAGGGAGGGGAATTTGATCTACAACTCTCATGTTGAATTCGTTTTGAAATGAAACTAAGAAGCATCTCAAAAGTGGCCTCAAAAGTGGTTACTTGAAACTGATTAAACACTTGGCAAAAATTTTACTAAGTACAAACCCAATTACAACGTTAAGGTCTTGACTTTGAAAGAGAATAACTTGAGTTGTATTAAACCAAATGAGGAGTTCTTGGAACCATTGGAAAGAGGAAGACTTGTACTACAATTTTCATGTGGAAGTTGTCTTGAAAAGGATCTTGAATCTGGGTGAAAAATGGCCATGAAGTTGACTGAAATTAGTTGTAAATTAGCCAAAAATAGTAACCTTTCTTCAAAACCATAATTTCCATTTTTGGCAACTTTTCATAATCTTTGATTTTTTATGAATATCTTGACTTTTCTTGCTCAAATTTTAACCATAAACCATATTTAACTTGTAGAACACAATTTCGAGTAAAAAATCAAGAGTTGACTTTCTGATATGCTTAGTTGACTTTTCCCCCATTTAATCAAATTATTGATCATCTAAGCAATTGAACCTCTTCTGATTAAAATTGATGGCCAATTTATCACACATATACACTTAGGGATACATAGAATACCATGGAATCAAGTCTTGCTCAGAAAATCAGAAATAAACTAATTTTATCACAAACCCTAATTTCAGTCCAAAGATAGGAGATGGGTGCTCAACATTAAAACCCAGATTCTTCTGGTGAAAGTGGAGAAACTTTTGAACAAATATGTATTGAATGATGATATTATTAAAAATTTGGTCTATGGGTATGCCACACAATGAGATAATCAACACTCCTAGCTGAGGGATCAAAAGATAGGAGAGTGTGATCAACTTCCATCCTCTTGCAATTCTCAATCAACTGATGAAGTAATGGACCATTTGAGATGTCTTAGGGAATAAGAAACCCCTTGTAGCTTGAGTAATCATGAAGTTGAGGATATATCACCCTCCTTGCACTGATTGTGACCTCTCTCTCTTCTAAAGCCTAAAGAAGTTCATAAGAGAGATACCCTAATCCCATAACCATAGGACCAATGATATGCATGAGTGTATATGATGATAAAACATAAGCCGATTATGGTTGAAAAGAATAGGGTAAACTTTTGGGTACAACAATTGTACCCAATGTTTTAGTGCAAGGTGGAAAAAGGGGTAGATAAAACCTAGTGGGTGGCTCTGTGATGTCGGCAGCAGCCTCTGTGACATCCAATACCTCCTCTACCACACACAGGGTATGACACGTGTTGTATATACTCCCTCATATATGATACTTCCATGCGGACTTCATTCATCTGCATGGTGAGGTCACCCATGTTGAGCTCGGTCCTTTCAATAAAGTCAAGCTGATTCTCTCTGATCTGATCAATGGTGACTCTCATCTCCTCCTGCTGCCTTTGTATACTCCTAAGTAGCATGTCACACTCTGCATTAATATCATTTTGATGTCTAATCTCAATCAGGATGTCATCAAGAGTTGTCCTCATAGCGGTGTAGTCGTACTCATCGCGGGGTTGATATCTAGATGAGGTACCCACAAAAGAGTCAGGAAAAGCATGTGTGGTGTGTGCATGGGTGCCATTCTGGGGAGCCTCTTGCTCCATGCGATCAGGTCTGACATTATCATCATGGTCAGGGGCAATAGCATCAAAAATCCAGTTAGTGCTCAATCGCACATTAACGCGTGCGACGCAAGGCAAAGTAACTCCCGTCACCTCTCTATTACTAATCATCAAATAATACTTGTCGCTAGGTTTATTCTTAATAAGGCGCATGTTACGGAAGTAATCAAGATCTGTAAAAGGAGTCTCTAATGGCTCAAGGGTAGCCAACTTTGTGCTTAAGTCTAACACAAGGGCTATAGATGTAATCAACCCTCCAACACAAATAAGACCTCCTACCCTAACACTAGTAGACTGGAGATGTGCTAATAAGAAAGGTGTTAGGTTAACTTTTGTCGAAGATAATGCATAATAAATGAATAAAAGATCCATAGAATTTACGTTCCTAGTGTTTTCCCGGCCAAAGATAGTGTTGGCCAAAATGCGGTGCAAGCACCTAATGGATGGGTTCTGGATAGCAGTGGCTTTAAGAACTTCCCAGTCAGTGGTGGTTTTTCCTGTGAGTTTCCGCCAAAAGTCAAGAGCACTGGATTCTCATTCACTCTCTAGAGGGGTTTGGCATGTATATTCATCTCCATGAGGGAATGAAAATATATTGGCCATATGGTTTTGGCTAAACGTGTAATCTCTATTAAGCATTCTAAAATAAAAAGTGCATATGTTGCGCGATCCTCCTACAAGGGTGGCATATCTAAAAGAACTTAAAAACTCATAGGTAAGCCTAATGTATGTAGGGAAAGTTAAAGAATAAAAGTGAGACATACCTAGGTTATTAAGCATCCAATTAACACTGTAGGATAGGCCTAAATCACGAAGGGTAGCGTTATCGGGATACCTTATTGCCAAGACATTCCTCTTAAAAAGCTTATGATAACTGCTCCTTTGATTTTTGCCTATGATACCCTATGCGAATGTGAATGGTAAATGAATGAGAATGAGAAAATTGGCCTTGCTACCCTAGGAGGCATGGTAAATGAATGAGAATGAGAAAATTGGAAAGAAAGGGGTATGGAGATTGTGAAAAGGTAAGAATGAGAAAGGATGGATCTTGAAAAGATGGGTGGTTGTAGGTTTTATAATGATTGGAAGGAAATTGGATGGTTATGGGTTGAAGAATAGGAATAAATGGTGGTTAGAGTAGGAAGTTAAGAGATTTGAATGAGGGATTTTTGGAAAACGCATAAGATGGAAACGAAAAAATGGAAAACCTTTTGTTTTCCTGATATGGTGAATGCCATTAGGGCAATGACGAACACCAATTTCCTGGAACGTAGGGATTTCAAAAAGAGGCTAATGGCGAACGCCATTAGCATAATGGCAAACGCCATTAGCATAATGGCGAACGCCAAGTGCCTAAAATGCATATTTTTTAACTTTAAGCCTAAAAATAGTGAAGTTATATGTTCTTAAGGCCATGATACTGCTAGTTGAAATAATTGTTACAGAAGACCTTAATCGGAAACATAAAAATGCACGAAACTAAAGGAATTTACGATAAAAAATAAAAATAAACAACTGAAACCGAAATCATATTAATTGAAATAACAATAACATATGTCCTCATCGATATTTCAATGGTAAAGTAAACATAAACTGAAAAACAACAACAAAGGGAAAATACTGATGAAAAATAAACATTATAAACTAGAAAGCAGGGAAACAACGACACAAACAACAATACTAGCCATCACGACGTCTAATATTAGGCTCGAAGGAATGTCACAAGGAATAAACTTGCTGGAACATATGGTCGAACTGCTCGTTAGCAACGTCCATAAATACGAGGAGATCAACTCGAAGAGAAGTTAGTCATCCTCTAAGAAAATCAACTTCAGACTGCAAAGCATGGATATCAGTGTCGAAATTAATGGGAGGATTAATATGATGAGCACCAGAGACGTATGAAGCAACATCAAGGAGATTGGAATTTCGGTTTTCATAAGGCTGAGGACTATCAGGTGATGTGGGAGACTCACTTTGACCCTCCAAATTATAAAGCCAATTATCCCGGTTGTGAACATTTATCTTCTCATGGTTAGGTACTGTAAATTTAAGGACCACCTGGTTATTAATTAATAGCTCAAATTCTATCGGTCCTAAATTAGATATGATGCTACGGTTAAATAAAAAGTTCAGGTGCATGGAACAGATACCTCCAAAGGCATGTATGCGATTAAATGGGTATCTTAGGCCAATGGCATCAATAATCATAATGACTAACCCTCCAATGAGAATAGTACCTTGGATCTCTCGGGTAATTCTGTCTAAGTTCACTAACATAAAATTAGCAGCATTTACGGGTCTACCATGGGAGGCATAATACATGATTAACAACTCATCTCTAGAAACAGAGATAATGTTTTCTTCCTTACTAAATAGAGTGTGGGCTAGGATTTTGTGGAAGTAGTGGATAACAGGGTTGTGAATGTTTTCAGAAAACATAGTGTGTGGCTCAGGGTGGTAGTTTCAGGTTATAGTTCCCCATAAATAGTCAAGGTCAATGTTGGTAAAGGCATCATCTGGAGTTATGGTAAAAGCATCTGGGCCATTAGGAAATTCTAAAAGGCTAGCCATCTCATGGTGGGTGAAATAAAAATTAGTCCCCAAAAGTCTAAAGGTAGCCAGACCTCTGCTAAATCCAAATCCTCTATTAGGATCTAGTAAAGGGAACTCAAAAACTCAAGGGTAAGCCTACGATACGGGATAAACCTCTTCCTCACAATAAAGTTATCCCAACCTATCTGGTTAAGAAGGTACATCACACTGTCTCGGATTCCTAAGGTGGTCATGGTGAGTCCATCAAGATAAATAGATAATGTCATATCTCTCTGAGCTAAAACTTCTAAACGTATCATCTGAGCTTCATTCCTAAAGACAACCTCCATGTCATCAACATGTTGCATTCTCCTTAGTTATTATTGAGTTATCTTAACCTACGTTAGCCTGAAAGTACACGAAGATTATGTTATTAGTTAATTGAATCGCATGTAGTGCTAAAAGAGATAATAATAGTAATAATAATAATAATAATAATAATAATAATAATAATAATAATAATAATAATAAGAAGAAGAAGAAGAATAAAAGTAAAAAAAATAAAAAATAAAATAAAATATAGAAGTAACAACTATAGTAAGTGAAAATAAAAACTTAAGATCGTGGGTTGCCTCCCACGTAGTGCTTCGTTTACTGCTGGGAGCTTGACATTAATTCAGAATGGGGCTATTCTTTCAAAAGAGCGGGCAACTCTTCTAATTTGTAACTCATGCAGAAATCCTTGTTTTCTAGTCTTTGGTAATGCTTAAGTCATTGCCCATTTACGACGAATGTCTCACTGGATTTACCTCTTATTTCTACTGCTCCACTTTGGAAAACTCTTATGACCTCAAAAGGGCCAGACTATCTAGAACTAAGTTTGCCTGTAAATAATTTAAGTCGAGAATTAAAGAGAAGGACTATGTCACCCTCGTTGAATTCTCGCCTTGTTATTCGTTTAGCATGCCACTGTTTGGTTCTTTCCTTGTAAATCCGGACATTTTCATAGGCATCTAAACTAAGTTCTTCTAGTTCATGGATATCTAAGATTCTTTTCTCTCCCGAGGCTGTGTAATTCATGTTTAGGGTCTTAACGGCCCAATAAGCTTTATGCTCGAGTTCTACAGGCAGGTGACATGATTTACCATAAACTAGCTTAAATGGAGTGGTTCCTATCAGAGTTTTATAAGTTGTCCAATAAACCAACAAAGCTTCATGAAGTTTTGATGACCAATATTTCCTAGAAGTTGCAACGGTTTTCTCTAATATTTTCTTAATTTCTCTATTGGAAACCTCAACTTGCCCACTTGTTTGAGGGTGGTAAGGTGTTGCTACTCGGTGTCAGACTCCATATTTGAGCAATAGACTTTCAAAGATATTTTAAATGAAATGGGAGCCACCATCGCTAATGACAATCCTCGGTACACTGAATCTAGGAAAAATCACATTCTTGAAAAGTTTGATGACTACTCATGCATCATTAGTAGGAAAGGTTACTGCCTCGATCCATTTCGATATGTAATCAACTGCAATGAGTATGTATTTGTTACCAAAAGAAGATGGGAAAGGGCCCATGAAATCTATACCCCAAAAATCAAATACTTCTACTTCTAAGATACCTTTCAAGGGCATCTCATCATGTCTAGAGATATTGCCAGTGCGTTGACACCGGTCGCAATTTATATCCGTGGTGTTGACATCTTTCCAAAGATTAGGCCAAAAGAGACCAGATTGTAAGATCTTCGCACAAGTCTTTGAGGTGCTTGCATGCACTCCATAGGGTGCAGAGTGGCAATGAGATATGATATCATTTACTTTCCATTCAGGGATGCATTAACGGAAAATACCACTGACGCCTCTCTTGAAGAATAGGGGTTCATCCCAATAGTAATGTTTAAGATCATGAAAGAATTTCTTCTTTTGCTGGTAAGTTAAGTCTGGTGGAAGTAATCCAGCTGCTAAGTAGTTGACAAAGTCAACATACCATGGCAACATGGTTTTGGTGCAAATTGATTCCACAACTTCATTAGTTTCTATGTCATTATACATCAAAGAACATTTGACTGTTTCACTTTCACTTTCTAACTAGGCTACAAGTCGATCGTAGGGGAAATCGTCATTGATGGGCACTTGTTCGGGTTTTAGGTCCTCAATCCTAGAGAGATGATCTACTACCATGTTTTCAGTGCCTTTCTTATCCTTAATATTTAAATTAAATTCTTGTAAAAGCATAATCCTTCTTAAAAGTCTTGGTTTAGCATCCTTCTTACTTAACAGATACCTAATTGCGGTGTGGTCGGTATAGACAGTTATTTTGGCTCCTACTAAGTAGGAACGAAATTCATCCAAAGCGAACACAACAACTAGGAGTTCCTTTTCTGTGGCGGCGTAGTTCATCTGCGTGTTGTCTAAGGTTCTACTTGCATAGTAAATCACATGAATCTTTTTATCCTTTCTTTGTCCTAAGACAACCCCAACGACATAATCATTAGCATCACACATTATTTCAAATGGCTTACTCCAAACAGGTGGTTGCATAATAGGTGCGGTAATAAGAGCATTTTTAGATGTTCGAACACTTTTAAGCAGTCTTCATCAAATATGAATTCAACATCTTTCATTAGTAAGCCCGTTAGTGGTTTGGTTATTTTAGTGAAATCTTTAATGAATCATCGGTAGAAACTGGTGTGTCCTAAGAAACTGTGAATTTCTCTAACGGTTTTCGGAGGTTGAAGATTTTATATAACTCCTATATTTGTTTTATACACTTAAATTCCTTGGTCAGATACAACATGTCCAAGTATGATTCTTTGTCGAACCATGAAATGGCATTTTTCCCAGTTTAATGCGAGATTGACTTTAATGCATCTTCCAAGTACCTTTTTTAGGTTCGAAAGACATCCTTCAAAACTTTACCCATAAACAGAGAAGTCGTCCATAAACACTTCCATTATGTCGTCTATAAAATCAACAAAGATCGACATCATACATCTCTGAAATGTTGCAGGAGCGTTACACAGTCCAAACAACATTCGTCGATAAGCAAATGTACCATAAGGACAAGTGAAGGTAGTCTTTTCTTGGTTATCAGGATGAATGGGAATTTGCAAGAATCTTGAGTATCCGTCTAAATAACAGAAATGAGAATGTTGAGCCATTCATTCAAGAATTTGATCGATGAAAGGTAATGGAAAATGATCTTTACGAGTGGCTTTATTCAGTTTTCTATAGTCTATGCACATCCTCTATCCGGTTTGAATTCATTTTGCTATGGATTCACCCTTTTCGTTACTGACAACTATAACACCTCCCTTCTTTGGTACGACATGTATTGGGATAACCTAGTTACTGTCGGATATCGGGTATATAATTCCCGCTTCTAATAGCTTTTTTACCTCCTTTTTTACTAGATCGCTCAAGATAGGATTTATTCTTCTCTGATGTTCTCTAGAGGTTTTACAGTCCTCCTCTAGCATAATGTGATGCATACATATAGAAGTACTTATTCCTTTTAGGTCTGAGATGTTATAGCCTAAAGTTGTTGGATACTTTCTTAAGACATGAAGTAATTTTTCAGTTTTTATCTGTCCTAAGTCAACGTTGACTATTATTGGTCGTTCAAGTTCAGTGTCTAGGAATTCATACCTTAGGTCCTTGGATGGTGTTTTAATTTCTAAAGCAGGTTTCTTTGGGCATGGCATTGGATTGAGTGTTAGTGCTAGACATTCCCTCAGATTGTCATCTACGTATGGCTCACGCCAATTATCGTCTTCGAATGTAGGAAGGGCTGGAATCTTTAGTACTTCAGTATTATTAGATGGTTACCTCTCCCTTTCTTTCACACATTCGTCGATGACGTCTAAGAGACAACATGAATCTTCTATAGTTGACGCCTTTAAGAATTGAGCTAAAATAAATTTTACTTTTTCTTTACCAGCTTCAAAAGTTAGCTTTCCTTTCTTGACATCTATGATGGCTCTAGCTGTGGCTAAAAATGGTCTTCCTAATATAATAGGGATGTTGGAATCCTCCTTTATATCCATTATTACATAGTCGGTAGGAATATAGAATTGACATATACGAACGGGAACGTTCTCTAGCATACCTATTGGAAATTTAATAGAATGATCAACTAGTTATAGAGACATCTTCGTTGGTCTTAGTTCTCCTAAATTGAGTTTCTTGCATGTGGATAAAGGCATTAAACTAACATTGGCTCCTAAATCGCACAGAGCTTTGTCTATGATAAACTTTCCGATTACACATGGTATGGAAAAACTGCCTTTGTCTTTCAGCTTATGAGCCATGTTGTTTTGAATAATAGCGCTACACTCAGCAGTAAGCATAAAAATTTCATCATCCTCAAGCTTTTTCTTATTAGATAAGACATCTTTAAGGAATTTAGAATATGAAGGCATTTGCGTAATGGCTTCTATGAATGGTATATTGATATTAAGCTGCTTCAGAAGTTCTATGAATTTCTTAAATTATCCTTCATTTTTGGACTTAGCAAGTCTTTGAGGATAAGGTATAGGTGGTTTGTATGGTGGTAGAGGCACATAAGGTGTTTCTTTATTTTCGGCCTCTCCGTTTTTGTCTTCCTTTCCATTTTCAGTTGGTTCGTTTACCTTTTCAATTCCTTTACCAGATTTTTAAGACATGGCTGGATTTTGGAGTCTTGAGTCAACTGGTTCATCTAATTTTGTCCTACTTCGCAATGTGATAGCATTATCATGACCTTTCGGGTTTGGTTGTGGTTGACTAGGAAATGCTCCAGTTGGGGCTGCTATTGTTGCTTGTTGTTGGGCTACTTGGGAAATCTGAATTTCTAATATTTTATTAGGGTATCCATAGCATCAAGCTTACTTGACATTTGCTTCATCAGTTCGCTAGTATGAGCATTTTGATTTGTGAAATATTTGTTTTATTGAGCTTGAGCATTCATAAAGTTCTCCATCATGATTTCCAAATTTGACTTTCTAGGTGCTTGTGGAGCAACATGGGCTCCTTTCTGATAACCAGGTGGAATATCAGGCGTTGGGTTTGGAGGAAACAAAGCAATGTTATTTTTATAAGAAAAGTTCGGATGATTTCTCCATCCGGGATTGTAAGTGTTGGAATATGGGTTTCCTTGAGCGTAATTTACTTGGTCGGTAGGAATACCAGCCAATAACTGACAATCAGCATTAGTGTGCCCAGGGGTTCCATAAAATTAACAGTTTGGTGCTACTGCAACTACGATAGTTGCTGGTGTTATGGCTAAGCTTTCGATGTTTTGAGTAAGTGCATCCACTTTAGCATTGACGCGGTCTATGCTATTAACTTCATACATTCCACCTTTCGGAGTTGGTTTTTCGATAGTAGCGCGTTCACCTCCCCATAAGAAATGATTTTCAGCCATGTTCTCGATGAGTTCATAGGCTTCATCATATGGTTTGTCCATTAAAGCACCGCCAACTACAACGCTCAAATTCATTTTAGTGTTGTACAAAAGACCATTGTAGAAAGTATGGATAATCAGCCATTGCTTAATTCCATGGTGTGGACAAAGTATCATCATGTCCTTGTATCTTTCTCAAGCGTCGAAAAGAGATCTGTTGTCTTTTTGCTTAAATTCGTTGATTTGAGCTCTTAGAATAGCCGTCTTGCTTGGTGGGAAATATTGAGCTGAGAAGACTTTTTTCAACTCGTCTCATGTGGTTATAGAGTTCGAAGGTAGAGATTGGAGCCAAGCTCTAGCTCTATCTATTAAGGAAAAAAGTAAAAGACATAGTCTAATCGCTTCGGGACAGACACCATTTGCTTTCACTGTGTCTGCGTACTACACAAACACTGACAAACGTAATTTTGGATCGTCTGTAGGACTACCTGAAAATTGGTTTTGTTGAACTGCTGATAACTGTGAAGGTTTCAACTCGAAATCGTTTTGGTTGATGGCAGGGGCAGCAGTGTTGTTGTGTGGTTCCTCCTGTGAAGTAACATCATAATACTTAAGAGGACGATTTTGTGGTCCTTCAGCCATTACAGGTTTAGATTTTGATTTTTGCTTTGGAAAAGGAAGATTATACTTAATATGGAAATTGTGAATTTGGCGTTGTAAGTTTATAAAACGCTCGACTTTGTTAACTGGTTGTTCTAGCTTTTCGTCTTGTGAACAAGTGCTTGGCATACAATTGACGCTTTAGAAGGGTAAATAAAATAAAAGTTGTCTTAGTCTATACTGCGCAACAACAGAATAACAATATTGACTAAATTATTCCCCGGAAATGACGCCCAAAACTTGATCGTGACTAACGTGTCTGTCGAATAATAACTTCAAGTATACAGTTTATCGTGTAGTTTTAAAAGACTGTTGAACCCACAGAGACTAATAATCAAACTAATGTTATCTATCATTGCAATGCAAAGCTAAGGCTAAATATTAAAAGGATACAAATGTAAATATAAACGCTAATTGTTAGAGGTTTGAAAATGATGACAAAACGAGCTCGAAATATGGATTCCGTGTTCCTAAAGGACTTTGTAGAATTCAGGTGCTAATTACGATTAGATTAAGTACCGTAGAAAATATTGATTTAAAGACTCCGTCTCACACTCTCATGCTATTGACTAAAACCACACTTCCTAACCATAGGATTTTGCTCTCGCTCGTCCGTTTCAATTAGAAAGAATATTTTGAAAACCAATGAGATCCTAAATGATGCCTAAAGCGCTCTCGCTATTTTAAGGATCGATGCCTAGTTTCTACTATCTGGTTCCTTCCTCACACTCTCGCTCTATCGGCTTAAACCTTAGTTTGTTCTTCACTCTCGTGTCAAAACAATGAAACATACAATTGGAAACTAAAACTAAAACATAATTTAATCACAATTCGCGTCTATTATTTCTACCGAATCCCAACGGTAACGATGGTTCTCATACGCCAAACTCAAGGATATTTAGTAAGACATTATTTTAATTAAAAACAACATGATCAAAGCAACTAAACTTAAAAACATCATGGCATGTAATTTAGTAAAGACAATAACAAGTATAAGCAATAAAGTAGTAAAAACCTGAAATTAAAGAAAACAGAAACTTGAATTGAAATGAAAATGCTAGCACGATTGTTCTTGATCCAAGAGTACAATACAAATAAAATGAAAACACGTGTGACAATCCCTCGATATGAGTTATTGTCACTTTTAAAGGTAAATTATGCCTAAGACTATGAAGCAAATTCGGAAGAGCTTCCGTACAACTTGGATGCCTTTGAAACATCCCGAGGAGTCCTATTTATAGAGCTTTCCCCTTGTAACTTCCTATGGTTGTGCCAACAAAGTGGAGGGAAAAGAAAGTGGGAAAAATAGTTGAGAAACTGCTCTCACGCAAAAAATTACTTCTCCATGATAATAGCGACGCCATTAGGGCAATGGAAAACTCTATTGCCTTGGTCATTAAATGACGTCGCATTCCTGGACAATGGCGAATTCCATACGCACACGGAGAATGCCATATTAACCGAATGGGAAAAATCTTGTTCTTTTGGTTCTCTTTTGGTTCTCTTTTGCTCTTTTTCCAATTTGATTTCAAATCTGCACTGAATCTAGCTGACAACTACAAAATGAATAAAAATGAACTAAAAGGTGATAAAACATATTGAAATAAATACGAATAACATGTGACATAAGCTTGAAAACATGATACGATTACTCGTTATCAATGAGCCTTAAGTAGTAAAGAATGAATGAGAGTGGAAAATCCTATTAACTCATTTTGAATATCTTTGGGTACGGGAAAAATGACCCAGTTGCTCATTGTAATCACCTTTACTCATAGACTTAAGTGTGGTTCATATCAAATAACTGCCAAGTCTCCTTATATTATCACACCACTTATCTTGCCTCTTCAGTCTCTTGTTGTGTTCAGTCGTAGTGGGCTAAACCATGAAAGCTCTGACTTTATCATTGCACGATGAGAATACATAGGCACGAGGATTCAGATCTTCCGCGAGCTACCTTTTTTATTTCTACCTTATTTACCAATTCCCCGTTCACCAATCAATACCATCTTTTTGAGATCAAATATCACTTTTCCTTGGATTCCATGCACATCCTTTTAGGACGATATAGCAGCATCCCACCTTCTAAACCAAGAGTTGTTTGTCTCGTACACAAACACTTTATTCCTTCTTTTTTGGCTAAAATGCATGTGTCCTCTTTGGTTCAGAGTTTATTCCTTCATGGATCCAAGATACCATTCTTCTTTGATTTCAAATTCTTTGTTCCTTACAGTGATACATTATTCCCTATACTAAACAAAACTGCAGTTAACTCTTGAATTTATGTTTATCTTGTGAGTTTAGGGTTGCTTAGACAAACATCTCTTTGTTTCTACCATTCGGTTAGTACAAGTTATACTTTTCATCACTTATCTCTCTCTTTGTTATCGTAGTTCCACGAACTACGAATGCTCTGACTTTCTCAGTGCACGATGAGAATATGTAGGCACGAGGATGTGAATCCTTGGCAAGCACAATCATAATTATTCCTTCTTCCTTAGGGCACCATTCATATCTTTCATGAACCATTATCGACCTTCAATCATTGAACCGTTCACCTCAGTAACATACTTTTTCTTTGAAACCAAATATAGTTTTCTTTGGAATTCCATATATACCCTTTTAGGACGATATAACGACAATCCGCATTTGTACCTAGAGTTGTTTGTCTCGTATACAAACATTTTATTCCTTCTTTTTTGGCCAATAAGCATGTTTCCCTCTATGATACAAGTTTTATTCCTTATATGGATTCCAATATACCATTACCTTTGGTTCCAAACTATACCTTTTCGGTCACTTTTACCAAATACTTCAGTTCTTTGACCTTGGTCACTTTTCTCTATTCATTCCATTCATCTCCATGATCCATTCATAATCTTATACCTTCATTTACTTCATGTGATATACTGTTATCTTTGAGCCAAATACACTATCTCTTTGAGCTCCATCTTGTGCCAGCTTGTGAACTAAGAGTTATTTGTGCTATGAAACAAAACACTTAAATCTCTTTATTTTAGGCTATACCATATATTGGCAGACGCTTCCGACTATCCACATATTGGTCAATGCCAATTTTACTCTTGGGTTCAGTTTTATCCCTTTTTGGAGTTCAAATCATATAATCCTCTAGTTTAGACCATACCTTTATCACTCTCTTTTCACCTCCCACCATTAGTTCTATGAACTAGGGAGCTCTGAATTCCTTATTGCACTATAAGGATACGTAGGCATGAGGGCCCCAATCCTCACCGAGCACTCTATCTATTCTTTTCTTTTCCCTTTATCCCTTTTGTGAGTAATCCTTAGATATAACACTTATCCGAGCAAGAAAAATCAAAATGGTTCCCGTTGAGTACAACATATGTCACCTTCCCCTTGCATAACCTACTTCCTTACCCAGTTATCTCTTTCCCCTGGGTTTTATAGGTGTTTTCCCTTCTCTTTGGGTATAAATAAAGTTCGGTGATGACTCTGTTGTATGTTCGAACGTGTGATATGTTCGGGTATATTTCTGCTAGCTTTAGGTTGGGTAACGGGTTAGGTCAAACCCAGTCCAACCCAACCCGTGTACACTCCTAGGTTTCACCATCGACCACTCGCCGAGAACTAGTTTTAAGAAAATGGACTACCATACGGGAACTGGTTTTAAGAAATTGACTGTCAGACGAGAACTAACTATCAAATCGTCTACCATACGAGAGCTAATTTTTGATGTTTGATTTTTCATGCTATGGCCATATGCTCGATGAATGAGGTGATATGCATGGCTAACTCTGGAGTTAAGTGACATGATTAATGCATAAGAATGATTTATGTAATGACTTGAAGGTTTCCAAAATGATGCCCATGTGGTGGGTAATCGATGGAAGATTCTTTTGCAACAAAGAATTTTTGTCAAAAGGAAAAGGTTATTTGATAGGGTGATATCATGGTTTTCCGAAACTCATCTTGAACTTAACGGTAATGACGTATGGAAAAGTTTCTTGAGCAACTTGAAAGTATAGAGAGGACTTGCCCATATATGGATCATCTTACCCCTTATGTTGGGTCTTTGAAGAATTTCTCCTCTAAAGGAGCTTGGAAGCAGCTTGCCATGAGACGACCTCGAGATGGCTCACTCTAATGCTTGAATATAATAATGGTATGCCCCTGATTAAATAATTTTTATAATGGGAGACCTCTAATTAACTATCCTTTGGAGGGTTAGACCCATTTAGCTCTTTATGGTAACTCGCCCTAGTATGAGTCTGGAATATTTGCTTCTCGATTACCCGTCTCTTTAGGTGATTGGCTTGGATTGACTGATGCTCAAAGTGATTTTCCCCTTCCTAGACTTCTTTCACCTGATCAAGTTCCTCAACTAGATGTATTGTTGGGACTCATTTGATGCTAAATGTTGACTTGCAATTAAAATGGTTCATTCAGAAATGGTAATTTTAATGCAGTGCTTATGGAAAATTTTAAAATCAGTCATTATTGAAATGATGGTGATATACAGTGAACGAGTCAATGATTAGAACATAATTCTCATCTAGCCTTTCACCGTGTGTAAGGTGGTATGATCAATACAAATGATCAACAAAGATCGTTTAGAGTCAGGTTAATGCAATCTTACTGTAGTATGATTTCAAAATAAACCTTGCCTCAACTAGGTCTTTTAAGGGTTGTAACATGGTCTGATTCGCGGTTATCGAAATAAAAGGATATAAGGCTCAAAATTTAGTTTTATCCATTCTTCTTGATCACGGTTATCTCCAATCCTACGTTCAGTTAATTGACACACACATTCAATGTCTAAGAGGATTCAAAGGTGTAATGGTAAAGATGAGGATTCAAGATGATATTTTCTTGAAATGACAGTCACATTATTTTGTTTTCTTTGTTTCTATTGAGGATTTGATGACCTATTTTAATTTATTTTTTTATCCCTAATTTTTCTTGGACCGCTTCTTTGAAGCTTTTAGTCCACCAGGATGCCCTAATTTTTTCCTAAGCCATCTTGTGTGGTATTAGACTTAGAGGGCTTTTTCATTTTATTTGAAAGGATTATGACGGCCTTGCTATTGCTTTTTTTAGGAACAACCATTTTAATTTTTTTGGCTTTTATCAACTTCTTTGGAACTTCAAGATGTGTTCTAAGAGAACATTTATTTTATCCTCTAGTGGGATGTTTCCTCTTGCAATTTGAATTCAAAGTCAGATTAACTAAACAAACTACCCTACCTCTGGTTAAGATTAAGGGTTTTAAATTCAAAAGAAACACCAACTTATATGCTCAATGGTTGACTAGGTATTAAGTATTTTTCACTTCAGTGTTTGGGGATTTGAAATAATGCCTTACATCATCAACAAAGTTCTAATTGAAAGCATACCACAATAATTTCGGGTGGTTTTCATCATCCTCCCTCCAATCTTTGCTTAAACAAAAGTTTGATAAAGAAAGTGAGTGGGAGAAGTATTGATTTTTTTGCATAAATGAAGGAAAAATTACAAGAGTGAATACGGATGGATTTATTCAAAAAGTGCATGATCATTTCATTAATATTACCATTAAACAAATAACAATGCTTAAAAGAAAACAACATTTAACATGCAAAGAAAATAAAGATAAAAAAATGAAACAACCAAATGATTGTTAGCACAGAGGATGAACTTCCTTGTCTTGATCTTGTTGTGTTAGCTCTCTTCAGAGTTGGAGGTTTTCATGTTCACTAAGGCCAGTATAGTAATTATCTTCACCCCTATTCTCGACTATTTCTTCCATAGCATAGATTGACGGACCCACATGACCATGTGAAGGATTATTGTTGTTGATTTAAAGGCCTTAAGGCGTAAATGAAATCACTTTGGAATCAATAAAATCTTGTACCTTACTCTTGAGTTATTTGAAGTCCTCGGTTGAATGTCTTGGTGCACCGGTGTGGAAAACACATTGCGCATTGGCGTAAAAGTCATGTGGGTATAGAAAAGGAATTGGGTTTAATTTCTTTGGCATTATCAGTCCATAGTTGATCAAGTATGATAGTATATGACAACATGTCTTCGGAAAAGGATCAAATTGTCTCTTTGACCTTTTAGTGTACTGTCGTTGCTATTGTGGAGCATGATAACATTAGTGTGGATGTTGTTGTGACATCTGTTATTGATGCTGCTTCAGAGCTTTAGCTAGTTGATCTTGGGGTCTTGGCAACTGTCACTGGTACTAAGGCATGAGAAGTAGTGGTTGCTGATAGGGCACTACGGGTTGCTCATTTTTAGCCATTTGAAGATTGGGGTCAGCAAGCTTTTCGACATTAGCATGACGGTCTTCAAGTTATTTTCCTTCAACCTTATCGCTGGTCATATACCTTTTTTATCCATGTCCCACTTCTCCCTTGCTTCTGCTGGCATCAGTTATGACATTGGAAATCCATGGTGGTATCTCAATGCTCTCGCAAGGAAATAATGGTATCTCGTTAGCAACATCCTCGAACTTTTCCTTGTGGTACAAAACCTTAAGGAGTTTCAGAGGTCCCTTGCCTTTCTCACTATTTGGCTTGGAAATCAAAACATCTGCACCTGAGCCTTCTTCCTTGAGTGTTAGTGACTTTATGTCAATCGACTTTTGCAACTTTAGCTTAAAACTCTTGCATTCCTCGATGGAGTTCCCCACTACTTCGGTACGAAATTTGCACTTGACCCTCTGATGGTCTTCTTTAAAGACTAGGCTCTTGTTGTTGATCAGATCTTGCACCATGTGCTTTTAGCACAAAACAAGTATCCAGATCGTGTCCCATTGGCCCTTTATAGAATTCATATGTTACATTTGGGTTGTACCATGATGAGTAGGGTATGGGTGTAGGCGTGAGATCACGAGGAGTCACCAAAGAGTTATGGATTAGCTATGGGTAGAGCTTACTATATGGCACAGGAATCAGGTTATCGTGATCTTTATTCCCCTTGTTTTAATTCTAATTCTTGTTCCGACTCCGATTCCGGTGATTTTGAAGAGGAATAGCCAAAGGATGTTGAGGTGCCGATTTGGAAGCCAAAGGATGAAGATGAAATCCTAAGGGAGGGCCATATGTTGGAAAAAGAGGAGTTTCCATATGGAATTTCCCTTGACTTTGGGTAACACTGGATGGATATGGAACAATAGCTCCCTTTGCTACAACAATGGGTACGGGGTAACTCTCTTTTCTCAACAAGGCTTGTACGGTTTCCAAGAACCATCCCATTTGGCTCTTCAAAAGATTGAGTTCCTATTTCAATGCTTCTTGACCTTTCCTTAGCTCGTCCATCATCTCCAAAGACATGGTTCTTTAATCTAGTAGTGTGTCGGGAATCACCTTGTTGGTTATGGACATAGATGGATGAGTTTTTTTTTTTGTTTTTTTAATGATAAGCCATGCATGCTGGTGAATGCAAATGCAATGGTATGTGAATGGATGCAATGTGATTCCATCTATTTTTTTGTTGTTTTTTAGACATATGGGTTCAAAGGTCCGAGGTACGGATGAACCAGATTGCTTTTCACAAAACAAGGTTCTCACTGGGTATGATATAAGGTTTGTAAAAGGTTCCTAAAGTCATGGATCTACAAGAATATTTGTCGGTTACGGCAACTACATGTTGTTTTGTCAACTCCTTCAAGTGAATCTAATCAAGGCAAGGTCTTCGCGTCGACCCTAACGAGAGCTAAATCTCAGGGACCCGCATTACGCAGCCATCGACTTCGCTCCTAAACGTGGTTCTCAGAGTCACGGATTCGCAATAATGTTTTTTGCTTACGGAAACTACATGTCGGGCATCAACTACTTCAAGAGAATCTACTATGAGCGAGGTGTTTGTACCGACCCTTGTGAGAACTACGTCTCAGGGACCCGTACTACACGACTATCGACTTAGTTGGCCAAAGGGTTAAAGGTTCTACAAAGGTCCTTAGAGTCACTACATGTCGGGAAACAACATTTTCATAGGATCTACTCTAAGTGAGGTTCTCATGTCGACCCTTATTAGAACTACATCTTGGGGACCCGCACTACTTAACCTCGTCCTATCTCATGTTTTCAATATAAACTCGAGTAGAGAGTCTTTCTCATAAGGTTGTTTGCAATCAGAGTATCAATCTAATATTGCGTCACAATAGAGCCATATAACAGATTGTAAGATACAATAACACAATAAAAATAAAATAATAAGATAAAGAAAAGCCACACAAGTAAATAAATAAAAACATAAACAAACCAAACTAGGCTTGACTCACTTAGGGAAGTTATCCCCAACAGAGTCGCCATCAGTCGTACCTCAGAAAATGAGAACACGACCTCGCGATGCACAATCGCACGCTCGCGAGATGGACTTAACAGAGTTGACACCGAACTTTATTTATTCCCAAAGAGGGAAATGGAAAATATCGATAAAATATCTAAAAGAACAACACTGATTATGGTCGTCACAACCAAATCAGGCTTCGAGAGTCGCTTACGCAAGGGGAAGGTATTAACACCCCTCACATGTGTTGTACTCAACGGGAACCACTTGGTGTAGCGGTGTATTCGTCACTTTATGATTTATTGATTAAATCAAAAGCAAAGCATACAAAGAATCGAGTCGCCACCGCACTTTTATTTATCCAAAGGAATGGCTAAAAAGCGAACAAATGCCTAAGAAGTTTTACACATAGAAAACTAATGAAAAGATCAGAGATCTGGGTAAGGGGTTAATTACGCAATGGGAAGGTGTTAGGCACCCAAAACGTCCTAGGTACTCCTAGGGAACCTCTTTTCACAACTTGTTGTACGAAATGTTATTTGTTTATGAAATATTTATTGTGCAAACATTGATTGAAGGGATGAGAAAAGAATATACAAGTTATTATTTTTGTGTTTGAACGGATGAACCCGTTGCCTACGTACCTTTCCATGGAAGGTAAGGATCAAAACGCCGTAGTTCGGCTAAAAGATTTCCAAAAGTGTGGGTGAATTGATTTTAAAACAAAAGCCCTAAGGTCTTTCGTTATCCACGGGAGAAAACTCAACCTATACAACCACAGGTCCACCATGTGAGAAAAGGCTTCAACTTGCTAGTGAGGGGTTAACCCTATAATAAGCAAGGAAGTCTTACAATTCAATCACTAAGGACAAAAGGTGAGATTAACATCAACCAACTAGGATAAATCAAACCTATGGCTAAGGTCTGAAAACTTATCAGGAAAGTGGACTTGAGCCACAAAACAATTGAATGAGTGGAATTAATCAATTAGGATTATTCACAAAAGTGGTCAAAGTATGATTAGAATTCAATTCGAAAGAAGTATTATGAAATGAAGTTTGAAAAATCAGAGGCTTAGGGCCTAGGTTTCTAATTTGAAAACAAATGAAAATGTTTGCACAATAGTTTTCAAGTTTTGGATTAAAATGCAAAATGGAGGTTTAAAGAAACAAAAGGTGGGAGGGTGAGGAAGTAAAACTTCTTAGATGTTCACCTCTTGAGATCATATATAGATGATTCAAGTGATTCCTTTGGAATAGGCAACAATGCAAATAACAGATGGACAAAGTAAATGGATATCGGATGCCAATCAATGGACTTATTCCAATCTCACAAAACAAAATGGATACCGAATGCCAATCAATGGACTTACACCAATCTCCTAAAACAAAGATAAACATGGATACCAGATGCCAATCTATGGACTTATACCAATCTCCTAAAAACAAAGAAACAAGGATACCAGATGACAATCTATGGACTTATAGTAGTCTCCTAAAAACAAAGAAACAAGGATACCAGATGCCAATCTATGGACTTATACTAGTCTCACAAGGAATGATCATAGGAAACAACTGCCAATTAATGGACTTACAATTGACTCCTCACAGAAAACAAATAACAAATGCAATAAGCAAGAGGAAACAAGTTGCCAATCAATGGTCTTACACTCGACTCCAAGGAAAAGGAATGCCAATGAATGGTCTTAGTTCCAAATCCTACCAGATCATAGGAAACAACTGCCAATAACTGGACTTACAATTGACTCCTCAATGGACAAAACAAAATGTTACAAAGTAATGAACAATGATTATGAAATGATATACAAGTAATGATGATAAATGCACCAAGGCACACATAAGCAAATATGCACAGATGGATCAAGTAAGCAAACAAACAAGTCAATTAGCACACACTATATACAATCAAATAGGCTCAAGCAAGGTTAGGCTTTACAGCCAACTGGAATGGGGTATTTTGAGCTCTTAACCCTAACATTGAGAGTTAGGGTGAAGCAGATGAAAAGGAGATGAGGGGTGTACCTCATAGCTCTTATCCCTGGTCAGGGAGAGCTTTGATCAATGGAAAGTGTGGGAGTTCAGAAAGTTGGAACTCTTCTCCACAAATGGTTGACTCTATAAGATCTTGGGTTATTATTCACCATGCATCAACACATGGTGTGAGCAAGGTGAATGACACACTGAGTAGCAGGAGATGGATTACACATCTCTTTTATCTGCCAATTGCCTCATAAGAGGACTTTACCTGCTTGGCACAAAATTAAACAAGCACAAACATTGCCTCTTAAGGAGGGCTTCAGACAGGTGCCTACCAATAACAGTAGGTCTTCCAGACTACATGAAGATTAGGGATTATACCTAAGTGGTTAAGCAACCAAGCAAAGCAAAGTTCAAAATGAACTTAAAGCAACTTAGGTACCTGTGGAAACAACTAAACAAATCAGTACAATGCTCAGACAAATAGACAACAGTCAATAAGCAACAGACAATCCCAATGTACAAAATGTGTAAGCCAAAAGGCAAACTCAAATGAGTTAGCATCAACCTACAAAACACACAAGTGTTAGTAATCAAAAGCAAACATCAACATTCACATGATGAAGCATCATCAACTATGGAACTTGGATGCTCAACCTGAAATCAAAGCTCACATGTAAGCAACAAACCACTAGGTCAAAGCCTAGGGTCAAAGATGGAGAAAAACTTCAAAACAGGAGCTGAAATTTAACACAAAGCAACTTCAAACACATATTGACATATCTTAAAAAGGCTCACATCAAAATCAATCATCAAATGCATTTCATGATCAAAAGAAGTTCAAGGCAATTTCAAAGCTCATATGTGATCATCATGAATGAAAAATTCAAATCAAAACAGAAATGATTCAAATAAATCTGGAAAAAATCATGAGCAATCAAGACATCTAACATGATCCACATACAAAAAAATCAGAAACATTGGACATCATTTGGCATGGAAATCACATTGTACAAGTTGAACATTCAAAGGTGTGACACAAATTGTCACACCAAGTTAGCACAAGCATTAAACAGAAATGGTAATTGAGAAAAATGTCAAACCAAAACCAAAATGTCCAGCAATGTGTCTAGAATTAACATGCAAAATTTCAGGTTCATTGGATAAGAAACAAGCATTTCACAAAGAGATAAGCAAGGCAAGGTCACACATGCATATGTATCCAATCATCCTAGAACAAAATATATTTCCAGCAAGGCACAACTTGTAAATTCATGCTCATAAAAAACTAGACAGAATAAGGAGCATTATGCAAAAAATTGGGATCAAATTGGATCAATTTTCAAATTGTTATGATTTTTCTAAGTTCATGAAAAAAATGAAGTCAAAAATGAGCATAGAATAAAAAATGGGAGGGAAAAGGAAAAAATGGCAAGGCATTTTGAAAAATCTCGCTCGCTCAGTATCGAACCCGGCGCACATTTGAATTTGGCGCCCCAACCAAAACGACAGCGTTTTGGCTAACCCTAAGCCTGGCAACGCGTTTCCAGATTTCGTAGCTAATGCATGAATGTTTCGTAGCAAATTTGCAGCAAACTCATAGCAATTCTGGAAATGCTATGAACTTCATAGGTTGAAGATGAAGATCATGATGATCTTCATGTGAATTTCCAGAAAATTCAAAAAGTGTCCAGAAATCAACAAAACCTATATCAATCGATTCCTTGGCTCATGTACATGCAAAATCAACAATCAAAACATGCAAAAACATCAAAACAAGCTCGGATCGAAGAAAATAAAATTTGACACCGAAACTTGAATCAAGCATAACTTCATGTACAATGCACCAATTCACTCAAATTTCATATCAGTATGCTCACCAATCAACGATCTATACAAATATAACAAAGAATTTGAGAATTAGAGAGGTCGAATCCTGACCTCTTTGAAGAACAGCAAGTGGAATCGGGTTCTATGAAGCTCAGCAATGCCTCAGATCTCCTCTATGATGCTTGTTGAAGTGATTGATGATGAATTTAATGCTCCAGTATGCACGAATCTAGCTCAATTTGCAAACTCCATGGATGCTTCAAGCTTTGAGTATGGTTCAATATGGCACGATTCCTTCCAATTCCACGTTCAAATCCACTCAAAAATGCTTCAGGATCATGAATCAATCAGTAGAAATGGCTCTTGTGTGAAGAATTTGAAAAATATTTTGAGAGAAAAAAAATTGGTGATTCTTGAATCTAGATCTGAAAATGAATGCTCATGATGAAAACAGTTGAGATTATCCTTATATATGCCATGCTAATGATGCTGAAATCATGTTTAAGCCAAATGCAATTGAGATTAGCAACTTACGAGGTGTATGTATCAATTGGTATTTTCACCTCATGCACTTCATGCATGCGTGAACAGTGCCAGAATAAGGCCCAAAATCACTTAAAATAAGTTCATGCACCCTTTGGAATTGGTTTTGTATGCATATGATTCACTAAAATGATTTTAGAAATTTTCCTTCACAAAACTTCATGAGTGAGCACATGACCATGCAAGGGAATTTCATGCCATGTAATGAGATGTTTGGAAACTACATGTCATGATGAACAAAATGCAAAAAGAACCACTCATTTTGGAGCTTTGGTTCAAAAGTTATGCCCATTTGAATTTTCAAGCACACTTTGCAATGATTGGATCATATCTCCTCAACCACACATTATAAATTCATGATCTTGGACTTTTTGGAAATGGGAGATAACGATCTACAACTTTCATGTTGGACAAAATTTCATTTGATGCTTTCTTGATGATGTAAGATTGAGTTGAAGTTGGTCCAAAACCTTTCCATTTTGGGAAATTTCAAATTATAGGTCACTTGCTATTTTGGGAAATTCTTGACTGGACCTCAAATTCTTCAATGTGAGTGTTTGAAATGTCAAATGAGACTTGTTTGAACATGAATGAAGTATTTCTAATCACTTCCCACCTCCAAATCCACAGTTGACTTTGCAGTTGACTTTCTAGGTCTTTAGATGACTTGGGAATGTTCTGATGAGATTCAAGCCTCTACCACTTGGGATTGTGCTTCAAAATGACATTACAACTCATATGAACTCTTGTGAATGATTGTGGGGTCCAAATCTCAAGAATGACCACCATCTATTGCTCAATGAATGCCTTTGATTGCCTTGACCTGTTAATGCTTCATCTGCAAGACAAAGGGTTAATGACATATTTTTGTACTTTTTGGTTAGTGATAAGAAGAAAAGCAATGATATACAAATGCAAAGAATGCTTGGTGATCAAGAATCACTCTCAAGAAAGATCCCCACCCACAGGGAAGGAAGCAAGGTGTCCAATGACCCTTGAGGCAATGCAATGTTATGATATGATGCCATGAGGGATCTTAGGGACAAAATTGGGGTCTTACAGATGCCCCTATTTAAGGTCATTCTAGCCGGAGAAGTGAACGTTAAAGTCTTCATCTCGACACGGTAGAATGGGCTTAAATAACAATAATGAGACAAATTTTGGTCCCTAAGAGACCTCATGATGCAAATGTATACATGCAAAAGAAACAACCTCTGTGGGGAATACTGGTCCACAAAGAAAAGATGATCCATCGGAGTAATACACTCACCAGGAACAGAGACTCTAACCGGACTCTCATGAGGCTAAGAAAAAGAAAAAGAATGCGTGAGCAGGACACGACTCTGAATTAGGGGAAACTGACGCAGCGCGAGCAGGACACGACTGGACAGGAGACCTTACTGGGGAGTAAAGGACTCAAACCGGAGAAAGAAAAAGAAATTTCCAAAGGGAATAAACCTATTGGAAAGACTCAAGCTGACTCAAACTATCCACAAAGGATACTTCAGATGAAAATCCGGACTCGGACTGGGAACAAAGACTCACACAAAATCTCCCTGCCGGGGAAAACTGCATATATTGGGGAAAACGCCAGTACAGCAAAAGGGCAAAATCACAACGGAAACTCCACTGGGGAATGTCTAACAAAGAGACTCTCCTGGAGAAAAATCTGCAAGATGAGGTGTTACCGGTTACTGGGTAACAAACTCAAAGAGACATGTGATCTAAACACCGGTTACCGGGTGAAAGAACAACAAGCTCAAGAAGAATGAATATCTAAGACCGGTATAAGGGTGAGAGATATTAATCAACCAAACATCTGAGAAAGACCTGAAAAAGGTACATCAACTCAGGAAAATCTGACTCCACAGGGGACCAAGGTCATAATAGGGAGCAGAAAAGAAGGAACACCAGGGATACCGGTTACTGGGTATATAATAGGTGACCAACCGAAGCGTGAATTGGTATATATGCCAAAACACTCATCATCCGAAAGGAGGGCTTGAAAAAGCAAATTGACTTACCGGATGGACATTCGAATCCGCAACGGGAAACGAATCTTACTCAGCTGGAAAAAAAAACCCAAAGAGCGCATGAGATATAATATCCATTACCGTCAAAACGTGGATAGTATACTCGCATGAGATATATTATCTATTACCGTCAGAACGTAGATAGTATACTCGCAGGGAAGGAACACCAGGGATACCAGTTACTGGGTATATAATAGGTGACCGACCGAAAAAGAGAGACAATCGATACCAACACCAACAGGGTAAACGAAAGATAACTCACAGGGGATAAATTGTAAGCATCCGGCAATCATCCAGGAGACATATCACCAGTCACTGGGAGATACACTCAAAAAAGGAGAACAAAGAATATTCGATTCCATAAAGGAATACAAATCTTACTCGACTGGGGAAACACAACAAGCTTCGACTGAAGAGTGCATGAGATATATTATCCATTACCGTCAGAACGTGGATAACATACTCGCATGGAAGATTATCCACAACCGGTTACTGGGTTAATAAAGGATAAATCAACCGAAAAGAAAGGTATCGGGATACCAAAACTAGGTATATAAAGATGACCGATCAAAGGGAGCAACAATCATTACCAATCAAACGGGTAAATGAAAGAGAACTCACCGGGGATGCATTGATAAACATCAATGATCCAGGGAACAAATCACTGGCATACGGTGAAAGGACCCGCTGAGGATAAAATTGCTAGCATCCGGCAATTATCCACAAGGAAAGATCTGCTGGGGATAAAATTGCTAGCATATGACAATTACCCAGAAGAGAAAAGGGAATATCAACATCGAATACTGGATGAAGATAACCACAAAGAGTAACCATCATCGGTTAGGATGAACAACAAGGTTAACTCTGCAAAAGGGAGAAATTAGGATTTACAACTACCGAATACGGGGTAGAAGACCAAAAACTCTGGCTGAGGATAGGGTGAAATAATTGCCGAATACTGAGCAATTATCCAACTATTCCCCAAGAAAGCACAAACTCCGTTAGGGAGACACCAACAATCATAGGATTTACAACTACCGAAAACTGGGTAGAAGACCACAAAATCCACCATCAACCAGAATGAACCACAACGGTTACTTCTGCTAGGGGATAAAAGTAGGGTTTATAACTACCGAATACATGGTAGAAAACCAACAACTCTCCTGAGGAATAAAAGGTATATAACCACAAATTCCGCCAAGAGGAAAAAGGGAACATAGGACTTACAACTACCGGTTACTGGGTAGAGGCCCATACTCCGCTGGGGATAAAAAGAATTATTGTCGGTTACTGGGCAATTCATTCATTTATTCCACAGGGAAGCACAAGAGACAGTTGAAAAATGCCAATTCAGGACCAAACCAAAAAAGCAAACTGAATCAAGACTCGTCCTAATGAGGATATAACTCAATAGGAAGATCCATCCCAATATATGTGTTGGGAGGAAACGGAAAAAACCGTCATCCATGAGAATATATCTCAGTGGGGAATTGCAGAAGGAAAGACAGACACTTTCTGCTTATGGGGCTGACTCTATATTGAGAGATTAGACACCCGATATCTGCTTGGGAAGATCTACTGGAGAGATCCATATGACCATTAGTAGGAGACAACAAACAAAAGATATATGGCAAAAAATGCAATCATGAATATCTGAATGTTGAAAGTATGCATGAATATGCGTAATTTATGTTTGATGAATGCTGACAAAACAGACATTTCTAACACAAACAGGTCCAGGAATCAAAAACCCGGTACTACACTTCCAGAGGAAAATCCAAGGAAAGCCAACTGGAAAGCCAATCTGCTGGAGATCTACATGCTAAAAAGCAAAGATCTGCTGGAAAGCAAAAGATCAGAGATATCAAAGAAATCAAAAAATCTCTGAGTGATGGATCATCAATCAACCCAACTGGGGAACAGAAGTTCACAACAGGCAGAAACTGCCACAAAAGCAAATCTGTTGGGGAATGGAGAAATCCCGAGATTTCTGCAGGGAATCCTCAGTATCAACTGGGAAACAAGAGTTCACTGCACAAGCAAGAACTGCTGAAGAGAACAGAATACACAAGTAGAACCTAACCGCACAAGCAACTCTACTGGGGATACTGTCAGCCACTCCAATGGGGATAAACCCACTGAGGGGAAAAAGATCACATAAGTAGATTCTGCCACAAGCCACTCTACTGGGGATCAAAAGCATTAGGAAATCAACCAAATCTATGGATGATAGATCACCAACCAACCCAAGTGGGGAACAGAAGTTTACAACAGGCAGAAACTGCCACAAAAGCAACTCTGTTGAGGATACCAACTCTGTTGGGGGTACTGCAGGGAAATCACAAAACTTCTGCAGGGAAACATCACAGACACAATCCACCTTACCACAAATCTACTAGGGGATTATCTGAGGATGAGAAGGAGAACTGGTGATCAACCACCAAATGTTGAACCTTCCAAGAAAAAACCACCAACTGCTGAGAAGGAAATAATCACTGCTCTGCTGAAGGGATAAGAGGTGAAAACCTCAACAAGCACTCTGATGGGGAGATATAGCATAGCTGAAGTATATCATGCCAACAACTCCGCTGGCGACTTTACTGAGGAAATAGACGAGGTACCGGGATGTCAATCCACCAACTACCGAATCTTCCCAAAAGGAAAGCACCCATGCTAGGGAAAGAATATTGTTGGAGAGGATTGTGAAGTTCTCAACAAACACTCTGCTTAGGGAACAACCCCACCAATAATCTGGAGAAAGAGGATACAACCATGCCAGGAATATGAACAGATGTCTTACCCTGTTGGAAATCATGCCACCCTTGGGAGAGCACTGAGAAATTCTTAAGTATCGTTTCATCATTGTGAATATTCACTTTGTTTAAAACAACAATTTGAAAAATTTACTTGTTTAAAACAATGACATTTTATCAATTAAAACATGCCAAACATTTGTTGAATTGAAACAAATAAGAGTGCAAATAATTGGATAAAAGCTCAAATTGATTTGATGGAATGGTAGCCTGCAAATGGCAAGACTCCATAGATCTGTACAAGTTTGAAATCAGTGATATATATTGGAAGAGGGCTACATTGAACATAATGATCCTTTCTCTACCAATTTGAATTTCGATGTATTCGAAGCTTCAGTTGACGACGAATCGAGTATCTCTGACGAAAAGACAGTTGTGGAACAGAAAGTCTTGTCAGGATGCAGTTACTTGCCAAATCCCTAATTTTTGCCTAGATTGCCCCAGGGTGAGGTACTCAATCTAGCGGGATGCAAATATTCTTTTTTTCATGTCTCTAACTTTTGCCTGGATCGCCCTTTCGGGTTCTCCACCGAGACGCTCATTTTTGCCTAAGCCGCCCTTTCGGGTTTTCAACTTAGCGAGCTATTCTGTTTTTCTTTTTAGGCAAAGTATTTCTTGACTGCATCTGAATTCACAGGACGAGTGAAATCCTCCCCATCCATTGTTGTAAGCATCAAAGCACCGCCTGAAAAGGCTCTCTTAACAACATATGGACCTTCATAGTTTGGAGTCCACTTGCCCCTGGAATCGGGCGCGAAAGACAAGACTTTCTTGAGCACGAGGTCACCTTCTCGGAACACACGAGGTTTGACCTTCTTATCGAATGCTTTCTTCATTCTCTGCTGATATAATTGACCATGGCACATGGCAGTCAATCGCTTCTCTTCAATCAAATTCAACTGGTCGTAACGACTCTGAACCCATTCAGCATCAGTCAACTTGGCTTCCATTAAGACTCTCATTGATGGGATCTCCACCTCTACTGGGAGAACAGCCTCCATGCCGTAAACAAGAGAGAAAGGGGTTGCCCCTGTTGAAGTGCGGACAGATGTACGATAACCATGCAAAGCAAATGGCAGCATCTCATGCCAATCTTTGTACGAAACAACCATCTTCTGGATAATCTTCTTGATATTCTTGTTAGCCGCTTCAACAGCCCCATTCATCTTGGGTCTGTAAGGAGAGGAATTATGGTGTGCAATCTTGAACTCAGCGCACAACTCTTCCATCATCTTATTGTTCAAAGTAGATCCATTATCGGTAATGATCTTATCTGGCACACCATAACGGCAAATAAGCTGATTCTTGATAAACTTCACGACCACCTGCCTGGTCACATTCGCATACGAAGCGGCTTCAACCCATTTGGTGAAGTAATCAATTGCTACGAGAATAAACCTGTGTCCGTTGGACGCTTTCAGTTCAATCATGCCAATCATGTCGATTCCCCACATAGAGAAAGGCCATGGTGATGAAATCACATTCAGAAGTGTCGGAGGAATATGAATCTTATCCGCATAAATCTGACACTTGTGGCATTTCTTCACATATTTGCAACAGTCAGACTCCATTGTCAGCCAATAGTAGCCTGCTCTCAGCATCTTTCTAGCCATGGCATGTCCATTGGAATGAGTACCAAATGAACCCTCATGGACCTCAGTCATCAACAGGTTTGCTTCGTGTCTATCCACGCATCTGAGCAAAACCATGTCAAAATTTCTTTTGTACAACACTTCACCACTGAGGTAGAAACTACCTGACAACCTTCTTAAAGTTTTCCTGTCTTTCACAGATGCCCCAGGCGGGTAGACCTGGTTCTGGAGGAAATTCTTGATATCAAAATACCAAGGCTTATCATCTTTCACTTCTTCAACTGCAAATACGTGAGCTGGTCTATCCAAGCGCATCACGGCAATATTGGGAACTTCATTCCAATACTTCACCACAATCATCGAAGCAAGCGTAGCAAGCGCATCTGCCATCTGATTATCCTCTCGAGGAATATGATGAAAGTCAACTTCAGTAAAGAACGTTGAAATCCTCCTCGCATAATCTCTGTATGGAATGAGACCCGGCTGATTCGTCTCCCATTCACCCTTTATCTGATTGACAACCAGGGCCGAATCACCATACACATCAAGATGTTTGATCCTCAGATCAATACATTCTTCCAGTCCCATAATACAGGCTTCGTACTCAGCCATGTTATTCGTGCATTTTAAAGTTAGCCTTGCTGTAAACGGAATATGTGTGCCATGAGGAGTAATGATTACTGCCCCAATTCCATTTCCATACTGATTTACAGCGCCATCAAACACCATCGTCCATCTGGAACCAGGTTCCGGACCTTCATCAAGTGTAGGCTCATCACAATCTTTCATTTTCAAATACAGAATCTCCTCATCTGGGAAGTCGTACTGAACAGACTGATGATCTTCAATCGGCTGATGCGCTAAATGGTCA
Source organism: Lathyrus oleraceus (assembly GCF_024323335.1). NCBI lineage: Eukaryota > Viridiplantae > Streptophyta > Magnoliopsida > Fabales > Fabaceae > Lathyrus > Lathyrus oleraceus. Next base: position 156,664,263 of record NC_066581.1, read on the forward strand.
GCCAAGATACTACCTTTGATAGCTTTCTGAGCTCGATACTCGATATCATACTCAGATAACAACATCTGCCAACGGGCAATCCTCCCAGTTAAAGCAGGCTTCTCGAAAATATACTTGATTGGATCCATTCGGGATATCAACCAAGTTGTATGATTTATCATGTACTGGCGTAAACGCTTAGCAGCCCAAGCCAAAGCACAACACGTCTTCTCAAGCATAGAGTATCGAGACTCACAATCAGTAAACTTCTTACTGAGGTAGTAGATAACAGATTTTTTCTTCCCTGATTCATCTTGCTGACCGAGTACACAACCCATTGAGTCTTCAAGAATAGTCAGATACATGATCAGAGGTCTTCCTTCTACAGGCGGAGACAAGATCGGAGGTTCAGACAGATATTCTTTGATACTGTCGAAAGCTTTTTGGCAATCCTCGGTCCAATCATGAGATTGATCTTTCCGGAGGAGCTTGAATATCGGCGCACATGTGGCAGTCATGTGGGATATAAATCTGGAAATATAGTTCAAGCGGCCAAGAAAACCTCGGACTTGCTTCTCAGTTTTGGGTGCAGGCATCTCTTGTATTGCTTTGACCTTTGCAGGATCAACCTCAATACCTCTCTCGCTGACAACAAACCCAACAACTTGCCAGAACGGACTCCAAATGTACATTTGTTCGGATTCAGACGAAGCTTATACTTCCTCAAATGCTGAAAAAGCTTCAACAAATGCTCAACATGTTCAACTTCCGTTCGGGACTTAGCAATCATATCATCAACATAGACCTCTATCTCCTTGTGCATCATATCATGAAACAAGGTAGTCATAGCTCGTTGATACGTGGCTCCGGCGTTCTTCAAACCGAAGGGCATCACTCGATAACAGAATGTTCCCCAAGGTGTGATGAATGTTGTCTTCTCCATATCCTCGGGTGCCATCTTGATTTGGTTATATCCGGAAAATCCGTCCATAAAGGAAAAGACTTTGAATTTAGCTGTATTGTCTACCAACATATCAATGTGTGGTAGAGGGAAATCATCTTTCGGACTAGCTTTATTCAAATCTCTGTAATCAACACACATACGGACTTTTCCGTCCTTCTTAGGCACAGGCACAATATTGGCCACCCATTGAGGATATGTAGAAGTCACCAGAAACCCCACATCAATTTGCTTCTGAACTTCCTCTTTGATCTTCACTGCCATATCTGGATGAGTTCTTCTGAGCTTCTGCTTCACAGGCACGCACTCAGGCTTCAAAGGCAGGAAATGTTGCACAATATCTGTATCTAGACCTGGCATGTCTTCATACGACCAAGCAAAGATATCGGAATATTCTCGTAGCAAACTGATCAACCCCTTCTTGACAGACTCTTCAAGAAGTGCCCCAATCTTCACCATACGAACACAATCTTCAGACCCCAAGTTGACTGTTTCCAGATCTTCGAGATGCGGCTGAATGATCTTCTTCTCGTGCTCAAGGAGACGGGTAATCTCGTCAGGAATCCCTTCAACATCATCTTCCTCTGCTTCAAATACAGGGAATTCAAAATTGGGAGATGGCGTTGGATCATTATGTTCAATGGGTTTTAGAATCAACCTGCATAATGATTTTGGATAATAAAAACTTTAGAATTTAAACAAACAAATCATTATGCAGATGAAAAGATTGCTTTTATTCTTTTTTTTTAGGGTTTTTTGTGATCACCGATTTCATGCAAAAGCAAAAAGTGAAAACAAATGGAATTAAACAAATGTTTAACAATGCATTAATTGAATGAAATATCATCGTATAAATGCTGCCAACAATGTCATCGCTTCTCCTTTTGGCATGGGAGAAGGGTTTTTGAACAAAGTGAACAAATTACGCTGACTTATGAATGACCGTAGGAACATCCATAGCGACCCAATTGTGGCAGACACCACCAGGGATGACGAAGGTGCTCAAATCCTCTGCATCCTCTTCCAGAATAGCAGCAGTTTCTTCAGCTTGATCAGCATGGATGAAACCTCCACTCTTGAACAACCCTTTCTCATTAAAGACCCCAGAATAATAGCCAATGCCAGCCCAGGATTTGTTGTCTTCAAGCTCAATCATCTTCCCTAAACCAGCAACTGCACCATATTCAATGGCCAGTTTCGCATCACGATAGGAAGCAAATGAAGGAGACTTCTTCTCAATCGGCTCAGCTATAGACAAAGCTTGGAAAGGAGTTCCAACTTCATCCTCAACATCAATATATGAGAAAGAAGACAGGTGGCTAACCAGGAGAGCCTTTTCTCCCCCTACCACGACCAGTTTCTTATTCTTGATGAATTTCAGCTTCTGGTGTAGGGTGGATGTCACGGCGCCAGCCTCGTGAATCCATGGTCTACCAAGGAGACAACTATAAGATGGGTGGATATCCATAACCTGAAAGGTAACTTGGAAATCACTTGGTCCAATCTTGATTGGGAGATCAACTTCCCCAATCACAGTCTTACGTGACCCATCGAAAGCCTTCACAACAACACCACTCTGCCTCATGGGAGGCCCCTGATATGACAATCTTGAAATAGTGGTCTTTGGCAATACATTCAAAGATTACCCAGTGTCCACCAGCACGTTGGACATGGCGTCGGTCTTGCAATTCATGGAAATATGTAAAGCCATGTTGTGGTCTCTTCCCTCCTCAGGGAGATCAGCGTCACAGAAACTCAAAGTGTTACAAGCAGTGATGTTTGCAACAATACTGTCAAACTGTTCAATAAGGACATCATGATCAACATAGGCCAGATCCAACACTTTCTGCAGAGCCTCCCTATGGGGTTCTGAATTCAGAAGCAAAGATAGCACGAAGATCTTGGATGGCGTTTGTAGAAGCTGATCTACAACATTGTACTCACTCTTCTTGATGAGCCTTAGCATCTCATCACAGTCTTCATTCACAATGCCACTCGGGCCAACAGAAGAAGCAGGAGTCTTTTGTACAGAGGAGGGTTTAGCAACAACAAGTGCCGGGTTCGGAACATTCACCGCAGTCCCAACCGGACGCTCAGCAGAATCAGAAACAACGTGAGTCTTCGGGGGTGCAGAAAACACACGACCACTACGGGTCAACCCGCTCACATCAGCAATATTAACAACGGAGGATGAAGGCAAAGGAACTTATTTCCCATCTTCAACAGAAACTGGATTATAGCGGAAGGGAATTGCTCTATCTGAGGCATAAGGCACAGGTCCCGCAGGTTTGATCACCAAAGAAGAAGAGACCTTCGGCTTGCTACCATCATAACGGATGACAACAGGCTCAGGAATCTTGAACACAGGAGAAATCACATTTACTTCTGGTTCATCTTCATCAACATTCCTATTCTGAAGAATCTCAATGGTCCCCTCATCCAACAGCTCTTGAAGCTCTCTACGCACTTTGCGGCAACCCAATCTATTGACGGAGCAGATACGACATTTGTCATGGTCGTGCTCCATATGACTGTAATCACACAGCAGACGATGCAACTCGACCAATGACTGTCGAATATGGCTTACATATTTGACCTTATATTTGCCAGGGCAACCCTGGACCATGTTAACCGACTTCCCATGCTCGGGCAATGGGTTCTTCGTAACATTGGGGCATGAGTCCTCAAAGCTCAGAATGCCGCATCGCATAAGGTCTTGAACCTTAGTCTTCAACGGATAGCAGTTTTCTATATTGTGACCGGGAGCACCGGAATGATAAACACAATGTTGGTCGGGTTTGTACCACCACTGCGGGTTAGCAGGTACAACCGGAGGATCCCTCGGGGTAATCAGTTTCCGCTATAATAAAGAGGGATATAGCTCAGCGTATGACATAGGAATAGGATCGAAAGTGATCTTCTTCCTCTCATAATTCAAATTAGCCTGATTACTGTTGCCACGAGGCTGGTAAGCCTGTTTCTGTGGGCGATGTTGCTGTTGATATTGCTGTTGAGGTTGCTGGTTATACTGATTGTTGTCTCTGAAGACAGGTGCTATATGAGCCACCTGATGCTGGTTGTTGGCATGATGCACAGGCTTCCTCTTGGCAGAGGGTCTTCTTGGTTTAGCATGGGATTGCACAGCATGTGCCTCCCCATCTTTCTTCTTGAACGCCCCATATCGTTTAGAAGAGCCTTCATCCTTAGATAACCGTCCTTCCCGGACTCCTTCCTCCAAACGCATCCCCATGTTCACCATTTCGGTGAAATCAGAGGGAGCACTAGCGACCATCCGCTCATAATAAAATGAACTAAGAGTTTTCAAAAAGATCTTAGTCATCTCCTTCTCTTCCAGCGGAGGAGTAATCTGAGCTGCCAGCTCTCGCCACCTCTGGGCATACTCTTTGAATGTCTCCTTGTCCTTCTGGGACATAGCTCTGAGTTGATCACGGTCAGGAGCCATATCCACATTATATTTGTACTGCTTGACGAAGGCTTCGCCAAGATCGTTGAAGGAACGGATGTTTGCACTATCAAGGCTCATATACCAACGAAGAGCTGCACCAGACAAACTATCCTGAAAATAATGAATCAGCAGTTGATCATTATCGGTCTGAGTAGACATTTTCCTGGCATACATAACCAGGTGGCTGAGAGGGCAGGTGTTCCCCTTATACTTCTCAAAGTCAGGGACTTTGAATTTGACGGGTATCTTAACACCGGGAACCAAACATAATTCAGCAGCAGACTTGCCGAACAAATATTTCCCTCGAAGGGTCTTCAATTCCTTGCGGAGTTCAAGGAATTGGTCATTCATCGCATCCATCTTTTCATTAACATCTGGGCCCTCAGACGGCTCAGAATGATAGATGGTGTCGTCTACCCTAGGAGTGGTATGCACGACAGGAGGAGGCATTGCAAGGACCGGGCTAGATGCCGGCATGGAAGCAAATGTAGGAGTTGGAATATCTGGCATAAAACCTGGAGGCATACCCCACGGAAACCCGGCTGGCATGGCTGGCATGAAATGGGCACTGGCAGCTGGCACAGTTGACGCAACTACTTCAGATATAACAGTCCTCTGGGGAGGAGTTGCAGGCGGTGGAGACGGTTGATTCTGAGCAGCCAAGAATTGCTCCATTAGAGCGCTCAGTCTGGCGACCTCTTCCTTCAGCTCTCGGTTCTCTTGTTCAAGTTGATCCATCACTCTTGCAGAATTAGCTCGGGTGTAGTACCGATGAGTCAGCTTGTCTTCAAAATAAATGAAGAGCATAGAGTCAGATCACAGACAAGAAGACCAAAACAACACCTGCTTATGCGAAATGCTGCATGCAATGCTCGTGCATATGCTTTGTTTTTTTATTTCAAGGAACTTTTAGGGTTCTATTTGCACATTTTTCGAAATTCAAAGAATTTAATCGCGTATGGAAAATATCTCATCAAATATATATTTGAGACAAAGAAGTACAGCATTGTCGATCATTACAAGGGAAAAGGAAAATAAACATCCTATGGATCCCTAGAAGCTCGAGATGCTGGAAGAAGAGATACACAAAGCCTCTTGATCTCTCTCTCATATGCTGCTTCCATATCCGCTTTCTCCTTAGCGAGTCGATCATACTTCCTCTTCCAGAATTTGGAAGACTGAGGAAGCAGAGAAGTCCAGGTATCATTCGGATCATCTATCACCTGATGCTCGAGGAATTCGATCAGAGCATCTTTCTCCTTAAGTTGTTGAAGCAACTCTTCTCTTTCACGGATCCAGGCACGTGAAAGGTCTTCTTCTCTCAACTCCTCTACGCCTTGGTTAGGGAGGGTTGAAGGCCCAGCCATATCCAACGGTGTAGGTCTCGGATAATCATATGGCATAAGATACTCTGATGCTCTCTGCCTGACCCAAGAAGTATACGGCTCCAAAGCAATGCAGTTCTTCGGACCCAACTCATTTCTACCCTTCTTGTGAATCTTGCGCCAAGCGCGGACCATCCTGGCTTTCATACCTTGGGGATCTTTACCCTCCTGAAAGAATACGCCTTCTAACAGAATGTTATGAGGTTTATCCTTTAGGGGGAACCCAAGCTGACGACGTGCTAAGATAGGGTTGTAGCTGATCCCACCACATGTACCAAGAAGAGGCACATTAGGAAATTCACCACAATAATCAATGATCTGAACTGTATCATACACGCGATCATACCAAGAGATATCGTCATTAGTGAGAGACATAAGTCTCGTAGACCACCGTAGATATCCCCTGTTCTCCTTGAAAGCGACCGTCTGCGGTAAGTGAGAAATAAACCACTTATACAACAGAGGCAAACAGCACACAATAGCTCCTCCACCCTTTGCATTCCTCAGATGCAAAGAGAAATAGGTATCACCCAACAGAGTAGGAACGGGATTAAGAACAGAAAAGATCCTAATGGCGTTCACATCCACAAATTTGTCGATGTTGGGGAACAATACCAAACCATAGATAAGCAGCACGAATATGGCCTCAAAGGCATCCTCACTCATGGCCTTCCCATAAACGGTAGCTTGAGCGACGAGGAGATCAGAAGGAAGACCCTGAATTCCACCTTTGGTGGTCATATGCGCTTCAATAAGGGATTCATCTATGTGCAACAAGTTTGCGATCTCTCGAGATGTCGGAATACTCTCTAAGCCACTGAGCGGCACCTGATCCAGAATAGGAATACCCACAAGATGAGCATACTCCTCGAGCGTAGGCAACAACTGAAAGTCTGGAAAAGAGAAGCAATGATACAAAGGATCATAGAACTGCGCCAAAGTACTCATCAACCCTTCATCAACCTGAGTAGTCAACAGAGGCAGAAGCTTCCCATAACGAGCTTTGAAACCCAAGGGATCTAATACATAAGATGTCAGATTCCTTAACTCTTTCATATCGGGCTGTCGAAAGCTGTACTTCTTTGTATGCCTTTTTGGTCTTTCCATGTCTGAAAATTTTGCAAATAAACGCTTTAAGTTCCTTGAAAATTTTCTCATTTTTCTGATGACATGAATGCAGATGAATGCATGAATGTATGAATGCAGCAATCACACTCAAGGATCAAACAAAGCACACCAGACAAAGGTCATGGGAAAGCTCATAGTATCCTTAATATCAATCATCCATTTTGGTGGATTATGGTTTTCACCTCATCATCACCCAAGTTCCATTGATATTAACGATACATGAACCGGCTCAATCATCCTTAATATCAATCATCCATTTTGGTGGATTATGGTTTACACCTTATCAACACCCAGGTTCCATTGATATTAAGGATGTCTGAACGACTCAACCATGAATCACGGGTTTGTTGAGAGTCACGAGCATGGAGTCTCAGTTAAGAACCACCCAAAGGGAGTGTACTAGGGTTTAAACCTGTCGAACATGTTCTACAAGAGGTTCCCATAGTCATCATCCCATCTTTCGAATATTATCGGAGGAACGAATACTCGTATTCCAAAAATATTCTTAAGAGAGACTCTTATGAGTGTAGTATCGCGTAACAATCGCATCAGATCTTACATCTGAACGACCTCCGCATTACGCCCTAAAAATAGGCCAAGATGGGCTGGGTAAACTAAGGTCCTTGGCTTCTAAGGCACATGATTGAAAGAATAATGCCTAACCACAAATGACTTGTGTGACATTATTAATCCAACATGACCTCCACCAAGTGAATGGACTCGCAAGTCAACTTGCTAAGGAATACTCCACACAAGTCGACGAGACTATGCCATTCTCCTATCCTAAGGTGCACTCGAGTTCGGGTATAGAACTCATCTCACAGAGATCACCAAGCAAATAGCAATTGTATATCAAGCAATTCAAGCATTATAATCAATACAGTTATCCCAAATTGTACAAAAATATGTCACATAACAAATAAACAATATCATACAACAAGGGTGAAAAGTAGGCAAAACCACCAAGGAGATGCTCCCCAACAGAGTCGCCATTTTTCTGTAGCGGTGTATTCGTCACTTTATGATTTATTGATTAAATCAAAAGCAAAGCATACAAAGAATCGAGTCGCCACCGCACTTTTATTTATCCAAAGGAATGGCTAAAAAGCGAACAAAAGCCTAAGAGGTTTTACACATAGAAAACTAATGAAAAGATCAGAGATCTGGGTAGGGGGTTAATTACGCAATGGGAAGGTGTTAGGCACCCAAAACGTCCTAGGTACTCCTAGGGAACCTCTTTTCACAACTTGTTGTACGAAATGTTATTTGTTTATGAAATATTTATTGTGCAAACATTGATTGAAGGGATGAGAAAAGAATATACAAGTTATTATTTTTGTGTTTGAACGGATGAACCCGTTGCCTACGTACCTTTCCATGGAAGGTAAGGATCAAAACGCCGTAGTTCGGCTAAAAGATTTCCAAAAGTGTGGGTGAATTGATTTTAAAACAAAAGCCCTAAGGTCTTTCGTTATCCACGGGAGAAAACTCAACCTATACAACCACATGTCCACCATGTGAGAAAAGGCTTCAACTTGCTAGTGAGGGGTTAACCCTATAATAAGCAAGGAAGTCTTACAATTCAATCACTAAGGACAAAAGGTGAGATTAACATCAACCAACTAGGATAAATCAAACCTATGGCTAATGTCTGAAAACTTATCAGGAAAGTGGACTTGAGCCACAAAACAATTGAATGAGTGGAATTAATCAATTAGGATTACTCACAAAAGTGGTCAAAGTATGATTAGAATTCAATTCGAAAGAAGTATTATGAAATGAAGTTTGAAAAATCAGAGGCTTAGGGCCTAGGTTTCTAATTTGAAAACAAATGAAAATGTTTGCACAATAGTTTTCAAGTTTTGGATTAAAATGCAAAATGGAGGTTTAAAGAAACAAAAGGTGGGAGGGTGAGGAAGTAAAACTTCTTAGATGTTCACCTCTTGAGATCATATATAGATGATTCAAGTGATTCCTTTGGAATAGGCAACAATGCAAATAAAAGATGGACAAAGTAAATGGATACCGGATGCCAATCAATGGACTTATTCCAATCTTACAAAACAAAATGGATACCGGATGCCAATCAATGGACTTACACCAATCTCCTAAAACAAAGATAAACATGGATACCAGATGCCAATCTATGGACTTATACCAATCTCCTAAAAATAAAGAAACAAGGATACCAGATTCCAATCTATGGACTTATACTAGTCTCCTAAAAACAAAGAAACAAGGATACCAGATGCCAATCTATGGACTTATACTAGTCTCACAAGGAATGATCATAGGAAACAACTGCCAATCAATGGACTTACAATTGACTCCTCACAGAAAACAAATAACAAATGCAATAAGCAAGAGGAAACAAGTTGCCAATCAATGGTCTTACACTCGACTCCAAGGAAAAGGAATGCCAATGAATGGTCTTAGTTCCAAATCCTACCAGATCATAGGAAACAACTGCCAATAACTGGACTTACAATTGACTCCTCAATGGACAAAACAAAATGTTACAAAGTAATGAACAATGATTATGAAATGATATACAAGTAATGATATACAAATGCAAAGAATGCTTGGTGATCAAGAATCACTCTCAAGAAAGATCCCCACCCACAGGGAAGGAAGCAAGGTGTCCAATGACCCTTGAGGCAATGCAATGTTATGATATGATGCCATGAGGGATCTTAGGGACAAAATTGGGGTCTTACAGATGCCCCTATTTAAGGTCATTCTAGCCGGAGAAGTGAAGGTTAAAGTCTTCATCTCGACGCGGTAGAATGGGCTTAAATAACAATAATGAGACAAATTTTGGTCCCTAAGAGACCTCATGATGCAAATGTATACATGCAAAAGAAACAACCTCTGTGGGGAATACTGGTCCACAAAGAAAAGACGATCCATCGGAGTAATACACTCACCAGGAACAGAGACTCTAACCGGACTCTCATGAGGATAAGAAAAAGAAAAAGAATGCGTGAGCAGGACACGACTCTGAATTAGGGGAAACTGACGCAGCGCGAGTAGGACACGACTGGACAGGAGACCTTACTGGGGATTAAAGGACTCAAACCGGAGAAAGAAAAAGAAATTTCCAAAGGGAATAAACCTATTGGAAAGACTCAAGCTGACTCAAACTATCCACAAAGGATACTTCGGATGAAAATCCGGACTCGGACTGGGAACAAAGACTCACACAGAATCTCCCTGCCGGGGAAAACTGCATATACTGGGGAAAACGCCAATACATCAAAAGGGCAAAATCACAACGGAAACTCCACTGGGGAATGCCTAACAAAGAGACTCTCCTGGAGAAAAATCTGCAAGATGAGGTGTTACCGGTTACTGGGTAACAAACTCAAAGAGACATATGATCTAAACACCGGTTACCGGGTGAAAGAACAACAAGCTCAGGAAGAATGAATATCTAAGACCGGTATAAGGGTGAGAGATATCAATCAACCAAACATCTGAGAAAGACCTGAAAAAGGTACATCAACTCAGGAAAATCTGACTCCACAGGGGACCAAGGTCATAATAGGGAGCAGAAAAGAAGGAACACCAGGGATACCGGTTACTGGGTATATAATAGGTGACCAACCGAAGCGTGAATTGGTATATATGCCAAAACACTCATCATCCGAAAGGAGGGCTTGAAAAAGCAAATCGACTTACCAGATGGACATTCGAATCCGCAACGGGAAACGAATCTTACTCAGCTGGAAAAAAAACCCAAAGAGCGCATGAGATATAATATCCATTACTGTCAGAACGTGGATAGTATACTCGCATGAGATATATTATCTATTACCGTCAGAACGTAGATAGTATACTCGCAGGGAAGGAACACCAGGGATACCGGTTACTGGGTATATAATAGGCGACCGACCGAAAAAGAGAGACAATCGATACCAACACCAACAGGGTAAACGAAAGATAACTCACAGGGGATAAATTGCAAGCATCCGGCAATCATCCAGGAGACATATCACCAGTCACTGGGAGATACACTCAAAAAAGGAGAACAAAGAATATTCGATTCCACAAAGGAATACAAATCTTACTCGACTGGGGAAACACAACAAGCTTCGACTGAAGAGTGCATGAGATATATTATCCATTACCGTCAGAACGTGGATAACATACTCGCATGGAAGATTATCCACAACCGGTTACTGGGTTAATAAAGGATAAATCAACCGAAAAGAAAGGTATCGGGATACCAAAACTAGGTATATAAAGATGACCGATCAAAGGGAGCAACAATCATTACCAATCAAACGGGTAAATGAAAGAGAACTCACCGGGGATGCATTGATAAACATCAATGATCCAGGGAACAAATCACTGGCATACGGTGAAAGGACCCGCTGAGGATAAAATTGCTAGCATCCGGCAATTATCCACAAGGAAAGATCTGCTGGGGATAAAATTGCTAGCATACGACAATTACCCAGAAGAGAAAAGGGAATATCAACATCGAATACTGGATGAAGATAACCACAAAGAGTAACCATCATCGGTTAGGATGAACAACAAGGTTAACTCTGCAAAAGGGAGAAATTAGGATTTACAACTACCGAATACGGGGTAGAAGACCAAAAACTCTGGCTGAGGATAGGGTGAAATAATTGTCGAATACTGAGCAATTATCCAACTATTCCCCAAGAAAGCACAAACTCCGTTAGGGAGACACCAACAATCATAGGATTTACAACTACCGAAAACTGGGTAGAAGACCACAAAATCCACCATCAACCAGAATGAACCACAACGGTTACTTCTGCTAGGGGATAAAAGTAGGGTTTATAACTACCGAATACATGGTAGAAAACCAACAACTCTCCTGAGGAATAAAAGGTATATAACCACAAATTCCGCCAAGAGGAAAAAGGGAACATAAGACTTACAACTACCGGTTACTGGGTAGAGGCCCATACTCCGCTGGGGATAAAAAGAATTATTGCCGGTTACTGGGCAATTCATTCATTTATTCCACAGGGAAGCACAAGAGACAGTTGAAAAATGCCAATTCAGGACCAAACCAAAAAAGCAAACTGAATCAAGACTCGTCCTAATGAGGATATAACTCAATAGGAAGATCCATCCCAATATATGTGTTGGGAGGAAACGGAAAAAACCGTCACCCATGAGAATATATCTCAGTGGGGAATTGCAGAAGGAAAGACAGACACTTTCTGCTTATGGGGCTGACTCTATATTGAGAGATTAGACACCCGATATCTGCTTGGGAAGATCTACTGGAGAGATCCATATCACCATTAGTAGGAGACAACAAACAAAAGATATATGGCAAAAAATGCAATCATGAATATCTGAATGTTGAAAGTATGCATGAATATGCGTAATTTATGTTTGATGAATGCTGACAAAACAGACATTTCTAACACAAACAGGTCCAGGAATCAAAAACTCGGTACTACACTTCCAGAGGAAAATCCAAGAAAAGCCAACTGGAAAGCCAATCTGCTGGAGATCTACATGCTAAAAAGCAAAGATCTGCTGGAAAGCAAAAGATCAGAGATATCAAAGAAATCACAAAATCTCTGAGTGATGGATCATCAATCAACCCAACTGCGGAACAGAAGTTCACAACAGGCAGAAACTGCCACAAAAGCAAATCTGTTGGGGAATGGAGAAATCCCGAGATTTCTGCAGGGGATCCTCAATATCAACTGGGAAACAAGAGTTCACTGCACAAGCAAGAACTGCTGAAGAGAACAGAATGCACAAGTAGAACCTAACCGCACAAGCAACTCTACTGGGGATACTGTCAGCCACTCCAATGGGGATAAACCCACTGAGGGGAAAAAGATCACATAAGTAGATTCTGCCACAAGCCACTCTACTGGGGATCAAAAGCATCAGGAAATCAACCAAATCTATGGATGATAGATCACCAACCAACCCAAGTGGGGAACAGAAGTTTACAACAGGCAGAAACTGCCACAAAAGCAACTCTGTTGAGGATACCAACTCTGTTGGGGGTACTGCAGGGAAATCACAAAACTTCTGCAGGGAAACATCATAGACACAATCCACCGTACCACAAATCTACTGGGGGATTATCTGAGGATGAGAAGGAGAACTGGTGATCAACCACCAAATGTTGAACCTTCCAAGAAAAAACCACCAACTGCTGAGAAGGAAATAATCACTGCTCTGCTGAAGGGATAAGAGGTGAAAACCTCAACAAGCACTCTGATGGGGAGATATAGCATAGCTGAAGTATATCATGCCAACAACTCCGCTGGCGACTTTACTAAGGAAATAGACGAGGTACCGGGATGTCAATCCACCAACTATCGAATCTTCCCAAAAGGAAAGCACCCATGCTGGGGAGAGAATATTGTTGGAGAGGATTGTGAAGTTCTCAACAAACACTCTGCTTAGGGAACAACCCCACCAATAATCTGGAGAAAGAGGATACAACCATGCCAGGAATATGAACAAATGTCTTACCCTGTTGGAAATCATGCCACCCTTGGGAGAGCACTGAGAAATTCTTAAGTATCGTTTCATCATTGTGAATATTCACTTTGTTTAAAACAACAATTTGAAAAATTTACTTGTTTAAAACAATGACATTTTATCAATTAAAACATGCCAAACATTTGTTGAATTGAAACAAATAAGAGTGCAAATAATTGGATAAAAGCTCAAATTGATTTGATGGAATGGTAGCCTGCAAATGGCAAGACTCCATAGATCTGTACAAGTTTGAAATCAGTGATATATGTTGGAAGAGGGCTACATTGAACATAATGATCCTTTCTCTACCAATTTGAATTTCGATGTATTCGAAGCTTCAGTTGACGACGAATCGAGTATCTCTGACGAAAAGACAGTTGTGGAACAGAAAGTCTTGTCAGGATGCAGTTACTTGCCAAATCCCTAATTTTTGCCTAGATTGCCCCAGGGTGAGGTACTCAATCTAGCAGGATGCAAATATTCTTTTTTTATCATGTCTCTAACTTTTGCCTGGATCGCCCTTTCGGGTTCTCCACCGAGACGCTCATTTTTGCCTAAGCCGCCCTTTCGGGTTTTCAACTTAGCGAGCTATTCTGTTTTTCTTTTTAGGCAAAGTATTTCTTGACTGCATCTGAATTCACAGGACGAGTGAAATCCTCCCCATCCATTGTTGTAAGCATCAAAGCACCGCCTGAAAAGGCTCTCTTAACAACATATGGCCCTTCATAGTTTGGAGTCCACTTGCCCCTGGAATCGGGCGCGAAAGACAAGACTTTCTTGAGCACGAGGTCACCTTCTCGGAACACACGAGGTTTGACCTTCTTATCGAATGCTTTCTTCATTCTCTGCTGATATAATTGACCATGGCACATGGCAGTCAATCGCTTCTCTTCAATCAAATTCAACTGGTCGTAACGACTCTGAACCCATTCAGCATCAGTCAACTTGGCTTCCATCAAGACTCTCATTGATGGGATCTCCATCTCTACTGGGAGAACAACCTCCATGTCGTAAACAAGAGAGAAAGGGGTTGCCCCTGTTGAAGTGCGGACAGATGTACGATAACCATGCAAACCAAATGGCAGCATCTCATGCCAATCTTTGTACGTAACAACCATCTTTTGGATAATCTTCTTGATATTCTTGTTAGCCGCTTCAACAGCCCCATTCATCTTGGGTCTGTAAGGAGAGGAATTATGGTGTGCAATCTTGAACTCAGCGCACAACTCTTCCATCATCTTATTGTTCAAAGTAGATCCATTATCGGTAATGATCTTATCTGGCACACCATAACGGCAAATAAGCTGATTCTTGATAAACTTCACGACCACCTGCCTGGTCACATTCGCATACGAAGCGGCTTCAACCCATTTGGTGAAGTAATCAATTGCTACGAGAATAAACCTGTGTCCGTTGGACGCTTTCGGTTCAATCATGTCAATCATGTCGATTCCCCACATAGAGAAAGGCCATGGTGATGAAATCACATTCAGAAGTGTTGGAGGAATATGAATCTTATCCGTATAAATCTGACACTTGTGGCACTTCTTCACATATTTGCAACAGTCAGACTCCATTGTCAGCCAATAGTAGCCTGCTCTCAGCATCTTTCTAGCCATGGCATGTCCATTGGAATGAGTACCAAATGAACCCTCATGGACCTCAGTCATCAACAGGTTTGCTTCGTGTCTATCCACGTATCTGAGCAAAACCATGTGAAAATTTCTTTTGTACAGCACTTCACCACTGAGGTAGAAACTACCTGACAACCTTCTTAAAGTTTTCCTGTCTTTCACAGATGCCCCAGGTGGGTAGACCTGGTTCTGGAGGAAATTCTTGATATCGAAATACCAAGGCTTATCATCTTTCACTTCTTCAACTGCAAATACGTGAGCTGGTCTATCCAAGCGCATCACGGCAATATTGGGAACTTCATTCCAATACTTCACCACAATCATCGAAGCAAGCGTAGCAAGCGCATCTGCCATCCGATTATCCTCTCGAGGAATATGATGAAAGTCAATTTCAGTAAAGAACGTTGAAATCCTCCTCGCATAATCTCTGTATGGAATGAGACCCGACTGATTCGTCTCCCATTCACCCTTTATCTGATTGACAACCAGGGCCGAATCACCATACACATCAAGATGTTTGATCCTCAGATCAATACATTCTTCCAGTCCCATAATACAGCCTTCGTACTCAGCCATGTTATTCGTGCATTTGAAAGTTAGCCTTGCTGTAAACGGAATATGTGTGCCATGAGGAGTAATGATTACTGCCCCAATTCCATTTCCATACTGATTTACAGCGCCATCAAACACCATCGTCCATCTAGAACCAGGTTCCGGACCTTCATCAAGTGTAGGCTCATCATAATCTTTCATTTTCAAATACAGAATCTCCTCATCTGGGAAGTCGTACTGGACAGACTGATGATCTTCAATCGGCTGATGCGCTAAATAGTCAGCCAAGATACTACCTTTGATAGCTTTCTGAGCTCGATACTCGATATCATACTCAGATAACAACATCTGCCAACGGGCAATCCTCCCAGTTAAAGCAGGCTTCTCAAAAATATACTTGATTGGATCCATTCGGGATATCAACCAAGTTGTATGATTTATCATGTACTGGCGTAGACGCTTAGCAGCCCAAGCCAAAGCACAACACGTCTTCTCAAGCATAGAGTATCGAGACTCACAATCAGTAAACTTCTTACTGAGGTAGTAGATAGCAGATTCTTTCTTCCCTGATTCATCTTGCTGACCGAGTACACAACCCATTGAGTCTTCAAGAACAGTCAGATACATGATCAGAGGTCTTCCTTCTACAGGCGGAGACAAGATCGGAGGTTCAGACAGATATTCTTTGATACTGTCGAAAGCTTTTTGGCAATCCTCGGTCCAATCATGAGATTGATCTTTCCGGAGGAGCTTGAATATCGGCGCACATGTGGCAGTCATGTGGGATATAAATCTGGAAATATAGTTCAAGCGGCCAAGAAAACCTCGGACTTGCTTCTCAGTTTTGGGTGCAGGCATCTCTTGTATTGCTTTGACCTTTGCAGGATCAACCTCAATACCTCTCTCGCTGACAACAAAACCCAACAACTTGCCAGAACGGACTCCAAATGTACATTTGTTTGGATTCAGACGAAGCTTATACTTCCTCAAACGCTGAAAAAGCTTCAACAAATGCTCAACATGTTCAACTTCCGTTCGGGACTTAGCAATCATATCATCAACATAATTCTCTATCTCCTTGTGCATCATATCATGAAACAAGGTAGTCATAGCTCGTTGATACGTGGCTCCGGCGTTCTTCAAACCGAAGGGCATCACTCGATAACAGAATGTTCCCCAAGGTGTGATGAATGTTGTCTTCTCCATATCCTCGGGTGCCATCTTAATCTGGTTATATCCGGAAAATCCGTCCATAAAGGAAAAGACTTTGAATTTAGCTGTATTGTCTACCAACATATCAATGTGTGGTAGAGGGAAATCATCTTTCGGACTAGCTTTATTCAAATCTCTGTAATCAACACACATACGGACTTTTCCGTCCTTCTTAGGCACAGGCACAATATTGGCCACCCATTGAGGATATGTAGAAGTCACCAGAAACCCCACATCAATTTGCTTCTGAACTTCCTCTTTGATCTTCACTGCCATATCTGGATGAGTTCTTCTGAGCTTCTGCTTCACAGGCACACACTCAGGCTTCAAAGGCAGGAAATGTTGCACAATATCTGTATCTAGACCTGGCATGTCTTCATACGACCAAGCAAAGATATCGGAATATTCTCGTAGCAAACTGATCAACCCCTTCTTGACAGACTCTTCAAGAAGTGCCCCAATCTTCACCATACGAACACAATCTTCAGACCCCAAGTTGACTGTTTCCAGATCTTCGAGATGCGGCTGAATGATCTTCTTCTCGTGCTCAAGGAGACGGGTAATCTCGTCAGGAATCCCTTCAACATCATCTTCCTCTACTTCAAATACAGGGAATTCAAAATTGGGAGATGGCGTTGGATCATTATGTTCAATGGGTTTTAGAATCAACCTGCATAATGATTTTGGATAATAAAAAGCTTTAGAATTTAAACAAACAAATCATTATGCAGATGAAAAGATTGCTTTTATTCTTGTTTTTTAGGGTTTTTTGTGATCACCGATTTCATGCAAAAGCAAAAAGTGAAAACAAATGGAAAAACAAATGTTTAACAATGCATTAATTGAATGAAATATCATCGTATAAATGCTGCCAACAATGTCATCGCTTCTCCTTTTGGCATGGGAGAAGGGTTTTTGAACAAAGTGAACAAATTACGCTGACTTATGAATGACCGTAGGAACATCCATAGCGACCCAATTGTGGCAGACACCACCAGGGATGACGAAGTTGCTCAAATCCTCTGCATCCTCTTCCAGAATAGCAGCAGTTTCTTCAGCTTGATCAACATGGATGAAACCTCCACTCTTGAACAACCCTTTCTCATTAAAGACCCCAGAAGAATAGCCAATGCCAGCCCGGGATTTGTTGTCTTCAAGCTCAATCATCTTCCCTAAACCAGCAACTGCACCACATTCAATGGCCAGTTTCGCATCACGATAGGAAGCAAATGAAGGAGACTTCTTCTCAATCGGCTCAGCTATAGACAAAGCTTGGAAAGGCGTTCCAACTTCATCCTCAGCATCAATATATGAGAAAGAAGACAGGTGGCTAACCAGGAAAGCCTTTTCTCCCCTTACCACGACCAGTTTCTTATTCTTGACGAATTTCAGCTTCTGGTGTAGGGTGGATGTCACGGCGCCAGCCTCGTGAATCCATGGTCTACCAAGGAGACAGCTATAAGATGGGTGGATATCCATAACCTGAAAGGTAACTTGGAAATCACTTGGTCCAATCTTGATTGGGAGATCAACTTCCCCAATCACAGTCTTACGTGACCCATCGAAAGCCTTCACAACAACACCACTCTGCCTCATGGGAGGCCCCTGATATGACAATCTCGAAAGAGTGGTCTTTGGCAATACATTCAAAGATTACCCAGTGTCCACCAGCACGTTGGACATGGCGTCGGTCTTGCAATTCATGGAAATATGTAAAGCCATGTTGTGGTCTCTTCCCTCCTCAAGGAGATCAGCGTCACAGAAACTCAAAGTGTTATAAGCAGTGGTGTTTGCAACAATACTGTCAAACTGTTCAATAGTGACATCATGATCAACATAGGCCAGATCCAACACTTTATGCAGAGCCTCCCTATGGGGTTCTGAATTCAGAAGCAAAGATAGCACGGAGATCTTGGATGGCGTTTGTAGAAGCTGATCTACAACATTGTACTCACTCTTCTTGATGAGCCTCAGCATCTCATCACAGTCTTCATTCACAATGCCACTCGGGCCAACAGAAGAAGCAGGAGTCTTTTGTACAGAGGATGGTTTAGCAACAGCAAGTGCCGGGTTCGGAACATTCACCACAGTCCCAACCGGACGCTCAGCAGAATCAGAAACAACGTGAGTCTTCGGGGGTGCAGAAAACACACGACCACTACGGGTCAACCCGCTCACATCAGCAATATTAACAACGGAGGATGAAGGCAAAGGAACTTCTTTCCCATCTTCAACAACAACTGGATTATAGCGGAAGGGAATTGCTCTATCTGAGGCATAAGGCACAGGGCCCGCAGGTTTGATCACCAAAGAAGAAGAGACCTTCGGCTTGCTACCATCATAACGGATGACAACAGGCTCAGGAATCTTGAACACAGGAGAAATCACATTTACTTCTGGTTCATCTTCATCAACATTCCTATTCTGAAGAATCTCAATGGTCCCCTCATCCAACAGCTCTTGAAGCTCTCTACGCACTTGGCGGCAACCCAATCTATTGACGGAGCAGATACGGCATTTGTCATGGTCGTGCTCCATATGACTGTAATCACACAGCAGACGATGCAACTCGACCAATGACTGTCGAATATGGCTTACATATTTGACCTTATATTTGCCAAGGCAACCCTGGACCATGTTAACCGACTTCCCATGCTCGGGCAATGGGTTCTTCGTAACATTGGGGCCTGAGTCCTCAAAGCTCAGAATGCCGCATCGCATAAGGTCTTGAATCTTAGTCTTCAACGGATAGCAGTTTTCTATATTGTGACCGGGAGCACCGGAATGATAAACACAATGTTGGTCGGGTTTGTACCACCACTGCGGGTTAGCAGGTACAACCGGAGGATCCCTCGGGGTATTCAGTTTCCGCTCTAATAAAGAGGGATATAACTCAGCGTATGACATAGGAATAGGATCGAAAGTGATCTTCTTCCTCTCATAATTCAAATTAGCCTGATTACTCTTGCCACGAGGCTGGTAAGCCTGTTGCTGTGGGCGATGTTGCTGTTGATACTGCTGTTGAGGTTGCTGGTTATACTGATTGTTGTCTCTGAAGACAGGTGCTATATGAGCCACCTGATGCTGGTTGTTGGCATGATGCACAGGCTTCCTCTTGGCAGAGGGTCTTCTTGGTTTAGCATGGGATTGCACAGCATGTGCCTCCCCATCTTTCTTCTTGAACGGCCCATATCGTTTAGAAGAGCCTTCATCCTTAGATAATTGTCCTTCCCGGACTCCTTCCTCCAAACGCATCCCCATGTTCACCATTTCGGTGAAATCAGAGGGAGCACTAGCGACCATCCGCTCATAATAAAATGAACTAAGAGTTTTCAAAAAGATCTTAGTCATCTCCTTCTCTTCCAGCGGAGGAGTAATCTGAGCTGCCAGCTCTCGCCACCTCTAGGCGTACTCTTTGAATGTCTCTTTGTCCTTTTGGGACATAGCTCTGAGTTGATCACGGTCAGGAGCCATATCCACATTATATTTGTACTGCTTGACGAAGGCTTCGCCAAGATCGTTGAAGGAACGAATGTTTGCACTATCAAGGCTCATATACCAACGAAGAGCTGCACCAGACAAACTATCCTGAAAATAATGAATCAGCAGTTGATCATTATCGGTCTGAGTAGACATTTTCCTGGCATACATAACCAGGTGGCTGAGAGGGCAGGTGTTCCCCTTATACTTCTCAAAGTCAGGGACTTTGAATTTGACGGGTATCTTAACACCGGGAACCAAACATAATTCAGCAGCAGACTTGCCGAACAAATATTTCCCTCGAAGGGTCTTCAATTCCTTGCGGAGTTCAAGGAATTGGTCGTTCATCGCATCCATCTTTTCATTAACATCTGGGCCCTCAGACGTCTCAGAATGATAGATGGTGTCGTCTACCCTAGGAGTGGTATGCACGACAGGAGGAGGCATTGCAAGGACCGGGCTAGATGCCGGCATGGAAGCAAATGTAGGAGCTGGAATATCTGGCATAAAACCTGGAGGCATACCCCACGGAAACCCGGCTGGCATGGCTGGCATGAAATGGGCACTGGCAGCTGGCACAGTTGACGCAACTACTTCAAATATAACAGTCCTCTGGGGAGGAGTTGCAGGCGGTGGAGACGGTTGATTCTGAGCAGCCAAGAATTGCTCCATCAGAGCGCTCAGTCTGGCGACCTCTTCCTTCAGCTCTCGGTTATCTTGTTCAAGTTGATCCATCACTCTTGCAGAATTAGCTCGGGTGTAGTACCGATGAGTCAGCTTGTCTTCAAAATAAATGAAGAGCACAGAGTCAGATCACAGACAAGAAGACCAGAACAACACCTGCTTATGCGAAATGATGCATGCAATGCTCGTGCATATGCTTTGTTTTTTTTATTTCAAGGAACTTTTAGGGTTCTATTTGCACATTTTTCGAAATTCAAAGCATTTAATCGCGTATGGAAAATATCTCATCAAATATATATTTGAGACAAAGAAGTACAGCATTGTCGATCATTACAAGGGAAAAGGAAAATAAACATCCTATGGATCCCTAGAAGCTCGAGATGCTGGAAGACGAGATATACAAAGCCTCTTGATCTCTCTCTCATATGCTCCTTCCATATCCGCTTTCTCCTTAGCGAGTCGATCATACTTCCTCTTTCAGAATTTGGAAGACTGAGGAAGCAGAGAAGTCCAGGTATCATTCGGATCATCTATCACCTGATGCTCGAGGAATTCGATCAGATCATCTTTCTCCTTAAGCTGTTGAAGCAACTCTTCTCTTTCACGGATCCAGGCACGTGAAAGGTCTTCTTCTCTCAACTCCTCTACGCCTTGGTTAGGGAGGGTTGAAGGCCCAGCCATATCCAACGGTGTAGGTCTCGGATAATCATATGGCATAAGATACTCTGATGCTCTCTGCCTGACCCAAGAAGTATACGGCTCCAAAGCAATGCAGTTCTTCAGACCCAACTCATTTCTACCCTTCTTGTGAATCTTGCGCCAAGCGCGGACCATCCTGGCTTTCAGACCTTGGGGATCTTTACCCTCCTGAAAGAATACGCCTTCTAACAGAATGTTATGAGGTTTATCCTTTAGGGGGAACCCAAGCTGACGACGTGCTAAGATAGGGTTGTAGCTGATCCCACCACATGTACCAAGAAGAGGCACATTAGGAAATTCACCACAATAATCAATGATCTGAACTGTATCATACACGCGATCATACCAAGAGATATCGTCATTAGTGAGAGACATAAGTCTCGTAGACCACCGTAGACATCCCCTGTTCTCCTTGAAAGCGACCGTCTGCGGTAAGTGAGAAATAAACCACTTATACAACAGAGGAAAACAGCACACAATAGCTCCTCCACCCTTTGCATTCCTCAGATGCAAAGAGAAATAGGTATCACCCAACAGAGTAGGAACGGGATTAAGAACAGAAAAGATCCTAATGGCGTTCACATCCACAAATTTGTCGATGTTGGGGAACAATACCAAACCATAGATAAGCAGCACGAATATGGCCTCAAAGGCATCCTCACTCATGGCCTTCCCATAAACGGTAGCTTGAGCGACGAGGAGATCAGAAGGAAGACCCTGAATTCCACCTTTGGTGGTCATATGCGCTTCAATAAGGGATTCATCTATGTGCAACAAGTCTGCGATCTCTCGAGAAGTCGGAATACTCTCTAAGCCACTGAGTGGCACCTGATCCAGAATAGGAATACCCACAAGATAAGCATACTCCTCGAGCGTAGGCAACAACTGAAAGTCTGGAAAAGAGAAGCAATGATACAGAGGATCATAGAACTGCGCCAAAGTACTCATCAACCCTTCATCAACCTGAGTAGTCAACAGAGGCAGAAGCTTCCCATAACGAGCTTTGAAACCCAAGGGATCTAATACATAAGATGTCAGATTCCTTAACTCTTTCATATCGGGTTGTCGAAAGCTGTACTTCTTTGTATGCCTTTTTGGTCTTTCCATGTCTGAAAATTTTGCAAATAAACCCTTTAAGTTCCTTGAAAATTTTCTCATTTTTCTGATGACATGAATGCAGATGAATGCATGAATGTATGAATGCAGCAATCACACTCAAGGATCAAACAAAGCACACCAGAAAAAGGTCATGGGAAAGCTCATAGCATCCTTAATATCAATCATCCATTTTGGTGGATTATGGTTTTCACCTCATCATCACCCAAGTTCCATTGATATTAACGATACATGACTTGGCTCAATCATCCTTAATATCAATCATCCATTTTGGTGGATTATGGTTTACACCTTATCAACACCCAGGTTCCATTGATATTAAGGATGTCTGAACGACTCAACCATGAATCACGGGTTTGTTGAGAGTCACGAGCATGGAGTCTCGGTTAAGAACCACCCAAAGGGAGTGTACTAGGGTTTAAACCTGTCGAACATGTTCTACAAGAGGTTCCCATAGTCATCATCCCATCTTTCGAATATTATCGGAGGAACGAATACTCGTATTCCAAAAATATTCTCAAGAGAGACTCTTATGAGTGTAGTATCGCGTAACAATCGCATCAGATCTTACATCTGAACGACCTCCGCACTACGTCCTAAAAATAGGCCAAGATGGGCTGGGTAAACTAAGGTCCTTGGCTTCTAAGGCACATGATTGAAAGAATAATGCCTAACCACAAATGACTTGTGTGACATTATTAATCCAACATGACCTCCACCAAGTGAATGGACTCGCAAGTCAACTTGCTAAGGAATACTCCACACAAGTCGACGAGACTATGCCATTCTCCTATCCTAAGGTGCACTCGAGTTCGGGTATAGAACTCATCTCACAAAGATCACCAAGCAAACAGCAATTGTATATCAAGCAATTCAAGCATTACAATCAATACAGTTATCCCAAATTGTACAAAAATATGTCATATAACAAATAAACAATATCATACAACAAGGGTGAAAAGTAAGCAAAACCACCAAGGAGATGCTCCCCAGCAGAGTCGCCAGTTTTCTGTAGCGGTGTATTCGTCACTTTGTGATTTATTGATTAAATCAAAAGCAAAGCATACAAAGAATCGAGTCAATTGTAAGTCCATTGATTGGCAGGGAGAGCTTTGATCAATGGAAAGTGTGGGAGTTCAGAAAGTTGGAACTCTTCTCCACAAATGGTTGACTCTATAAGATCTTGGGTTATTATTCACCATGCATCAACACATGGTGTGAGCAAGGTGAATGACACACTGAGTAGCAGGAGATGGATTACACATCTCTTTTATCTGCCAATTGCCTCATAAGAGGACTTTACCTGCTTGGCACAAAATTAAACAAGCACAAACATTGCCTCTTAAGGAAGGCTTCAGACAGGTGCCTACCAATAACAATAGGTCTTCCAGACTACATGAAGATTAGGGATTATACCTAAGTGGTTAAGCAACCAAGCAAAGCAAAGTTCAAAATGAACTTAAAGCAACTTAGGTACCTGTGGAAACAACTAAACAAATCAGTACAATGCTCAGACAAACAGACAACAGTCAATAAGCAACAGACAATCCCAATGTACAAAATGTGTAAGCCAAAAGGCAAACTCAAATGAGTTAGCATCAACCTACAAAACACACAAGTGTTAGTAATCAAAAGCAAACATCAACATTCACATGATGAAGCATCATCAACTATGGAACTTGGATGCTCAACCTGAAATCAAAGCTCACATGTAAGCAAAAAACCACTAGGTCAAAGCCTAGGGTCAAAGATGGAGAAAAAATTCAAAACAGGAGCTGAAATTTAACACAAAGCAACTTCAAACACATATTGACATATCCTAAAAAGGCTCACATCAAAATTAATCATCAAATGCATTTCATGATCAAAAGAAGTTCAAGGCAATTTAAAAGCTCATATGTGATCATCATGAATGAAAAATTCAAATCAAAACAGAAATGAATCAAGACATCTAACATGATCCATATACAAAAAAGTCAGAAACATTGGACATCATTTGGCATGGAAATCACATTGTACAAGTTGAACATTCAAAGGTGTGACACAAATTGTCACACCAAGTTAGCACAAGCATAAAACAGAAATGGTAATTGAGAAAAATGTCAAACCAAAACCAAAATGTCCAGCAATGTGTCTAGAATTAGCATGCAAAATTTCAGGTTCATTGGATAAGAAACAAGCATTTCACAAAGAGATAAGCAAGGCAAGATCACACATGCATATGTATCCAATCATCCTAGAACAAAATATTTTTCCAGCCAGGCACAACTTGTAAATTCATGCTCATAAAAAACTAGACAGAATAAGGATCATTATGCAAAAAATTGGGATCAAATTGGATCAATTTTCAAATTGTTATGATTTTTCTAAGTTCATGAAAAAAATGAAGTCAAAAATGAGCATAGCATAAAAAATGGGAGGGAAAAGGAAAAAATGGAAAGGCATTTTGAAAAATCTCGCTCGCTCAGTATCGAACCCGGCGCACATTTGAATTTGGCGCCCCAACCAAAACGACAGCGTTTTGGCTAACCCTAAGCCTGGCAACGCGTTTCCAGATTTCGTAGCTAATGCATGAATGTTTTGTAGCAAATTTGCAGCAAACTCATAGCAATTCTGGAAATGCTATGAACTTCATAGGTTGAAGATGAAGATCATGATGATCTTCATGTGAATTTCCAGAAAATTCAAAAAGTGTCCAGAAATCAACAAAACCTGTATCAATCGATTCCTTGGCTCATGTACATGCAAGATCAACAATCAAAACATGCAAAAACATCAAAACAAGCCCGGATCGAAGAAAATAAAATTTGACACCAAAACTTGAATCAAGCATAACTTCGTGTACAATGCACCAATTCACTCAAATTTCATATCAGTATGCTCACCAATCAACGATCTATACAAATATAACAAAGAATTTGAGAATTAGAGAGGTCGAATCCTGACCTCTTTGAAGAACAGCAAGTGGAATTGGGTTCTATGAAGCTCAACAATGCCTCAGATCTCCTCTATGATGCTTGTTGAAGTGATTGATGATGAATTGAATGCTCCAGTATGCACGAATCCAACTCAATTTGCAAACTCCATGGATGCTTCAAGCTTTGAGTATGGTTCAATATGGCACGATTCCTTCCAATTCCACGTTCAAATCCACTCAAAAATGCTTCAGGATCATGAATCAATCAGTAGAAATGGCTCTTGTGTGAAGAATTTGAAAAATATTTTGAGAGAAAAAAAATTGGTGATTCTTGAATCTAGATCTGAAAATGAATGCTCATGATGAAAACAGTTGAGATTATCCTTATATATGCCATGCTAATGATGCTGAAATCATGTTTAAGCCAAATGCAATTGAGATTAGCAACTTATGAGGTGTATGTATCAATTGGTAATTTCACCTCATGCACTTCATGCATGCGTGAACAGTTCCAGAATAAGGCCCAAAATCACTTAAAATAAGTTCATGCACCCTTTGGAATTGGTTTTGTATGCATATGATTCACCAAAATGATTTTAGAAATTTTCCTTCACAAAACTTCATGAGTGAGAACATGACCATGCAAGGGAATTTCATGCCATGTAATGAGATGTTTGGAAACTACAAGTCATGATGAACAAAATGCAAAAAGAACCACTCATTTTGGAGCTTTGGTTCAAAAGTTATGCCCATTTGAATTTTCAAGCACACTTTGCCATGATTGGATAATATCTCCTCAACCACACATTAGAAATTCATGATCTTGGACTTTTTGGAAATGGGAGAGAAAGATCTACAACTTTCATGTTGGACAAAATTTCATTTGAAGCTTTCTTGATGATGTAAGATTGAGTTGAAGTTGGTCCAAAACCTTTCCATTTTTGGAAATTTCAAATTATAGGTCACTTGCTATTTTGGGCAATTCTTGACTGGACCTCAAATTCTTCAATGTGAGTGTTTGAAATGTCAAATGAGACTTGTTTGAACATGAATGAAGTATTTCTAATCACTTCCCACCTCCAAATCCACAGTTGACTTTGCAGTTGACTTTCTAGGTCTTCAGATGACTTGGGAATGTTCTGATGAGATTCAAGCCTCTACCACTTGGGATTTTGCTTCAAAATGACATCATAACTCATATGAACTCTTGTGAATGATTGTGGGGTCCAAATCTCAAGAATGACCACCATCTATTGCTTAATGAATGCCTTTGATTGCCTTGACCTGTTAATGCTTCATCTGCAAGACAAAGGGTTAATGACATATTTTTGTACTTTTTGGTTAGTGATAAGAAGAAAAGCAATGATATACAAATGAAAAGAATGCTTGGTGATCAAGAATCACTCTCAAGAAAGATCCCCACCCACAGGGAAGGAAGCAAGGTGTCCAATGATCCTTGAGGCAATGCAATGTTATGATATGATGCCATGAGGGATCTTAGGGACAAAATTGGGGTCTTACACTTGGTAAATTGTGCATGTTAGTGTTTGCTTAAAATTTTTAGGTTTCTCAAGTTATTAAAAGGGAAAAGAATATGACAAAAAGGTTTATTTTTTATTAGAGTGCCTGACAAAACTTTGAATCTTGCTCCTATGTATCTCCGAATGCGATGGATAACTCAAGGCTACGTAGTTTTGGGTAAAAAATGTATCTTTGTTGGTCAATTTTAGTGAAATCTATTTTGTCATAATTGACGGAAAAATAATACTTGCTACCCAAAACAAGTGGAGAAGGGAATGTTTTCATCCGACCGAATGGATAGACATATCCGCATTCGCAGGAAAACGCCGTTAGCTTACTGACACACATAAGTGGACAAAGCGTTCTCTTGCATCGTCTCGAGACAAAATACCTTTTGTTTGTGAAAAGGGTTTGAAAGTTATCATGCGACGGCGAGAATAAAAGTTTGATTGGTTGTATGTATTTTTGGGTGATGGCGAGAGCTCGCACGGGAGAGAGCTACATCTCGTTTCGCAACTCTCGGGAGCTCGTGGACTACACCACATTCCTTTTTCATCTTATTTGTGAAAAGAGTTTTATATTTTTAGATGATTTTGGTTTTATTTAGGAAATGAACTCGATGATAATCGAGGTTTATTAGTGTTATTGAATTGATTGGAAGATGATAATTGTTTAGATTGGCGAGGACTATATCTCGGATCTCAACTCCCAGGAGCTTGTGGACTACACTTTGTTCCTTTTCATCTTATTTATTAAAAAGTATTAAGTAATAGTTAAGTTTTTTTAATTGGGAAATGAATTGACGTTGGGTCAAACATTTGATTATCATTTGCAAAAAGGTTTGAAAAGAATGGTTTGAAAGTTTGAAAATGATTGAATATGGAAAGTTGATGATGTTGATTAATGGAAATGGTTTAAAAAAATTTAAGGTGAAATGGATTTGAAATTGAATGACGGAGACTTCGTGTTAACCAAGTCTTTTTTTTATTGTTTGAAAAGTTGATTTTATTTTTGTCTATTATTTAATTAGTTCAATTAATCTAATTAAAGGTAAGAAAATAAAAGCAAACAAAATAAATGAAAAATACAAACAAAGGGAATGGGGATATATTTGTTATTTGGGGAATAAGAAAGTGAGTAAAACGCAAACCCATCAAATAAGTGAATGCAACCAAAAAGATCTCATTGTAAGAAGGTCAAAGAGTAAGCCACGAGACTAGAAACCAACTGAAATCAAAAGCACCGAATTTAACTCTAAGGCTAACTTAAAGTAGATTAATATGGGAATCACTCTATAAGAAGTCGAGCAACTGAATATATACATCCCAAAAAATTTTTGAAAGCTAAATTGTATTTAAACTTCCGAATTCACAATGCAATTAAATTGATGCAACAATTAACTTAATAATCTACTTAGTAAATAAAAGAAAATAATTAATTAAACTAATCAATTTAATAAAATAAAATAAAAAAGATACAAAAATAAATAAACAAACATGAGTTAGAAATAAATAAGTAAACAAACATGAGTTAGAAAAGGGGTGTAAGCATGATTATGCGGGTGTTATCAACAAGTTTCATTTGGGTCTAACCCAACTAAAACCTAAATAAATTAATAAAATAAAAAAACACAAGAAAAAAGGAAAAAAGGGCGGCTGGTATAGAGACAACAACATGTTTTTTTTTCTTTTTCAAATTCAAACAAAACTAATCATAAGCAGACACATGGAAGGGGAAAGAAAAAACAAAAAAATAATCATATCATTCCTCTCTTTCATGCTTGACATAGTGAAACACATAAAAGTAGAGGACCAAAAAAAAATTGTCGCTTTCAAAACCCTCTCTCTCACGATACTTCTCTCTCTCTCACTCACTCTCATGTCTCACTCATGCTCTCTTTCTCTTTGTTTTTTTTCCAACAAAACAAGTATAAATAATAAAAATAACAACACTGAGAGAATGAGAAAAAAAATCCACTCTGAATTGGTGATGGCGGTCAGCTTGGATGGATCGACAGTGGATGAGATGGTTGACATCGCTATTATGCTAAAGGTGTTGTAGTTGTCCGGTACGCACTAGTGTTGTGTTGTTGTGATGTTGTAGTTCTTGCAAACAGAAGGATAAGTGGATCAGTGGGTGTTTATGGTTTTTGTAGCATGGTGACGAAAATGCGTGGAGGTTCGAATCAGTTGCAAGGTGAGTTAAGGTGTTGCACGGTTTGGTTTTGTTGCTATGGTGAAAGATTGTTCATGGAAGAGTATGTTGTTTGAAAAACAAAAAATGCAGCAGGCGGATGGAGGTGTCACGCGGGTTTATGAAGTGTTGAAGGATGATGCTTTATGGTTTGGAGATGGTGTTGTTGCATGTTGTTGGATGGTATCAGCGTCACTGAAGAAGAAAGTCTCTTCTTTGTTTGCTTTAAAATTGTTGTCCATGTTGTGATTATTGTGTTATTGTTATATGGTTTATGCAGGGAATGTGTTTGGAGATTGATGAATGTGAGTGAGGGTGAGTTTGTCGATCTTGTTGCAAGGTGAAGCAGGGTGGTGGTATTGGTTGTTCTAGTCACATGTGAAGAATGAGAAAGGTGGAAAGTGAAAATGAAAGTGGTTATGAGAAATGAATAAAGATGGTGTAATGTAGTTTTTTGAAGTGAAAAGGTGATAATATATGGATAAGAAAGGTATTATGAAGGTGGGAGGTTGTAGTAAGAAGATGTGTTTATGTTGTGTAGAGAGAAGGCTATGGTTGTAGTCAGGTTAGAAGTATGTCAAGAAGGTGTATGGTTTATGAGAGAGAGGATCTTTTGGTGCAAAAAAAAGGATGATTCTATTGTTGTTTTTTGTACATATGTTTAAAGAAGAAACATGGTAGTGGCATGCTAAGACATCGCTTATGTTTTGAATGAGAGGGAAAGCAGAAGACAAAGATTTGTGACCCGTCCAAATGAAATTTTAAAATCCGGTTTATTTCCCATTTCCCAATTTGCAACAAACGTTATGTGCGAACCAATTGCAAGAATAAGGAGGAATAATTTGAATGCCCATCAAGTCCCTCTACAAAATCAAATCTTTCTTCTTCCAAGAATAGATTGATTAGTTAAAAATAGAAGATAGAAAATCACCATAACAATAAATCAAAAGATCCTTCCAAATTGCTAATGAATTAGTCGTAATCCTCCACAACCACTTGCTGTGAAGGGATTGGTTGAAATAGCCACAATGTTTTATGCCTAAACCACCATTCATTTTGCTTCTACAAATTGAAACCTAACTCACCCAACAAACTTTTCTTTGTCTTTCCTCTCCCCCCAAAGAAAAGACTGTTGAATCTTGATTATCTTCTGAATAATCACCTTTGGGATCCCTGTAAAAAGAAAAAGGATAAATCGCAATGTTAGTTAAAACCGCGTTGATTATTGTGATTATTCCTCCTTGAGACAAAAACCTCCCTTTCCAAGAAGTCAATTTACTTTGAATCTTGCAAACTGTTTTCATCCAAGCTGAAATCTTCCTAGGATTTATTCCCACTTCCACTCCTAAAGACATAAAAGTAAGGGAACCAATACCACAAGACAAAAAAGATGAGGTTGTTGTAATGAAATCCTCCTCCAAATTCATTCCAAAAATCTAGCTTTTAGAGAATTAAAAACTTTTACGACGTAAATACTACAGTTAAATTTCGCACAACTCTGATATCCTCACACTCTTTAATATAAATATTTAAATGTTTTTCACCATACTCTAATAAAAAAATTATAAGATTTAATTACTATTTTATTCCCCTTATTTTAGTTGATTCAAAAAATTAATCTCTCTATTTTAAATTTAAATAGTTTTGATTTCTCTCTCACACACATTTTTATACTTAAAATTGATTATGTGATCATTTTTAAATGAAGTGTCACGTGTGAAATCTGATAAAATTATATAAAAATCTTTTATGAAACTTTATAAATAAAGAATATACGTTAAAAAAGGGACACCACCTTGTTTTTTAGTACAAAAAATGCAAGTAAGACGAAAATTGTTTAAATTTCAAATAGGTGATTAATTTCAGGAATAAGTAAAATACGGGAACTGAAATTGTAATTAAACTTTTATTTTTATAATGAAGAACTGGAATATATAACTTTTATCCCCCTCTTTATTTATTTTTTAATTGTTAATTTATAAATATCAATAATTTATTTACATTAATGCATAAAGTTAAATAAATATTATCGTCAAAGATCGAACACCGGATCAACAACTTACATACCTGTAGCGGTAAAAAACTTGAGATTAAGCTATTGATTAACTTAACTCATAAAGCAATAGTCGTCCCCACTCTTTTATTGTTTCCAAAGGAAAAGGGCAAATGTACGAACAAAACCCGAAGAAGTTTTAAAGCAAAACTAATAAAACGAAGTAAGGGTTCGGGGGTTAGTTATGCAAAGGGAAGGTGTTAGCACCCTAAACATCCATGGTACTCCATGGGAACCTCTTTGAAAATATGTACATTTTAGTTTGAAAAGGGTATTGTTTGCAAAAGATTGGAGATATGGAAAAAGAAATGTTTTTTTATGATTTTTGGTGTTTGCCAAGACCTTTAGAAGTCTCATGCATACGTACCAACAAAGTGCAATGGACGATTAAAATCTCGTAGTTTGTGGTAAAAATAACAAATATGTTTGTTTTGATTCATTTTTTAAGGGAAAGACACTTTGTTATTTTAAGAAGAATACTCAACCAGTCATCCACAAGTATGAGAACTTTGCATCCTCATGAGAAAGAGTCCAACTTGGATAAGGATCAATAAGTATGTGTAAGACCCCAATTTTGTCCCTAAGATCCCTCATGGCATCATATCATACCATATCATTGCCTCAAGGATCTTTGTACACCTTTGCTTCCCTCCTAGTGGGTGGGTATCTTGTGAGTGTGGTTCTTGATCACCAAACATGTCTTGCACTTGTATATCATTGCTTTTCATCTGTCTATTAACCAAAGGTACAAAAATATTGTCATCTAACCATGTTACTTGCAGATGAAGCCAGCTAGGTCAAATCAGTCAAAGTCAGTCATTGAGATAGATGGTGGCCATTCTTGAAGAATTTGGGCACCATGATCATTCATCAAGAGTTCATATGAGTTGTGACATCATTTTGAATCAAGATATCAAGTGGTAGGGGCTTGGAATTCATCAGAACATGGTTCAGTCAGCCAAAACCCTAGCAAAGTCAACTGAAGTCAACCATGGTCAACTGTGCATTTAATCAGTGATTTGATGGTGGGAATTGGTCTGAGAGGTCTCATTCATGTCCATATAAGCCTCACATAACATGTCAAACATCCACAGTGAAGAATTTAAAGTCAGACAAGAAATTTCCAAAAATAGAAAGTTGACCTGTAATTGGAATTTGCCAAAAATGGAAAGTCTTGCTCCTCAAAATTACATCATCATACAAGCTTCAAATGAATTTTTGTCCAACATGAAAGTTTAAGATCTTGTTCTCCCATTTCCAAAAAGTCCAAGAACACTCATTTCTCATTTATGGTTGGCAAGTTATGATCAAATCATTCTCAAGAATTTTTGAACTTCAAAAGGCCATATCTTCCAAACCATTTGGCCAAATTGAGTGAGGTTTTTTGCTACAAGTCATATTTGATGTGCTCTATCCAAATATTTCATCACAATTCATCAAAAACCTACCAATCAAAATGGCCTTTTTCCAAGTGGCATGAATTAAAAAAGAGGAGGTGAAAAAGTGACTTTGCAAATTAGCCATTTCCAACATATTTTGCCAATTGAAAATGCTCAGAAATCACATTTTGGATGTGTTCAAGGCCCAAATTCGCAGCTGTAGTGCCATGCCCATGCAATTTTGAGTGAATTCCACCAATTAGCAAAAACACTCCAATTAGCAAATTGTGATTACACTTCCATTAACCAACTTAAACCAACACTAAACAAGCTATATATGTTTCATTTTCTGCTGAAAAGCCCTAGCAGCCACAATACACTAAACCAGACCAAAAAACTCATTTGCTCTAAAAACATTCATCTTCTTCATTTTGAACTTTTGCTAAAAAATCTCAAGGAACTCGTGCCCTGTTGGTTGCTTCATCACCTACCAACATTCTTGGAGCATTTGTGAGCATCATTTTCCAGCTGTAAGCAAGGGATCTACCACTGTTACATCGAAGCATTTCCATGGCA
Source organism: Lathyrus oleraceus (assembly GCF_024323335.1). Taxonomy (NCBI): domain Eukaryota; kingdom Viridiplantae; phylum Streptophyta; class Magnoliopsida; order Fabales; family Fabaceae; genus Lathyrus; species Lathyrus oleraceus. Next base: position 156,697,696 of record NC_066581.1, read on the forward strand.
GTTTTCGATTTGAGCTAGGATCAAGGTTGCTGAGCTAAAATCCTTCTTCCATTCACCTTCTGGGACCTCCTTGTACATCTGTTTCAGCTGTTTGAGGCCAAACAACCACGAATTCCATACTGCCTCTTCAAGTCAGGTAAAATTCGAATCTCTCCATTCTCAAAATGTTGATATGCTTTGGATAGAGCTTGCTTTGCTGGTCACAATGAGCTTTGAGTCATTAAAAATGGTTGCATATTGAGAGAGATACATGGATTCAAAGTTTCATATGTGAATATGTTTGTGCTTGGTTCTGCTTTGTTAGCTCGAGTCATTGAAAATGGATGTTGTAATGTTGATGTGCATTGTTTGCTGAGTTGATTGATGTATTTATTTTCCATTTCTGGGAGAAAATTTTTTCACGATTGTTGATGATGATGAACAGTAAACAAACCCTAGAAATTTCAAACCCAGAATTTCATGTTGCTCGTGTTTTGGCTGTTGGACCTTTTCGCTGCATGATGTCACTGTACCATTACCATGAAGCCAATCGCTGGACGCCACGCTTCTTTCTGGAACGCAGCGTTCCATTTAAATGAACGCGTAATTACAAATATGCCATTCCGTGTTTACTTATTTAATTAATTCATTTTCTTTCTCAATTTTATTTCATTTTGTGACACCAACTTACAAAAATCATAAGTCCTTCATCTCTTATCCAAATTTCATGGGATTTTTTGCAAAATGTTCATCTCGATCCCTAGTTTTTTATCATGATTTTTCCAGATTTTTTGCATGAGTGGATTTTAAATGGTGCTAGGGTTTGTCATATGTGTCCATTTTATGTATGTCTTGCCAAATCAATTGTGAAATGATGATACATTATCCAATGCCTTTGAAATTATTTGTGCTTAAACTAGACACATTCATGGTGATTTTGGTGTAGAGTTTGTGAATTTATCATTGCTGGTTTGTGAGTTATGATTTTTTTGAATTAGGGTGTGACAATTTGTGTCACACCATTGATGTCTTACTTCATGATTTTAATTACCATGCTTAATGAGCTCAAATTGGTTTGAATTTTTGCATGAATGTACTTATGGATGTCTAGTTTACATGTGATTTTTTGTGGAATTATTGATGGCATTTCCTAATTGTTTGAGATTTTCTCCCCTGTTTGGTCATATGTTGACTTTTTTGTGACACATGTTCTCATATGATTTGTGAAATTCTCATGCATTATTGGATGGACTTGAAATTTGACATGTGATTTGTAGACATCTTAAGCTTTGTCATTGGTTTTAGTCCCATTCATTTCTCATATGTTGTCACTGATTTATGATTTATTGAAGTTGGTGCTTGTTTAGTTGACTTCTTTGAGCTTGCTTGAACTTGCTTTGACTTTCTGATTTTCATTGACCAACTTCCCTTTATCCAAATGGGCTGAAATTTGGTATGCTTATCATGTTATGGATGATGTTTGATCATAATTTATTTGAGAATTTATTGAAATGTTTATGATTGGTCTTGAGTTGAATCATTCTGTTGACTTCTTTGAGCTTCTATATGCCATGCTTTGACCTAATTTGCTTATGAAATGATGATGATGATTGATATGAACATGGGACCAATTGAGTTTGTTTCTTGATTGTTTGAACTTGATGTTGGACACTTGTCACTTGCTGTTTTGATTTTCTCATCTCTTTTTTACCCTAGGCTTGTCCTAGTGGTCATGTTGCTCATGTTTAAGTTTGTTGTTTCAGGTTAAGCAACAAATGTTTCAAAGAGATCATTACAAGTTGATTGAGCTTGATTGATTATCATGACTAACTTGGTTGTTTTTGTAGGTTGCTTGGCTCACATGCTTTGAGCTTTGTGCATTGCACATTTAACTGATTGTGTTGACTGTTGATCCCTATCTTATTTTGGTTTGACTTTGAGTTGTGTACTGATTCTGTTTGACTGGTTTCAGGTACCCTTAGTTGCTTAGTTCTTTAAGAACTTGCTTTGCTTTGCTTTAATAGCAATTTGCATTGAGGTATAATTCCTTATCTTCATGTAGTCTGGAAGACCTGGCCTGTTACTTGGCCAGGCAACTGTCTGAAGTCCTCCTTAAGAGGCAATGTTTTTGCTTGTTTACATTTGTCCCAAGCAGGAAAAGTCCTTTAAATAAGGCAATTGGTAGAACCCAAGAGATATGCAACCTATCTCCTTCTATTCTGTGTGTCACTCACCTTGCTCACACCACATGTGTTGATGCATAGTGAGTAAAAACCCAAGATCTATCGAGTCAATAATCTGTGGAGAGAGTTCCTACTTTCTGAACTCCCACGCCTTCTGATATTCAAATGCTCTCCCTGACCAGGGATAAGAGCAATGAGGCACACCCCTCATATCTTTTCATCTGCTTCACCTTAGCCCCTCAATGGCAAGGTTAAGAGCATCATTAACCCTATTCCAGTTGGCTTCAATGCCTAACCTTTTGTATGAGCCTGATTGTTTGGTTATAGTGTGTGCTGAATGCCTTTGATTGATTGATTACTTACTTCATATGCACATGTTTGCTTGTATGCTCTATGCATTTATCATCATTAATTGCTCATTAGTGCATGATCATTTCATTTGTCTCTGTGACATATCTTTGTTGGTTGCCCATTGAGGACAATTGTAAGACCATCCATTGGCCTTTGTTCCTATGATATGGAGGTGAGTATAAGATCATCTCATTGGCCACTCATTTTCTCTTTGCTTGATGCATTTGTTTGATTTATGTGAGGATGCAATTGTAAGTCCCTGCAAGTTGGCATTTGCTTTCCTATGATCATATGTTGGATATTGGTATAAGCCCAGACAGATTGGCATTCGGTATCCAGGTTTCATTTTGTTTTAGGAGATTGGAATAAGTCCATCTATTGGCTCCCGATATCCTTGTTTCTTTGTTTAGGAGATTGGTGTAAACCCATCTATTGGTATCCGGTATCCGCTTTTGTTTGTGAGCTTGGAGTAAGACCATCGAGTGGCATCCGATATCATTTGTTTGCTTATTTTGCTATTGCTCATTGCCCATTCCAAAGGACACACTTGAATCATCTTCTATATGATTTCAAGAAGTGAACCTCCTAGGAAGTTTTACAATCCATTTTCATCCATTCATCCCCATTATGTCCTAAACCTTTTCACACATTACTTTCAAACTTGAAATAGATATTGTGCAAACATCTTCATGTTTTCAAATCAAAAACCTGGACCCCAAGTCCTTGACTATTTCAAACTCCCTTTCGTAATACTTCTTTGAATCAATCTTAATCATACTTTGACCCTGCTTTCATGAACACTCATAATCAATTAACTTCACCCATTCAATTGTTTTGGCCTTGTCCATTCCTGCTAAGTTTTCATGCATTAGCCATAGGTTTCAATTATCATTGTGGTTGATGTAAACCTCACCCTATCCTTAGTGAGTCGACTATAAGACTTCCGTACTGAAAACAGGGTTAACCCCTCTAGTACGTCGAAGCTATCCTCGCATGGTGGATGTTGGTCTTGGTCGAGTTTTCTCCCATTGATAATGAAAAGCCTCAAGTACTATTGTTTAAAATTGAACTCACAAACCTTTTGGAAATCTTTTAGCCGAACTACGGCGTTTTGATCCTTACCTTTGATGGAAGGTACGTAGGCAACGGGTTCATCCGTTCGAACACAAAAACAATAAAAATTGTATATTCTTTTCTCATCATCCCAATCATGTTTGCACAATAAATATTTCATAACAAATAACAATTTTATACAACAAGTGTGAAAAGGGCTCCCTAGGAGTACCTAGGACGTAGTGGGTGCCTAACACCTTCCCATTGCGTAATTTACCCCTTACCCAGACTCTCTGATCTTTTTATTAGTTTTCTACGCGTAAAACTTCTTAGGCTTTTGTTCGCTTTTTAGCCAGTCCTTTGGATAAATAAAAGTGCGGTGGCGACTCGAATTCTTTGTATGCTTTGCTTATGATTTAATCAATAGATCACATAGCGACGAATACACCGCTACAGAAAAGTGGCGACTCTGCGGGGGAACATAAATCCTTGGTGGTATTGCCTACTTCTCACCCTTGTTGTGTGATATATTGTTATTTGTTATATGACATATTTTTGTACAATTTGGGATAACTATATTGATTGTAATGTTTGAATTGCTTGATATACAATTGCTGTTTGCTTTGGTGATCTCTGTGAGATGAGTTCTATACCCGAACTCGAGTGCACTCTAGGATAGGAGAATGGCATAGTCTTGTCGACTGGTGTGGAGTATTCCTTAGCCAGTTAACTTGCGAGTCCATTCACTTGGTGGAGGTCATGTTGGATTAATAATGTCACACAAGTTATTTGTGGTTAGGCATTATTCTTTCAATCATGTGCCGCAGAAGCCAAGGACCTTAGTTTACCAAACCCATCTTGGCCTATTTTTAGGAACGTAGTGCAGAGGTCGTTCAGATGTAAGTTCTGATACGATTGTTACGCGATACTACACTCGTAAGAGTTTCTCTTGAGAATATTTTTGGAATACGAGTATTCGTTCCTCCGATAATATTCGAAAGATGGAACGATGATTATGGGAACCTCTGGTAGAACATGTCTGGCAGGTTTAAACCCTAGTACACTCCCTTTGGGTGGTCCTTAACCGAGACTCCATGCTCGTGACTCTCAGCAAACCCGTGATTCGTGGTTGAGTCGTTCAGACAACCTTAATATCAATGGAACCTGGGTGTTGATCAGGTATAAAACCTAAATCCCCCAAAAAGGATGGTTGATATTAAGGATGTTCGAGTCGGTTCATGTACCGTTAATATCAATGGAACTTGGGTGTCGATAAGGTGAAAACCTAAATCCACCAAAATGGATGATTGATATTAGGGATACAATGAGCTTTCCCATGACCTTTGTCTGGTGTGCTTTGCTTGATCCTTGAGTGTGATTGTTGCATTCATACATTCATGCATTCATCTGCATCCATATCATCAGATAAAAAGAAATTTTTCAAGGAACTCAAAGGAGTTTATTTGCAAAAAATTTCAAACATGAAAAAACCGGGAAAATTTTTTCACCTGATATATCTGATGAGATATTCTCATATATGATCAAAATGCTTAAATATTTCAAAGTTTGCAAATAAAACCCTCGAGTTCCTTTGATATAAAACCAAGCATATGCACAAACACTTCATGCATCATTTGCATAAGCGGGTGTTTTGTTCCAGTCTCCCGTCCTGTGGTCTGACCCTGCGATCTTCATTTATTTTGAAGACGCACTTCGCCGGTACTATACCAGAGCCGATTCTGCCAGATTGATGGATCATCCTGAGCAAGAGAATTGTGAACTCGAGGAGGATTTTGCCAGACTTAGTACTGTTGATGGATTTATTCCTGGTTAACCAATCCCGGGCTGGCATTGGCTACTGTTCTGGGCATATAATGAGCAAGGTTTGTTCAAGAGTGGAGGATTCATCCATGCTGACCAACCTGAAGAAGCTGCTGCCATCTTGGAAGAGGATGCAGGAGACCTGAACAATTTCATCATTCCTGGTGGTGTCTGCCACAATTGGGTCGCTGTGGATGTTCCTACGGTCATTCATAAGTCAGCGTGATTTGTTCACTTTGTTCAAAACCCTTCTCCCATGCCAAAAGGAGCAGTGATGACATTGTTGGCAACATTTAACACAATGATATTTTCATTCAGTTAATGCATTGTTAAACATTTGTTTTTCCATTTGTTTTCACTTTTTGCTTTTTTGCATGAAATCAGTGATCACAAAAAACCCTGAAAAACAATAAAACAACATTTTTCATCTGCATAAATGATTTGCTTGTTTAAAAATTCAAAAGCTTTTCATTATCCAGAATCATTATGCAGGGATTTCTAAACCCATTGAACATAATGATCCAACGCCATCTCCCAATCTTGAATTCTTTGTATTCGGAGCAGAGGAAGATGATGTTGAAGGGGATTCCTGGTGAGATTACCCGCCTTCTTGAGCACAAAGGAAGCTCATTCAGCTGTATCATGAGAATCAGCAGAACAGTCAAACTGGGGCATTACAAATGTAATGTAATGTAAAAAAAAAAAAAAAAAAAAAAAAAAGAGGGTGAAAAAGATGAAAAAATCAAAAATCAGGAAAAAATTTTCAAAGTTTTTCAAAAGAAAAAAAAAAGAAAAATTATACCCTCAAGTCCCTCGTTGACTGATGCTGAATGGATTCAGAGTCGTTATGACCAATTGAATTTGATTGAGGAGAAGCGGTTAACTGCCATGTGTCATGGTCAGCTATATCAGCAGAGAATGAAGAAAGCATTCGATAAGAAGGTCAAGCCTCGTGTGTTCCGAGAAGGTGACCTCGTGCTCAAGAAAGTTTTGTCTTTCGCGCCCGATTCCAGGGGCAAGTGGACTCCAAACTACGAGGGTCCATATGTTGTTAAGAGAGCCTTTTCAGGCGGAGCTTTGATGCTTACAACAATGGATGGGAAGGATTTCACTCGTCCTGTGAATTCAGATGCAGTCAAGAAATACTTTGCCTAAAAAAAAGTATATGCAAATGAAAAACAGAATAGCTCGCTAAGTTGAAAACCCGAAAGGGCGGCTTAGGCAAAAATGAGCGTCTCGGTGGAAAACCCGCAAGGGTAATCCAGGCAAAAATTAGAGACTTGAAAAAAAAGAATATTTGCATCCCGCTAGATTGAGTACCTCACCCTGGGGCAATCTAGGCAAAAATTAGGGATTTGGCAAGTGACTGCATCCTGACAAGACTTTCTGTTCCACAGCTGTCATTTCGTCAGAAGATTCTCGATTCGTCATCAAACTGAAGCTTCGAATACATCGAGATTCAAATTGGTAGAGAAAGGATCATTATGTTCAATGTAGCCCTCTTCCAATATATATCACTGATTTCAAATTTGTACAGATCTATGGAGTCTTGCCATTTGCAGGCTACCATTCCATCAAATCAATTTGAGCTTTTTATCCAATTATTTGCACTCTTATTTGTTTCAAATCAACAAATGTTTTGCATGTTTTAAATTGATAAAATGTCATTGTTTTAAACAAATAAAATTTTTCAAAATTTGCTGTTTTAAACAAAGTGAATATTCACAAGATTGAAAGGATACTCAAGAATATCTCAGTGCTCTCCCGAGGGTGGCATGATCTCCAACAGGTAAGACATTTGTTCATATTCCTGGTTTGGTTGTATCTTCTTTCTTCAGATCTTTGTTGGGGTTGTTCCTCAAACAGAGTTGATGGTGGGGTTGTTCCCCAAGCAGAGTGTTGTTGAAGACTTCGTTTTCTCCAGCAGCAGTCTTCCCCAGCATGAGTGCTCTCCTTATGGAAGATTCGGCGGTTGATGGTTTGTCATCCTGGTGCCCCATCACTTTCTCCAGTGGGTCGACATTCCCAGACTTTATTTGTCTCCTCAGCACATTCGCGAGCAGAGTTGTTGTCACTCTCCCCAGTGCAGTTGCCAGCGAAGTTGTCTGTTTGCTCAGCACGGTCGTTTTCCTTTTGGAAGACTCGGTAAGTCAGTGGTTTGATACCCGGTACTTTACCTTTTCCCCGGCGAAGTCGTCTGTAGAGTTGTTGCTTTCTCTCTATCAGAGTGCTTATTCTCTTCAGCAGAGCAGGATTTATTTTCCTACTCAGTGGTTGATTTGGGTTGATATCCCAGTATTTTCATCCACTCTTTCCCAGCGTAGTCTGCAGAGTGGTTGTTGAGGCAGTTTTGCCTGTTGAATACTCCTTCGATCCTCAGTATGGTCGGATGATGGCTCTAGCATCCAGAGAATGGATTGATTTCCTGACTGTTTGTGATCCCCAGTAGAGTGGCTTATATTGCAGAATCTACTTGTTGCGATCAGTTTGCTATGTGTGTTCTCCCCAAGTAGAGTGGCTTGTTGCAGAATCTACTTGTGTGGTACATTCTCCCTCAGTGGGTTGTTCCCCAGCGGAGTTATGTGGAGTTGCTTCTACAGCAGTTCGTGCCTATGCAACGCACTTTTTGTTTCTCAGTTGATGCTGAGATCCCCTGCGGGATCTTCGAGATTTTTCTCTTGTTCTCCAACAGATTCGTCTTGGTGGCTGTTTTGCCCGTTGTGACTTTCTGTACCCCTAGTTGGGTTATTTGCTGATCTGTCACTCAGAGATTTGGCGTTTCCTGATATCTCTGATCCTCTGCTTCTCCTTGCAGTACCCGCAGATCTTTGCTTCTCAGTGTATAGATCTCCAGCAGATTGGCTTTCCAGTTGGTTTTCCCCTGGAAGTATAGTACCGGGCATTTGATTCCTGGACCTGTTGTGTTAGAATTGTCTGTTTTGTCAGCATTCATCAAACATAAATCACGCATATTCATGCATATTCATAAAACATTCAGATATTCATGTTGCATTTCTTGCCATATATCCTTTGTTTGTTGTTTCCTGCAACGGGTGATGCAGATCCTTAATAGATCTCCCCTAGCAGATGTCGGGTGTTAAATCTCTCCATATAGAGTCAACCCCATAAGCAGAAAGTGTCTGTTATCTTTCCTTCTGCAGTTCCCCACTGAGATATATCCTCGTGGATGACGGTTTCTTCCGTTTCCTCCCAACACATATATTGGGACGGATTTTCCTATTTGAGTTACATCCTCATTAGGACATGTCTTGATTCAGTCTGTCTTTTCGGATTATTCCCGAACCGGCTATTTGTCAAAAGTCTTGTACTTCCCAGCGGGTTGTTCCCCAGCGGAGTAGTTTTGGTTTTCTACCTAACAGTCGGTAGTTGTAAATCCTATTTTCCTGCTCTCCAACAGAGTTTGTGGTTTGTTATAAGCCCTATTTTGGTTTCCCGTGCGGATTTGTGATTTGTTCTATCCCCACGCGGAGTTGTTGGTTTTCTACCCCGTATTCGGTAGATGTAAACCCTAATTTTGTGGTTATCCCCACCAGATTTTGGCCTCTGCCTACAAACCAGCAGTTGTAAGTCCTACCTTTGCGGTCTTCTACCTACTACCCGGTAGTTGTAAATCCTTTTTCTCACTCTGTTCCTCAGTGGAATGTTTTTGGCCTTCTGCCTACAAACCAACAGTCGTAAGTCCTATCTTTGCGGTTTTCCTACCTACGAACCGGTAGTCATAAACCCTGTTTTCTCCACTTGCAGAGTTAATTTTGTTGTTCATCCCAACCGATGACAATCCCTCTTTGTGGTTATCTTCATTCAATACTTGATGTTGATCTTCCTTTCGCTTGGATAAGTTGCTCAGATAAGCACTTATATCCCTAGCAAGTTTTTTGTGGATAATTGCCGTATGCTAGCAATTTTATCCCCAGCGGGTCCTTTCACCTTTTGTCAGTGATTGTGTTCCCCGGATCATTGATTTCCATCAATGCATTCCCAGCGAGTCTTCTTTCATTTACCCTCTTGTTGGTAATGTCTGTTTCTCCCTTTGATTGTTCATCATTATATACCTAGTTGGTATCCCGATGCCTTTCTTTTCGGATTTTATCCTATAAACAACCTACAACCCGGTTAAGGATAATCTTCCATGCGAGGTTATTATTCACGTTTTGACGGCTATGAATAATATATCTCATGTACTCTTCAGTCGAAGCCTTTCGTGTTTCCCTGGTCGAGTAAGATTCGCTTTTTCCCTTTGCGGAATCGAATATTTCTTTGTTGTCGGATAATTGCCGGATGCTTGCAATTTATCCTTTGAGATTGTCTTTCGTTTACCCGTATGCTTGGTATCGATTGTCTCTCTTTTTGGTTAGTCACCTATTATATACTTTGGTATCTCTGGTGTCTCTTCCTTTCGAGTATATTATTCACGGTTTGCCGGTAATGAACAATATGTCTCATGCGCTCTTTGGTTGGAGTCCTTTGTTGATCTTCCCCAGTCGAGTAAGATTCGTATTCCTTGTGGAATCGAACGTCCATCCTATAAACAAGTCTGCTGTTCTAGCTTTCTTCAGGATGATGAGTGTCTTGGAACACAAACCAATTCACGTCTTCGGATTTTATCCTATAAACAACCTACAACCCGGTTCAGGATAATCTTCCATGTGAGTATTCTATCCACGTTCTGACGGCAATGGATATTATATCTCGTTCACTCTTGGGTCAATCTTTTGATTGTTTTCTCCGCAGAGTAAGATTTGCATTCTTTATAGAATCAAATATCCATCCTATAAACAAGTCTGGTGTTCTAGCTTTCTTCAGGATGATGAGTGTCTTGGAACACAAACCAATTCACGTCTTCGGATTTTATCCTATAAACTACATACAACCCGGTTCAGGATAATTTTCCATGCGAGTACATTATCTACGTTTTGACGGCTATAGATAATATATCTCATGCACTCTTTTGTCGAACACTTTGTTTGTCTTCCCAACTGAGTAAGATTTGCATTCTTTATAGAATCAAATATCCATCCTATAAACAAGTTTGCTTTCGCTCTCTTCAGGATGATGAGTGTTTTGGAACACACACCAATTCACGTCTTTGGTCGGTCACCTGTTACATACCTACAACCCGGTATCCTTGGTGTTCCTTCCTTTCTGCTCCCTATTTTGACCTCGGTCCCCTGCGGAGTCAGATTTTCCTGAGTTTATGTACCTTTTCCAGGTCTTTCTCAGATGTTTGGTTGATTGATATCTCTCACCCTTATACCGGTCTTAGATATTCATTCTTCCTGAGTTTGTTATCCTTATACCGGTAACACCTCATTCTTTGGTGCTTCCTCAGTGGAATTTCCTTTTGCTTCTTCCCAGAAGTCAGCTTTTGTCTTTCCAATGGATGCTTTTTCCTTTGGAATTTTTCTTTTCCCCAGTGTGAGTCCTTCCCTCCCCAGTGAGGTCTCCAGTCTGATTTCTGTTACCCTAATCAGAGTCGTGTCTTGTTCACGCTGTGTCAGTTTTGTTTTTCTCCAACTTGAAGTCGTGTCCTGCTCACGCATTCTTTTTCTATTACTATCCCCAATAGGAATCTTGTTAGAGTCTCTATTCCTGGTGAGTGTATTACTCCGATGGATCGTCTTTTCTTCTGTGTGAATCATATTCCCCACAGAGCTTTGTGTCTTTTGCATGCATACATTTGCATCATGAGGTCTCTTAGGGACCAAAATTTGTCTCATTACTGTTATTTAAGCCCATTCTACCGCGTCGAGATGAAGATTTCTAAACTTCACTTCTCCGGCTAGAATGACCTTAAATAGGGGCATCTGTAAGACCCCAATTTTGTCCCTAAGATCCCTCATGGCATCATATCATACCATATCATTGCCTCAAGGATCTTTGTACACCTTTGCTTCCCTCCTAGTGGGTGGGTATCTTGTGAGTGTGGTTCTTGATCACCAAACATGTCTTGCACTTGTATATCATTGCTTTTCATCTGTCTATTAACCAAAGGTACAAAAATATTGTCATCTAACCATGTTACTTGCAGATGAAGCCAGCTAGGTCAAATCAGTCAAAGTCAGTCATTGAGATAGATGGTGGCCATTCTTGAAGAATTTGGGCACCATGATCATTCATCAAGAGTTCATATGAGTTGTGACATCATTTTGAATCAAGATATCAAGTGGTAGGGGCTTGGAATTCATCAGAACATGGTTCAGTCAGCCAAAACCCTAGCAAAGTCAACTGAAGTCAACCATGGTCAACTGTGCATTTAATCAGTGATTTGATGGTGGGAATTGGTCTGAGAGGTCTCATTCATGTCCATATAAGCCTCACATAACATGTCAAACATCCACAGTGAAGAATTTAAAGTCAGACAAGAAATTTCCAAAAATAGAAAGTTGACCTGTAATTGGAATTTGCCAAAAATGGAAAGTCTTGCTCCTCAAAATTACATCATCATACAAGCTTCAAATGAATTTTTGTCAAACATGAAAGTTGAAGATATTGTTCTCCCATTTCCAAAAAGTCCAAGAACACTCATTTCTCATTTATGGTTGGCAAGTTATGATCAAATCATTCTCAAGAATTTTTGAACTTCAAAAGGCCATATCTTCCAAACCATTTGGCCAAATTGAGTGAGGTTTTTTGCTACAAGTCATATTTGATGTGCTCTATCCAAATATTTCATCACAATTCATCAAAAACCTACCAATCAAAATGGCCTTTTTCCAAGTGGCATGAATTAAAAAAGAGGAGGTGAAAAAGTGACTTTGCAAATTAGCCATTTCCAACATATTTTGCCAATTGAAAATGCTCAGAAATCACATTTTGGATGTGTTCAAGGCCCAAATTCGCAGCTGTAGTGCCATGCCCATGCAATTTTGAGTGAATTCCACCAATTAGCAAAAACACTCCAATTAGCAAATTGTGATTACACTTCCATTAACCAACTTAAACCAACACTAAACAAGCTATATATGTTTCATTTTCTGCTGAAAAGCCCTAGCAGCCACAATACACTAAACCAGACCAAAAAACTCATTTGCTCTAAAAACATTCATCTTCTTCATTTTGAACTTTTGCTAAAAAATCTCAAGGAACTCGTGCCCTGTTGGTTGCTTCATCACCTACCAACATTCTTGGAGCATTTGTGAGCATCATTTTCCAGCTGTAAGCAAGGGATCTACCACTGTTACATCAAAGCATTTCCATGGCAGTTTTCGATTTGAGCTAGGATCAAGGTTGCTGAGCTAAAATCCTTCTTCCATTCACCTTCTGGGACCTCCTTGTACATCTGTTTCAGCTGTTTAGGCGTTCAGACAACCTTAATATCAATGGAACCTGGGTGTTGATCAGGTATAAAACCTAAATCCCCCAAAAAGGATGGTTGATATTAAGGATGTTCGAGCCGGTTCATGTACCGTTAATATCAATGGAACTTGGGTGTCGATAAGGTGAAAACCTAAATCCACCAAAATGGATGATTGATATTAGGGATACAATGAGCTTTCCCATGACCTTTGTCTGGTGTGCTTTGCTTGATCCTTGAGTGTGATTGTTGCATTCATACATTCATGCATTCATCTGCATCCATATCATCAGATAAAAAGAAATTTTTCAAGGAACTCAAAGGAGTTTATTTGCAAAAAATTTCAAACATGAAAAAACCGGGAAAATTTTTTCACCTGATATATCTGATGAGATATTCTCATATATGATCAAAATGCTTAAATATTTCAAAGTTTGCAAATAAAACCCTCGAGTTCCTTTGATATAAAACCAAGCATATGCACAAACACTTCATGCATCATTTGCATAAGCGGGTGTTTTGTTCCGGTCTCCCGTCCTGTGGTCTGACCCTGCGATCTTCATTTATTTTGAAGACGCACTTCGCCGGTACTATACCAGAGCCGATTCTGCCAGATTGATGGATCATCCTGAGCAAGAGAATTGTGAACTCGAGGAGGATTTTTCCAGACTTAGTACTGTTGATGGATTTATTCCTGGTTAACCAATCCCGGGCTGGCATTGGCTACTGTTCTGGGCATATAATGAGCAAGGTTTGTTCAAGAGTGGAGGATTCATCCATGCTGACCAACCTGAAGAAGCTGCTGCCATCTTGGAAGAGGATGCAGGAGATCTGAACAATTTCATCATTCCTGGTGGTGTCTGCCACAATTGGGTCGCTGTGGATGTTCCTACGGTCATTCATAAGTCAGCGTGATTTGTTCACTTTGTTCAAAACCCTTCTCCCATGCCAAAAGGAGCAGTGATGACATTGTTGGCAACATTTAACACAATGATATTTTCATTCAGTTAATGCATTGTTAAACATTTGTTTTTCCATTTGTTTTCACTTTTTGCTTTTTTGCATGAAATCAGTGATCACAAAAAAACCCTGAAAAACAATAAAACAACATTTTTCATCTGCATAAATGATTTGCTTGTTTAAAATTCAAAAGCTTTTCATTATCCAGAATCATTATGCAGGGATTTCTAAACCCATTGAACATAATGATCCAACGCCATCTCCCAATCTTGAATTCTTTGTATTTGGAGCAGAGGAAGATGATGTTGAAGGGGATTCCTGGTGAGATTACCCGCCTTCTTGAGCACAAAGGAAGCTCATTCAGCTGTATCATGAGAATCAGCAGAACAGTCAAACTGGGGCATTACAAATGTAATGTAATGTAAAAAAAAAAAAAAAAAAAAAAAGAGGGTGAAAAAGATGAAAAAATCAAAAATCAGGAAAAAATTTTCAAAGTTTTTCAAAAGAAAAAAAAAAGAAAAATTATACCCTCAAGTCCCTCGTTGACTGATGCTGAATGGATTCAGAGTCGTTATGACCAATTGAATTTGATTGAGGAGAAGCGGTTAACTGCCATGTGTCGTGGTCAGCTATATCAGCAGAGAATGAAGAAAGCATTCGATAAGAAGGTCAAGCCTCGTGTGTTCCGAGAAGGTGACCTCGTGCTCAAGAAAGTTTTGTCTTTCGCGCCCGATTCCAGGGGCAAGTGGACTCCAAACTACGAGGGTCCATATGTTGTTAAGAGAGCCTTTTCAGGCGGAGCTTTGATGCTTACAACAATGGATGGGAAGGATTTCACTCGTCCTGTGAATTCAGATGCAGTCAAGAAATACTTTGCCTAAAAAAAAGTATATGCAAATGAAAAACAGAATAGCTCGCTAAGTTGAAAACCCGAAAGGGCGGCTTAGGCAAAAATGAGCGTCTCGGTGGAAAACCCGCAAGGGTAATCCAGGCAAAAATTAGAGACTTGAAAAAAAAGAATATTTGCATCCCGCTAGATTGAGTACCTCACCCTGGGGCAATCTAGGCAAAAATTAGGGATTTGGCAAGTGACTGCATCCTGACAAGACTTTCTGTTCCACAGCTGTCATTTCGTCAGAAGATTCTCGATTCGTCATCAAACTGAAGCTTCGAATACATCGATATTCAAATTGGTAGAGAAAGGATCATTATGTTCAATGTAGCCCTCTTCCAATATATATCACTGATTTCAAATTTGTACAGATCTATGGAGTCTTGCCATTTGCAGGCTACCATTCCATCAAATCAATTTGAGCTTTTTATCCAATTATTTGCACTCTTATTTGTTTCAAATCAACAAATGTTTTGCATGTTTTAAATTGATAAAATGTCATTGTTTTAAACAAATAAAATTTTTCAAAATTTTGCTGTTTTAAACAAAGTGAATATTCACAAGATTGAAAGGATACTCAAGAATATCTCAGTGCTCTCCCGAGGGTGGCATGATCTCCAACAGGTAAGACATTTGTTCATATTCCTGGTTTGGTTGTATCTTCTTTCTTCAGATCTTTGTTGGGGTTGTTCCTCAAACAGAGTTGATGGTGGGGTTGTTCCCCAAGCAGAGTGTTGTTGAAGACTTCGTTTTCTCCAGCAGCAGTCTTCCCCAGCATGAGTGCTCTCCTTATGGAAGATTCGGCGGTTGATGGTTTGTCATCCTGGTGCCCCATCACTTTCTCCAGTGGGTCGACATTCCCAGACTTTATTTGTCTCCTCAGCACATTCGCGAGCAGAGTTGTTGTCACTCTCCCCAGTGCAGTTGCCAGCGAAGTTGTCTGTTTGCTCAGCACGGTCGTTTTCCTTTTGGAAGACTCGGTAAGTCAGTGGTTTGATACCCGGTACTTTACCTTTTCCCCGGCGAAGTCGTCTGTAGAGTTGTTGCTTTCTCTCTATCAGAGTGCTTATTCTCTTCAGCAGAGCAGGATTTATTTTCCTACTCAGTGGTTGATTTGGGTTGATATCCCAGTATTTTCGTCCACTCTTTCCCAGCGTAGTCTGCAGAGTGGTTGTTGAGGCAGTTTTGCCTGTTGAATACTCCTTCGATCCTCAGTATGGTCGGATGATGGCTCTTGCATCCAGAGAATGGATTGATTTCCTGACTGTTTGTGATCCCCAGTAGAGTGGCTTATATTGCAGAATCTACTTGTTGCGATCAGTTTGCTATGTGTGTTCTCCCCAAGTAGAGTGGCTTGTTGCAGAATCTACTTGTGTGGTACATTCTCCCTCAGTGGGTTGTTCCCCAGCGGAGTTATGTGGAGTTGCTTCTACAGCAGTTCGTGCCTATGCAACGCACTTTTTGTTTCTCAGTTGATGCTGAGATCCCCTGCGGGATCTTCGAGATTTTTCTCTTGTTCTCCAACAGATTCGTCTTGGTGGCTGTTTTGCCCGTTGTGACTTTCTGTACCCCTAGTTGGGTTATTTGCTGATCTGTCACTCAGAGATTTGGCGTTTCCTGATATCTCTGATCCTCTGCTTCTCCTTGCAGTACCCGCAGATCTTTGCTTCTCAGTGTATAGATCTCCAGCAGATTGGCTTTCCAGTTGGTTTTCCCCTGGAAGTATAGTACCGGGCATTTGATTCCTGGACCTGTTGTGTTAGAATTGTCTGTTTTGTCAGCATTCATCAAACATAAATCACGCATATTCATGCATATTCATAAAACATTCAGATATTCATGTTGCATTTCTTGCCATATATCCTTTGTTTGTTGTTTCCTGCAACGGGTGATGCAGATCCTTAATAGATCTCCCCTAGCAGATGTCGGGTGTTAAATCTCTCCATATAGAGTCAACCCCATAAGCAGAAAGTGTCTGTTATCTTTCCTTCTGCAGTTCCCCACTGAGATATATCCTCGTGGATGACGGTTTCTTCCGTTTCCTCCCAACACATATATTGGGATGGATTTTCCTATTTGAGTTACATCCTCATTAGGACATGTCTTGATTCAGTCTGTCTTTTCGGATTATTCCCGAACCGGCTATTTGTCAAAAGTCTTGTACTTCCCAGCGGGTTGTTCCCCAGCGGAGTAGTTTTGGTTTTCTACCTAACAGTCGGTAGTTGTAAATCCTATTTTCCTGCTCTCCAACAGAGTTTGTGGTTTGTTATAAGCCCTATTTTGGTTTCCCGTGCGGATTTGTGATTTGTTCTATCCCCACGCGGAGTTGTTGGTTTTCTACCCCGTATTCGGTAGATGTAAACCCTAATTTTGTGGTTATCCCCACCAGATTTTGGCCTCTGCCTACAAACCAGCAGTTGTAAGTCCTACCTTTGCGGTCTTCTACCTACTACCCGGTAGTTGTAAATCCTTTTTCTCACTCTGTTCCTCAGTGGAATGTTTTTGGCCTTCTGCCTACAAACCAACAGTCGTAAGTCCTATCTTTGCGGTTTTCCTACCTACGAACCGGTAGTCATAAACCCTGTTTTCTCCACTTGCAGAGTTAATTTTGTTGTTCATCCCAACCGATGACAATCCCCTCTTTGTGGTTATCTTCATTCAATACTTGATGTTGATCTTCCTTTCGCTTGGATAAGTTGCTCAGATAAGCACTTATATCCCTAGCAAGTTTTTTGTGGATAATTGCCGTATGCTAGCAATTTTATCCCCAGCGGGTCCTTTCACCTTTTGTCAGTGATTGTGTTCCCCGGATCATTGATTTCCATCAATGCATTCCCAGCGAGTCTTCTTTCATTTACCCTCTTGTTGGTAATGTCTGTTTCTCCCTTTGATTGTTCATCATTATATACCTAGTTGGTATCCCGATGCCTTTCTTTTCGGATTTTATCCTATAAACAACCTACAACCCGGTTAAGGATAATCTTCCATGCGAGGTTATTATTCACGTTTTGACGGCTATGAATAATATATCTCATGTACTCTTCAGTCGAAGCCTTTCGTGTTTCCCTGGTCGAGTAAGATTCGCTTTTTCCCTTTGCGGAATCGAATATTTCTTTGTTGTCGGATAATTGCCGGATGCTTGCAATTTATCCTTTGAGATTGTCTTTCGTTTACCCGTATGCTTGGTATCGATTGTCTCTCTTTTTGGTTAGTCACCTATTATATACTTTGGTATCTCTGGTGTCTCTTCCTTTCGAGTATATTATTCACGGTTTGCCGGTAATGAACAATATGTCTCATGCGCTCTTTGGTTGGAGTCCTTTGTTGATCTTCCCAGTCGAGTAAGATTCGTATTCCTTGTGGAATCGAACGTCCATCCTATAAACAAGTCTGCTGTTCTAGCTTTCTTCAGGATGATGAGTGTCTTGGAACACAAACCAATTCACGTCTTCGGATTTTATCCTATAAACAACCTACAACCCGGTTCAGGATAATCTTCCATGTGAGTATTCTATCCACGTTCTGACGGCAATGGATATTATATCTCGTTCACTCTTGGGTCAATCTTTTGATTGTTTTCTCCGCAGAGTAAGATTTGCATTCTTTATAGAATCAAATATCCATCCTATAAACAAGTCTGGTGTTCTAGCTTTCTTCAGGATGATGAGTGTCTTGGAACACAAACCAATTCACGTCTTCGGATTTTATCCTATAAACAACCTACAACCCGGTTCAGGATAATTTTCCATGCGAGTACATTATCTACGTTTTGACGGCTATAGATAATATATCTCATGCACTCTTTTGTCGAACACTTTGTTTGTCTTCCCAACTGAGTAAGATTTGCATTCTTTATAGAATCAAATATCCATCCTATAAACAAGTTTGCTTTCGCTCTCTTCAGGATGATGAGTGTTTTGGAACACACACCAATTCACGTCTTTGGTCGGTCACCTGTTACATACCTACAACCCGGTATCCTTGGTGTTCCTTCCTTTCTGCTCCCTATTTTGACCTCGGTCCCCTGCGGAGTCAGATTTTCCTGAGTTTATGTACCTTTTCCAGGTCTTTCTCAGATGTTTGGTTGATTGATATCTCTCACCCTTATACCGGTCTTAGATATTCATTCTTCCTGAGTTTGTTATCCTTATACCGGTAACACCTCATTCTTTGGTGCTTCCTCAGTGGAATTTCCTTTTGCTTCTTCCCAGAAGTCAGCTTTTGTCTTTCCAATGGATGCTTTTTCCTTTGGAATTTTTCTTTTCCCCAGTGTGAGTCCTTCCCTCCCCAGTGAGGTCTCCAGTCTGATTTCTGTTACCCTAATCAGAGTCGTGTCTTGTTCACGCTGTGTCAGTTTTGGTTTTTCTCCAACTTGAAGTCGTGTCCTGCTCACGCATTCTTTTTCTATTACTATCCCCAATAGGAATCTTGTTAGAGTCTCTATTCCTGGTGAGTGTATTACTCCGATGGATCTTCTTTTCTTCTGTGTGAATCATATTCCCCACAGAGCTTTGTGTCTTTTGCATGCATACATTTGCATCATGAGGTCTCTTAGGGACCAAAATTTGTCTCATTACTGTTATTTAAGCCCATTCTACCGCGTCGAGATGAAGATTTCTAAACTTCACTTCTCCGGCTAGAATGACCTTAAATAGGGGCATCTGTAAGACCCCAATTTTGTCCCTAAGATCCCTCATGGCATCATATCATACCATATCATTGCCTCAAGGATCTTTGTACACCTTTGCTTCCCTCCTAGTGGGTGGGTATCTTGTGAGTGTGGTTCTTGATCACCAAACATGTCTTGCACTTGTATATCATTGCTTTTCATCTGTCTATTAACCAAAGGTACAAAAATATTGTCATCTAACCATGTTACTTGCAGATGAAGCCAGCTAGGTCAAATCAGTCAAAGTCAGTCATTGAGATAGATGGTGGCCATTCTTGAAGAATTTGGGCACCATGATCATTCATCAAGAGTTCATATGAGTTGTGACATCATTTTGAATCAAGATATCAAGTGGTAGGGGCTTGGAATTCATCAGAACATGGTTCAGTCAGCCAAAACCCTAGCAAAGTCAACTGAAGTCAACCATGGTCAACTGTGCATTTAATCAGTGATTTGATGGTGGGAATTGGTCTGAGAGGTCTCATTCATGTCCATATAAGCCTCACATAACATGTCAAACATCCACAGTGAAGAATTTAAAGTCAGACAAGAAATTTCCAAAATAGAAAGTTGACCTGTAATTGGAATTTGCCAAAAATGGAAAGTCTTGCTCCTCAAAATTACATCATCATACAAGCTTCAAATGAATTTTTGTCAAACATGAAAGTTGAAGATCTTGTTCTCCCATTTCCAAAAAGTCCAAAAACACTCATTTCTCATTTATGGTTGGCAAGTTATGATCAAATCATTCTCAAGAATTTTTGAACTTCAAAAGGCCATATCTTCCAAACCATTTGGCCAAATTGAGTGAGGTTTTTTGCTACAAGTCATATTTGATGTGCTCTATCCAAATATTTCATCACAATTCATCAAAAACCTACCAATCAAAATGGCCTTTTTCCAAGTGGCATGAATTAAAAAAGAGGAGGTGAAAAAGTGACTTTGCAAATTAGCCATTTCCAACATATTTTGCCAATTGAAAATGCTCAGAAATCACATTTTGGATGTGTTCAAGGCCCAAATTCGCAGCTGTAGTGCCATGCCCATGCAATTTTGAGTGAATTCCACCAATTAGCAAAAACACTCCAATTAGCAAATTGTGATTACACTTCCATTAACCAACTTAAACCAACACTAAACAAGCTATATATGTTTCATTTTCTGCTGAAAAGCCCTAGCAGCCACAATACACTAAACCAGACCAAAAAACTCATTTGCTCTAAAAACATTCATCTTCTTCATTTTGAACTTTTGCTAAAAAATCTCAAGGAACTCGTGCCCTGTTGGTTGCTTCATCACCTACCAACATTCTTGGAGCATTTGTGAGCATCATTTTCCAGCTGTAAGCAAGGGATCTACCACTGTTACATCAAAGCATTTCCATGGCAGTTTTCGATTTGAGCTAGGATCAAGGTTGCTGAGCTAAAATCCTTCTTCCATTCACCTTCTGGGACCTCCTTGTACATCTGTTTCAGCTGTTTGAGGCCAAACAACCACGAATTCCATACTGCCTCTTCAAGTCAGGTAAAATTCGAATCTCTCCATTCTCAAAATGTTGATATGCTTTGGATAGAGCTTGCTTTGCTAGTCACAATGAGCTTTGAGTCATTAAAAATGGTTGCATATTGAGAGAGATACATGGATTCAAAGTTTCATATGTGAATATGTTTGTGCTTGGTTCTGCTTTGTTAGCTCGAGTCATTGAAAATGGATGTTGTAATGTTGATGTGCATTGTTTGCTGAGTTGATTGATGTATTTATTTTCCATTTCTGGGAGAAATTTTTTTCACGATTGTTGATGATGATGAACAGTAAACAAACCCTAGAAATTTCAAACCCAGAATTTCATGTTGCTCGTGTTTTGGCTGTTGGACCTTTTCGCTGCATGATGTCACTGTACCATTACCATGAAGCCAATCGCTGGACGCCACGCTTCTTTCTGGAACGCAGCGTTCCATTTAAATGAACGCGTAATTACAAATATGCCATTCCGTGTTTATTTATTTAATTAATTCATTTTCTTTCTCAATTTTATTTCATTTTGTGACACCAACTTACAAAAATCATAAGTCCTTCATCTCTTATCCAAATTTCATGGGATTTTTTGCAAAATGTTCATCTCGATCCCTAGTTTTTTATCATGATTTTTCCAGATTTTTTGCATGAGTGGATTTTAAATGGTGCTAGGGTTTGTCATATGTGTCCATTTTATGTATGTCTTGCCAAATCAATTGTGAAATGATGATACATTATCCAATGCCTTTGAAATTATTTGTGCTTAAACTAGACACATTCATGGTGATTTTGGTGTAGAGTTTGTGAATTTATCATTGCTGGTTTGTGAGTTATGATTTTTTTGAATTAGGGTGTGACAATTTGTGTCACACCATTGATGTCTTACTTCATGATTTTAATTACCATGCTTAATGAGCTCAAATTGGTTTGAATTTTTGCATGAATGTACTTATGGATGTCTAGTTTACATGTGATTTTTTGTGGAATTATTGATGGCATTTCCTAATTGTTTGAGATTTTCTCCCCTGTTTGGTCATATGTTGACTTTTTTGTGACACATGTTCTCATATGATTTGTGAAATTCTCATGCATTATTGGATGGACTTGAAATTTGACATGTGAGTTGTAGACATCTTAAGCTTTGTCATTGGTTTTAGTCCCATTCATTTCTCATATGTTGTCACTGATTTATGATTTATTGAATTTGGTGCTTGTTTAGTTGACTTCTTTGAGCTTGCTTGAACTTGCTTTGACTTTCTGATTTTCATTGACCAACTTCCCTTTATCCAAATGGGCTGAAATTTGGTATGCTTATCATGTTATGGATGATGTTTGATCATAATTTATTTGAGAATTTATTGAAATGTTTATGATTGGTCTTGAGTTGAATCATTTTGTTGACTTCTTTGAGCTTCTATATGCCATGCTTTGACCTAATTTGCTTATGAAATGATGATGATGATTGATATGAACATGGGACCAATTGAGTTTGTTTCTTGATTGTTTGAACTTGATGTTGGACACTTGTCACTTGCTGTTTTGATTTTCTCATCTCTTTTTTACCCTAGGCTTGTCCTAGTGGTCATGTTGCTCATGTTTAAGTTTGTTGTTTCAGGTTAAGCAACAAATGTTTCAAAGAGATCATTACAAGTTGATTGAGCTTGATTGATTATCATGACTAACTTGGTTGTTTTTGTAGGTTGCTTGGCTCACATGCTTTGAGCTTTGTGCATTGCACATTTAACTGATTGTGTTGACTGTTGATCCCTATCTTATTTTGGTTTGACTTTGAGTTGTGTACTGATTCTGTTTGACTGGTTTCAGGTACCCTTAGTTGCTTAGTTCTTTAAGAACTTGCTTTGCTTTGCTTTAATAGCAATTTGCATTGAGGTATAATTCCTTATCTTCATGTAGTCTGGAAGACCTGGCCTGTTACTTGGCCAGGCAACTGTCTGAAGTCCTCCTTAAGAGGCAATGTTTTTGCTTGTTTACATTTGTCCCAAGCAGGAAAAGTCCTTTAAATAAGGCAATTGGTAGAACCCAAGAGATATGCAACCTATCTCCTTCTATTCTGTGTGTCACTCACCTTGCTCACACCACATGTGTTGATGCATAGTGAGTAAAAACCCAAGATCTATCGAGTCAATAATCTGTGGAGAGAGTTCCTACTTTCTGAACTCCCACGCCTTCTGATATTCAAATGCTCTCCCTGACCAGGGATAAGAGCAATGAGGCACACCCCTCATATCTTTTCATCTGCTTCACCTTAGCCCCTCAATGGCAAGGTTAAGAGCATCATTAACCCTATTCCAGTTGGCTTCAATGCCTAACCTTTTGTATGAGCCTGATTGTTTGGTTATAGTGTGTGCTGAATGCCTTTGATTGATTGATTACTTACTTCATATGCACATGTTTGCTTGTATGCTCTATGCATTTATCATCATTAATTGCTCATTAGTGCATGATCATTTCATTTGTCTCTGTGACATATCTTTGTTGGTTGCCTATTGAGGACAATTGTAAGACCATCCATTGGCCTTTGTTCCTATGATATGGAGGTGAGTATAAGACCATCTCATTGGCCACTCATTTTCTCTTTGCTTGATGCATTTGTTTGATTTATGTGAGGATGCAATTGTAAGTCCCTGCAAGTTGGCATTTGCTTTCCTATGATCATATGTTGGATATTGGTATAAGCCCAGACAGATTGGCATTCGGTATCCAGGTTTCATTTTGTTTTAGGAGATTGGAATAATTCCATCTATTGGCTCCCGATATCCTTGTTTCTTTGTTTAGGAGATTGGTGTAAACCCATCTATTGGTATCCGGTATCCGCTTTTGTTTGTGAGATTGGAGTAAGACCATCGAGTGGCATCCGATATCATTTGTTTGCTTATTTTGCTATTGCTCATTGCCCATTCCAAAGGACACACTTGAATCATCTTCTATATGATTTCAAGAAGTGAACCTCCTAGGAAGTTTTACAATCCATTTTCATCCATTCATCCCCATTATGTCCTAAACCTTTTCACACATTACTTTCAAACTTGAAATAGATATTGTGCAAACATCTTCATGTTTTCAAATCAAAAACCTGGACCCCAAGTCCTTGACTTTTTCAAACTCCCTTTCATAATACTTCTTTGAATCAATCTTAATCATACTTTGACCCTGCTTTCATGAACACTCATAATCAATTAACTTCACCCATTCAATTGTTTTGGCCTTGTCCATTCCTGCTAAGTTTTCATGCATTAGCCATAGGTTTCAATTATCATTGTGGTTGATGTAAACCTCACCCTATCCTTAGTGAGTCGACTATAAGACTTCCGTACTGAAAACAGGGTTAACCCCTCTAGTACGTCGAAGCTATCCTCGCATGGTGGATGTTGGTCTTGGTCGAGTTTTCTCCCATTGATAATGAAAAGCCTCAAGTACTATTGTTTAAAATTGAACTCACAAACCTTTTGGAAATCTTTTAGCCGAACTACGGCGTTTTGATCCTTACCTTTGATGGAAGGTACGTAGGCAACGGGTTCATCCGTTCGAACACAAAAACAATAAAAATTGTATATTCTTTTCTCATCATCCCAATCATGTTTGCACAATAAATATTTCATAACAAATAACAATTTTATACAACAAGTGTGAAAAGGGCTCCCTAGGAGTACCTAGGACGTAGTGGGTGCCTAACACCTTCCCATTGCGTAATTTACCCCTTACCCAGACTCTCTGATCTTTTTATTAGTTTTCTACGCGTAAAACTTCTTAGGCTTTTGTTCGCTTTTTAGCCAGTCCTTTGGATAAATAAAAGTGCGGTGGCGACTCGAATTCTTTGTATGCTTTGCTTATGATTTAATCAATAGATCACATAGCGACGAATACACCGCTACAGTATGCCACTAGCTCTCATAGATGGAAAAGAATTATCGTCAATGCTATGGGGATGGGAGGGTTATATCTCAACTATGAAATGATTCATGTCTAATCTTTGAGAAAATATTTAAAAGAAAAAAAGGTGCATAAAGGGCACAAAATAGTTTGAATGAGTTATGCATTTTTTAGGTCTTTTGAAATTGGTCTAAATATGCTTAAGATGAATTAGCATTTATTAGGAAAGGATTTTGAAAATCACTTGACAAAAGTCAAGGTTTATTGAGAAAGTAGTTAAAGTTACAACAAGAAGATTTTTGAAAAGGGGGAGAAGATTTGAAAATTAAAGAAAGGGAGGAGAAGAAGAGACTATCCTGGAATATAAAGTAAAAGTTAGGGAGGAAAGATCTAACCAAGAGATATCAAGCTTTATGACATAAGTCAAGCAAGAATTTCCTCCTTTGGATTAAGCCTCAAATAGGCCAAATAAGCAAAAAATCCATGTATCAGATGAAACCAAAATAATAAAACCAAGTCTTCAAAGTAAGTCCCAAGTCAAAGGTACTGGATGGATTTCAAGGTCTCAAATCACAAACCCCAAAGAAAAGGTCAAGATCTCAATTCTAAGTCCATAAGTCCATAATGATGCCAAGGATAGTAACCACAAGTCCATGAGTCAGGAGAACCAAACTTCTTTTTAGTTTATTTTTTTCTTTATTAGTGTTTTCATCACAAGGATATAAAATAAAAGTCTAAATGCACAAAGAACAAATGACATATTCACAAATAATATGATATGAGATGTTAAACATAAAGTATAAAGTAAATGACATAAAATAAAAGGCATAAAGTAAATGACTTTGAAGTAAAAGTTAATACAAGTAAAGTGTTAGTAAATGATGTTAGTAATCAAAAAATGAAAGATGGTTTGGTCATTTTTTGGAGAACACTCAACTATTCACCCACAAGCATGAAAACATGAACCTATACATCATTATGAGAAGGGATTCGACTTGGATAAAAATCAACAAGTATGACACTAGCTCTCACAAATGAAAATGGAGCAATATTTTCACACAATACTATAAGGAATATGAGACTTGCAATCTCACTTATAAAAATGTCTTTGCTTTCGGGACAAATTTAGCGTTATGTTAAGCAATCGTAATTGGACTTATGTAGAAGTCACAACTATCTGAGGCTGTCAATAATAATGTTTGTGTTAATACATGCTAGAGAGATGATATAAAAATTATTCTCCTAAAGCCATGTCACGCAAAAGAAAAAAGAAATGATTAAGCACAAAGTCTAGGAGGATGGTCAATTACTTCAATCCATATTTCATGACACTTGGGACAAAGTTATACATCAATCCAAAGTACCTTAAATGATCCATGATCAATTAGGAGGTAGATTTAAAATGATGAAAGTTCATCAAGTACCAATCCACACATCATGAACAGGATGGACAGAAACCATCCCATTGATCAAAGGGAAGAGAAGAAGATGACAAGAGAGGTCACACCCAAATTGGACAAAAGTTTGATCAAGTCATCATCAAAATCAATCATCAATTTTGGTGGATTAGGATTTTCACCCCATAAAAAACTCAAGATTCATTAAGTTTGATTAGCTCATGATTCAAGGCCAACAGAAGTTCACAAAGGTCATACAAATATAAAATGCAATCAAATGAAATAAAAATACACCAAAAGTATTTTTAAATGAATTTTAAAATAGAAATAAAGTGAAAAAACCATAAAGTCCTTCAAAACACCAAATAAATGGCCAAGAAAACTATGAGAGGTTAGAAATAAAATAAGAAGCATATAATAAATTTTTCAGAATTTAAAAATGCAGAAAAGTATTTTTAAACCAATTAAAACAAAGAAGAAAAGAGAAAGTTCATAAAAAAATATAAAATCAGTGAAATAAAATATGGAAAATAAAAATCAGATGAAGAAAAATAAAAGACAATTTTAGAAATTATCTTGGGATTTTTTGGGTAAAAAATGAAATTACTATGAATTTTAAAAGAAAAAGAAATTAAAAATAATAAATTAAAAATAATTAAAATCAGAAAAAACACGGAGCGTTGGATCACACCTTATTAATTGATGTGGCAGATCGAACACTCCTCAGATTAGGATGCACGATGGAACACACTCCAAACAGCACATAGGATCCAATTCAAATCCAGCCAATCAAAACATTTTGTTTGTCCAATGTGTCTGGCCAAACTCAGACGACCTGGAACACTTCGGTCATCTTCTCCGGTGAGCTCTCACCGGAGTTTCATCGTTTGGTAAATTTAGAACACGAGACCACCACCATTGTGATCCTCTTCTCATCCCGAATTCAACATTATGCTCCAAATTCATTTATCTAAATTGAGCAAAGGGAATTTCATAGAAGTTTTAGAAGCAAGAAAGCCACGAAAAATAAAATTAAATGATGAACACAATCAATCAACACCAGATAAGTTAGGGGAAAGCATTAGAGAGGGAAGGACTATATTGTGTTAACTTGTTTGAGTTTAAATGATGCTCAAAACTACCTTGTCTATATGGTGATTAGAAGTTGGTGAAGCTCGATCTGGTTAGAGCACTTTAGAACATCTCAGAGATTGGGAATTGTTACAAAAGCTTCAAAGGATGCCGAAGATGCTAATGGAATCAAGGAATTGGATTAAAACAAGCTGAAACTTAAAACATGATAATTGATTTTTTCTGGAAATTTTCAAGTTGCAGCAGAGATTTCTTGGCTCTCCAAAGCTTGAAAATGAATGCAGTAGCTTCCTCTATTTATAGGGAATGTGTTTGGATCCAAATACGTGTGGAATGATGTCAAATTCGTGCAAAACGAATTTGATTCGAATGTGAGAAAAGTGTGACTTGCAACTCATCAAAACTCAGCCAAATGATGTGTTTTAAGGGTCAATTAACTTATGGAGACTTGGTTAAACATGTTTAGGTCCAAAACACATGCTAATTTTGTTTGGAATTGAGATTAGTGAAGTTCAAATTTCGGGCAATGGTAATTTCCTCAGTTCCAAGTCACCATGTTCAACCCAATGGGGATCCTACTGAGGAGGCTTTTTGGTCCCATTCTTTTTGCAATGTGTTGGAATCATAACAAAGATTACAATATGCCAAGAAAGGTTGCATTTGTATGTTTGAGCATAAATTTATGTCATGTTGAAGTTGTCATGAAAAATTAATCATATAACTTAGAAAAACTCAAGTGTTCCATGGCTGAAAATGACCTTTAATGTCTCAATGAATTCCATGGTCTTCCAAGCATATTTTGACCTTGATCCTTGAAACAAACTTGTAAAGTACATCACAAATGTAATTGTTAAAAATGAATCATCATCAAATGTTGAAAATTGAAGAAGTTATGATCTTTGAAAATTGAGAAAAAGTCACTTGAAAATAGGTCAAATTTCACTAAGTCCGCAAATGACCTATAATGTCTTCGAACTTTTGATGATACTCCATGCATAATTGGCTCTTATCATGTAAAAAGAAGTTGTATAGGATGTTGAGAAGAGTCATATGAAAAAATAAGCATTAAAAATGTTTAGAATTGAAGAAGTTGTGATCCTTGGAGCTTTGACTTCAAATGTTGACTTTTTGGTCAAACCACTTGGAACAAGCTTGTGTACTTGGACTTTTTTTGCATTTCAAAGCACATGGGTGATCATATGAACTCAAATTAAAGTTTCCTTGATTTCATCTTGATTAAATTTCTCAAAGCTTGGAGTTGCTTGTTGAATAATGAATGGAAA
This sequence comes from Lathyrus oleraceus, assembly GCF_024323335.1. NCBI lineage: Eukaryota > Viridiplantae > Streptophyta > Magnoliopsida > Fabales > Fabaceae > Lathyrus > Lathyrus oleraceus. Next base: position 156,726,097 of record NC_066581.1, read on the forward strand.
TAAACACATGAACCTTTGACTTTCCTTGAGAAGTAAGCAACAAAACTTTGAGATGCTCTTGATTGAAAAGCCCTGCCTTGCACAATAAACTTAAGGAAATAGAACATATTTTTTATATTTTGATTAGTGGTTAGATAATAAATTAATCATATTAACACAAAGGTAAAACACCAACAAGAGGTGCTTGATGATCCATGCAAGAAGCATCATTTGGAAAGAAACCAATGCATAGTTAGAGAATGACCACAACAAAGACTCAATGGAGAAGACTTAACAAGGCAAGGCTCCACCGGGGAAAAGAAATAATCAAAAAGGGAAAATCCCAACTCCTCTAAAGGAGGATTATTACCTAACTATCAGCCAAGTGATAGCTTAATAAAGGTAATAAGCTCAAACAAAATGATTACCAACTACCAGCCAAGTGGTAACTTAACAATGGCAACCAATCAAAGGTAAAAGGAACTATTACCTACTATGCGCCAAATGATAGCTTAACAAAGGTAATGAGCTCAAACAAAATGATTACCAACTACCAGCCAAGTGTTAACTTAACAAAGACAACCAATCAAATGTAAAAGTAACTATTACCTACTATCAACCAAGTGATAACTTAACAAAGGTAATAAGCTCAAACAGAATGATTACCAACTACCAGCCAAGTGGTAACTTAACAAAGGCAACCAATCAAAGGTAAAATGAACTATTACATATTATCAGCCAAATGATAGCTTAACAAAGGTAATAAGCTTAAATAGAATGATTACCAACTACCAGCCAAGTGGTAACTTAACAAAGGAAACCAATCAAAGGTAAAAGGAATTATTACCTACTATCAGCCAAATGATAGCTTAACAAACGTAATGAGCTCAAACAGAATGATTACCAACTACCAGTCAAGTGGTAACTTAACAAAGGCAATCGATCAAAGGTAAAAGGAACTATTACCTACTATCAGCCATGTGATAGCTTAACAAAGGTAATAAGCTCAAAAGGGACCAACATTCAACCCAGGAACGAACTGGAAAGAAACAGTCAAAGAAGATTCAATTCAATGAGGACATGAACTCAATTGGAGATTGATTCCATCCAAACAACAAATTGGAAAGGAAGGTTAAACATAATTTTCCACGAAGATCAAGCTCTGTGGGGAATTAGAAAGGATAAACTTTTTCTACTTAAGGTTGACACTCTATTGGAGAGAGGACGCACACACTCTACGGGGAGTGAAAACACTAGAAAGTGGTGGGGCACCAAGAGAATGCAATTTTTTTTGAAAACAGTCATCATGATGTTATGCATATGCATATGAACATGCTGACAAAATAAGCACAAAAGGAGTTAGACTGATAACACAGTACAACCGGATACTCGGATAATCTCACCAAGGCAGAGATGTTGGCAGAGATCTTGATAGGGATTCTACCATTCCTACAATATTATGTTGGGGAAACTGTTATACATGTAACAAAAGGAAATCCGGTCTGGAGAAGTCACAGAATTCCATTCTTCAGGACCTTACCATCCTTGAGATTGCTATTAACATTCCTATTTCGTATTCACAAATTGAGGAAGAATATATATGTTTTTTGTAAATTCTCAAAACATGATTTTTTAGATGTCTTTTGTTTAAAAAATTATCATAAAAATAAATGAAATTTCATAAATTGAAACGAAAATGAGAATAACAAACAAATGAGCAAAAGGCTCTGAAATTCTGGTATCAGATATGAGATGTTGAAGGTAATGTCACAACACTAATATCTGAACAACAACTAAAATATAAACAGGATAAAAACAAAGAAATAATTGAACAAGTGACACAAGCAATTGTTAACCCAGTTCGGTGCAAACACACCTACGTCTGGGGGCTACTAAGCCAGAAAGGAAATCCACTAAACAAAATTAGTTCAAAGACTCTCAGTAAACAACTTCAAGTTACTACCAAACACATGGAAGTATTTGACAGTAGGTCTTCTTCCCTTCCAGACTTCAATTAAAGTGGTAGGGGTCCCTTTCTTCAAGGTTACTCTGTTGTGAACACAGCAGACCGTGTTCATAGCTTCATCCCAGAAGTGGCAAGGCAACTTCTTAGCATGAATCATAGCTCTAGCAGATTCTTAGAGAGTTCTATTTTTCCTTTATACCACACCATTTTGCTGAGGGGTAATGGGAGAGGAGAACACATGATTAATTCCTTCAGATGAACAGAATTCGGCAAATTTACTGTTCTCAAATTCTTTCCCATGATCACTTCTGATTCTGATAACATGATTCTCTCTTTCTCTTTAAAGTCTTTGGCAAAGATCTTTGAACACATCAAACACATCTTATTTTTCCCTTATAAAATTTACCCAGGTATATCTGGAGAAGTCGTCCACCACAACATAAGCATACCTTTTCCCACCAAGACTTTCCACCTGCATAGGTCCCATCAAGTCCATGTGGAGAAGTTCCAGCACTCTAGATGTGGTGTCATGTTTGATCTTATGATGTGACATCTTTGTTTGCGTTCCAATCTGATAATCACCACAAACTCTTCCTTCATCAATCTTTAATTTTGGGATTCCTCTGACAACTTCAACAGATATAATCCTCTTCATTCCTTTAAGATGCAGATGACCCAATCTTTGATGCCATAGTTTCACTTCTTCTTCTTTAGCTAGAGTACACATTGATGAATAGCTAGTTTCTTGAGAATTCCACATATAGCAGTTGTCCTTAGACCTGACTCCTTTCATGATCACCTCATTTTTTTAATTAGTAATCAATCATTCAGTTTTTGTGAAGTTCACATTTAGACCTTGGTCGCATAGTTAACTGATACTGATCAGGTTTGCAGTCAATCCTTTAACAAGCAACACATTATCAAGCTTAGGGACTCCAGGACAATTCAACTTTCCAATCCCCTTGATTTTACCCTTTGCTCCATCACCAAAAGTTACATAGCTGGTGGCATGAGGTTGAAGGTCAATTAGCAGGTTTTTGCTTCCAGTCATGTGTCTGGAGCATCCACTGTCAAAGTACCAGTCTTCTTTGGCTGAGACTCTGAAGGAAGTGTGAGCTATCAAGTTAGTAGCACCAGCCCTAGGAACCCACTGTTTTCAGTTAACAGGGATGTGTTGTTTGGGTCTAGGTTGATGATGAGTAGGACTAGGATAACCATACAACTTAAAGCAGAATGGTTTTATGTGGCCAAATTTCCCACAGTATCGACATGTCCATCTTTGGTGTTTTCCTTTATGTTGTCTTTCCTTGTGATATTGAGACACCTGATGTGACATCTTTGGTTTACTACCAGTGGGACTACACTCAGGAGAGGATTCATTGAACCCAAGGCCAGTCATGTCTCCTTCCATCTTTCCAGTCTGGAGGATTTTGTCTAAGGTGTCAGATCCACTGTTTAGCATTTTGACATACTTCGTCATCTCATCCAGTTTGGAATTCAGGAACACGACTTCAATCTTCAACTTAGAAATGGTTTCTAAGTGTTCTGTCTTCTCATCCTCTAGTTGGGTTTTCAATTTCTTCTGATTCTCCACTTGTTGACACACTTCTTCACTTCTGAAACACAACTTCCTGTAGGTAGTAGCTAATTCATCAAAGGTTACTTCATCAACACTGGAGTCTTCATCAGAATCCCATCTTCTAGTCAAGGCAGTCACAAGATTGGTAGACTCTCCTTCTGTTTCACTTTCATCAGACCAAGTAGCAGCAAGACTCTTCTTTTGTTTCTTGAGATAGGTCCCACATTCAACTCTAATGTGTCCATACCCTTCATATTCATGGCACTGAATTCCTTTGCCCTGTTTGAATTTTACCTTAGATTGTGTTCTTCTTCTAGCATCATTGGACCTACAGATGTCAAATGAGTTGTTCTTGACATTAGACTTTGACCTTACATCCATCCTCTTCAGGAGTTTGTTGAATTGTCTCCCAAGTAATGCTACATCATTTACCAGATCTTCATCAGTATCCTGACTACTGTCTTCCTCTTTCTCTTCAGTGTTTGACATAAAGGCTATGCTTTTGACTTTCTTTTCAGATTCATCACTCATTCCAAACTCGAATGTTTGAAGGGATTCAATTAGCTCATCCACTCTCATCTTGCAGATATCTTGAGATTCTTCTATGGCTATCACTTTCATGGCAAATCTCTTGGGAAGTGACCTGAGAATTTTCCTCACAAGCTTTGCATCTGACATCTTCTTACCCAGGGCTCTTGAGGCATTAGAAATTTCAAGGATATTCATATGGAAGTCATGAATACTTTCATCTTCTTTCATCCTCAAATTCTCAAACTTAGTAGTAAGCAGCTACAATCTAGACATCTTCACTCCAGAGGTACCTTCATGAGTGGTTTTGAGAATATTCCAAGCATCTTTAGCCACCTCACAGTTGTTCACCAGTCTGAAGATGTTCTTATCAACCCCATTGAATATAGAATTCAATGCTTTAGAGTTTCCAAGAGCTAGTTCATCCTCCTCCTTGGCCCATTCTTCCTCAGGCTTCTTATCAGTTGTAACTTCTCCTTCCTTAGTAGTGAAGGGATGTTCCCAGCCTGTTAGAACAACCTTCCAAGCCTTATTATCCAAAGATTTCAAGAAGGCTACCATTCGAGGTTTCCAGTAGTCATAGTTAGATCCATCCAGAATTGGTGGTCTGTGTATAGATCCTCTGTCTCTATCCATAGTACCAGAAAGTAACGTCCCAATATCTCACCTAGAACCAGAGCAGGATGCCTGCTCTGATACCAATTGAAATTCTGGTATCAGATATGAGATGTCGAAGGTAATGTCATGACACTAATATCTGAACAACAACTAAAATATAAACAGGATAAAAACAAAGAAACAATTGAACAAGTGACACAATCAATTGTTAACCCAGTTCGGTGCAAACTCACCTACGTTTGGGGGCTACCAAGCCAGGAAGGAAATCCACTAAACAGACTTAGTTCAAAGACTCTCAGTAAAAAACTTCGAGTTACAGTCTTTTCACCTAATCTCTACCCGTGTGACTTCTATCTAAGAACTCTTAGATATGAGACCCTACTCACTCCCCCTCAATCACAACAGTGATATAAAAACAAATATTACAAAGAAAGAGGACACTCTTCAAGGACACATACTTGATCTTGCTTAAAAGCTTCAACCAAGTAAACACACACTCGTGCTTCAAAGCTTAGAGTGGACAAATTACAACATAAAAGTCAGTCCAATTCAAACATCAATAAGATGAATGAATGGCTCACAATACACAAGCTCACACAAGACTAAAACCCTAAAACTCTCTCACTCTTTCGTTCGTTTCTTGTGTGTTTAAACCAGGTTTTCCATGGCCTTTAAATAGAAGCTTTTGAATGGACCTGGGCAGCATAAAACCCTAATTTTATTTTCCTTGCGTATCTTCTAAGTTACAGCAGCTAATCATCCCTTATTGGAAAATAGATCATTCTGGTTTTAAATAAAATTACTCCTTGAATAGAGCATTCAATCTCCATATAATCACAAATAAATTTGCATGAAAAGCGCAATATTAAGATACATAACATTCAGACTGAATGTTCTGTATACACATGTCTTAACATCGGGTATGACATCTTAGCTAAATCCTGCACAACCATATTTAAACATCCTGAAGGAAGCTGATATCATATGTCAAGACAACACGCGTAGCATCTTGTGATAACACTAAGTTTTACCAAAATTGATGCCAACATATAGAACCAACAGGCTCAAATTTTATTGATAGAATGGTAGTCTACAAATGGCATGACTCCATGGACTATTACAAAGTTGAAAAATGGTAAATACATGGAAAGGGCTAAATTGAAATACAATGACCACTATTCTCCCTAATAAATTTGAATTCCTCTATGTTCTGAACTTTGGTCAAGGTTGACTGAATAGGAACCCTTGATTGACATTGTTGCTTCAAACAATCAAGTCTGGCCTAATGCAGCTACTTGCCATAACCCCTAAATTTTGCCTAGATTTTCCTTTCGGGTTCAAACTACCAGGATGATTACTTTCTGTTTGTGTCTCAAATTTTTCCCTGGACCGCCCTTTAAGGTTTTCAATCCACCGAGACGCTCATTTTTGCCTAAGCCGCCCTTTCGAGTTTTCAACTTAGCAAGTTGTTCTTTTTATTTTTTAGGCGAAGTATTTCTTGATTGCATCAGCATTCATAGGACGAGGGAGCTCCTCACCATCCATGGTTATAAGAATCAATGCACCACCGGAGAAGGCTCTCTTAACAACATATGGGCCTTCATAATTAGGAATCCACTTGCCCCTAGAATCAGTGTTGAAAGATAGGATCTTCTTGAGCACAAGGTCACCTTCTCTGAATACACGAGGTTGAACCTTCTCGTCAAACAATTTCTTCATTCTCTTTTAATATAATTGGCCATGACACAAAGCCATCATCTTTTTCTCTTTAATAAAATTCAACTGATCATATTTGCTTTGACACCATTCAACTTCAGACAAATTGGCCTCCATCAAGACTCGTATTGATGGGATATCCACCTCTACAAGGAACACTGCTTCCATGCCATACACGAGAGAGAGAAAGGGGTTTCCCCTGTTGAAGTGTGGGCGGACACAGGGTATCCATGCAAAGCAAACAGGATCATCTCATGCCAATGTTTATACGTCACGACCACCTTCTGGATAATCTTTTTAGTGTTCTTATTTGCAGCTTCAGCAACCCCATTCATCTTGGGTATATAAGGGAAGAGTTGTGATGTTCAATCTTGAAGTCATCACAAAGCTCTTTCATCATCTTATTATTCAAGTTCGGCCCATTATCAGTAATGGTCTTACTTGGAACACCATATCGAGAAATAATTTGATTCTTGATAAATCGGACCATAACCTGCTTGGTCGCATTAGCAAAAGATGATGCTTCAACCCATTTTGTGAAGTAATCAATGGCTACCAGGATGAAACAATATCCATTCGAAGATTTGGGTTCAATTATAGCAATCATATCAATTCCCCGCATAGAGAAAGGTTATGGATATGAGATAACATTGAGAAGTGTTGGAGGCACATGAATCTTATCGGTATAAATCTGACATTTATGGCACTTCTTCACATATTTACAATAATTAGTTTCTATTGTCATGCAATAGTAACCTGCCATTAACATCTTTTTAGCCATTGCATGTCCATTGGCATGAGTACCAAAGGATCCTTCATGAACTTCTTACATTAACATGTCTGCTTTGTGTCTATCCATGCATCTGAGCAATATCATGTCAAAGTTTCTCTTGTATAGCACATCCTCATTCAGAAAGAAATTTCCAGCTAATCTTCTTAAAGTCTTCTTATCTTTGTTGGATTCCCCAAACAGGTACTCTTGACTTTGGAGGAAACACTTAATATCATGATACCCAGGCTTATCATTTATAACTTCTTATGCCGCAAACACGTGAGCAGGTCTATCAAGGTGCATAATCATGACATTGGGCGCGTTATTCCAATGATTACTTTACACATAGAAGAAAAAGTATCCAAAGCATATGCCCTATATTTCTCTTCATGTGGTATATGATGAAACTCTATTTTATTGAAGAAAGTTGACAACCTCCTTGCATAATCTTTGTAAGGAATCAAGCCAGGATTCCGAGTCTCCCATTCTCGTTTAATCTGATTAACCACTAGGGTTGAATCTCCATACACATCAAGGATTTTAATTCTCAAATCAATGGTCTCTTCAAGACCCATGATACAAGCCTCATACTCTGCCATATTATTCGTACAATCAAACATCAATCTTGTAGTGAAGGGAATATGAGAACCCTTATGAGTAATAATTATTTCCCCAATTCCATTACCATAAGCATTAACAACTTCATCAAACACTAAACCCCACTGGGATCCAGGCTATGATCCTTCTTCAGGCAATGGTTCATCACAATCTTTAACTTTTAAGTACATAACATCTTCATCAGGGAAGTCAAACCTGATGGATTGATAATCATCGATCAGTTGGTGAGCCAAATGATCTACAAGAATACTTCCTGTAATCGTTTTTTGAGTATAGTATTCAATATCATATTCAGACAATAACATTTTCCAACGAGCTATCCTCTCAGTCAAAGCAGGCTTTTCAAAAATATACTTGACTGGATCCATTTTGGATATCAACCAAGTAGTATGATTGATCATATACTGCCGTAGACGTTTGGAAGCCCATGCCAAAACATAAAAAGTCTTTTCAAGCATGGAATATCGAGATTCACAATTTGTAAACTTCTTACTCAGATAGTAGATGGCATGTTTCTTCGTACCGGTTTCATCTTGTTGTCCAAGCACACAACCCATGGACTCTTCTAACACAGTCAAATACATAATCAATGGTCTTCCTTCCACTAAAGGAGATAAGATAGGAGGTTCAAGAAGATACTCCTTGATGTTGTCAAAAGCTTTTTGGCAGTCTTCTGTCCAAACACAACCATGATCTTTACGGAGAAGCTTGAAGATTGGCCCACACGTGACAGTCATGGGAGATATAAATCTGGATATGTAATTTAGATGCCTGAGGAACCCTCTGACTTGCTTTTCTGTTTCTGGTGCAGGAATATCTTGAATAGCTTTGACTTTATCAGGATCTACTTCAATACCTCTCTGGCTGACGATGAAACCCAACGACTTTCTTGAATGAACATCGAAAGTACATTTATTAGGATTCAACTAGAGTTTAATCTTTCTCAACCGCTGAAACAGCTTCAACAAATACTCAACATGATCTTCTTCAATCTTCGACTTACCAACCATATCATCAACATAGACTTCTATCTCTTTATGCATCATGTCATGGAAAAGAGTAGGCATGGCTCTTTGGTACGTTGCACCAACATTATTTAGACCGAAAGGCATCTATCTATAGAAGAATGTTCCCTATGGTGTAATAAATGTTGTCTTTTCCATGTCCTTGGGTGCCATCTTAATCTGATTATAATCGGAGAACCCAATCATAAAGGAGAAGACATTGAACTTAGTTGTATTATCTACCAACATGTCAATGTGTGGCAGAGGAAAATTATCTTTCGGACTAGATTTATTCAAGTCCCTATAATTAACACACATCCGAACTTTACCATCATTCTTTGGAACTGGTACAATGACAACCATATCAAGGTGAGTTCTTCTCAACTTCTGTTTAACCGGCAGACATTCTGGTTTGAATGGTAGCCGGTGCTCCACAATATCAGTATCAAGACCTGGCATATCTTGATAAGACCAAGCAAACACATCTATATATTCTCTAAGAAGATCCATCATCCTCTTCTTAACATTTGGACAAAGCAGTGCCCCAATCTTGACTTCTTTCTTGTTCTCTTCAGAACCCAAATTAATCACTTCCAGCGGATCTTTATCAGGCTGAATGGTTTTCTCCTCGAGCTCAAGCAAACATGAAATCTCATCAGGAATCTCTTGAACATCCTCTTCTTCCATTTCGAGCACAGGGAATTCAAAGTTGGGAGAGGGTGTAAGGTCATTATTTTCAATGGGTTTAACAATTAATTACTTTTTTACTAGGTAGAATACCAAAAAAGAGAATATTCGTCACCGGTTAGGGTGAACATATCAAGGATAGACTCAAAGGAAACGTAAAAACGAATCCACTGGGGAGAAAAGAGGGGTTACTCCTGCCGGGTATTGGACAGAAGTAACAAACAACAAATTAAGAAGAATATTACCAGTTCCTGGGTAATAGACTCTTAGAGGACCAATGGCATCTATCTAGGTAAGATCTAGAAAGAAACTGTCAATCAAGACTCAACCCAATGAGGATATAACTTAAGGGGAATGGTTCCATCCAGATAATCAACTGGGGAGGAAATTGAAATAATAATCATCCACGAGGAAATAACTCAGTGGGGAATAGGAGAAAGGTTAAAGTCTTTCTGCTTAAGGGGCTGACACTCTACAATTGAAGGAGGACAGACACATCAAACCTACATGGGGATAAAGTACTTCCATAGCAGAGAATTAAAGTAACAATGAATCATAAAGTGCAATGATGCAATAATGAAATTTCTGAATGTATATGTATATGTATATGTATATGTGATGATTATGTTGACAAAACGATCGCAAAAGATGCAATTGTCGCTGATTTGAATTATCGATACAATTCTAGACCAATCCATACAAGAGGTAAACGACTGCTGGAGAAGAGATCACACATCTCGAAGACTCAATCCTGGCTGGGAAAGCACAAGGATCTATTGAGGAAACTGTTATCAAGCCTGTGGGGAATTTTAGGTCAACACCACATCAAATGGGAGACAACCCTGCAGAGGATAACACAAATAGCTACTCAGAGTCAGAGAAAAAATCTGACTGGGAACGAATCTAATGGTGATTTATGAAGAAGCCAAAATTCTGCCAAAACCAAACAAATTGCTGAAATAGCGCGCCTACAACTCAAAGGAGGCCAACAAACTCGGCTAGGAAAACCAACAAACATCGGATTCTGACATGCTGTCGGGGATGAAAGACAAGGGTCACGCTGACTGCTTGGGGAGAACCAACAATGCTCCACACTTAGGGCTTACCGCTTTTCAAACCACTGTTGATATTCCTTTTGATGGAATCAATTGCTTTTAAAATAACTGCTTTTATATATTTAAGAAAACATGATTTTGTTTAAAAATTTATTTTCAAAAATGATCACAATAAAATTTAAACCTATTTGGATGAATAATAAATAAGAGTAGAAACAATTGGATAAAAGCTTAATTTTATTTAATAGAATGGTAGTTTGTAAATGACAAGACTCCATGGATTTTTACAAAAGTTGAAAAGTGGTAATTTATATGGAAAATGGCTACATTGAATACAATGATCACTAATCCTTCTACCGACTTTTGATGTCCACTGTGCTCTTGGCGGTGGCGGGAGATGATGAATCAGAATTGACTAATTTGCTCAAGAATGTCTTCAAAGCTGAAGATCAGCAGGATGCAGTTACTTGCCATAATCCCTAATTTTTTGCATAAATTGCCCCAAGATGGGGTAATCAATTTATCGGGATGATTTTTTCTGATTTTATGTCTCTAATTTTTTCCTGGATTGCCCTTTTGGGTTCGACCCACCGAGACGCTCATTTTTACCTAAGCATCCCTTTCAGGTTTTCAACTTAGCGAGTTGTTCTTTTCTTTTTTAGGCGAAGTATTTCTTGACTACATCTGCATTCACAAGGCGTGTGAACTCTTCACCATCCATAGTTGTAAGAATCAAAGCGCCGTCTGAAAAGGATCTCTTAACAACACATGGGCCTTCATAATTAGGAGTCCACTTGCCCCTAGAATATGGCTTGAAAAATAAAATCTTCTTGAGTACAAGGTCACCTTCTCTGAACACACGAGGTCTGACCTTCTTATCAAAAGCTTTCTTCATTCTCTGCTGGTACAACTGACCATGACACATGGCAGTTAACCTCTTCTCTTCGATCAAATTCAGTTGATCATACCTGGTCTGACACAATTCAGCTTCTGTCAACTTGGCTTCCATCAAGACACACAATGATGGGATCTCAACCTCTATTGGGAACACAGCTTCCACACAATAAACGAGTGAGAAAGGAGTTGCCCTTGTTGAAGTGCGGATGGATGTACGATACCCGTGCAAAGAAAATGGGAGCATCTCATGCCAATCCTTATATGTCACAACCATTTTCTGGATGATCCTCTTGATGTTCTTATTTGCAGCTTCAACAGCCCCATTCATCTTAGGTCTGTAGGGAGAAGAAGTATGATGTGCAATCTTGAAGTCTTTGCAAAGAGCTTCCACCATGTTATTGTTCAAGTTTGATCCATTATCAGTAATTATCTTACTTGGCACACCATATTGGCATATAATCTTATTCTTGATAAACCTTACAACAACTTGCTTGGTTACATTCGCATATGATGCCGCTTCAACCCATTTTGTGAAGTAGTCAATTGCCACCAAAATGAAACGATGTTCGTTCGAAGCTTTGGGCTCAATCATGCCAATCATATCAATTCCCCACATAGAGAAGGGCCATGGGGAGGAAATGACGTTCAATAGTGTCGGAGGAACATGAATCTCATCTGCATACGGGACTAGACCCGCTAACTGTATTACCAACGGCGATACCGATCTATTGTTGATACTATTACTGCTGATGTTGTCAAATTGAATCACCACTCACTATGGTGTCTTGAACACATGAACTATTATATTCACATCGTCATCCACGTGACGGGACTGGAGAATTTGGATCATTCCTTCATCCATCAACCTCTGGATGTCTCTCTTCACAACCACACAACCTCGGGGGTTGACATTACAGATTGCACAACCATCATGATCATGCTCACAATCGCTTACCAAACAGATATCCTTGTGAATCATTACCAAGGACCTTCTAATAAAGTGGACATCAAATACCTTGAACTCCCCAAGATAGTCATCCACCATATTGACAAAAGGGTTACCATGAGCAGGTAATGGATTAGCTTTGACCTTTGGCGCACGGTCCTCAAAGGACACCATACCACTTTTTACCAGCTTTTGGACTTCGTACTTCAGGGGGTAATAGTTCTCAATGTCATGATCGGGAGCTCCTTGGTGAAAGGCACAACGAAGTTCCAGTTTGTACCACCATGGAAGTGGTTCAGGAATCTGTGGAGGATTTCTCGGTTGCAAAAGGTTCTTGAGAACCAGAGATGGATATAGTTCAGCATAAGTCATAGGAATTGGGTCAAATGAGACCTTCTTCCTCTTAAAATTTTGTGGTTGTTGATGATTGTTGGTATTGTTGTTGTTGTAGGTGTTTGTTCATTGTGGCGGCTGTTGTTGACGTTGTTGTAGAACTGGTGTTGATTGATTGTTAGAAAATACCAGAATTACAGATGATACTTGATGATGGTGTTGACGGGGTTGTGGATTCCTTCTGGTATGAGGCCTCCTTTGCCTCCCAACAGATACTGCATTGGCCTCATTCTCTTTCTTTCTGGCAAACCCACTACCATACTTCTTGCTAGACGAAACATCCTCTTTAGACAACCTTCCTTCTCGGACACCTTCTTCTAACCTCATCCCCATGTTTACCATTTCGATAAAATCACCGGGGGCATTGGCAATCATGCACTCATAGTAAAATGAGCTCAGAGTCTTGAGAAAAATCTTGGTCATCTCCTTTTCTTCCAAAGGAAGGTTGATCAGAGCGACAAGTTCTCTCTATCACTGAGCATATTCTTTAAACGTCTCTTTGTCCTTCTAAGACAATGATATTAACTAGTCTCTATCCGGCGCCATATCCACATTATACTTGTACTGCTTTACAAATGCTTCACCCAAATCATTTAACGTGCGGTCACTCGCACTATCCAGACCCATGTACCACCTCAGAGCGGCAACAGCCAGACTGTCTTGAAAATAATGAATCAGTAACTGATCATTATCAGTTTGCGTTGACATCTTTCTAGCATACATGATGAGATGACTGAGCGGACAAGTATTCCCCTTATATTTTTCAAAGTCAGGGACTTCGAACTTCATCGGGATTTTCACATTAGGAACCAAGCAAAGTTCCGTAGCACTCTTACCGAACAAATCTTTTCCCCTTAAGGTCTTCAACTCCTTTTGTAGCTCAAAGAATTGGTCTTTCATTTCGTCCATCTTCTCATAAAGATCAGGGCCCTCAGACGACTCGGAATGATAGATGGTGGCCTCAACACGAGGTAGAGTGTGAACAACCGGTGGTGGCACATACATGATCGGACTAGATGCCGGCATAGAAGCGAAAGTAGGAGCAAAACCTTCAAGCATGAAATTGGGCGGCATTCCCCACCGGAATCTGGTAGGCATAGCATGCGCAAAGTGAGCAGTAGTAGCAGGAATCGTAGAGGTAGCAACCTCTGAAATGACAATCCTCTAAGGAGGAGGAGTTGCAGGCGTTGGAGACGATTGACTCTGAGCAGCTAACACTGACTCCATCATGGCAGTCAGACGGGAAATCTCGTCCTTCAAGTCTTTGTTCTCTTGCTCTAGATGTTTCATAATTCTTTAATGGTTGGCGCGGGTATTGTATCGATGAGCCAGCTTGGCTGAAGCACAAAAGAAATACCAATAAGACATCTGGCGAAAGAGAAACATGTACGCAAATGATGCATGAAATGCAATGCTTGATTATTTTTATTTTCAAGGAACTTATTATTTTATTTGCAAATATATATATTTATAACAACAATTGTAACAATTTGATTAACCCTAAAAATCTCTTTTATTTATATAATTGGAAGGATTACACTAAGTACAATTTCATAAACCAAAAAATACAAGAGAAAAGGAGACTAGTCATCCTAAGGATCCCTAACAACAAAATTAGAAGATCTAGCTGTAGGCGCGTACTTCCTTCGGATGCGTCGAATCTCGGACTCAAAAGAAGTCTTCATCCGAGTCTTCTCGAGGACAAGCTGATCAAAAATCTTCTTGCAAACAACGGAAGGCTGAGGCATACTAGAGGAAGATGAAACCTTTGGATCTCTCTGTCTCTTCACTACTCGGTCTTCTATAAGCTCAATAAGTGTATCCTTGTCCTTAGACTCAAGCTGCAACTCTTCATGCTTTCGGCTCAAATCATGGAGACGCACTTCCTACATATCCTTTTCTTGTTTCATCTTGGCGAGTGCATCTTCCAACTCCTCTAGATATTGGTTAGGGAGAGTTAATGGCTCAACCACAACCATAGACATAGGTCTCTCACAAGTATAAGGCATCTTCAACTCTAAAGCTCTCTTCTTCACCCAAGAAGTGTAAGCTTCCAAAGCTACACAGTTGCACGGACCAAGCTCGGATTTCCTTTCCTATGCATATTATACATAGCATGCACCATCTTCTGCTTCAAATGTTGGGGATCTTTACCCTCTTGATAGAAAAGACCTTCTAAGAAAGTGTTATTAGGTTTGTCTCTCAAGGGGAACCCAAGTTGACGACGAGCCAAAGCAGGGTTGTAGTTGATTCCTCCTTGTGTACCAATGAGAGGAACATTAGAGAATTCACCACAACAATCAATAATCTCCAAACTACTCAATGAAGAATCATACCAAACTATATCATCATTAGTGAGAGACATAAGTCTCTGAGACCACCTTAGACATTGTTTGTTCTCCATAAAAGTAGGCGTCTGAGGCAAGTGAAAATAAACCACTTGTACATAAGAGGAATGCAACATACAATAGTTCCACCACCTTTAGAATTCCTTAGATGCAAAGAGAAATACATATCACCCAACATAGTAGGCACAAGATTTCCAATCAAGAAGATTCTAATGGCGTTAACATCAACAAAACCATCAATGTTAGGGAACAACGCTAAACAATAGATGAGCAACACAAAAATAGCTTCAAAAGCATCCACACTACTGGCTTGAGCAAAGGCAGTAGCTTCCTTGATGAGGAACTCAAAAGTCAATCCAAATAATCCTCCTTTCTTCACCCAATGAGCCTCAATCTTAGACTTCTTCAAGTGAAGAGCTTCAGCTATAATATAAGATCTAGGAATCTCTTCCAATCCACTAAACGACACTCTGCTAGAAACAAATATTCCCAAGAGATGGGCATACTCCTCCAACATACGCACAAGCTGATAATCAGGAAAAGTGAAGCAATGGTAGAGAGGATCATAAAACTGAACCAACACACTTAAGAGTCCTTCAACCACATCAGTAGACAAGATAGACAGAAGCTTCCCATGATGTTGCTTGAAGTCCAAGGGATCTAATACAAAGGATGATAACTTCCTTAACTCTTTCAAGTCCGGACATCTGAAACTGTACTTCTTAGTGTTCCTTCGTCCATAATCCATGGTCTGAAAATATTTGCAAACAAGACCTCAGTTCCTTGAAATTATTTTTGGTGTGATGAACATTATGATGCGCATGAATGCATGAATACAACAATCACAAGTAAGGGATCACACACAAGGCAAACAAACAAAGGTCAAGGGATGAATCAAGTCGCTGTCAAGATCAATCATCCATTTTGGTGGATTATGGTTTACACCTTATCAACACCCAAGTTCCATTGATATTGACAAGACTTGATTGGATCAACCAAGAATCAAGGGTTTATTGTGAGTCACGAGCATGGAGTCTGGGTAAGAACCATCCCAAAGGAGGGTACTAAGGATAAAACTTGTAGATCATGTTCTAAAAAAGTTCCCAAAGTCTTAATTCTATCTATCGGATATTACAGGTTAGGATGACTGACTCATCAACCCATGATATTCTCAAGAGAAACTCGTCTGAGTGTAGTATCGCATAACAACTGCTATCAAGTCTACACTTGAACAGTCTCTGCACTATGTCCTAGATAGACCAAGAGGGGTTAAATGTTCTACGGTCCTCAGCTTCTCGGATCCCGAATCAGAGATAGTAATGCCTAAGCACAAATGACTTATGTTACATTCATAACTCTAAAAGGGTCTCCACTAAGTAGATGGGTCTCAAGCCAACTTGTTAAGGACTACTCCACACAAGTCGAACATGACTATACCATCCTCCTATCTTAATTGCACTCAAGTTCGGGTTAGAACTTTTGTCACCACTCAGAGATCACCAAGCACAACAAGAAGATTATATCATACAAACAAATATACATACATCAAATATACAATTATATACACACAAAAAAGTAGGCTAGCCCCACTGGAGACTAGTCCCCAGCAGAGTCGCCACTTAATTTCTGTAGCGGTAAATTCATGACCATCAAGCTATGGATAAGCTAGACGTAAATTAAAGCAGAGTCGCCACCGCGCTATTATTATTTCCAAGGGAAAAGGGAAAAGTACGAACGAAACCCAAAAGATAATAAGTTTTCAAATCAAAACTAATGAAATGCCATAGATTACAGGTAAGGGGTTGGTTACACAGAGGGAAGGTGTTAGGCACCCAAAGTGTCCTAGGTACTCCAAGGGTGCCATTTTTTGTGTGCATATGTATTTTTGTACAAAATATGTTTGCAATAAATAGAGTGGAGGAATGAGAAAATAATTCATTAATTATATTTTTGTGTTTGACAAGACCTTCAGACTTGTGCCTACAACCAACATAAAATGAGGGATCAAAACCTCGTAGTTCGTGGTAACAATTACAAAATGAGTGGATTGTTTTTAACAAAAATTTAAGTTTAACAAAGGCACAAAAGGCCTAAAAAGTTTTGAATGAGTGTTAGTTCTTTTTGTCTTTTGAAATGTTAAGTCAAGTATAGTTAGGTTCGTTTACAAGTTTGATTAAGAAAAGAGTTTTAAAAATGCAATGGCATAAGGCCAAAGTTTCTAATTTGCAAAATGGTCTAATTTTAGAAAACAAACACAAGAAAAGAAGATTTTTAAAAGGAGGGAGAGATTTTAAATTAAATAGATGGGGGGAGCGATGAAGAGACTAATCCTAAGCACAAATTTAAAAGTTAAGAGTTGAAAAGATCTGACCAATGGGCTGCAGTCCAATAGGCAAGAATGTCATATAGAAACCCAAATTTCCCTTGGACTTTAGACTCAAGAAATATAAATACACAAATATCAAGATGAAGATCAAGGAATCAAATAAAGATAGCCACATCCAAGCTTAGCAACTTAATGATCTTCTTCATAATTTCCCATACATCAGATGAACTCAAAGATAGACACTAGGCACAGGCTCAAAGTAACAGCTCCAACAGACCATGTAGAAGATGAACTCAAATGAGATCATAATACTTGCTTCATATGAAGTTCAAATCACAAGCACTTTGTTCCATGAAAGTTGGCATTGGCCAAGTCCTTTTGCATAGGGAATGTTGCCTAATTCTAAGTCCAAAGTCTCAGAGCAAACCAACAGTCCACACAAAATGTCTTTTAGGGTTTTTGTTGTTATTATGTACATTAAGGCCAAAAGACCACAAACACAAACAAGTATATACAAACACAATATAATCACAAGATATAGATCAAATGAGCAAAGTGAAAATGACATTAAAGTAAACAAGTTAAATGGTATGCATAATGGAAAATGAATAAAGGCTCAAAATTAAAGTGCATAAAAGTAAATGGCTTGAAATTAAATGTTAGTTGTTAGTTGATTAGAAGTTAGTATTGCTTTTGCTTTTGTTTTGTTTAAGTCATTCTTTGGAGAACACTCAACCCACTTGTCACAAGCATGGATCCTTGAACCAAGACATCTTCCAAAGAAAGGGAAAAAGGTCAAGCTTCCACACAATACCATGAAAGAGGGGAGACTTACAATCTCACTTACTAAAATGATATGCCTTTTATGTTAACAATTTAGCCCTATGTTAAGCAATCGTAATTGGACTTATGTAGAAGTCGCAACTATTTGAGGCTGGGCAATAGAAATTTTAGTGTTAATGCATGTTAGAGACATGGTATTATGAACCATACTCCTAAAACATACGACACTTAAAAAGAATATGCAAAAGGGTGGACCTAATCTCATCCATACTCATGTTGATTTTTCAATCAACTAGCCTTAGGATGTAGAGATATCATAGGCCTATGACATGAATGAAGAGAGAATGGGATCAAGATGAAGAGGGAGGGGAAATGGAATCAACACAAATTGGTCAAAGGATGACTTTTATCAAATTAAAATCATTCATTCATTTTGGGAGATGAAATGTACATTTCATCAATCCCCCAAATCCAATGATTTTAACTCAACAAATTTAAATCAACCATGACCAAGGCCCAACAACATAAGTCAAACTCAACAAGTCAATATCAAATGCTCAAAATAATTTATTTTTCAATTAAACAATTAAATAATGCATTAAATTAAATTATGGTTTGTCAAATTCCTAAAACCTCATCAAAACACCAAAGAAATGGGCATGAGATTTACCATAGGTCAAACAAGGTCAAAGGACCTTGGAGAAAAAATTTAATAATTTTTAGAAACTTAAAAGTATTTTTAAACAATTAAAAATATTCACAAAATCAATTAAATCATGAAAAATATTAATAATGATCCAAAAAATGATTTTAATTCAGAAAATGGAATTTACAAAAATTTGGTGAAACTCTCATATTTTTTGGATCAATATTAAAATTAATATGAATTAATGAAAATAAACCAAATAAAACAAAAAATCAGAAAATAGAAAAAACATGGACCACTTGATCTCCCTCATTAATTGAGGTGGCAGATCAAGTGGCTGCTAGCGCGCATTCCACCATGGTCTTGAGTCAGCGTGCAACACAAATGGTAATCAATTTCAACGCGTGTGATTAAAACAAATCAAATGGATCATGTGGCTCTGATGATTGCCAACTCACCACCGGAGCCAAAGCTCTGGTCTCCTTCTCCCGTGAGCTTCATCGGACTGGTTCAGTCACAACCATCACCAAAATTAAAAATAAGGACATAAATTTAAAGTAAAAATGCCACTGAGCTCGAATCTGGCCTCAATTTATCCTAACTCCAAGTATATTGAGAGATACATGGACTTGAAATTTGAGGTGCACGATCTGAGTTGCTTCGATTTGACCTCAATGCAACTCAATCTTGTTGCCTGCATTGGTAGGACTTTAGACAACCAAGGTTACAAGAGAATTATGGAGAATTTAGTGAGAATCGAAGAGATGAATTTTTTTGGAAAATACCTTCAATGCAGGTATAAATTCGATTAATCTTGCTCTTGCTTGTGCTTGATCTTGCTCAGGACACTTGGAGGAGTATAATTGAATGATCAAAAGGTTCAGGATCCTTGGAGATTTGAATCTCAAAACAGTGAGATTCAAACTTAATTTCCAATGGAAATTATTAAGATTATCCTCTGAAATGAAAGGGTTTGAAGGTTTGGAAGCAAAGTTGGCGCGCAGAGTCCTCAATTCTGATGCATAGGGCCTCTATTTATAGCCAAATGGTTTGATATTTGCACACTTGAAATGGAATCCAAAAATAGCAATGTGTATTTGCATGGGTGCATGGGAGTGTACAGGCCCATGAAATCACTTCTTCTGATCCATAATTGAGTATGCTGAGATCATGTTAGAATGCAAGGCAAAGGTGTATGGAATGTTCAAGCTCAATCATGCCAAATGATGATCCATTGTTCAAGCCATGTGCAACCCATTTAATTCTTGTACAAAATGAATGAAATTAGATTTTTTGGAAAGGTTAGATCAAGAGGAACAACTTTCATGTTGGACATTTTTTCATTTGAAGCTTGGATCATGATGAATTTTGAGGTGGAAGTTGGGAAAATCAAACATGTCAAAAAAATTCTAAGTGTCAAGCCATATGTTCACTTATTCCACCTTGGCTAACTTTTTGTGTGAGCTTCAAATGAGAAAAGTTCCTTCTTAAAAGTTGTAGCTCTATCAAAGTAATTCAAAATAGTCACAAATTTGACCTCATTTGGATATAATATGAAGGAGTTATTGATTTTTGAAGTTGAGGAAAATCACTTGTTCAATGGCATTGGTCCAAAATTACCTATAATGTATCCTCATAGCACATGCACATAAAAGTTGAATTAGATCTTCCTCCAAACATAAAAGTTGAATTATACCTCTTGAATTTGATTGTGAAACTTGAAAATATTTCATCTCATAAAAATTGAGCAAGTTATGACCTTGGGAAGTTGACCTCCAAACTAGGGTTTTGACAAAATGACCTATAATCTTTCACCATAAAAAATGACTTTCCAAGAAAAACTAGATCTAGACCTCAACATGAAAGTTGTTTGGAATATTATTTTAAGTAAATTTTATCTTGTAATCATTTTCATATGACAAAAATTGTAGGATATAGAGTCTAGGGAACCCAGTTTTGAGCAGATGAATTCCTCTAGTCAACCACCATCAACCAACTTGCTAACTTGCAATTCTCTTTACTTTTGGGATCCATGGAAGATAATATATGCATAAGGTAATGAAATTTTAAGTATAACTTGAATTATTTGATCAATTGTTGAAGAAGCTTGTTGAAGAAGTTACACAAGATACCCAGATGAACTAGGGTTTCCAAGGCAAACCAATTCCAAACTCTTGATGAATTCTTGATAAAAATAACATGTGAAGCTCATGGAGATCCATATATGATGTCTAGATCCATATTAAACCACTTATTGATTGAGCTCCTTGCAATGAGGGTCTTAAACCCTATATGTGAGCTTGATGGATGAAAGGTGAGCACATGCCCTACCTACAAAAGAGTTAGTGTATACAAAGACATATTTTTGGTATTTTGGTTAGTAAATGATAAAATACAAAGTATGATATAATAAAATGGTGCATGGTGATCTCTCCCAATGCAAACCCAATTAATGAGGGGTAAGGAGGATGCCAAGATGTGATCCCAATGTCAATGCATATGATGAGATAGCATGAGGGATCTTAGGGTCAAAATTGGGGTCTTACAAGGCCAAGAATTTTTCCTATTTGGTCGCAAACCAAGTCTTTGAGAAGTACCAAGCACACGAGCCTTAACTTATAAAGTATATACAAAAGGTATAGAATTTATCTTCTCACTTCTGCTTCTTTGAAATAGAGCATGTCCCATGTGAACAAAACTTTAGACATACCTTCTGTCCAAGTTATCTACATCGAAAATGGGGGGGGGGGGGGAGTTCAACAAAATATTTATCTAGGAGATAATCATCTCTCCCACCATAGAGGTTGGCGAGGTATACTCCTTGTAAGTTATCCCTGTATCTAGTTGGATGTTGCCCATACTACACTACCTGCAGACTGGAGAACTACGACTAGATGAAAGAGATGCAAGAAGGATCCTAAAATAGAATTCCAGGTACACCATGCTATATGTAAAACTATATAAAATAGGGAGAACTTCTCCCATGTTATGATGTCTAGGCAAGCATTAAACCACCCTTGTTCTCACGGAGGTGTACAAGGGCGCCTGTAGTAGACACATTAGAGGAAAGGATCTCCCACAAAAACTGTTAAGGGCTAGGTATTATTGGCATACCTTAATAAAGGATAACATCACATTTGTTAGGAACTTCTTCTTGCCCCAACAAAACTTCTCCAGTCGATGACTTCGCCCTGGCATTTCTATTAATGAGGCATGGACATTTAGGGCTCTTTCCCCTTACCACTAGGTCAACTAAAGTTCCTAATAGTATGATTTGATTACTTAACCAAATAGATAGAAGCAAAAGTTGTGGCCAATATTATGACATAAAGAGTGTGCCATTTCCACTATCAAAAGATTATGTGGAGATATGGGCTGTCGAGGGTGATCGTTTCCGATAATGTAACCCAGTTCTCCAGCACTATGGTCACCGACTTCTATAAAGATTTGGGAGTATAAATGAAATTTGTATATATTGTACACCCTCAAGCTAACTTCCAAGCTAAGTTGGCGAACAAAGTAATCCTTAAAGGACTCAAGAAGAAGCTTGACGATGCCAAGGGCTTATGGGCAGAACTGCCCCTTAATATATTATGGTTGTACCATACCGCTCATTATTCCACCACCAAGGAAACCCTGTTTTCCATGGTCTATAGAGTGGATTCCATGTTGCAAGTGGAGATTGAAATGCCCATGTGGCGACGATTCTATTTCAGTGAAGAGGCGAACGAGATAGGCTTAAAATGCACAGTAGATCTGGTCGATGAAGTAAGGTAAGCCACCCATGTTCGAGAGTTAGCCGTCAAAAATATGTCCTCCAGGAGATATAACTCCAAAGTTAAATTGAGAGAGATGGGGAAACCTATTGTTGAAAAATTAGTTATACCTGCACAGTAGGGAAAGCTACAACCTAATGGGAATGATTGTACCGCATATATCAGAAGCTCCCACATAGAGCGTACAAGCCCCAAAAAAATAGGAGGGATGCTTTTTCTCAGAACCTGGAACGTTCTTCATCTTAGATATTATTACAGCTAGTGTTATTTATAATTCTCTGTTAAACATTATATTTGAGTACCTATGAATAGTTATTAAGTGACTTATTCTTAATGGGGATGCTCTTTCCAAAACATCTCATCACTGGACTTCATAGTGAAGATCTTTGCCGCCCCTCGGGGCAACATCCCATTGTTGAACTTCATATCGAAGATGCGTGTCGCCCTTTAGGGAAACATATTATTGTTGGATTTCATAGCGAAGATCGTTGCCAACCCTTAGGGCAACATCTCATTGATGGACTTCATAGAGAAGATCCTTGTCGCCCCTCAGGGAAACATATCATTGATGGAATTTGTAGGAAAGATCATTGCCGCCTCTTAGGGCAACATCTCATTTCTAGAATTCATAGTAAGGATCCTAGCCTCCTCATAGGACAGTACAAGTAAGCTTCTTGGGCTCTTGTCTGAGTGACTCAGTGTCTCCTCAGGCGGGAAAAAACTCAAGGGTCACACCTAAGAGGCGTGAAGGATGCCCATCCTGACAGACCTGATGGAAATTCTTACTTGAGGGCTCGATGGAAGTTCCACCCAAGTAGGCCAAACTGCATGCCTATGGACTAGTAGTCTCGTCAGCAGAGCTATGCACATTTCTACCTCTGGGACTTAAATTCCTCTAGATAATTATACTCTCTTCTGAAGGATTTAGTGCCTCCTTGGGCAAGACAAAACTCAAGGATCACACTTAAGCGGTGCGATAGATATCCATCCTGAGAGAAATGATGGAAAGTCTTGGTTGAAGACTCGATGGAAGTCCTACCCAAGTAGGACAAACTCCTTGCCTGAGGAACTGGTAGTCTCGTCAGCTGGGTTATACACATTTATGCATGAGAGACTTAGATTCCTCAAGATAATTATAATCTTGCTTGAGGGACACAATATCTCTTCGGGCGTTACAAAACTCAAGGGTCATAACTAAGAGGCATGATAGATGTCCAACCTAAGAGACCTAATGGAAAGTCTTGCTTGAGGGCTCGATGGAAGTCTCGTTCAAGTATGCCAAATGCCTCACCTAAGGGATTGGTAATCTCATCAGTCGAGATATGTAAAATTTTGTCCTACATATTTAGATTCTCCATGCCAATTAAATCCTCGCTTGAGAGACTTAGTGTTTCTCTAGCTGAATCTCCCAAGGAAGCTAAATACCTCATAAATGGAAGCATCAATTCTCGGGATACTCCCATTAACCATGAATAAAAAGACACTTCATCTTCTACTAAAGGCCTCGTGACTGAGGGACTATGTAGTGTTATATTTACAAATGTCCTCTCCTAGGGAGATGCCTTTAGACCACCATGGAAGAGGCGATGATAGAATGTCGCCCAAAGTGAGGTATCAGATCGCTTCACAATCTTCCCTCGGCCATACGTGGGAAACGCGGGATATGACGTTTCTCATCTTGAAAAAGACAAGGTCGTCAACTGACCCATGAATCCCTTGGAAATAGGGATTCAACTGTCCAGTATTGACTAAGTGGGCGATGACCCTTTTCGAAGAAACTCTAGGTCATAGAGACCTTTATAAATACATCTCCTTTCAAGAATAGTACAACACTTACTACCGTCGTAACATAATGTCGTCAATAATCATACGCTTACTATTAAGCATCATCGCTCATCAGCAGAGCCTCTCGCCTCACACGAGTACATATCCTAAATCACCTCAAAGCATCATTATACAGGGCTTATCGCCGTTGTGGTCAAAATATCTCAATGCGAGGGGACTGGACGTAGTTATGAGTTAAGGGGGTGAACCAAAATAAACCATGTGTGTTTAATATTTCCTCCATATCTCTTTATCATTCAACACTTGTGATTGATTTGATTTTCATTTGAAACTAACAACAAAAAGTTTAAAATCATCCAACATATTTGAACCCTTTTTTTCTTGTGTTTTTCTCACTTTTAATTGGCATTAGAGTTTTGGTCTCTATAGTTATATAAATTTACTAGCCCTTAAGAAGAGGAAACTTGTAAGAAGTAAGATGGGTAAGATAGCCTACCAAGGGGTAAGCCATCTGTCGCATTACGCGAAAAACCGGCGGGAAAAGAAGAAACAGCAGAGCCGCCACCATGCGTTATTTATCCCAAAAGAGGGAAAGGAAACGCTCAGAGTAAACCTAGGAAAGAACATGGTCTCGCGACCAAAGAGGATGGGTTCGGGAGTCGGTTATGCGAAGGGAAGGTATTAGCACCCCTACGCATCCGTAGTACTCTACGGGATCCACGCAAAATAGGAAGGAAAAATGGTTGCTAAACACTGCTCAAACACACACACCCTGGCTGCAAGAGACAAAAGAGACTGACTGAAACTGACTCGGCAGGATATCGTATCCTGGGCCTACTTAGTCTATCAGGCATAGACATCAGAGTCGAAGTAGTTCGGACCGGGGAAACGACACATGCTCGCTAGGATATCGCATCCTATGCATACGTATCTCCTTGGACGAAGGAGAATCAGAGCATTCGTAGCTCGGCTGACACGCACACAGACAAACACAGGCAAAGGCAAACGTGGAGCCCGAATGCCAATCACTGGACTTACATCAGCATCCGAACCAAAACACACGCACACTGGAACCCGAATGCCACTCGATGGTCTTACATCAGCTTCCAAGCACACAACAACACAACAAGTTAATAGGGAGTCGGGGACTCGAGCCTATAACTGTCAAGCACACACTCAAACAAACAGACAACAAATTGCTAAGGAGTCAGGCACTCGAGCCTAGCAACTGTCAAACAACACACACAAAAAGAAAAAGGGCGCCCGGAGAGATCAGCTCATCTCCTGCCTACGTACCTCATCTGGTATGAGGATCAGGGCGACGTAGTTCCCCTACGCAGGGATAAAGGATCTAGCCTAACCAGATAACAGAGGGAGACACAACTCTAGGGAGACTACGACTCGAGCCTAGATGTTGTCATGCAAAGTCGTCCCTAAGTTAAGGTTTCTAGCTAACTGGCACAAGGGCCAACCTATCCTAGTCATGACTTGCACAGGAAGCAAGCCACACACACACCAAACTTGCACAGGAAGCAAGGGTCTCGATTGCAACTAGGGCAAGAGAAAGGGGAGGTCTCAATCGCAACAAGGGCGAGAGAAGAGAATTAGTGTTAGTTGTTAGTCAAACTCGACAAGACATCGCATCTCGTGCCTACGTATCTCATCTGAACATGAGAATCAGAGTTGCCGTAGTTCGGCTACGGAGGGACAAAGGTCTCGATTGCAACTAGGGCAAGAGAAAGGGAAAGTCTCGATCGCAACGAGGGCGAGAGAAAGGAAAAGGCTCGATCGCAACGAGGGCGAGAGAAAGGAAAAGGCTCGATCGCAACGAGGGCGAGAGAAAGGAAAAGGCTCGATCGCAACGAGGGCGAGAGAAAGGAAAAGGCTCGATCGCAACGAGGGCGAGAGAAAGGAAAAGGCTCGATCGCAACGAGGGCGAGAGAAAGGAAAAGGCTCGATCGCAACGAGGGCGAAAGCAAACAAGGATTAGTCTAAACTAAACCTAACTTGCACAGGAAGCAAGTCAAACAAACATACAAGCACAGGTAGCACACACTATATACACACAAGGGGCTCACACAAGGGTTAGGTTTTAGTCGAGGGGTCATATCAACCTCAACAAACAAACCTCTGGAAATGGGTGATGGTGCTCTTAACCTTGACATTGAGAGCCAAGGTGAAGCAGATGAAAGGAGATGAGGGGTGTGCCTCATTGCTCTTATCCCTGGCCAGAGAGAGCATTTGACAAGAATGTGTGGGTTCAGAAAGTGGGAACCCTTCTACACATTTGATACTGACTCAACTGTACAATTGCACAAGATCTTGGGTTTTTATCTGTAATGCATCAACACAGTGGTGTGAGCAAAACAGAAGACACACTGAATAGCAGGGGATAGGTTGCTTATCCCTTGGTTCTGCCAATTGCCTCTTCACTTAGGAGGTCTTTGACTCTGTACAAGGACAAATTAAACATACACAAACATTGCCTCTTAAGGAGGACTTCAGACAGTTGCCTGGCCAAGTAACAGGCCATGTCTTCCAGACTACATGAAGAAAAAGGAATTATACCTCAAGCAAGTTGCTAAATAGCAAAGCAAAGCAAGTTCAAAGAACTTAAGCAACTAATGGTACCTGAAATGGTCAAACAAATCAGTACACAGTTCAACAGTCAAAGCAAAAGGAATTGGGAAGCAACAGTCAACACAGAGGGACCAATGTGCAAAGCACAAGACTCAAACCATATGAGTCAAGCCACCTACAAAACAAAGGTTAGCTCATGATAAACAATCAAGCTTAATCAAAAAGAAATTGATCTCATTGGTCATTTGGTGTTCAACCTGAAAACATAAACTCAAAAGTGAGTACCAGGACCACTAGGGCAAGCCTAGGGTCAAAAGAGAATGAAAAAGTCAAAACAGCAAGCAATGCCCAATCAAAACCAAGTTCAAACATATAAGGAGCAATCCCAATTGGTTTCATGTTCATATCATGCATCATTATCAATTCATAGGCAGAAGAAGTCAAAGCATGGCAAGGGAGAGCTCAAAGAAGTCAACAGAATGACTTGCATCAAAAGTCAACTCAAACATTTTCAAAAATCACCAAATAAATCATGATCACTCCTAACACATAGCATGGTAAGCATGTCAAATTTCATTGCATTTGGACAAGTGGAAGGCAGTCAATGAAAATCAGAAAGTCAAAGCAATTTCAATCATGCTCAATGAAGTCAACCAAACAAGCATCAACTTAGAAAAATCATAAATCAGAGATGGTGTATGATAAATGAATGGGACTAAAACCAATGCAAAGCTTAAGATGTCTAGTATGCACATGTAAAAGTTCATGATCATCCACTAAGGTATGAGAATTTCCCAAATGAAATGGCAAGAGGTGTCACACAAAGTCAACATTTGACTAGGTAGGGAAGAAAAATCTCAAACAAATAGGAAATGGCATAATTAAATCCGAGAAAATTCACACATAAACTAGACATATGAGAGAAGGTTCATGCAAAATTTCACATTAATTGGAGGCCAGGAAGCATGTCATAAAATCATGAAATTGCATATCATTGGTGTGACACAAGTTGTCACACCCTATTTCAAAAAATCACAGCTCTCAAACCACATAGGATAAAATCATGATCTTTACACCAAAATAAACATGGATGAGTGTAGATTAAGCACAAAAAATTTCAGATCAAATGGATGTATTATCACAATTTCACAAGAGATTTGGCAAAGTGTACAATATTTGGTCACATGTTAAGAACCCTAAAGCCATAAAAAATCCAGCCACACAAAAAATCATTAAAAATCATGATAAAATAGTAGACATCAAACAGGACATGATGCAAAAATTGGCATGAATTTTGGAATTGAAATGAGTGAATTATGAATTTTGGAAGTTGAGTAACAATTTGGAATAACATGAACAAAGTAACATGGTTTAGTGAGTCAAACAAGTTGACCAGTGGCAATTTCGTGAATATGACCTTCATTAAACCAAACGCATCGTTTCAGCCAGGGAAACCAAATATTCTGATTGGTTGATTCTCAATGGAACAGTAACAACACGCAGCAAATACATGAAAACCAAGTTTCTGGAAATTATTTAGGGTTTGCTACAGTAACAATGTGTGTTCATCTTCTCCAAAAATCGTGGAAAACCAACATGCCCAGAAACAGCAAATAATCATGGCAATCGAAACAACAAACATCCAGCATGCATATTCCAAACACCATTTGCACATGAATCCAACTAGTTAACATGAATCGAGCAAAAATCATCATGAACAACAAATTTCATTTCCAGATATTTCACTCAATACTCAATCATTTTACATGATGCAAGGCTCATAACAATCAGCATGCCAGGATCTATTTAACACATAGCATGGATTAGAGAAAGAAGGTGGTCGAAACCTTACTTGTTTTTGAAGCAAATGTAGCAACAGTGATGGATTGAGGATGCAAGCTTGAAACAGGTCCTCCTTATGGTTTGGAATGAAGGATTATTGAAGAAACTTAGCTCAATGATGCTTGGAATCTTTCAAATCTCGATTTGCCATGGAAA
Organism: Lathyrus oleraceus; assembly: GCF_024323335.1. NCBI lineage: Eukaryota > Viridiplantae > Streptophyta > Magnoliopsida > Fabales > Fabaceae > Lathyrus > Lathyrus oleraceus. The sequence continues at coordinate 156,755,097 of NC_066581.1, forward strand.
TGTGCTTTGAAAAACAGAACACGAGCTGCTATTACAGTTGGTGTTTTGTGCTTGAAAATGCTTCTAAATGTTGGCCAGATGATGAAGCAAACAAGGGATGCTCAAGTCTTTTGAAGTTTTTGGTCAGAAATACAAAGATGTGAAAATGCAAATTGAGAGAGAATGAGAGTTTCTGATCTTTGGGAGGCTGCCGCTAGGGTTTTTCTGACAGAGAATGAGTTATATATGGACTGTTTAAGGTTGCTAATGAATGTGCTAAGCCAGATTATCTTAAATGAAGTGAATTGCCAATTTGCTAATTTCCAACCAAAGGCACATGGAGGGTGTGTATTCTGGCCGAGTTTGGGCCTTGAGCATGTTTCAAATATCCTTCTAAACAGATCCCAAATGGCCAAATGTGCTGAAAATGTCTAAATCAAAAAGTCAACTTTTTTTCACACTTGAATTTTAATTAGACAAGTCCAAAAATGCCATTTTGCATGGTGAGGTTTTGATGAATGATGAATGCATTTTTGGAAAGAGGGGAACAAATAGAGCTTGTAGGAAAAAACCCCATCAAAATTGGCCAAGTGGTTCATGAGATATGGCCCTTTGAAGTTCAAGAAATTGTGAAAATGAATTGATCATATCTTGCCAACCATACATGGGATTTGAGAGTTCTTGGACTTTTTGGAAATGGGAGAACAAGATCTTCAACTTTCATGTTGGGCAAAAATTCATTTGAAGCTTGTATCATGATGCAAGTTTAAGATCAAGAAGTTTCCATTTTTGGCAAATTTGAATTACAGGTCAACTTTCTATTTCTGGAAATTTCTTGTCTGACTTTATTTTCTTCATTGTGGATGCTTGACATGATATATGAAGCTTATTGGGACATGAATAAGCTCTTTCAAACCAAATCCATCCATTAAAACCATAAAATCAACCACAGTTGACCAAGTTTGACTTTTCTAGGGTTTCTGACTGACTGTGCATGAACTGATGACTTCTGAACATCCAACCCTTGACTTAAACATTTCAAATGGACCTCCAAGTCATGTGAACATGTTGGACCAACCCTAGGGCCTTGCCTCCTTGAGAAACACCCTTGCTTGCTTGGTTGACTGATCTCCTGATCAGTTTGACCTAATTTCTTGACTTGCTTGCACTTGAGGCAAAAGGGACAATGCAATGCTATGCAGTGGACCATGTTATGCTATGACCTAATATGAGAATGTATGTACAATGATAGGTGCAAATTTGAGGTGCTACACCATCCCACGAAGACCAAGGCCTTCCAAGTGGGCCATGTAGACCTCCTAGAATTAGGCGTAATATCTCCTTAATTGGGCTAACGAATTAGCCATCGAAGTTAAGACCTCTAAATTTGAGCACACGATCCATCCAGTGGAAATGATGTGTCCCCATAATAATATACTAAGGTTTGGTCAAAGGGAGAAAATCGATATCCCTGTGATCTAAGACGGAATAACTCCTTCTTTCCCATGACTTAGTATTGGAGCGGAAGTAACTTCCCTCAACCCAGACCCAAAGGCCCGTATAATTACCCCAACCTTAGGTTTGAGGAGGGGCAACTGATTAAGTACACAAAATACATATAGAATACATAGTTTCTCACCTCACATGAGCTTTCTCTCTCCATAGTCAAAAACACCATCAAATAGGGTTTCTCACCATCGTGAGAAAGCGTTAACCCACATAAATTCACTAAGGTCTCTGGCAATCCCTACCAGCATAAGGGTGCCACACATTATGTATTTTTCAATAAGTGCAATCTCTTATTTAAACACTTAATAATGTAAGAGTAAAATATCTTTGAAAAAACATTGTTGGTCTACATATGAAGACAACGAAGGAATCAATATTTCTTACTCAATCAAACCTTTTATGTTTAATGGAGAAATGTTTAAGTACTAAAAAGATAAGCTTTGTTTTTTAACCTCTAATATCTAAAACTATGGAAGTTAGTGCGAGATGTCTATTAACATCCAAAAAATGATAAAGGGAAAAATATTGATACTTTCTACCTAGATGATTCTCAAAAGAAAACCTACAAGTTGCATCACAAAGCAAGAAGTTTTCTTAGATTTGTCAATTCCTTCAAGGAATATGAAATGATTGTCAAAATTGAATCAACAAAAACTATTTCATATTCATTGTATCTGAGCTATTAAGGGAACATGTAAGTGAAATAATCCAAATAAGTATGAGTTGTTCAAAATGAAAGAAGATGAAAACATGGAGGCCTTTCTTTCTAGATTCAAACTTGTGTCTCTAGATCAAAGTGTTGAACTAGAGTTATATTATTGTTGATCATGTTAAGAAAATCCTTAGGATTCTGCGAAAGAAATGAAAATCATATGTAACCATTTTTGAAGAAGCGGAAGATCAAATGTCTTATCTCTTGAAAACCTTAGGCTTCCTCTGTAGTCACAAGATAAATTTTGACGAAGATGGACCTCAAAGGAAACAAAGTTCTATTTTTTTGAAATGTAAAAGAAAGAAGATCAAGATTATGCAAGATGAAGAATCAAAAGATGGTGATCATAAAGATGCATCAGAAGGTGGTGGCTTTTCTTTTATATCTAGACAAGTACAATGTTTATAGGCCAAGGAAAATAAATAAATTTTCCAACAAGGAGTTCAATTATTCTAAAGATTCAAGAGTAAAAAAATAAGATGGCAAGAATGTCATTTTTTATGACTGCAAAGAGCTCAGACACTTTAGAAATGAATTTTCTAAAACGGAGAAAGATATATTAAAGAATAATGGATTTGGAGGAAAGAAGAAAGGTCTCATATGTACATGGTATCAATATGATGAATCCTCTGATGAAGAAGATGAACATGTCAATGTTGCACTAATGGCCTTAACATTCGATGGAGTGTTGTAAGACCCCAATTTTGACCCTAAGATCCCTCATGCAATTTCATCATATGCATTAGCATTGGGATCATACATTGGCATCCTTCTTACCCCTCTTTCATTGGGTTTGTTTTGGGAGAGATCACCAAACACCATATTATTGTATCTTACTTGTATATTATCATTTTTATTAACCAAAATACCAAAAATATGTCTTTGCTTTTGCCTAACTCTTTTGTAGGTAGGGCATGATCCCCATTGATCTATCAAGTTCACATCTAGGGTTTAACGCCCTCATTGCTAAGAACACAACCAAGGAATGATCCACAATGTCTCTAAGCATCATATATAAGTCCCATTGATCTTAACATGTTATTTTGATTAAGATTTCTTCAAGAATTTGGAGTTGGTTTGCCTTGGAAACCCAATTTTGACTAGGTATCTTGAGTAACTTCTTCAACAAGCTTCTTTATCAATTGATCAAATTTATCAATGGACACTTCAAAAATAATAATCTTATGCATATATGATCTACCATGAGCCTAAAAAGTCAAGAGAGTTGTAAGTTAGCAAGTTGGTTGATGGTGGTTGGCCAGATGAATTCATCTGATCAAAACTAGGTCTCCCTAGATCCTATATCCTACAACTTTCGTCATATGAAAATGATTCTAAGAGAAATGTTACTCTAAATGACATTCCAAACAAGTTTCATGTTGAGGTCTAGAGCTAATTTTTCTTGGAAAGTCATATTCAATGTTGAAATATTATAGGTCATTTTGTCTAAACCCTAATTTGAAAGTCAACTTCCCAAGACCATAACTTGCTAATTTTTATGAGATGAAAGATTTCCAAGTTGCACAACCAAATTCAAGATGTCTACTTCAACTTTAATGTTTGGAGTGAGAGTTGAATAAACTTTTATGAGCATGTGATATGAGGATACATTATAGGTCATTTTGGACCAATACCATTGAACAAGTGATTTTCCTCAACTTCAAAAATGCATAACTCACTCATTATAAATCCATATGATGTCAAATTGGTGACCATTTTAAAGGTATTTGAAAGATTTATAACTTTGATGAAGACACTTTTCTCATTTGGAGCTCACATAAAAAGTTAAGCAAGGTGGAATAATGAAGTATATGGCTTGACACTTAGAAAAATTTCAACATGTTGAAATTTCCAAACTTCCACCTTAAAATTCACCATGATACAAGTATCAAATGGAAGAGTGTTAAACATAAGAGTTGTTCCTCTTGATCTAAGCTTTCCAAAGAGTCCTAATTCATTCATTTTGGATGAAGTTTGAGGGGTCTGCGCATGGTGTAAACACAACTGTATCAGTTGGCAAGATTCAAACTTCAAGTGATCACATAACTTTGCCTTTCCATTCAAGCTTCATTCAGACCTCAACATAGTTGGTTTTGGACTTAATTGAGTTGCTTCATGGGCCTGTACACCCCCATGCAAGCACGAACATAGCATTGTTAAATTTGGACAAAATTTCAAGTGTGCAAATAAAATTCCATTTTGCTATAAATAGAGACCCTCTGTGCTCATTTCAGGGGATCCTTGTGCGCCAACTTTGCCTCCACTCTTCAAACCCTCACATTTGAAAGGAAAACCCGATAATTTTCATTTGAAAATTGAGTTTGAATCTCACTGTTTGGAGATTCAAAAATTCCAGGATCCAAAGCTTTATACCAATCCTAAGCCACTTCTACAAGCTATTGGAGCAAGATCAAATATGAATTGAAGCAAAAGAGATCAAGTTCGGCACATCATTGATGGTATTTTCCAGATTTTTTTCTTCTCTTCGATTCTCACTCATATATCATTAATTCTCTTGGATCTTTGGTTGTCTGAAGTCCTACCAATGTAGGCAAGAAGATTGAGTTGCTTTGAGGTCAAATCGAAGCAACTCAGTTGACACACCTCAAATTCAACTTCACATATCTCTCTATATATTTGGAGTTAGTTAAAGTTGAGGTGATATTCGTGATCTATGCAATTTTATCTTTCAGATCATGTCCTCCTTTTTCATTTAAGTCATGGTGATGATTGAACCAGTCCGTCCAGGGTCATCGGAGAAGATGACTGGCCTTTGGCTCCGGCATTGATGTGGCACGGTTCAGAACCATTAATTTGGTTTAAAATGTTTTAATCATAAGTGTTGGTTTGGATGACCATTGTTGTGGCGCGTTGACTAAAGACCATCGTGGATTGTGCGTTTCAGACCACTTGATATGCAACCTCAATTAATGAGGGAGATCGAGTGGTCCACGTTTTTTTTATTTTATGATTTTAGTTTTTATTACTTTGATTTTCATTAATTTATATATAATTTTAATATTGATCCAAAAAATATGAGAGTTTCACCAAAAAAAATTTAAATAAAATCCTCTTTCATATTTTGAATTAAAATTATTTTTTGGATCATTATTAATATTTTTCATGATTTAATTGATTTTGTGAATATTTTTAATTGTTTAAAAATACTTTTAAGTTTCCAAAAATTCTGAATTTTTTTATCCAAGGTCCTTTGACCTTGTTTGACCTATGATAAATCCCATGTCCATTTCCTTGGTGTTTTGATGAGGTTTTAGGAAATTGGCCAACCATATTTAATTTAATATATTATTTTTAGTATTTTTAATTGAATAAATGCCAAATAAATTGTGTAGAGTCATTTTGATTGGCTTTGGAAGTTTGCCTTGTGTTGTTGGGCCTTGGTCAAGGTTGATTTGACTTTGTTGAGTTAAGATCATTGGATTTAGGGGATTAATGGAATGTACATTCCATCTCCCAAAATGAATGAATGATCTTAATTTGGTAAAAGTCCTCCTTTGTCCAATTTGAGTTTGATCCATTTCCCCTCCCTCTTCATCTCATTCCCCTTCTTTATGCATTCATGTCATGGATCTATGATGTCTCTATATCCTAAGGCTAGTTTATTGCAAAATTAACATAAGTATGGATGAGATTAGGCCCCAACTTTTGCATATTCTTTTTGTGTGTGGTATGTTTCATGAGCATAGTTCATTATACTATGTCTCTAACATGCATTAACACCAAAATTCTATTGCTCGGCGTCAAATAGTTGAGACTTCTACATAAGTCCAATTACGATTGCTTAACATAGCCTTTTTTCCTTCCTTTGGAAGATGTCTTGGTTCAAGGATCCATGCTTGTGATAAGTGGGTTGAGTGTTCTCCAAAGAATGACTTAAAACAAAAAAAAAAGCAAAAGCAATACTAACTTCTAACTCATTAACAACTAACATTTAATTTCAAGTGATTTACTTTCAATGCACTTTATTCATTTGCCATATTTCATACCATTCTAATTGTTTATATTAATGTCATTTTTACTTTGTCCATTTGGGCCATATTTTGTGATATATTGTGATTGTGCATATTGTGTTTGTTTATGTGGTCTTTGACCATTAATTTACATAATAAGAACAAAAACCCTAAAAAATATCTTGTGTGGACTGTTGGTTTGATCTGAGGCAATTGGACTTAGAATTTAGGCAACATTCCCTATGCAAAGGACTTGGCCAATGCCAACTTTCATGTGACCAAGTGCTTGTAATTTGAGACTTCATCTGATACATCATTGAAGATCCATTTGAGTTCATCTGCAATATGATCATTGTGAAGCTGTAACTTTGAACCTGTGACTTATGCATTATGAAATTCATCTGCTACATGGGCAAATTTGAAGAAGATCATGGAGTTGCTAAGGTTGGATGTGGCTATCTTTATTTGATGTCTATCTCTTCAAGTTGATATTTTGTGCATTGTTTGTTTCTTGATTCTAATGTCCAAGGGAATTTGGGTTTCTATATGACATTCTTGTCTATTGGATTGCAGCCCATTGGTCAGATATTTTCAACTCTCAACTTTTAAATTTTTTCTTAGGATTAGTCTCTTCATCTCCTCCCCATTTCTTTAATTTCAAAAATCTCTCCCTCCTTTCAAAAAACTTCTTTGCTTGTGCCTATTCTCTAAACTTTGACCACTTTTGCAAACTAGAAACTTTGGCCTATGCCATTGCGTTTTCAAACTCATTTTCTTAATCAAATTTGTAAGTAAACTTAAACATACTTGACTTAAAATTTTCAAAAGCCAAAAAAAGAACTAACTCATTCAAACCATTTTAGGCCTTTGTGCCTTTCAAACTTAAAATTTTTGTTAAAAACAATGCATCCATTTTGAAATTTATACCATGAACTACGGGGTTTTGATCCCTCACTTTTTATGTTGGTACGTAGGCAGAAGTCCGAAGGTCTTGTCGAACACAAAAATATAATTAATGAATTCTTTTCTGATCCCCCCATTCTATTTGTTTGCAAACATCATTTGTAGAGAACACATATGCACAAAAGAAAGGGCTCCCTATGAGTACCTAGGACACTTTGGGTGCTAACACCTTCCCTCTGTGTAACCAACCCCCTTACCTGTAATCTCTGGCATTTTATTAGTTTTAATTTGAAAACTTCTTATTTATGGGTTTTGTTCGTACTTTTCCCTTTTCCCTTGGAAACAATAAAAGCGCGATGGCGACTCTTGTTATTTGATGTCTTGCTTATCCATAGCTTGATGATCATGAATTTATCGCTACAGAAATTAAGTGGCGACTCTGCTGGGGAGTAGTCTCCAGTGGGTTTAGCCTACCTTTTTGTGTGTATATAATTATATATTTTATGTATGTATATTTGTTTGTGTGATATAATCTTCTTATTGTGCTTGGTGATCTTTGAGTGGTGACATAAGTTCTAACCCGAACTTGAGTGCAATTAAGATAAGAGGATGGTATAGTCATGTTCGACTTGTGTGGAGACCCTTTTGGATTTGGAAATGTCACACAAGTATTGGTGGTTAGGCATTACTGTCTCTAACTTGGGGTCTGAGATGCTGTGGACCGTAGAATATTTAACCCATCTTGGCCTATTTAGGATGTAGTGCGGAGACTATCCAAGTGTAGACTTGATCACAGTTGTTACGCGATACTACACTCAGACGATTTTCTCTTGAGAATATTATGGGTTGATGAGTTAGTCATCCTAACCTATAATATCTGATATATGGAATTAAGACTCTGGGAACTTTTTAGAACATGTTCTTTAGGTTTTATCCTTAGTTCACTCCTTTAGGATGGTTCTTACCCAGACTCCATGCTCGTGACTCACAATAAACCCTTAATTCTTGGTTGATCCAATCAAGTCTTGTCAATATCAATGGAACTTGGGTGTTGATAAGGTGAAAACCACAATCCACCAAAATGGATGATTGATCTTGACAATGACTTGATTCATCCCTTGACCTTTGTTTGTTTGCCTTATGTGTGATCCCTTATTTGTGATTCTTGCATTCATGCATTCATGCTCATCATAACATTCATCACACGAAATTTTCAAGGAACTGAGGTGTTATTTGCAAATATTTTTAGACCATGGACTATGGACAAAGGAACACTAAGAAGTACAGTTTCAGATGTCTTGACTTGAAAGAGTTAAGGAAGCTAGCATCTTTTATATTAGATCTCTTGGACTTCAAACAACGCCATGGGAAGCTTCTGCTTATCTTGTCTGCTGATGTGGTTGAAGGACTTTTGAGAGTGTTAGTACAACTCTATGATCCTCTCTACCATTTCTTCACTTTTCCCGATTATCAGCTTGTGCCTACATTGGAGGAGTATGCCCATATCTTGGGAATACCTGTTTCTAGCAAGTGCCGTTTAATGGATTGGAAGAGAATCCCAGATCTCATCTTATTGCTGAAGCTCTTCGCTTGAAGAAGTCTGAAATTGAGGCTCATTGGGTGAAGAAAGGAGGATTTTTTGGGCTGCCATCTGATTTCCTCATCAAGGAAGCTACTACTTTTTCTCAAGTTGGTAGTGTGGACGCTTTTGAAGCTATCTTTATGTTGCTCATTTATGGGTTGGCTTTGTTCCCTAACATTGACGGTTTTGTCGATGTTAACGCCATTAGACTTTTCTTGATTGGGAATCCTGTGCCTACTTTGTTGGGTGATTTGTACTTCTCTTTGCATCTAAGGAATTCTAAAGGTGGTGGAACTATTGTCTGTTGCATTCCTCTTCTGTACAAGTGGTTTATTTCGCACTTTCCTCAAGCACCTGCTTTTGTAGAGAACAAACAATGTCTACAGTGGTCTCAGAGACTTATGTCTCTCACTAATGATGATATAGTTTGGTATGACCCTTCTTTGAGAAGTTTGGATATTATTGTTAGTTGTGGTGAATTCTCTAATGTGCCTCTCATTGGCACACAAGGAGGAATTAACTACAACCCTGCTTTGGCTCGTCGTCAACTTGGGTTCCCCTTGAGCGGCAAACCTAATAACACTTTGTTAGAAGGTCTTTTCTATCAAGAGGGTAAAGATCCCCAACATTTGAAGCAGAAGATTATGCATGCTTGGCATAATGTGCATAGGAAAGGAAGGTCCGAACTTGGTCTGTGCAATTGTGTAGCTTTGGAAGCTTACACTCTTTGGGTGAAGAAGAGAGCTATGGAATTGAAGATGCTTTATCCTTGTGAAAGACATATGTTTATGGTTGTGGTTGAGCCATTAACTCTCCCTAAGCAAGATGTAGAGGAGTTGGAAGACACACTCGCCAAGATGAAGCGAGAGAAGGATATGTGGGAAGAGCGTTTCCATGCTTTGAGCGAAAAGCATGAGGAGTTGCAGCTTGAGTCTAAGGACAAAGATGCACTTATTGAGCTACTTGAAGACCGACTGACAAAGAGACAGAGAGAGCCATAGGTTTCATCTTCCTCTAGCATTCCTCAGCCTTCCGTCACTTGGAAGAAGATTGTTTATCATCTTGTCCTCGAGAAGACTCAGATGTAGGCTTCTTTTGGGACCGAAATCCGACGCATTCGAAGGAAGTACGCGCCTACAGCCAGATCTTCTGACGTTGTTGTTAGGGATCCTTAGGATGACTAGTCTACTTTCCTCTTGTATTTTTCATTTGGTTTCTGAAATTGTACTCAGTGTAATCCTTCCAATTATATAAATAAAAGAGATTTTTATGGTCATCTCAAATTGTTGCAATTATTGTTTTATATATATATATATATATATATATATATATATATATATATATATATATATATATATATATATATATATATATATATATATATATATATATATATATATATATCTATATATATATATATATATATATATATATATATTTGCAAATAATATAGTGAGTTCCTTGAAAATGAAAATAATCAAGCATTGCATTTCATGCATCATTTGCGTAAGCAGGTTTCTCTTTTGCCAGATGTCTCATTGGTATTTCTTCTATGATTCAGCCAAGTTGACTCATCAGTATAATACTCGCGCCAATCATGGAACATCTTGAGCAAGAGAACAGAGAATTGAAATAGGAGATCGCCCGCCTGACTGCCATGATGGAGTCAGTTTTAACAACACACAACCAGTCTTATCCAACGCCCGCAACTCCTCCTCCCCAGAGGACTGTTATTTCAGAGGTGGCTACCTCTACTGTTCCCGTAACTGCTGCTCACTTCGCACCCAACATGCTTTCCGGGTTCCCGTGGGGAATGCCGCCAAACTTCATTCCTGAAGGATTTGCGCCTACATTTGCTTCTATGCCGGCATCTAGCCCGGCCATGTATGTGCCACCGCCTGTTGTGCATACTTTGCCTCGTGTGGAAGACACCATTTATCATTCTGAGCCATCTGAGGGCCTGGATGTGTATGAAAAAATGGATGAAATGAAGGATTAATTTCTTGAGCTGCGCAAGGATTTGAAAACTTTGAGAGGTAAGGACTCGTTTGGGAAGAGTGTTGTTGAGTTGTGTCTAATGCCGAATGTGAAGATTCCAGTGAAGTTCAAAGGGCCTAACTTTGAGAAATACAAAGGGAACACATGTCCACTCAGCCATTTGGTGATGTATGCCCGCAAGATGTCTACCCAAATAGATAATGATCAGCTGTTGATCCATTATTTTCAAGACAGTCTGACCGGTGCTGCATTGAGATGGTATATGTGGTTGGATAGTGCGTGCATCCGCACTTTCAACGATTTGGGTGAAGCATTTGCAAAGTAGTACAAGTACAACATTGATATGGCTCATGACCGAGATCAGTTGAGATCACTGTCTCAGAAGGACAAAGAGACGTTTAAGGAGTACGCTTAGAGATGGAGAGAACTCGCTGCTCAGATCAACCCTCATTTAGAGGAAAAGGAGATGGCCAAATTTTTTTTGAAGACCCTTAGCTCATTTTACTATGAGTGGATGATCGCCAGTGCCCCTAGTGATTTTACCGAAATGGTAAACATGAGGATGAGGCTAGAAGAAGGTGTCTGAGAAGGACGATTATCTAGAGAGGAGGCATCATCGAAGAGACACGGCAACAGTTTTGGTAAGAAGAAGGACAGTGAAGCCACTGCAATTTCGAGTGGGAGGAAAAGGAGGCCTCATATCAGAAGAAGTCAACCACCTTGTCAACATCATCATCAAGTATCCTCTGTAATTCCTGTATTTTCAGCAAGTCAAGCAGCACCAGTTCAACAACAACAACATCAACAACAACAACCACATCAACGAACAAACACCTACAACAACAATACCAACAATCATCAGCAACATGATTTTGAGAGGAAGAAGGTCTCTTTCAACCCTATTCTTATGACGTATGCAGAGCTATATCCGTCATTGGTTCTCAAGAACCTGCTACAACCAAGAAATCCTTCGCAAATCCCCTAACCACTTCCATGGTGGTACAAGCCAGAACTCCGGTGTGCTTTTCATCAAGGGGCACCCGGACATGATATTGAGAACTGTTACCCACTCAAGTATGAAGTTCAGAAGCTAGTAAAAAGTGGGATGGTGTCCTTTGAGGACCGTGCACCCAACATGAAAGCTAACCCACTACCATCCCATGTAAATTCATCTGTTAATTGGTGGACGGTTGTCCAGGGGAGTTCAAAGTATTCGATGTCCGATTCATTAGAAGGTCCTTAGTGACAATGCACATGGATATTTGCTTGGTGAGCGATTGTGAGCATGACCATGATGGTTGTGCTATCTGTAGTGTTAATTCTCGAGGTTGTGAGATTGTGAAGAGGGGCATTCAGCGGTTGATGGATGAAGGCTTGATCCAGATTGTTCAATCCCGTCACATAGATGATGATGTCAATGTAATAGTGCCAATGTTTAAGACACCAAAGAGATTAGTGATTTCATTCGATAGAAGCAGCAGTAACAATATCAGTAAGAGGTCAGTATCGTCGTTAGTTATACGGTTGGCGGGTCCAGTCTTGTACACATCCGATAAAGTTGTTCCTTATCAATATAATGCAACAATGGTGAAGGATGGTCAAAAGGTTCCATTACCTACGACCAGTTCTGTCGTAAGCATTACTGATGTTACCAAGGTGACCCGCAGTGGTCGAGTGTTTGGGCCGGTGTTCCCAAAAGATGTAGGAGATGGTTTAGTTGGTAAGAAAGTAGAAGTGCCTGCAGTAGATCCAGTTAGTGCTCCAAAGCATCAGTCTGGTGAATCCAGCAATTTGAAGACTAATGATGATGATGAGGTACTTCGGTTAATAAAGAAAAGTGAGTTCAATGTGGTGGGGCAACTGCTCCAAACCCCCTCAAAGATTTCAGTACTGTCTCTGCTTATGAATTAAGAAGCGCATAGAGAAGCACTGCAAAGAGTTTTTGAGCAAGCTTTCGTGGAACATGATGTTACGGTGGATCAGTTTGATCGTATTGTAGCTAACATCACTTCCTGCAATAATCTCAGCTTTTTCAATGAGGAACTCCCCGAGGAGGGTAGGAATCATAACTTGGATTTGCATATTTCCATGAATTGCAAAGATGACGCCTTATCCAATATGCTCTTTGACACCGGATCCTCGTTGAATGTGCTGCCAAAGTCAACCTTACAAAGTTGTCATACCAAGGAGCGCCTATGAGATATAGTGGTGTAATCGTCAAAGCTTTCGATAGTTCGTGCAAGACTGTGATTGGAGAAGTGGACCTTCTAGTAAAGATAGGTCTGAGTGACTTCCAAATTACTTTTCAAGTAATGGATATCCACCCGAACTACAGTTGTCTATTGGGAAGGCCATGGATTCACGAGGCGGGAGTTGTTACCTCCATGTTGCATCAGAAGCTCAAGTTTGTCAAGAATGGGAAGTTAGTCATTGTTGGTGGAGAGAAGGCACTATTGGTTAGCCACTTGTCATATTTCTCTTATGTTGAAGCTGAGGATGAGGTTGGAACTCCGTTCCAAGCCTTATCTATTGCTGCTAAAAAGAGAGTTGGGGCACCTATGTCCTTATTCAAAGATGCAAGGAAGATTGTTGAAGAAGAAATTGTTGATCAGTGGGGACGAGTGGTAGAGGTCTCCTATAACAAGAATAGAACCGGTATGGGTTTTCAGCAAGGTTCATCAGTTGTTAGATCAGAGGATATGTAACTCAGCTTCCGTAGTGGAGGGTTCATTCATGGCAATGAACGACACTTAGTTGTTGTGCTAGAGGATTAGGAAGAGGAAGACTGCAGCAATTTTGTGACGCATGGAAAGGCTTGCAACAATTGGACTACTGTTGATATTCCTGTTATTATGCATCGATCTAAGTAATTACTTTTATGTGTTTTAAAAAATCCTTCTCCTATGCCTAAGGGAGAAGTGAACATTGTTTGGGCATTTTCAAAATTGATCATTAATAAAATTCAATTCTATTCATCCACATCTATGATGTTTTGTTTTTACTTTTTACTTCATTCTAAAAATGGTAATCACAAAAAACATAAATAAATAATATAATTGTCCATCTGCATAATATTTGATCACGAATTCATTTCTCTAAAATCAAAATATCAAATCATTATGCAGGTTGGTTTCTAAACCCATTAAATACAATGATTCTTCTCCTTCTCTGAATTTTGAATTCCTTGTGTTTGAGGCTGAGGAGGAAGGTGATGAAGAAGTGAGTGATGAATTGTCTCGTCTTCTTGAGCATGAAGGAAAAACCATTCAGCCATTCGAAGAGCAGATCAAACTAGTCAACTTGGGTTCTGAGGGTGATGTGAAGGAAGTCAAGATTGGGTCTCGACTGTGTCCAGATGTTAAGAAGGGGTTGATTGATCTTCTTCGAGAATATTCAGATGTGTTTGCTTGGTCCTATAAATACATGCCTGGTTTGGATTCTGAGATTGTGGAGCATAGATTTTTGTTGAAGCCAGAATGCCCGCCAGTCAAGCAGAAGTTGAGAAGAACGCATCCTGATATGGAAGTGAAGACCAAAGAAGAAGTGCAGAAGCAAATTAATATCGGTTTCCTTGTGAACGTTGAATATCCGCATTGGGTGCCCAATATTGTGCCTTTGCCAAAGAAGGATGGAAAAGTCCGCATGTGTGTTGATTACCGAGATTTGAATAAAGCCAGTCCAAAAGATGATTTCCCGCTACCACACATTGATATGTTGGTAGATAATACAGCTAAATTCAAAGTCTTTTCATTTATGGACGGATTTTCCGGTTATAATCAGATTAAGATGGCACCCAAAGATATGGAGAAGACCACATTCATTACACCTCGGGGAACATTCTGTTATAGAGTGATGCCTTTCAGTTTGCTGGTGCAACTTACCAAAGAGCAATTACTACTCTTTTCATGATATGATGCATAAAGAGATCGAAGTCTATGTTGATGATATGATTGTTAAATCTGTTGATGAGAAAAAACATGTTGAGCATTTGCTGAAGTTATTCCAGCATTTAAGGAAGTATAAACTCTGCTTGAATCCCAATAAGTGTACATTTGGTGTTCGTTTAGTAAGTTGTTGGGCTTTATTGTCAGCGAGAAGGGTATTGAAGTCGATCCTGCCAGGGTCAAAGCAATACAAGAGATGCCTGCGCCCAAAACTGAGAAGCAAGTCAGAGGTTTTCTCGGCCGCTTGAATTATATCTCAAGATTCGTTTCACACATGACTACCACATGTGCACCTATATTCAAGCTTCTTCGAAAAGATCAGTCTTGTGATTTGACCGAGGATTGCCAAAAATCTTTTGACAGTATCAAAGAATATCTGCTTGAGCCTCCACTTTATTCTCCACCTGTTGAAGGAAGACCATTGATAATGTATTTAAATGTGCTTGAAGATAGTATGGGTTGTGTTCTTGGTCAGCAAGATGAGACTGGAAAGAAAGAATTTTCAATTTACTACCTCAGTAAGAAGTTCACCGACTGTGAGACTCGGTATTCTATGCTAGAGAAAACTTGTTGCGCATTGGCTTAGGCTGCTAAGTGTCTGCGTCAGTATATGTTGAATCATACCACTTGGTTGATATCCAAAATGGATCCAATCAAGTATATATTTGAGAAGCCTACTTTAACAGGGAGAATTGCCCATTGGCAGATGTTGTTATCAGAGTATGATATTGAATACCGACCTCAGAAAGCGTTAAAGGTAGTATCTTGGCTGACCATTTGGTTGACCAACCAATTGAAGATTACCAGTCAGTGCGGTATGATTTTCCTGACAAGGAGTTCTTGTACTTGAAAATGAAAGATTGTGATGAACCATTGCTTGAAGAAGGGCCAGAACCTGGTTCCTGTTGGGGCATGGTATTTGATGGAGCTGTTAATCAATATGGTAATGGCATTGGGGCGGTGATTATTACTCCCCAAGGCACGCATTTTCCATTTACAGCTAGGTTGACTTTCAAGTGTACAAACAATATGGCAGAATATGAAGCTTGCATTATGGGGCTTGAAGAGGCCATCGATCTCAGAATCAAGCATTTAGATGTCTTTTGAGATTCAACTTTAGTGGTAAATCAAATCAAAGGTGAATGAGAGACGAATCAACCAGGTTTGATACCATATAGAGATTATGTGAGGAGAATTTCAACTTTCTTTACAAAAGTTGAGTTTCATCATATTCCTCGAGATGAAAACCGGATGGCAGATGCTCTTGCAACATTGGCATCAATGATTATAGTGAAGTATTGGAATGCGGTTCCCAATTTGACTGTGATGTATCTTGATAGGCCAGTTCATGTGTTTTCTATTGAAGAGATCAAAGACGAGAAGTCGTGGTATTATGACATCAAGTGTTTCCTTCATGGTCAGATTTACCCGCCTGGGGCATCTTTGAAAGATAAGAAGTCTTTGAGAAGATTAGCCGGCAACTTCTACCTGAATGGTGATTTTTTGTACAAAATAAACTTCGATATGGTATTGCTCAGATACGTGGATAGACACGGAGAAAACCCGTTGCTGAATGAAGTCCATGAAGGTTCCTTTGGTACTCATTCCAATGGAAATGCGATGGCGAAGAAGATGTTGCGAGCAGGTTACTATTGGCTGGCAATGGAATCTGATTGTTGCAAGTTTGTGAAGGAACTCCACAAGTGCCAAATATATGTGGATAAGATTCATGTTCCACCGACACTGTTGAACGTTATTTCTTCCCCATGGCCCTTCTCCATGTGGGGAATAGATATGATTGGCGTGAATGAGCCCAAAGCTTCGAACGAATATCGTTTCATTTTAGTGGCTATTGACTACTTCACAAAATGGGTTGAAGCGGCATCGTATGCAAATGTAACCAAGTAAGTTGTTGTGAGGTTTATCAAGAATCAGATCATATGCCGTTACAGTGTGCCAAGTAAGATCATTACTGATAATGTATCAAATTTGACTAATAACATAGTGGAAGTTATTTGCAAAGACTTCAAGATCACACATCATAATTCTTCTCCCTACAGACCCAAGATGAATGGGGCTATTGAAGCTGCAAACAAGAACATCAAGGAGATTATTCAGAAGATGGTTATAACATATAACGATTGGCATGAGATGCTCCCATTTGCTTTGCACGAGTATCGTACGTCCATCTGCACTTCAACAGGGGCAACCCTTTTCTCTCTTGTATATGGTATGGAAGCATTTCTCCCAGTAGATGTGGATATCCCATCATTGTGTTTGCTCTAGGAAGCCAAGTTGATTGAGGCTGAATGGTTTCAGACCAGGTTTGATCAGTTGAATTTAATAGAAGAGAAGAGATTGACTGCCATGTGTCATGGTCAGTTGTATCAGCAGAGAATGAAGAAAGCTTTTGATAAGAATGTCAGACCTCGCGTGTTCAGAGAAGGTGACCTTGTGCTCAAGAATATTTTATCTTTCAAACCATATTCTAGGGGCAAATGGACTCCTAATTATGAAGGCCCATATGTTGTTAAGAGAGCCTTTTCAGGCGGTGCATTGATTCTTACAACTATGGATGGTGAAGAGTTCACTCTTCCTGTGAACGTAGATCCAGTCAAGAAATACTTCCCCTAAAAAGAAAAAAAGAACATCTCGCTAAGTTGAAAACTCGAAAGGGAGGCTTAGGCAAAAATGAGCGTCTCGGTGGATTGAAAACCCGAAATGGCGATCCAGGAAATAAGAATTATCCTGATAAGTTGAGTACCCCACCTTGGGGAAATTTATGCAAAAATTAGGGTTTATGGCAAGTAACTACATCCTGCTAATCTTCAGCGTTGAAGTTATTTTGAGCACAACGGTCAATGGTGATTCATTATGCCTAGCAGCAGCCAAGAGCATAGTGGATATCAAGAGTTGGTAGAAGGATTAGTGATCATTGTATTCAATGTAACCATTTTCCATGCAAATTACCATTTTCAAGTTTGTAAAGATCTATGGAGTCTTGTCATTCACAGACTACCATTCTATTAAATAAAGTTGAGCCTTTATCCAATTGCTTATACTCTTATTTACTTCAACCAATAGATTTAAATTTTATTATGATCATTTTTTAAATTAAATTTTTAAAATCAAAATAATTTTTCTTAAGCATATAAAAGCATGAATTTTAAGCAATAGATTTCATTTAAAAAGAATATCAATAGTGGTTCGAAAGCATTAAGCCCTAAGTGTGGAGCATTATTGGTTCTCCCCAAGCAGTAGGTGCATTTCTCTTTCTTCCCCAACAGCATTTTTCAGCATTCGGTGTTTGTTGATCACTGTAAGACCCCAATTTTGACCCTAAGATCCCTCATGCAATTTCATCATATGCATTAGCAATGAGATCATATCTTGGCATCCTCCTTACCCCTCTTTCATTGGGTTTGTTTTGGGAGAGATCACCAAGCACCATGTGATTGTATCATACTTGTATTTTATCATTTTACTAACCAAAATACAAAAATATGTCTTTGTAATTGTTTAACTCTTTTGTAGGTAGGGCATGATCACCATTGATCTATCAAGTTCATATCTAGGGTTTGAGACCCTCATGACAAAGAGAACAACCATGAATTTATCCAAGAATGGTTATGAGCATCATATATGAGTTCCATTGATCTCTACATGTCATATTGACCAGGTTTTCTTCAAGAGTTTGAGGGTAATTTGCCTTGGAAACCCTAGTTTGACTAGGTATCTTGAGTAACTTCTCCAACAAGCTATCTCACCAATTGATCAAATTTTTCAAGGGACACTTCAAAATTCATCATATTATGAATATATGATGTACCATGAGCCAATAAAGTCAAGAGAATTGAAGGTTAGCAAGTTAGTTGATGGTGGTTGGCCAGATGAATTCATCTGATCAAAACTGGGTCTCCCTAGACCCTATCTCCTACAATTTTCACCATATGAAAATGATTCAAAGAAAAACGTTACTTTAAATTACATTCCAAACAACTTTCATGTTGAAACCTAGAGCTAGGTTTGCTTGGAAAATCATCTTCTATGTTGAAACATTATAGGTCATTTTGTCTAAACCCTAATTTGAAAGTCAACTTCCCAAGGCCATAACTTGATCAATTTTTATGATATGAAATATTTCCAAGTTGAAAAATCAAATTAAATATGTCTATTTCAATTTTTTTGTTTGTAGTGGAAGCAAATTCAAGTTTTATGAGCATGTGATATGCGGATACATTATAGGTCATTTTTGATCTATACCATTGAACAAGTGATTTTTCCAAACTTCAAAAATGCATAACTCTATCATTCTAAATCCAAATTACATGAAATTGGTGACCATTTTGAATGTCTTTGAAAGATCTACAACTTTGATGAAGACACGTTTCTCATTTGAAGCTCACATAAAAAGTTAAGTAAGGTGGAATATTGAGATATATGACTTTACACTTAGGAAAATTTTCAACATGTTGAAATTTACAAACTTCCACCTCAAAATTCACCATGATCCAAGCTCCAAATGGAAAACTGTTCAACATCAAACTTGTTCCCCTTGATCCATGCTTTCCAAAGAACCCAAGTTCACGCATTTTGGATGAGGTTTGCTAGGGCTGCGTATGGCTTTAATCGAGCTGCGTAATTGGAGGAAATCAAATGTACAAACTTCATTTCACATTGCCTTGCCAATCAAGCTTCATTCAGACTTCAACATGATTGATTTTGGACCTTAATGCATTTCTTCATGGGCTTGTACATGCCCATGCACTCGTGCCATTCACATTGCTAAATTTGGACAAAATTTCAAGTGTGCATATATCACTCCCTCATGCTATAAATACATGACCTTTGTGCTCAATTCAAAGGGACCTGGCGCGCCAGCTTTTCCCCCCAATTCAGACCCTCT
The DNA here is from genome assembly GCF_024323335.1 of Lathyrus oleraceus. Taxonomy (NCBI): domain Eukaryota; kingdom Viridiplantae; phylum Streptophyta; class Magnoliopsida; order Fabales; family Fabaceae; genus Lathyrus; species Lathyrus oleraceus. The sequence goes on from NC_066581.1 coordinate 156,774,601, forward strand.
CATTCTAAAGGAAAACCTTAGAATTTTCAATTTGAAAATTGAGTTTGAATCTTAACTGTTGGAGATTCAAAAACTCCAGGATCCAAAGCCTTGCACCCTTGCTAATCACTTCCTGCAAGCTTCTCAAGTGTGATCATATCGTGTTTGTAGCAAGCAACATCAAGTTCTGCACAACATTGAAGGTAATTTTTAGAAAACTTCATCTCTTCGATTCTCACTCAATTCACATCAATTCTCTTGGATCTTTGGTTGTCTGAAGTCCTACCAATGTAGGCAAGAAGATTGAGTTGCTTAGAGGTCAAATTGAAGCAACTCAGTTGACACACCTCAAAATTCAACTCCTCATATCTTTCTATATATGTTGAGTTAGTTAAAATTGAGGTCAGGTTCGTGCTCTACGCCAATTTTTCTTTCAGATCATGTCCTCCTTTTTCATTTATGTTATGGTGATGAAAGAACCAGTCCGGCTAGGGTCATCGGAGAAGATGACTGGCCTTTGGCTCCGACGATGAGCTGGAAGTGTTCTGAGCCATTGGATAGATTTAAAATGTTTTAATCAGGGACGTTGCTTGTAATGACCAAGTATGTGGTGCACTGACTAGCGTGTACCATAGAACGCGTGTTTCTCACCACTTGATCTGCCACCTCAATAATGAGGAAGATCAAGTGGCTCATGTTTTTTTGATATTTTCTGATTTTTCTTTTATTCCTTTTATTGTCATTAATTCATATGAATTTTAATATTGATCCAAAAAATATGAGAGTTTCACCAAAAAATTTCAAATAATTTCCTCTTTCATATTTTGAATTAAAATTATTTTTGGATCATTATTAATATTTTTCATGATTTAATTGATTTTTTGATTGTTTTTAATTCTTTAAAAATACTTTTAAGTCTTTAAAAATTCTGAATTTTTTTCTCCAAGGTCCTTTGACCTTGTTTGACCTATGATAAATCTCATGGTCATTTCTTTGGTGTTTTGATGAGGTTTTAGGAATTTGACAAACCTTATTTAGTTTAAATGTATTATTTTAGTATTTTTTTAATTTGAATAAATGCCAATTAATTGTGTTGACCTATTGTGATGACTTGTATAAGTTTGACTCTTGTTGTTGGGTCTTGGTCAAGTTGATTTGACTTTGTCATGTTAATGTCATTGGATCTAGGGGATTGATGGAACGTACATTCCATCTCCCAAAATGAATGGATGATATTAATTTGGTAAAAGTCCTCCTTTAACGAGTTTGAGTTTTGATCAATTCCCCTCCCTCTTCATCTCATTCCCATTCTTTATGCATTCATCTCATTTGGCCTATGATATCTCTAAGTCCTAAGGCTAGTTGATTATAAAATCAACATAAGTATGGATGAGATTAGGCCACCCCTTTTGCATATCCTTTTTGTGTGTGGTGTGTTTCATGAGCATAGTCCATTATACTATGTCTCTAACATACATTAACACCAAAATTCTACTGCCCGACCTCAAATAGTTGTGACTTCTACATAAGTCCAATTACGATTGCTTAACATAGCGCTAAATTTGTGACACAAAATGGTATAGCATTCTAGTTAGTGAGATTGCAAGTCTCCCCTCTTTCATGGTATTGTGTGGAAACTTGGCCTTTTTCCTTCCTTTGGAAGATGTCTTGGTTCAAGGATTCATGCTTGTGATAAATGGGTTGAGTGTTCTCGAAAGAATGACTTAAAATGAAAAGCAAAAGCAAAACAATACTAACTTCTAACTCATTAACAACTAACATTTAATTTCAATTCCTTTATTTTAATGCACTTTAATTTTTAAGTTCTATTCATTTACCATTATTCATACCATTCTAATTGTTTATGTTAGTGCAATTTTCCCTTTGTCCATTTGGACCATATTGTGTGATATATCTTGCTTGTGCATATTTTGTTTGTTTGTGTGGTCTTGGACCATTAATGTACATAATAAGAACAAAAACCCCTAAAAAAGATTGTGTGGACTGTTGACTTGATCTTGGACAAATTGGACTTAGAATTTAGGCAACCTCCCTATGCTAAAGGACTTGGCCAATGCCAACTTTTGTGAAACCAAGTGATTGTAATTTGAAACTTCATCTGATACATCATTCAAGATCCCTTTGAGTTCATCTGCAACATGATCATTGTGAAGCTGTTATTTTGAACCTGTGACTTATGGAACTCATCTGTTACATGGGCTAATTTGAAGAAGATCATAGAGTGGCTAAATCTTGGATGTGGCTATCTGAATTTGATGCCTTGCTCTTCAAGTTAATATTGTACGCATTGTTTGTTGCTAGATTCTAATATCCAAGGGAATTCGGGGTTTCTATATGGCATTCTTGCCTATTGGATTGCTATCCATCAGTCAGATCTTTTCAAATCTTAACTTTTAATTTTGTGCATAGGATTAGTCTCTTCATATCCTCCCCATTTCTTTAATTTCAAAATCTCTCCCTCCTTTTGAAAACTTATTTGTTTGAACTTGTTATTTTTCTTAATTTTTACCACTTTGCAACTAGAAACTTTGGCCTTATGCCATTGAATTTTCAAACTTCTTTTCTTAAACAAACTTGTAAATAGACTTAACTATATTTGACCTAAACTTTCAAAAGCCAAAAAAGGGAACTAACTCATTCAAACCATTTTCAGGCCTTTGTGCCTTTCAAACTTAATTTTGTTAAAAGCAATGCATCCACTTTGAAATTTGTATCACAAACTACGAGGTTTTGATCCCTCATTTTTATGTTGGTACGTAGGCACAAGTCCGAAGGTCTTGTCAAACACAAAAATATAATTAATGAATTATTTTCTCATCCACTCACTCTATTTGTTTGTAAACATCATTTTTGTATAAAACACATATGCACACAAAAAAGGGCTCCCTAGGAGTACCTAGGACACTTTGGGTGCTAACACCTTCCCTCTGTGTAACCAACCCCCTTACCTGTAATCTCTGGCATTTTATTAGTTTTGATTTGAAAACTTCTTACTTTTGGGTTTTGTTCGTACTTTTTCCCTTTTCCCTTGGAAATAATAAAAGCGCGGTGGCGACTCTGGTTTTATTGACCTCTAGCTTATCCATAGCTTGATGATCATGAATTTACCGCTACAGAAATTAAGTGGCGACTCTGCTGGGGACTAGTCTCTAGTGGGTTTAGCCTACTTTTTTGTGTATATATAATTGTATATAGGCGATGTATGTATATTTGTTTGTATGATATAATCTGCTTGTTGTGCTTGGTGATCTCTGAGTGGTGAGATAAGTTCTAACCCGAACTTGAGTGAAATTAAGATAGGAGGATGGTATAGTCATGTTCGACTTGTGTGGAGTAGTCCTTAAAAAGTTGTCTTGAGATCCATCTGCTCAGTGGAGACTCTTTTGGATTTGGAAATGTCACACAAGTATTTGTGGTTAGGAATTACTATCTCTAATTTGTTACGCGATACTACACTCAGACGAGTTTCTCTTGAGAATATTATGGGTCGATGAGTCAGTCATCTTAACCTATAATATCCGATAGATGGAATTAAGACTCTGGGAACTTTTTAGAACATGATCTACAGGTTTTTATCCTTAGTTCACTCCTTTGGGGTGGTTCTTATCCAGACTCCATGCTCATGACTCATAACAAACCCTTGATTCTCGGTTGATCCAATCAAGTCTTGTCAATATCAATGGAACTTGGGTGTCGATAAGGTGTAAACCATAATCCACCAAAATGGATGATGGATCTTGACAATGACTTGATTCATCCCTTGACCTTTGATTGATTGCCTTTTGTGTGATCCCTTATTTGTGATTACCGGATTCATGCATTCATGCGCATCATAACATTCATCACACGAAAATTTCAAGGAACTGAGGTATTATTTGCAAAAAAATTCAGACCATGGATTATGGACGAAGGAACACTAATAAGTACATTTTCAGATGTCTCGACTTGAAAAAGTTAAGGAAGCTAGCATCTTTTATATTAGATCCCTTGGACTTCAAACAACGTCATGCGAAGCGTCTATCTATCTTGTATGCTGATGTGGTTGAAGGACTCTTGAGTGTGTTGGTGCAGTTCTATGATCCTCTCTATCATTGCTTCACTTTTCCTGATTATCAGCTTGTGCCTACATTGGAGGAATATTCTCATCTCTTGTGGATACCTGTTTCTAGCAAGGTACCTTTTAGTGGATTGGAAGAGATTCCCAGATCTCATCTTATTGCTTAAGCTCTTCACTTGAAGAAGTCTGAGATAGAGGCTCATTGAGTGAAGAAAGGAGGATTATTTGGGTTGCCATCTGATTTCCTCATCAAGGAAGCTACTGATGTTGCTCAAGCCGGTAGTGTGGATGCTTTTGAAGCTATCTTTGTGTTGCTCATTTATGGATTAGCTTTGTTCCCTAACATTGACGGTTTTGTTGATGTTAACGCCATTAGACTTTTCTTGATTGGGAATCATGTGCCAACTCTGTTGGGTGATATGTATTTCTCTTTGCATCTAAGGAATTCTAAGGGTGGAGGAACTATTGTCTATTGCATTCCTCTTTTATACAAGTGGTTTATTTCGCACTTGCCTCAGACACCTGCTTTTGTGGAGAACACACAATGTCTACGGTGGTCTCAGAGAATTATGTCTCTCACTAATGATGATATAGTTTGGTATGATCCCTCTTTAAGCAGTTTGGATATTATTGATAGTTGTGGTGAATTCTCTAATGTGCCTCTCATTGGTACACAAGGAGGAATTAACTACAACCCTGCTTTGGCTCGTCGTCAACTTGGGTTCCCCTTGAGAGACAAACCTAATAACACTTTGTTAGAAGGTATTTTCTATCAAGAGGATAAAGATCCCCAACATTTGAAGCAGAAGATTGTGCATACTTGGCATAATGTGCATAGGAAAGGAAGATCCGAGCTTGGTCCATACAATTGTGTAGCTTTGGAAGCTTACACTCTTTGGGTGAAGAAGAGAGCTTTGGAGTTGAAGATGCCTTATCCTTGTGAAAGACCTATGTCCCTGGTTGTGGTTGAGTCATTAATTCTGCCTAACCAAGATGTAGAGGAGTTGGAAGACGCGCTCGCCAAGATGAAGCAAGAGAAAGATATGTGGGAAGAGAGTTTTCGTGCTTTGAGCAAGAAGCATGAAGAATTGCAGTTGGAGTCTAAGGATAAAGATGTACTTATCGAGCTACTTGAAGACCGAGTGACAAAGAGACAGAGAGAGCCAGAGGTTTCATCTTCTAGCATGCCTCAACCTTCCGTTGCTTTAAAGAAGATTGTTGATCAACTTGTCCTCGAGAAGACTCAGATGAAGGCTTCTTTTGAGACTGAGATTCGACACATTCGAAGGAAGTACGCCCCTTCAGCTAGGTCTTCTGATATTTTTATTAGGGATCCTTAGGATGACTAGTCTCCATTTCTCTTGTATTTTTCATTTGGTTTCTGAAATTGTACTCAGTGTAATCCTTCCAATTATATAAATGAAAAGAGATTTTTGGTCATATAAAAAGTTATTGGAATTGTTGATATATATGTTTGAAAATGATATAGTAAGTTCCTTTAAAATAAAAAGAAATAAACAAGCATTGCATTTCATGCATCATTCGCATAAGCAGGTTTCTCTTTCGCCATATGTCTAATTGGTGTTTCTTCTGTGCTTCAGCCAAGCTGACTCATCGGTACAATACTCACCCTAATCATATCAGATCATGGAACATTTGGAGCAAGAGAACAGAGAACAGAAGGACGAGATCGCCCGACTGACTGCCATGATGGAGTCGGAATTAGCTGCTCAGAGCCAAGCTTCTCCAACACCCACAACTCCTCCTCAGAGGACTGTTATTTCAGAGGTGGCTACCTCTACCATACCTTCTGCTGCCGCTCACTTCACGCCTGCTATGTCTACCAGATTCCCATGGGGAATGCCGTCTAACTTCATTCCTGAAGGCTTTGCGCCTACTTTTGCTTCCATGCCGGCATCTAGCCCGGTCATGTCTATGCCACCTCCCGTTGTGCACACCTTACCTCGTGTAGAGGACACTATTTATCATTCCAGCCGTCTGAGGGTCCAGATGTTTACGAGAAAATGGACGAAATGAAGGATCAGTTTCTTGAGTTGCGCAAGGAATTGAAGACACTAAGGGGAAATGATTTGTTTGGGAAAAGTGTTTCCGAGTTGTGTTTAGTGCCAAATGTGAAGATACCGGTGAAGTTCAAAGTGCCTGACTTTGAAAAGTATAAAGGGAACACATGCCCGCTAAGTCATCTAGTGACGTATGCTCGCAAGATGTCTACCCAGAATGATAATGATCAACTATTGATTCACTACTTCCAAGACAGTTTGACTGGTGATGCGCTCCGTTGGTATATGGGGTTGGACAGTGCAAGCATTCACACTTTCAACGACTTGGGAGAGGCTTTTGTTAAGCAGTATAAGTACAACATGGATATGGCGCCTGATAGAGACCAGTTGAGGTCTATGTCTCAGAAGGATAAGGAGACATTCAAAGAATACGCGCAGAGATGAAGGGAATTGGCTGCTCAGATCACTCATCCCTTGGAGGAAAAAGAGATGACAAAGATCTTTCTGAAGACCCTGAGTTCATTTTATTATGAATGTATGATTGTTAGTGCCCCCAGTGACTTTACCGAAATGGTAAACATGGGGATGAGGCTTGAGGAAGGAGTCCGAGAAGGACGATTGTCAAAAGATGAAGTATTGTCAAGTAAGAGGTACGACAGTAGTTTTGGGAAGAAAAAGGACAATGAATCTAATGCAGTAATCAGTGGGAGGCAGAGGAGGCCTCGGGTCAGGAGGAGTGAACCATCCCGTCAACATAATCATCAAGTATCTTCAGTCACTCTAGTATTTTCTAATAACCAATCAACACCAGTTCAACAACAACAACGTCAACAACAACAACCATAACAACGAACAAACACCTACAACAACAGCAATACCAACAACAATCATCATCAACAAAATATTGAGAGGAAGAAGGTCTCTTTCGACCTGATTCCTATGTCTTATACCGAGCTGTACCCGTCTTTGGTTCTCAAGAACCTACTTCAACCAAGAAACCCGACGCAGATTCCATAACCACTTCATTGGTGGTATAAACCTGAACTCCGTTGTGCTTTTCGCCAAGGGGCACTAGGACATGATATAGAGAATTGCTATATGCTCAAGTATGAGGTTCAGAAGCCGATGAAGAGTGGAATGGTGTCCTTTGAGGACCGTGCACCGAACGTGAAAGCAAATCCATTGTCCGCCCATGGAAATTCTTCTGTTAATATGGTGGATGGTTGTCCTGGCGAGTTTAAGGTTTTTGACGTTCGCTTTTGTTTGGTGAGTGATTGTGAGCATGACCACGATGGTTGTGCTGTTTGTAGTGTTAATTCAAGGGGTTGCGAGGTTGTGAAAAGGGACATCCAACGATTGATGGATGAAGGCATGATTTATATTATCCAATCCCGTCATGTAGATGATGATGTAAATGTTATAGTGCCCATTTTCAAGCAACCAGAAAGATTGGTAATTTAGTACGACAACAACGACAGTAACAATGTCAGTAATAGATCGGTATCACCGTTGGCTATACGGTTAGCGGGCCCAGTCCCGTATTCATCTGATAAATCTATTCCATATCAGTATAATGCTACAATGATGAAGGATGTTCAAGAGGCCTCGTTGCCTACGACCAGCTCTGTAGTAAGCATTGTTGATGTTACCAAGGTGACCCGTAGTGGTCGTGTGTTTGGGCTGGTGTTCCCAAAGGATAAAGAAGAGTCAGTTGTTGGTAAGAAGGTAGAGGTGCCTGCTATAGATCCAGTTAGTGCTTCAAAAGGTAAGTCTGGTGAATCCAGCGATTTGAAGGCTAATGATGATGATGAGGTACTCCGATTGATCAAGAGGAGTGAGTTTAACGTAGTAGAGCAGCTGTTCCAAACCCCCTCGAAGATCTCAGTGTTGTCTCTGCTCATGTATTCTAAAGCACACAGAGACGCACTGCAGAGAGTTCTAGAGCAAGTGTTTGTAGAACATGATGTTATAGTGGATCAATTCGATCATATTGTGGCTAACATCACTTCCTGCAACAATCTCAGCTTTTGTGATGAAGAACTCCCTGAGGAGGGTAGAAATCATAACTTGGCTTTGTATATCTCCATGAATTGTAATGAGGATACTTTGTCCAATATGCTAGTTGACACCGGGTCTTCGTTGAATGTGCTGCCAAAGTCAACTCTGTCAAAACTATCATACCAAGGAGCGCCTATGAGGTATAGCAGTGTAATCGTCAAAGCATTTGACAGTTCGTGCAAAACAATTATTGGTGAAGTGGACCTTCCAATTAAGATAGGTCCGAGTGACTTCCAGATTACTTTTCAAGTAATGGATATCCACCCGGCCTATAGTTGTTTATTGGGAAGGCCATGAATCCATGAGGTGGGAACTGTTACCTCCAAGTTGCATCAGAAGCTCAAATTTGTGGAAAAATAGAAAGCTTGTAATCATTGGCGGGGAGAAGACGCTGTTGGTTAGCCATCTGTCATCTTTCTCTTATGTTGAAGCTGGGGATGAGGTTGGAACTCCGTTCCAAGCCTTATCTATTACTGCTGAAAAAAGAATTGGGGCACCTATGTCCTCGTTGGAAGATGCAAAGAAGATTGTGGAAGAAGGCAACATTGATCAATTGGGGCGCATGGTAGAGGTCTCCGACAACAAAGGCAAAACCGGTCTGGGTTTCCAGCGAGGTTCATCAACTGCAAGGTTTGAAGATATGCAACTTAGCTTCCGTAGCGGAGGGTTCATTCATGGCAATGAAAAACACTTATCTGTTGTGCTAGAGGATGACGAAGAGGAAGACTGCACCAATTTTGTGACGCATGGAAGGGCTTGCAACAATTGGACTGCTGTTGATATTCCTGTTATTTTGCACCGATCTAAGTTATTGCTTTTATATGTTTTTAAAATCCTTCTCCTATGCCTAAGGGAGAAGTGAACATTGTTTGGGCATTTTCAAATTGATCATTAATAAAATTAATTCTATTCATCCACATCTATGATGTTTGTTTTTACTTTTTACTTTATTCGGAAAATGGTAATCACAAAAAACATAAATAAAGAATATAGTTGTCCATTTGCATAATATTTGGTCATAAATCCACTTCTCTAAAATCAAAATATCAAATCATTATGCAGGTAGGTTTCTAACCCCATAGAATACAATGATCCTTCTCCTTCTCCAAATTTTGAATTCCCTGTGTTTGACGTCGAGGAGTGTAGCGGGGTTTTCGTTACCTTTAGGTTTATTGACTAAACCAAAAGTCAACATACAATTCGAGTCGCCACCGCACTTTTATTTATCCAAAGGAAAGGCTAAAAAGCGAACAAAGGCCAAGTAAGAAGTTTTTCAAATCAAAAACTAATAAAAATGTCAGAGATCTAGGTAAGGGGGTTGGTTATGAAATGGGAAGGTTTTACGCCCCCAAAACATCCTTAGTACTCTAAGGGAACCCTTTTTACAAATATGTGTTGTAGGTTGGTATTTGTGAAAAGATTTGTGCAAAATATTGGAGGGATGAGAAGAGAATAGATTATATTTACAAATTTATTTGTTTGAATGGATGAACCCATTGCCTACGTACCATCCCAAAGGAGGATCAAAACCTCGTAGTTCGTGGTAAAAATTTCAAAGGTTGGTGAATTGATTTTAATAAAAAGCCTTAAGGTCTCTTGTTATCAAGGGGAGAACACTCAACCTAAACCAACAATCCACCATGTGAGGAAGGCTTCAACATGCTAGTGGGGGGTTAACCCTATAATAAGCATGGAAGGCTTATAATCCAGTCACTAAGGATGAGGTGAGATTCACATCAACCACTATGATAACTCAAACCTATGACTAATGTTTTTGAAAAGAGTGAAATAAGTGGCCATTGGAACCACAAAAACAACTTAAAATGGGTTATATTTACAAGTTAAATTTATTTACAAAATGGTGTCAAAGTTGAATTAAAGTTTATTTACAATGAGTATTTATGAAAATGGTTTTGAAAAGTCAAAGGCCTAAGGCCTAGGTTTCTAATTTGAAATAAAGTCAAAGTTTTGAAAATGATTTTTGACTTGGTTAGAGAGAGGAGAGAAGAGAAAGGCCATTCCTAAAGCATACAAAGATAAGAGGGGAGAGATAACCCTTGGAGTTCCTTTTCTTGGAGTCATAGAGATGACTCAAGATGCTCCTTTCCTTTGGATTTAGCATACAAAACAAGAAATCAATAATTTGAATTCAAGCTCCTAGGATCTCCATTTGGTTTGGTTCTTAACCTGGCTACTCATGGCAATGGTCCTCTTTTTTCAATCTTAAGATGGGATTCCTATCACACAAAAGCACACATCAAAAATCTCACAACATAATAAAGGGAATGGACAAATAATAAGTTTGAGGAGAAGTCCTTTGAGGTCAACTTTGAATTTTAGCATTCTAAAGGCATGAGGGCTAGTTGCTCTTCAACACATTTTGCATACTAAAGGCATGAGGCCTAGTTGCTCTTGAACTCCTTTAAGCATGGGTGAATCCTAATTCTAAGTCCTTTCTCTTTTTGGATTTTGGTTCACATCAACACAAACACAAAACAACACAAAATAGCAATATATTTATATACAATAACAGGCTCAAATGAGCAAAAGAGAAATGACATAAACATAAAATATGTGCTCAAGTGAGCAAAATAAAAATCAAGATGAATAATGAGCAAGAAATAAATGACATTAAAAATAAATGAAAAGAATTTAAAAGCTCAAATTAAACATAGTAGTTAGTGGAGTTATGTTAGCTTGTCATAAGACAATGTAGTGCTATGTTAAGCAATCGTAAGTGGACTAATATAGTAGCCACACCTATCTGAGGCCGGTCAATAAGAATATGGGCAAAGAACACAAGTTAGAGGTCATGACTAGTAAGCCAAGCTCCATAAACTTGCCATGCCAAACAAAAGGGGAAGGGCCTTGTATTGACTTTTGGTTATTTGCTTGACCAAGAAGTAACCTATATTTGACACAAAATAACTCACTTGATCATGGATCAAGTTGAATTTGGTTAGGATCAAAGAAGATTAAATTTCTATTTGTCAAGACCAACCTCAAGACTTTAACTCATTGATCATTGAGGGAAAGAAATGGATGAAGATGAAAGGGAGAAGGGGGGGGGGGGGGGTAAGAAGTCAACAACCAATCCCAATTGATCAAGGGATAAACTCATCATTGATCAAATTCATTCATCTTTCTAGGTGATGATCCTTAAGGATTCTCAAACCACAAGATCCAATGAATTTGATCAAAGTTGAATCAATTCAACCTTGATCAACACCAAACAGAAGAAGAATGAATATAACAAGTCAAGAAGTCAATAATATTTTTTTGGTAGTTTTTGATTTAGAAGAAAATACAAATAAAAAGCAAACAAACAAGGTTGAACCTCCAATTCAATTCAAAACAACTTCAATAAGTCCAATTAAATTTTCATAGGTTCAACATAGTCAAAAAAAACTTTGACTAATTTTCTCACAAAATTTTAAAGTCAGAAAGTAATTAAAATCAATTAAAAACAACCAAAAATAGCATAATATGAATTAAAATCTCAAATAATCTCAAAACAAACAAGAAATTATTGAGACTATTTTTCATTGACTTATCATGATCCATAGATGCTATGAAAATATTTTTGTACTTTTTAAAAGTCAGAAAGTATTTTAAAATGAATTAAAATCATTAAAAACCAAATAATTCATGAAAAATACCAAATGAGGTCACAAAAATAATTAAAAATCATAATATGAAACTAGATTTTTCAAGAAAAAATTTAGAGTTGGTCTCATATTTTTCTGAACTCATGTGAATTTTTGTGAATCATTGAAAATATAATGAATTAAAGAAAATAGAAGGAAAAATGAAATAAGCGAAAAAAGCTGAGCCACCAGATCTAATTCAATAATTGACGTGGAAATGGTACACGGTCTGGATTTGAGGATGCATGTTGCACTCTAGTCAACAGCGCAACACAATGCATTAAAAGAAGTAATTGAAATGAATGCACAAGATTAGATCGTGAGGGAGAGATCCAAGGGTTATGGTTAACACACGTGGTGGTGGTGGTGGAAACCACCATCTTCTCTGATCAACCAACAGATTCCGGCCAGAAGTTGCAGAAAAATGAATCTCATCAAAAATGAAAAACAAAGGCATGGAAATGAAGCTCATGTGATGTAGATCATCATTGTACCATTAGATTCCTCTCATACTTCCTATATTGAGAGAAAGATGAATGAGAAAATCATGGTGTCCACATGGATTGTTCTGGAAATGGAAAATTGAATACACTAAAAGCTTGCCTCAAGTATGAGGACTTCAGAGAACCACAAAAACACAAGAATACTACATTGAATTGTGAGTTTCAGATCCAAACAGTTTGAGTTTATACCTTCAAAACGGTGAGCTTCTGGCCACGAATCCTCCAAGCTTTTGCTCCCTTTTGATCTCTGAATATAGGGAAGATGATTGGCTAAGGAATCTAGCTTTGAAACTCAACTAATGTTGTTGAACTTCAAGCTCGAAAATACTGAAAAAATGGTGAATGATTCCTTTGGTGAGGGTGTGGTTTCAGTTTAGTAGCATATGGGATCTCCAAAAGGTTATGAAATGAAGGAGAGGAGGCCCTTATTTATAGGTGAATGCATCTAACTTCACACTTTGCTCATGTGCATGGGTATTGCACTTTTGAATGCATGCGCCTTTGTGGACGTGTGAGAGGCCCATGAATGGATGAAGGAGTTTGCTGAGATCATATGGAAGGCATGTGGTCATGCACATGGAATGGAAAGGACTTGCATCTCAAGTTTTAACATAAAATATCAAAAATGCACATAAAGGAAAAGAAACTCGAATCTCCCAAATGGTAGATCCAAATGACTATTGTGAGTAATGGTTGGAAAGATTATTAAATAAGGAACAAAAGTCATGTTGGGAAAAAACCATTTTACATGTGCAAATTGATGAAAACTGGCTTGGAAAGTTCAAGTGTAAAACATGTTCAAATCATTTTGAAAAAGTCACCCAAAAGTAAGCTTGGTTAAACCCCTATGTTCTCATGATACAAGCTTCAAATGCAAAACTCTCCAACATCAAAGTTGTATATATTTTCAAGATAGTCAATTTAGACTCAAATTTTGCATCACTTGGATTTTCTATGACAACGTTATGGGTATTTGAAGTTGGGTACTTTTTCAAATTCAATGAGTTAGGTCAAGGATGACCTATAATGTTTTGCAATGGCACATGTATTTCCTTTAGGATTATGAAATTTTTTCCAATATAACATTTGAAGTATACATCTCAAGATTTCCAATTCCTTTGGTCCCACCTCAAAATCATAAAGATTGAGAAAGTTATGCCCTTGGATAGTTGACCCAAAATTAGGGTTTCAGATAAAATGACCTATAATGTTTTGAAATGAGTGATGACCTTCCAAGCTTCAAATTTATTTTTTATTAACATAAAAGTTGTTCATATGGTTCGTAGGGACATTTTTTATTTTGGGGTCTTCTTCATTTGACAAACACATCAAAAATTATAGCTCATTGAACCTCAGCTTAGTCAGATGACTTGACTGGTCAACTTTTCAAGGTCAAACTTCCAATCTTGATGAATAAATGATTGAGGGGACTCAAATAGGCTCATATATGCATAAAATAATAAATGAAATAACTTCCCTTGATTAAATTTGATCAGAGGTTGAGATTGCTTCATGGGCAAGGCATAGTCAAAGCATAGTGAAATTAGGGTTTCCTTGGGAAACAATCTTCAATCCCTTTGGGTTATCTTGATCAAATTGTAAAATTGAGATACTTGGGAGACATATATGATGATTAGGAACTTTGTGGACCATTTCCATGCTTTTTCTCATCTTCATCTAGCCATTGCATTGGGCTTAGGAGCATCCTAGGAGCATTGTGGAGCACATGATCACTTGAGCTTCAAAACAAAGAGAGTTAGTGGCATATTTTTTGTGCTTTTGGTTAGTAATCAAATAAGAAAAGCAATAACATACAATTCAAGCATGCTTGGTGATCTCAAATCACTCAAACAAGTCCCAACCCTAGGGTTAAGAAGCCAAACATGCTATGATCCTTGAGGTAATGCACTTGTGCAATAACATGATGCCATGAGGGATCTTAAGGTCAAAATTAAGGTCTTACAAGGAGGAAAGTGATGAAGAAGTGAGTGATGAATTATCTCATCTTCTTGAGCAAGATGAAAAAGCCATTCAGTCGTTCGAAGAGCAGATTGAGCTAGTCAACTTGGGTTTCGAGGATGATGTGAAGGAAGTCAAGATTCGGTCTCGACTGTGTCCAGATGCGAAGAAGGGGTTGATTGATCTTCTTCGAGAGTATTTAGATGTGTTTGCTTGGTCCTATCAAGACATGCCTGGAGCATAGATTGCCGTTGAAGCCAGAATGCCCGCCAGTCAAGCAAAAATTGAGAAGAACGCACCCTGATATGGCTGTAAAGATCAAAGAATAAGTGCATAAACAGATTGACGTCGGTTTCCTTGTGATCGCTGAGTATCCTCAATGGGTGGGCAATATTGTGCATGTACCGAAGAAAGATGGAAAAGTCTGCATGTGTGTCGATTATAGAGATTTGAATAAAGCCTGTCTAAAAGATGATTTCCCGCTACCACACATTGATATGTTGGTAGATAATACAGCTAAATTCAAAGTCTTTTCATTTATGGATGGATTTTCCGGATATAATCAGATCAAGATGGCACCCAAATATATGGAGAAGACCACATTCATTATGCCTTATGGAACATTCTGTTATAGGGTTATGCCTTGGAGAAGACCAAAACTGAGAAGCAAGTTAGAGGTTTTCTCGGCCGCTTGAATTATATTTCCAAATTTATTTCACACATGATTGTCACGTGTGCACCTATATTCAAGCTTCTTCAGAAAGATTAGTTGTGTGATTGGATCGAAGATTTCCAGAAAGCTTTTGACAATATCAAGGAATATCTGCTTGAACCTCCGATTTTGTCTCCACCTGTTGAAGGAAGACCGTTGATCATGTATTTGAATATGCTCGAGGATAGTATGGTTTGTGTTCTTGGTCAGCAAGATGACACTGGAAAGAAAGAATTTGCAATTTACTACCTCAGTAAGAAGTTCACCGACTGTGAGACTCGGTATTCTATGCTTGAGAAGACTTCTTGCGCATTGGCTTGGGCTGCTAAGCGTCTGCGTCAGTATATGTAAAATCATACCACTTGGTTGATATCCAAAATGGATCCAATCAAGTATATATTTGAGAAGCCTGCTTTAACTGGGAGAATTGTCCGTTGGCAGATGTTATTATCAGAGTATCATATTGAATATCGATCTCAAAAAGCGATCAAAGGTAGTATCTTGGCTGACCATTTGGCTCACCAACTGATTGAAGATTACCTGTCAGTGCAGTATGATTTTCCTGATGAAGAGGTCTTGTACTTGAAAATGAAAGATTGTGATGAACCATTGCTTGAAGAAGGGCCAGAACCTGGTTCCCGTTGGGGCATGGTATTTGATGGAGCTGTTAATCAATATGGTAATGGTATTGGGGCAGTGATTATTACTCCTCAAGGCACACATTTTCCATTTATAGCTAGATTGACTTTCAAGTGTACAAACAATATGGAAGAATATGAAGCTTTTATTATGGGGCTCGAAGAGGCCATTGATCTCAGAATGAAGCATTTATATGACTTTGGAGATTCGACTTTGGTTATGAATCAGATCAAAGGTGAATGGGAGACAAATCAACTCAGTTTAATACCATATAGAGATTATGCGAGGAGGATTTCAATTTTTTTTCCAAAAGTTGAGTTTCATCATATCCCTCGAGATGAAAACCGGATGGCAGATGCTCTAGTAACATTGGCATCAATGATTATAGTAAAATATTAGAATGAATTTCCCAATTTGACTGTAACGCATCTTGATAGGCTAGCACATGTGTTTGTTGTTGAAGAAGTCAAAGATGAGAAACCGTGGTATTACGACATCAAGTGTTTCCTCCAAAGTCAGATTTACCCGTCTGGGGCATCATTGCAAGATAAGAAGACTTTGAGAAGATTAGCCGACAATTTCTACTTGAATGGTGATATACTGTACAAGAGAAACTTCGACATGGTTTTGCTCAGATGCATGGATAGACACGAAGCAGACTTGTTGATGAATGAAGTGCATGAAGTTTCCTTTGGTACTCATTCCAATGGACATGCAATGGCGAAGAAGATGTTGCGAGCAGGTTACTATTGGCTGACAATGGAATCTGACTGTTGCAAGTTTGTGAAGAAATGCCACAAATGTCAAATATATGCAGATAAGATTCATGTTCCTTCGACACTATTGAATGTTATTTCTTCCCCATGGCCCTTCTCCATGTGGGGAATTGATATGATTGGGATGATTGAGCCTAAAGCTTCAAATGGACATCATTTCATTTTAGTGGCAATTGACTACTTCACAAAATGGGTTGAAGCGGCATCATATGCGAATGTAACCAAGCAAGTTGTTGTAATGTTTATCAAGAATCAGATCATATGCCGTTATGATGTGCCAAGTAAGATCATTACCGATAATGGATCGAACTTGATTAACAATATGGTGGAAGCTCTTTATAAAGACTTCAAGATTGCACATCATAATTCTTCTCCCTACAGACCAAAGATGAATGGGGTTGTTGAAGCTGCGAATAAGAACATCAAGAGGATTATTCAGAAGATGGTTGTCACATATAAGGATTGGCATGAGATGCTCCCATTTGCTTTACACGAGTATCGTACATCCATCCGCACCTCAACAGGGGCAACTACTTTTTCTCTTGTATATGGCATGGAAGCACTACTCCCAATAGAGGTTGAGATCCCATCATTGCGTGTGCTGATGGATGCCAAGTTTACTGAGGCTGAATGGTGTCAGACCAGGTATGATCAGCTAAATTTGATTGAAGAAAAGAGATTAACTGCCTTGTGTCATGGTCAATTATATCAGCAGAGGATGAAGAAAACTTTTGACAAGAAGATCAAACCTCGGGTGTTCAGAGAAGGTGACCTTGGGCTCAAGAAGATTTTATCTTTCAAACCAGATTCTAGGGAGAAATGGACTCCTAATTATGAAGGCCCATATGTTGTTTAGAGAGCCTTTTCAGGCGGCGCCTTGATTCTTACAACTATGGATGATGAAGAGTTCACTCGTCCTGTGAACGCATATGCAGTCAAGAAATACTTCGCCTAAAAAAAGAAAAGAACAACTCGCTAAGTTGAAAACCCGAAAGGGCGGCTTAGGCAAAAAAGAGCATCTCGATGGATTGAAAACCCGAAAGGGAGATCCAGGAAAAAGTTAGAGACATAAAACAGAAATAATTTCCCGATAAGTTGAGTACCGCACCTTGGGGAAACTTATGAAAAAGTTAGGGATTATGGCAAGTAACTGCATTCTGTTGATCTTCAAATTTTGGAGAAACTTTGAGCACAAGGGTTGACATAGATTCATCATCCCGGCAGCAGTCAAGAGCATAGCGGACATTAAAAGTTGGTAGAAGGATTAAGGATTATTTGTATTCAATGTAACCCTTTTCCATGTAAATTACCATTTTCAAATTTGTAAAAATCTATGGAGTATTGTCATTTACAGACTACCATTCTATTAAATAAAGTTGAGCTTTTATCCAATTATTTATACTCTTATTTACTTCAGCCAATAGTTTTAAATTTTATTATGACCATTTTTGAAATTAAAATCTTTAATCAAAATCATTTTTCTTAAACGTATAAAAGCAAGTATTTTTCAAAGCAATTAAAAAGAAGTATCAGCAGCATTTCAAAGAGCAGCAAGTCTTAAGTGCGAAGCATTAAGGGTTCCCAAAGCAGTTAACCCTTCGGGTATCCTTAGTCGAGTTTGTTGACCCGGTTCCCCTGTGGAGTTGTGTTTGATCCCCAGTGGAGCTTCGTTTATTTTCCAACTGAGTTGGTTGATTCAGTGCCCTGCGGTGTGTTATTTCCTCGACAGAGTTTCTGCTTCCCCCAACTGAATTTGTGTATTCTTTAGCAGTTGGGATCCTCAGTAGAGTAATTAGACTCCTCAGTAGATCATGTTGGTTTCTCCACCAGTCGCCATCCGACTTTCTCCCAGTCAGAGTTTCCTCTTGGTTTCTAAGCAACTACTTGTGTTTATCCTCTGTATGGTTTTCTCCCATTTTGATATGGTGTTGACCTAAAGTTCCCTGCAGATTTGATAAAATGTCCTCTCCTCAGCGGATCTCCTCCTTCCTCAACTAGAGTTGAGCCTTTGGGTCGTTGATCTCTATCTTTGTTTTCCAGCAGTTGTCTCCCTCTTTTTGTGGATTGACCGAGGATCGTATCGATGATTCAAATTCTTTGCAAAACCTTTGTATCCTTTATGATCGTTTTGTTAGCATAATCATCATATACACTCAAATAATTTCATAATTTCATAATTGCATCATCATATTTGATTGATTTACTTGAGATTCTTATTCTCTGTTATGGCGGTACTTTATCCCCATACAAATTCGGTGTCTGTCCTCCCTCAATTGAAGAATGTCAGCCCCTTAGGCAGAAAGACTTTAACTTTTCTCCTTTTTCCCACTGCGTTATTTCCTCGTGGATAATTATTACTTCAGCTTTCTCCCCAGTTGATTATCTGGATGGAATTGCTCCCCTTGAGTTATATCCTCATTGGGTCGAGTCTTGATTGACCGTTTCTTTCTAGCTCTTGCCTAGATAGATGTTTTGAGTCTCCTAAGAGTTTATTACCCAGTAACTGGTAATATTCTTCTTAGTTTGCAGTTTGTTACTTCTTGCCCAATAGACAGCAAAAGTATCCCTGTTTTTCCAGCAGTTGAGTCCCTAGTGGATTCGTTTTTCTGATTCCCCAGGTAGTATATCCTTGATATGTTCATCCTAACAGGTGACGGATATCTTTCTTTCCCCTGCATTAGTTTATCCTTGATATGTTCATCCTAATCGATGACGGATACTCTCATTTTTGGTATTCTACCTAGTAAAAAGGTAGTTGTAATCCCTATTTTTGTTCCCTAGAGAGTTAATCCTTGATATGTTCATCTTAACCAATGACGGATTTCCTTCTCCTTGTGGTATTCTACCCAGTAACCGGTAGTTGTAAACCCTACTTTCCCCCGCAAAGTTTATCCTTGATATGTTCACTTTAACCAGTGACAGATACTCTCTCTTAGTATTCTATCTAGTAACTGATAGATGTAATTCCTATTTTTCTCCTCACAAAGTCTATCCTTGATATGTTCATCCTAATTGGTGACAAATTTTCTCTTTGATGGTATTCTATCCAGTATTCGATAGATGTAATTCCTACTTTTTGTTTAGTTGGTATATCCTTGATATGTTCATCCTAACCGGTGACGAGTATCCTCCTTGACATTCCCAGGCAAGTCTATCCTTGATATGTTCATCCTAACCGATGACGTATTTTCTTCCTTGTTGAGTTTATCCTTGATATGTTCATCCTAACCGATGACGGATACTCTCACCTTTTGTCTTCTGCCCAATAGCTGGTAGTTGTAAATCCTATTGTTATGCAGTTTTCCCCAACAAGGCTATTCTTACCCAGTAGCCGGTAATGAATACTCCCTCCTGGTGGTTCCTAGTGAGTCATCCTTGACATGTTCATCCTAACCGATGGCAGGTGTCCTCTCTGTCAGATCTTTATTATCTCCTTACCCAGTAGCATGTAGTGGATAATAAATTTCTGCTCCTTCTGCGTTGAAGTTTATCTTCCCCAGTCGAGTTGAGTGTGCTTTTCCTTAGTGAAATCGTTTTTCCTGCATGATCCATGTACTTTAGTGTCATCCTGATCTACTCGTATCCCCTACTGATGTTTTGTTTCCCTGGATGAGTCTTTCCATTTTGTATGGAAATCCTCTAGTCCCCCAGCAGTTTTAAGTCGTAGCCTGGCCTACACATAACTTCTTTTTCCCCCAGAGTCTCTGTCTTCCCAGTGAGTTTTCCGTACGAAATGCATTATACTCCTGCGGACTTTCGTTCTCTCTGATTTCCTTTCCTTTATGGCAATATTTCCCCATAGAGAATCTACTTTTACATTCATATCATATGCATCATGAGGTCTCTTAGGGACCAAAATTTATCTCTATATTGTTATTTAAGCCCGTTCTACTGAGTCGAGCCGAAGATTTTAACCTTCACCTCCCTAGTTAGAATATCCTTAAATAGGGGCAGCTGTAAGACCCCAATGTTGACCCTAAGATTCCTCATGCAATTTCATCATATGCATTAGCAATGGGATCATATCTTGGCATCCTCCTTACCCATCTTTCATTGGGTTTGTTTTGGGAGAGATCACCAAGCACCATGTGATTGTATCATACTTGTATTTTATCATTTTAGTAACCAAAATACCAAAAATATGTCTTTGTATTTGCCTAACTCTTTTGTAGGTAGGGCATGATCACCATTGATCTATCAAGTTCATATATAGGGTTTGAGACCTGTAAGACCCTAATTTTGACTCTAAGATCCCTCATGGCATCATATCATTGCATTGTGCATTTGCCTTAGGGATCATAGCATCTTGGCTCCTTAACCCTAGGGTGGGACTTTTGTGAGTTGGTTTGAGACCACCAAGCATGCTTGAATTGTATATTATTGCTTTTCTTATTTTTTTTACTAACCAAAAGCACAAAAATATGTCACTAACATCTTTTGTTTTGTAGCTTGAGCAATCATAAGATCTGAGGCTCCTAGGAGATGTTATGCTCATTGATATGGCCAAGTGAAGGTGAAAGCAAGCATGACAATGGTTACCAAGGATCTTAATAATCATATATGCCTCCCAAGTATCTCAATTTGTCAATTTTATTAAAGCAAACCAAAGGGCTTGAGGATTGTCTCCTAAGGAAACCCTAATTCATCTGTGCATCAATTGTGCCTTGCTCATGAAGCAACCTCAACCCATGATAAAATAAAATCAAGGGAAGTTCTTTCACTCATCATTTCATGCATATTTAAGCTTATTTGAGTGTCCTCAATCATCAATTCATCAAAATTTGAGGTATGGACTTGAGAAGTTGATCAGTCAATTCATCTGACTATTTCAAAATCCACTGAGACCTAACTTATAATGTGTTTGTCAAATGAAGATGACCCCAAGAGAAAAAATGTTCTTAAGAGCCATATTAACAATTTTCATGTTCATCAAAAATGATTTGAAGCTTGGAAGTTCATCATCCATTTCAAAACATTATAGGTCATTTTGACTGAAACCCTAATTTTAGGTCAGCTTCCCAAGGACCTAACTCACTCATTTTTTATGATTTTGAGGTGGGATTAAATGCATTGGAAAGTTTAAGATGTCTAATTCATTTGTTATGTTGAACAAATATTCATAATCCTAAAATAAATACATGTGATAATGTAAAACATTATAGGTCACTTTGGACCAAAGGCATTGAAATGTGAAAAAGTCCAACTTCAAGTGCCCATAAATTTCTCATCAAAAATCCAAATGATGAAAAATTTGAGTCCAAATTGATTTCCATGAAAAGATCTAAAACTTTTATTTGAAGGTTTTTCCATTTGAAGTTTGCATAATAGAAACGGAAGGGGTTGAAGTTGGTCATTTTTGGAAGTTTTCACATGCACATGTTTTGCACCTTGACCTTTATGACCATTTTTCACTAATTTCCCAATTCCAAATGAAGTTTTGTTCAACATAGAAATTGATCTTCATGTCAAGACCTTTCCAACCATTACCCACAAGGCCATGTTTTATTTTTGGAAGTGGCATTTTCGAAGAGGAGAATATTTTGGTGCATTTATGGAAACTTGATTCAAACTCATTGCACACTCCAATTACCTCACATTTGCACGTCCATTTCAGATTGAATTGACTTCAGCTTGCCATTCCAATAGGATTTCGGCCCTCCATGCGCCTGTACAGGCCCATGCATGGAGGCCCTCTCCATTCATGCGCATGAAATGCTCATGCTTGCCTTTGCCTTTTGCTATAAATAAGTGTGCTAGGCTTCATTATTCTTCAACCTGAAGGCGCCTGTTATGTTGCAAGAATCACTCCCTAACCATACCTAAAGGAATTCACTCTTTCAATTCAAAATTTCAGATCTGATTTTTAACTACATTGGTTGATTATCAGACTCAAAATTCCTTGGCCTTGCTTCATCTTCATCTCTAGATCACACTGCAATCAATAGCTAAGAGGAATTGTGCTCCATATATCCATATTTCAGAGGTGGATGTTCAAACTTTTCTTCTTCGAAACTCACTAATTTTTGCTTGTTTATTGCATTTAATGGTTTGGCTGAAGTCCTCTCATCAAAGGCATTTGAATTGTGCTTTAAAGTTTGCAAATCCATTGAGTTCTAGTTGAACACCATTATTTTCCACCTCTGATTTCTCTTTCCATGGAGGTCTAGAGTGAAAATAAATGGTACATGGGTGATGTACATCACTCCAGCTTTCCATTGATATATAGATCGCTCCATTTGGTTGAGTTTGCCATGTCTGCAATTCTCACCGGCGCTGATGAGCTCGCCGGAAAAGACAGTGGTGTACACCACCGTCTGTTTGCCAGATCAAATGTGAGTCGTGCGATGCATTCTCCAGATCTAATCTCCACTCTTCATTTGAATGACTTTTTTAAATACCACATGTGTCTCAGTTGACTAAGGTGTTTGATGCGCGCGCATGCCTGGACCCTTGGATGTGCCAACTCAACTAATGAGCTTGGATCCAACGCGCCACATATTTTAGAATTTTTCAATTTCTGATTTAATTTCCATTTTATTTCTTTTATTTCATTTTATTTCAAAAAATCATATCTCTCTCATTTTAATTCCAAAAAACATGAGACCAATTGCATTATTTCTCTTTTAAATTCTAGTTTCTAAAAATGATTTTTAATATTTTTTATTTTATCATTTGATATTTTTTATGAATTTTCTCTTTTCTGGTTATTTTTAATTCATTTTAAATAGTTTTTAATATTCCAAAAATACAAAAATATTTTCTTAACCTCTTTGAATGATGATGGATCTATGAAAAATATTCTCATCAATTTATCAATTGATTTGAGATTTATTTGAGATTTTAATTCAATTAGGTTATTTCTTATGCATTTTTAATTGATTAAAAATAGTTTATGGTTTCTAAAAATGCTGAATTTTTTTGTCAAACTTTGTTTGACCTTGTTGAACTTAGGATGATCCATTTGGACTTTTCAAAGTTGATTTGAAATGGATTTGAAGTTTGACCTTTAATTGTTTATTTTAATTCAAGTATTATTTTAATTTCCAAAAATACCAAAAATATTTTATTTGTTTCTTGACTTCTAAGTTTCACTTTGCTTCTGTTTACTAGGATTTGACCTTGATTCCATCTATCTTTGGTCAATGTACTTTGATCACTTCATTTGAATTTCCATTAATGTGCGTTCTTATTCATCTTTTTTTTTCTTTTTGATCCATGAGTTAATGATTGGTGGTTAGCCTTGATGTATAGGAGGTTTAATCTTCCTTGATCTAAATCTAATTCATCTTGATCCAAAGATCAAGTGAATGGCTTTGCATTAAGGATAGGTTGCTTCTTAATCAAGTAAAAAACCTAAATCAATACAAGATCATTTCTCATCTTCTTTTGGCATGGCAAGTTGTAGGAGCTTGGTTTACTAATCAAGATCTCTAACTTTTGTTTGTTGCCTATATTTTTATTGATCGGCCTAAGATAGGTGTGACTACTACATTAGTCCACTTACGATTGCTTAACATAGCGCTAAATTGCCTTATGGCACACTAACTCTAACTATTGACCATTAACTTTTAATTCTTGCAATTTACTTTACGCAATTTAATATTCATGTACATATTATTCATTTGCTTTTGCCCTTTGCTCACTTGAGCACATGTTTATGTTAATGCAATTTGTCTTTTGCTCACTTGAGCACATAATTGTGTATATATTATTGTGCTTGTGTTTTGTTTTGATTGTTGTGAACCAAATGCAAATGGACAAAAGGACTTAGACTTTAGGACACTCCCTATGCAAAATGGAGTCAAAGAGCAACTAGGCCTCATGCCTTTAGAGTGCTATAAAAGTCAAAGAGCAACTAGGCCTCATGCCTTTAGAATGCTTAATGTTGAAGACTTTGAAAGGACCTAACCTCTAAACTCACTCTTGTGCATTTCTTTGTTTGCATTATAGAACTTTTTGATGTGTGTGTTCTTGTGCTAGGGATTCCAACTTGAGCCTAATTGAAGAACCATTGTCATGAGCTTCTAAAGTGAGAGATACAAAAGCCATTGGAAGATTCGTAAGAGCTTGCTTGATTAATTGATTGCTTGAGTATTTGCTTATTTGCTTGCTTATTCTAAAGGATGGGAGCTACTTGGATCATCACTATGATCTCAAGAAGGGAACTCCATTATTGGTTTTATTTCTCTTCCTTCATCTTTGTATGTTTAGGACTTAGCCATTCTTCTTCTTCCCTCCACTCTAACCCAAGCCAAAACTTGTGTGCAAACATTAACATTTGCTTTCAAAATTAGAAACCTAAGCACTATGCTTTTGATTTTCCAAACTTATTTTCATAACACTTATTTTGAATTGAATCCTTAAGTCAACTTTGACCATACTTTGTAAATACTTTTCATTAGTAAATACAACTCACTCAATTGTTTTTTCGTGGTTTCAATGGCCACTTTTGCCAAAGCTTTTCATAAACATTAGCTATTAGGTTTGAGTTATCCTAGAGGTTGATATAATACTCACCTATATCCTTAGTAATGGACAATGAGTCTTCCATGCTTATTATAGGGTTAACCCCTCACTAGCATGTTGAAGTTATCCTCACATGGTGGATTTGTGGTTTTATGTTGAGTTTTCTCCCTTGGATAACAAAAGACCTTAAGGCTTTTGGACCAATCAATTCACCAACTTGTTTTGAGATTTTTACCCCGAACTACGAGGTTTTGATCCTAATCTTTTTTAAGATGGTACGTAGGCAATGGGTTTATCCATTCAAACACAAAAATTGTAAATAATTTGTACATTCTTCTCTCATCTCCCCAATCATGTTTGCACAAACAATTTTTCACAAATACCAACCTACCTTACAACAATTTGTGAAAAGGGCTCGCTAGGAGTACCTAGGATGTTTTGGGTGCTTAAAACCTTCCCATTGCATAACCAACCCCCTTACCCCGATCTCTGACATTTTTACTAGTTTTTGATTCGATAAAACTTCTCGGATTTTGTTCGCTTTCTAACCTTTCCTTTGGATAAATAGAAGTGCGGTGGCGACTCGATTTGTATGGTTTACTTTTGATTTAGTCAATAAATCTAAAGGTAACGAATACTCCACTACAGAAAAGTGGCGACTCTGCTGGGGACTATTTGCCTAGTGGGTTTTTCATACTTTTCACATTTGTTGTATTGTATTGTCTATATTATTTGTGACATATTTTTGTGCAATTTGGGATTACTGTATTGTTTGTAATGTATGAATTGCTTGATATTAATTTCTTGTATGCTTGGTGATCTTTGTGAGATGAGTTCTATACCCAAACTCGAGTGCACTTAGGATAGGAGAATGGCATAGTCTTGTTGACTTGTGTGGAGTTATTCCTTAGCAAGTTGACTTGCAAGCCCATTCACTTGGTGGAGGTCATGTTGGGATCAATAATGTCACACGAGTAGTCGTGTTTAGGCATTACTCTTTCCAATATAGACCTTAGAAGCCAAAGACCTTAGTTTACCAAGCCCATATTGGCCTATTTTTTTAGGACGTAGTGCGAAGGTCGTTCAAGTGTAAGATTTGATACGATTGTTACGCGATACTACACTCATAAGAGTCTCTCTTGAGAATATTTTTGGAATACGAGTAGTCGTTTGTCCGATAATATCCGAAAAATGGGATGATGACTATGGGAACCTCTTGTAGAACATGATTGGCAGGTTTAAACCATAGTACATTCCCTTTGGGTGGTTCTTAACTGAGACTCCATGCTCGTGGCTTGCAACAAACCCTTGATGCATGGTTGATCCGTTCTTGTATATCCTTAATATCAATGGAACTTGGGTGTTGATAAGGTGTAAACCATAATCCACCAAAATGGATGATTGATATTAAGGATGACTTGATCCATCCTATGACCTTTGTGTGGTGTGCTTTGCTTGATCCTTGAGTGTGATTGTTGCATCCATGCATTCATGCATTCATATGCATCCATACCATCAACAATGAGAAAATTTTCAAGGAACTTAAGAGGTCTATTTGCACATTTTCAGAGACATGGATAAGCAAAGATGGAATACAAAGAAGTACAGTTTCAGACAACCCGACTTGAAAGAGTTAAGGAGTTTGACATCATATGTATTAGACCCCTTGGAGTTCAAGGCTCGTCATGGGAAGCTTTTGTCTATTCTTGCTACTCAGGTGGATGAAGGTCTGATGAGTGTATTGGTGCAGTTCTATGATCCCTTGTACCGTTGCTTCACATTTCCGGATATCCAGCTTTTGCCTACGCTTGAGGACTATGCTTATATTGTGGGTATACCTATTCTAGATCAGTTGCCTTTCAGTGGTTTGGAGAGGATCCCTACTTTTCAAGAGATTGTTGATCTGTTGCATATAGATGAATCTCTGGTTGGTGCTCATATGACTACCAAAGGTGGAATTCAAGGTCTCCCATCTGATTTCCTCATCGCTCAAGCTACTTTGTATGGGAAGGCCATGAGTGAGGACGCCTTTGAGGCCATATTTGTACTTCTCATCTATGGGCTAGTGTTATTCCCCAACATCGACAAGTTTATGGATATGAACGCTATTAGGATTTTCTCTACTCTTAATCTCGTTCCTACTCTATTGGGTGACACTTACTTTTCTTTGCATATGAGGAATGCAAAGGGTGGTGGTACCATTGTGTGTTGTTTTCCTCTATTGTACAAGTGGTTTATTTCGCACTTGCCATAGACGGTCACCTTCAAGGAGAACAAAGGATGTCTACGGTGGTCCACGAGACTTATGTCTCTCACTAATGAGGATATCTTTTGGTATAACCGTGTATATGATGGTGTGCAGATTATCGATTCTTGTGGTGAATTCTCCAATGTGCCTCTTCTTGGTACATGTGGTGGGATTAACTACAACCCCGTTTTGGCACGTCGTCAGCTTGGTACAATCGTGTATATGATAGTGTGCAAATTATCGATTCTTGTGGTGAATTGTATTGCTTTGGAACCCTATACCTCTTGGGTTAGAAGGAGAGCTTCTGAGTACCTTATGCCTTATGAGTATCCGAGACCTACACCTTTAGTTATGGCTGGGACTTCAACCCTCCCTGACCAAGGAGTAGAGGAGTTGAGAGACCAAGATCGGTCACGTGCTTGGATCCGTGAACGTGAAGAACTGCTTCAGCAGCTTAGCGATAAGGATGCATTGATAGAGTTTCTTGAGCATCAGGTTATCGACGAGCCTGATGATGTGGTGACTTCTCTTCTTCCTCACTCTTCCAGGTTTTGGAAGAGGAAGTACGATCGGCTCGCCAAAGAGAAGACAAATATGGAGGCAGCCTATGAGAGGGAGGTGAAGAGGCTTCGTGCAGCTTATCTTCCAGTCTCCAGAGCTTTAGATGATTGTTTCTAGGGTTCCATAGGATGTTCATTTTCCTTCTCTCTTGTATTGTATTTGGTTACCAAGACTGTACTTCTTTGGTGTAAATACTTTCTAAATATTATTGATATGATATTTCCATATATGTCTAAATGATTAATATTTTCAATATTTGCAAATAGGACTCTAAAGTTCCTCAGATTAAAAAAATAAATCATATGCACAAGCATTGCATGCATCATGTGCATAAGCAGGTTTTGCTCCAGGCTTCTTGTTCAGTGGTCTAACTTTGTGTTCTTCATTTATTTTGAAGACAAGCTAACTCACAGGTACTACACCAGAGCTAACTCTTCGAGACTGATGGATCACCTAGAGTAAGAGAACAGAGAGCTAAAGGAGGAAGTGGACAGATTGACTGCTCTGATGGAGTCTTTCATGGCCGCTCAAAGCCAGTTGTCTCCAACGCCTTCAACTCCTCCCAAGAGGACAATCATCTCTAAGATTGCCTCGTCAACAGTGCCTGCTGCCAGTTCCCACTTTGCACCAACTGCTATGCCAGCTGGGTTTCCCTGAGGGATGCCCGCGAATTTTGTTCCTGAGGGTCTCGCCCCAACGTTTGCTTCTCCGCCAGCATCTAGCCCGGTTCTTGCTGTGCCACCTCCGGTTGTGCATACTATGCCAAGGGTAGACGATACCATCTATCACTCTGAGCCGTCTGAGGGCCCAGACGTGTATGAAAAGATGGATGCTATGAATGATCAGTTCCTTGAGCTTCGTAAGGAACTCAAAACTCTCAGAGGGAAGGACCTCTTTGGCAAGTCTGCTGTTGAGCTCTGCCTGGTTCCAAATGTTAAGATCCCTGTAAAATTCAAAGTGCCTGACTTTGAAAAGTACAAGGGAAATACTTGCCCGCTCAGCCACTTGGTTATGTATGCAAGAAAGATGTCGACTTAGACCGACAGTGATCAGCTCCTCATTCATTATTTCCAAGACAGTCTGTCCGGTGCCGCCCTGAGATGGTACATGGGTTTGGACAGCGCGAACATCCGATCCTTCAATGACCTTGGCGAAGCTTTCGTCAAGCAGTACAAATATAACATGGATATGGATCCCGATAGGGATCAATTGAGGGCCATGTCCTAGAAGGATAAGGAAACATTCAAGGAGTAAGCCCAAAGGTGGCGAGAGTTAGCTGCACAGATCGTGCCTCCGCTGGAAGAGAAAGAGATAACAAAGATCTTTCTGAAGACCTTGAGTTCATTCTATTACGAGCGGATGATTGCCAGCGCTCCTTCTGACTTCACCGAGATGGTGAATATGGGGATGCGTCTGGAGGAAGGAGTCAGGGAAGGGCGCTTGACTAGAGAAGAAGGCTCTTCTGCCAAACGTTATGGGGCATTTGCGAAGAAGAAAGATGGCGAGGAACATGCTGTGACCTCCCATATCAAATCCAGAAGACCCTCTGTGAAGAGGAAGACCGTGCGTCCCGCCGGTAACCAGCATCAGGTGGCTCGTATAACACCTGTTTTCAGAGAAACCCAGCACTATCAGCATAACAATCAGAACCAGCAACAACAACATCAACAATATCAACAACAACATCACCGTCCTCAACAGCAGGCCTACCAGCCTCGAATTAATAATAATCAGACCAGTACAAGCTATGATAGGAAGAGGGTCAGCTTTGATCTTATTCCCATGACCTATGCAGAGCTCTACCCTTCTTTGATAGAGAGGAAACGGACTACTCCACGCGATCCACCTGTTATACCTACCAACCCTCAGTGGTGGTATAAGCCGGAGCTACATTGTGTTTATCATTCCGGGGCTCCCGGACATGATGTGGAGAACTGCTATCCGCTGAAGACCAAGGTTCAAGACCTTGTTAGAAGTGGTATATTGTTTTTCGAGGACGTAGGTTCTAACGTCAAGAAGAACCCATTGCCCGAGCATGGGAAATCTACTGTCAACATGGTTCAGGGTTGCCCTGGTAAGTATAAGGTCCGATATGTCAACCATATCCGACAATCTTTGGTCGAGATGCACAGACTATTGTGTGGATACAGTCACTATGAGCATGACCATGACAGATGTCGTGTTTGCACTGTCAATGAGAGAGGATGTCGTCAAGTTAGAAAAGACATCCAAGAAATGTTGGATGAAGGTGTAATTGAAATACTTCAGAATCGCGATGAGGATGATGAAGTCAATGTGATATCGCCAGTATTCAGGATCCCCGAGCCTATTGTCATCCGATACGATGAAAGCAAGCAGAAGGCTTCTACTGCTCTCATAATCAAGCCAGCTGGCCCTGTACCATGTTCTTCTGATAAGGTTGTTCCCTATCGATATAATGTTGTGGCATTGGAAGATGGGAAGGAGGTGCCCCTACCCTCCACCTCTGTTGTTAATATCGCTGATGTCAACGGTCTGACCCGTAGTGGTCGCGTTTTCTCGGCGGCGCCGAAACCTCAAACTGACACTAGAAGAGTTGATATTGTTGATTGTGTTGTTCGTCCGGTTGGAAATTCTACTGTTTCTCCGAATCCGGCACTTGTTGCTAATAAACCTGCTACCGCTGTAAAAACTCCTGTCCCTGCTGGCCAGAATGGCATGATGAAAGAGGAGTGCGATGAGATGTTGAGGCTCATCAAGAGGAGTGAATACAATGTTGTAGATCAGCTTCTACAAACGCCATCAAAGATCTTTGTATTGTCTTTGTTAATGAACTCAAAACCACACCGTGAAGCTCTACAGAAGGTGTTGGATATGGCGTATGTAGATCATGACGTCACCATAGAACAATTTGACAGTATTGTTGCAAACATTACCGCTTGTAACAATTTGAGTTTCTGTGATGCTGATCTCCCTAAGGAGGGAAGAGACCACAATTTGGCACTTCACATCTCAATGAACTGTAAAGATGATGCCATGTCTAATGTGCTGGTAGACACTGGGTCATCACTGAATGTGTTGCCGAAATCCACTCTCGCTAGACTTTCT
This sequence comes from Lathyrus oleraceus, assembly GCF_024323335.1. Lineage (NCBI taxonomy): Eukaryota > Viridiplantae > Streptophyta > Magnoliopsida > Fabales > Fabaceae > Lathyrus > Lathyrus oleraceus. The sequence goes on from NC_066581.1 coordinate 156,805,335, forward strand.
TATCAGGGGCCTCCCATGAGGCAGAGTGGAGTGGTCATAAAGGCTTTTGATGGATCCCGCAAGACTGTGATTGGTGAGGTTGAACTCCCAGTCAAGATTGGACCAAGTGATTTCCATATCACTTTTCAGGTCATGGATATCCACCCATCATATAGTTGTCTGTTGGACAGAACATGGATTCACGAGGCAGGCTCCATGACATCCACCCTACACCAGAAATTGAAATTTGTCAAGAACAAAAAGCTGGTGGTGGTAGGGGAGAGAAGGCTCTCTTGGTTAGCCATTTGTCTTCCTTTTCTTATATCGATGTTGAGGACGAAGTTGGGACGCCGTTCCAAGCTTTGTCTATTGCTGAACCTTCTAAGAAAAGAACTTCTTCATTTGCATCCTACAATGATGTGAAGTTGGCCATCGAGCATGGCGCAACTACTGGTTTAGGACAAATGATCAAACTGGAAGACAATAAATCTCGGGCAGGCATAGGGTATTCTTCGGGCACTTTCAACAAGCATGGGTTGTTTCAGAGTGGTGGTTTTATCCACAACGTCGAAGACGAGGAAGCTGTTGCTATTGTGGAAGAGGATACAGAGGAAGATTCTGGAAACTTTGTCATCCCTGGAGGGGTCTGCAATAACTGGGTCGCTGTTGATGTTCCAACAGTTGTCCATAAGTCCACGTAATGTTCATTTTGTTTAAAAACCCTTCTCCCATGCCAAAAGGAGAAGTGATGACATTGTTGGCCCATAAATACAATGATATTCATTCAATGAATTCATGTTAAATATTTGTTTTTTTCCAATTTATTTTCACTTTTTGCTTTTTGCATGAAAATCGTGATCACATAAAACCTTAAAGATAGAATAAAATCAATCTTTGCATCTGCATAATGATTTTCCTTGTTTGAATTCTAAAATCTCTTTTATATCCAAAATCATTATGCAGGTTGATCAAACCCATTGAACATAATGATCCAACACCATCTCCCAACTTTGAGTTCCCTGTATTTGAGGCCGAGGAAGATGATGTTGAAGAAATTCCTGATGAGATTACCCGTCTACTTGAGCACGAAGAGAAGATCATTCAGCCACATCTTGAGAATCTAGAAACAGTCAACTTGGGGTCTGAGGATTATGTGCGAGAAGTGAAGATTGGGGCACTCCTGGAAGAATCTGTTAAGAAGGGGTTGATTGAGTTGCTACGAGAATACGTCGACGTCTTTTCCTGGTCATATGAAGACATGCCTAGTCTAGATACTGATATCGTGCAACATTTCCTGCCTTTGAAGCTTGAGTGTGTGCCTATGAAGCAGAGACTCAGAAGAACTCATCCTGATATGGTAGTGAAGATCAAAGAAGAAGTTCAGAAGCAAATTGATGCGGGGTTTCTGGTGACTTCTACATATCCTCAATGGGTGGCCAATATTGTGCTCGTACCTAAGAAAAATGGAAAAGTCCGAATGTGTGTGGACTATAGAGATTTGAATAAAGCTAGTCCGAAAGATGATTTTCCTCTACCACACATTGATATGTTGGTAGATAATACAACTAAATTCAATGTCTTCTCATTCATGTATGGATTTTCCGGATATAATCAAATCAAAATGGCACCCGAGGGAATGGAGAAGACAACATTCATCACACCTTGGGGAACATTCTGTTATCGAGTGATTCCCTTTGATTTGAAGAACGCCGGAGCCACGTATCAACGAGCTATGACTACCTTGTTTCATGATATGATGCACAAGGAGATCGAGGTGTATGTTGATGATATAATTGTGTAGCGGGGTATTCGTTACCATTAGAGATATTGACTAAATCCAAGGTAAACCATACAAGTCGAGTCGCCACCACACTTCTATTTATCCAAAGGAATGGTTAGAAAGCGAACAAAAACCTAAAAGTTTTATCGAATCAAAAACTAGTAAAAATGTCAGAGATCGGGGTAAGGGGGATGGTTAGGCAATGGGAAGGTTTTAAGCACCCAAAACATCCTAGGTACTCCTAGGGAGCCCTTTTCACATTTTGTTGTAAGGTTGGTATTTTGTGAAAATTTATTTGTGCAAACATGATTGAAGAGATGAGAAGAGAATATACAAGTTATTTACATTTTGTGTTTGGATGGATAAACCCATTGCCTACGTACCATCTTAAAAAAGTTAGGATCAAAACCTCGTAGTTCGGGGTAAAAATCTCAAAAAGAGTTGGTGAATTGATTGGTCCAAAAGCCTTAAGGTCTTTTGTTATCCATGGGAGAAAACTCAACCTAAAACCACAAATCCACCATGTGAGGATAGCTTCAACATGCTAGTAAGGGGTTAACCCTATAATAAGCATGGAAGACTCATTGTCCATCACTAAGGATATAGGTGAGTATTACATCTACCTTAAGGATAACTCAAACCTAATAGCTAAAGGTTATGAAAAAAATTGATTAAGAAAGTGGCCATTGAAACCACAAATGTATTTGGATGAGTTATATTTACCAATGAAAAGTATTTACAAAATATGGTCATAGTTGATTTAAAGATCCAATTCAAAATAAGTGTTATGAAAAGAAAGTTTGAAAATCAAAAGCATAATGCTTAGGTTTCTAATGTTGGAAAAGAAGTGTTAAATGTTTGCACAAAAGTTTTGGCTTGGGTTAGAGTGGAGGGAAGAAGAAGAATGGCTAAAGTCCTAATCATACAAGAGATAAGGGATAAGAAGCAAGACCACAAATGGAGTTCCTCTCTTGAGATCATATTGATGATCCAAGTAGCTCCCATCCTTTGGAAAGTTCCTCAATGGCTCTTAGGTCTCTCTCTCTTAGAAGCTCATGGCAATGGTTCCTCTCTTAGGCCCAATGTTGGAATCCCTAGCACAAGAACACACACATTAAAAGGTTCTATCAAACAAATCAAGAATGAACAAGAAGGAGTTTAGAAATTGGTCCTTTCAAAGTCCTCTTCCACATTTATAGCATTCTAAAGGCCCAATGCCTAGTTGCTCTTTGACTTCAATAGCATTCTAAAGGCCCAATGCCTAGTTGCTCTTTGACTCCAAATTTGCATAGGGAAAAGTCCTAAAGTCTAAGTCCATTTGTCCATTTCTTTGCATTTGGTCCACAACAATCAAAACAAAACACAAGCACAATGATATATACACAATTATGTGCTCAAGTGAGCAAAAGGAAAATTGCATTAATATAAACATGTGCTGAAATGAGCAAAGGAAAAAGCGAATGAATAATATGTACAAGAATAGTAAATTGCACAAATGTAAAGAGCAAGACTTAAATGTTAATGGTTAATAGTTAGTGTTAATAGTTAGTGTGCCATAAGGCAAATTTAGCGCTATGTTAAGCAATCGTAATTGGACTTATGTAGAAGTCACAACTATTTGAGGCCGGTCAATAATAATGTAGGCAACAACACAAGTTAGAGGTCTTGATTAGTGAATCAAACTCCAACAACTTGCCATGCCAAAAAGAAGATGAGAAATGATCTTGTATTAATTTAGGTTCTTTGCATGATTTAGGAAGCAATCTATCCTTAATGCAAAGCCATTCACTTGATTCATGATCAAGATGAATTAGATTTGAATCAAGGAAGATTAAACCTCCCTAATCAATGCTAACCACCAATCTTTAACTCATTGATCAAAAAAAGAAAAAAAGAAGAAGGAGATGAAGAACTAAAGTGCATTAAATGAAATGGAATGAGATAATCAACAAGCTATGACCAAAGATAGAAAAAATCAAGGTCAAACAATAGAAAACAGAAGCAAAATGAAGATTAGAAGTCAAGAAACAAATAAAAATATTTTTGGCATTTTAATATTTAAAAATAAACTTGAATTAAAATAATAAAGAAAGGTCAAACTTCAAACTCACTTCACATCAACTTTGAAAAGTCCAAGTGAATTATCCCAAGTTTAACAAGGTCAAACAAAGTTTGACAAAAAATTTCAGCATTTTTAGAAGTCAGAAATTATTTTAAATCAATTAAAAATGCATAAAAATAACCTAATTGAACTAAAATCTCAAATAAATCTCAAATCAATTAATAAATTGATGAGAATATTTTTTATAGATCTATCATCATTCAAAGAGGTCGAAAAAATATTTTTGTATTTTTTGAGTATCAAAAACTATTTAAAATGAATTAAAAATGACCAGAAAAGAGAAAATTCATGAAAAATATCAAATGATAAAATAAAAAATATTAAAAATCATTTTTAGAAACTAGAAATTAAAAGAGAAATAATTCAATTGGTCCCATAATTTTTGGACCAATAACGAGAGAGATATGAATTTTAGAAATAAAATGGAATTAAAAGAAATAAAAGAAATTAAAATCAGAAAATAAAAAAAGGAAAAAGCGTGAGCCATTGGATCTGAGCTCATTGATTGAGCTGGCAAATCCAAGAGTCCACAAGCGCGCGCCTAACGCGTTCCTCAGCCAATGCATCACATGTGGCATTATTGCAAGTCATAACAAGGCACGGCTGAGATTCAATCTGGGAAATGAAATGGAAGGTTGTGATTGAATCTGGAGAACAGACGGTGACCAGCACCACCGTCTTCTCCGGCCAACTCCGGTGAAGGTCAAAAATTACAGAGAAACAAATGTGCACCAAAATGCACGATCCAAGTACCAAACGAAAGGTGGAGTGATGTACATCACTCCTGTCCCAACCAATTCAGCTCTAGGCTTCCATAACAAGAGCAATCAGAGCTTGAATTTTGTGGTGTCCAACTGGAACTTGATGGATTTCAACAATTCAAAGCTCAAAATGATTGCCTCTATGAAGAGGACTTCAGACAACACAACAATAACAAGAAACAAGCAATGTACAATGAGATTCGAAGAAATCAAAATCTGAAGTAAACCTCTGAAATGGAGAATTTGAGAGCACGATTTCTTGATGCTTAAGCTTGCAGTGTGATCTATGGATGAAGGTGAAGAGGTCTAGGAACTTTTATATCTAAGAAAACAGTCGAGGAAACTGAATTCTAGATCTGAAATTTTGAGAGAAAAGAGAGAGTTCCTTTGGTGTGAGGGTGAGATTTCAGTTGCACAACATGTAGGGCGCCTTAAGGTTGAGAAATTATGAAGCCAAGGCCTTGTATTTATAGATGAAGGGAGCTGCAAGCATGATCAAAATCGTGTGCATGGGAGAAGAGGGCCTCCATGCATGGGCCTGTATAGGCGCATGGAGGGACCAATTCTGATTGGAATGGCAAGATTATATCATAATTAGATGGAATGGACGTGCGGAAGTAATGTAATGAGCTCATGCATGGCAATTGAAATGATTTTCACAAAATGCACTATTACATTGAAGCCTTCGAGAATGCCATGTCCAAAATCCAAATGCAACATTATGAGTAATGGTTGGAAAGCTTATTGCATAAGGAACAAATGTCATGTTGATCAAAACTTCATTTGGGCCTTGGAAATTAATGAAAATTGAACTTGAAGTGTAGGGTGCAAAACTTGCATATGTGAAATTTCCAAATTTGGCCAATGTTCAAGCCCTTCTGTCTCAATGATGCAAGCTCCAAATGACAAAATCTTCAACATGAAAGTTGTATATATTTTCAATTCAATCAATTTGGAATTAAATTTTGCGTCATTTGGATTTTTAATGAAGAAGTTATGGGCACTTGAAGTTGGACTTTTTCACATTTCAATGCATTTGGTCCAAATTGACCTATAATGTTTTGCATTATCACATGTATTTCTTTTGAGATTTTTCAATTTTTCTCAACATAACATTTGAAGTAGATACAATAATATTTCCAATGAATTAAGTCTCACCTCAAAACCATGAAAAATGAATGAGTTATGTTCTTGGGAAATTGACCCAAAATTAGGGTTTTAGTCAAAATGACCTATAATGTCTTGGAATGGATGATGACCTTCCAAGCTTCAAATCAAATTTTTATGAACATGAAAGTTGTTCATATTGTCCTTAAGAACATATTTTCTCTTGGGGTCATCTCCATTATACCAACACATAAAAAGTTAGGTCTCAGTGTATTTCAAAATAGTCAGATGAATTGACTGATCAACTTCTCAAGTCCAAAACTCATATCTTGATGAATGGATTATTAAGGACACTCAAATAAGTTCAAATATGCATGATATGATGAATTAAGGAACTTCCCTTTATTGCATTTGATCATGGGTTGAGGTTGCTTCATGAGCAAGGCACGGTTGATGAACAGATGAATTAGGGTTTCCTTGGGAAACAAGCCTCAAGCCCATTTGATTTGCTTTGATCAAAATGATGAATTGAGATACTTGGGAGGCATATTTGATGGATGAGAGCTATGGGAACCATTGCCATGTTTGCTTTCATCTCCTCTTGACTATATCATTGCACATAGGATCTCCTAGAAGCTTTTCACCTTGTGACTGCTCAAGCTACAAACAAGAGATGTTAGTGGCATATTTTTGTGCTTTTGGTTAGTGAATAAGATGAGAAAAGCAATAATATACAATTCAAGCATGCTTGGTGATCTCAAACCAACTCACAAGGCATCCCACCCCAAAGGCAAAGAGCCAAGATGCTTATGATCCTTGAGGCAATGCAAATGCAATGTAATGATGCCATAAGGGATCTTAGGGTCAAAATTAGGGTCTTACAGATGCCCCTATTTAAGGTCATTCTAGCCGGAGAAGTGAAGGTTAAAATCTTCGTCTCAACGAGGTAGAATGGGCTTAAATAATAACAAAGAGACGAATTTTGGTCCCTAAGAGACCTCATGATGCAAATGTATGTATGTAAAAGGTAATACTCTGTGGGGATATCTGTCCACAAAGAAGAAAAGAAATCTAGAGAAATTGACAATCCATATGAGTAATTCACTCCATGGGACAGAGACTCTGGGACTCTTATGGAGATAAGAAAGGAGATAAATTGCATGAGCAGGTCACGACTTAGAACTTGCTGAGACACGAGAGGAATTCCATGAAAATAAATCAATGGAAGGACTCGAGCTGACTCAAGGATGCATGTATCGGGGAAATAAGCCAATACAGCAAAACTATCCACAGAGGATACCTCAGATGAAAATCGGACTCAGATGGGGAAAATCCACTAAGGGAGTTCAATTGGGAATGTCCAAACAGGACACATATGAGGAAACAACAGGGTGAGGTATTACCGGTTACTGAGTAATAAGCTCAAGGAGACATGTGATCAAAACACCGGTATGAGGGTGAGAGAATGACACGCTCGGGGAAAATGGATATCTAACACCGGTATAAGGGTGAGAGATATCAAACATCCAAAACCATCTGAGGAGGACCTAAAAAGGTATATCTCGACTCAGGAAATCTAACTCCACAGGGGATAAAAGTCATAATAGGGAGCAGAAGGAAGGAACACCAAGGATACCGGTTACTGGGCATATAATAGGTGACCGACCAAGCGTGAATTGGGGAATATTTCCAAGACACTCATCGTCCAAAAGAGGGCTAAAGGCAAACTCGATTACAGGACGGACATTCGACTCCGCAAAAAGGGGATACGAATCTTACTCGACTTGGGAAGAGCAAAAGACTTCGACCAAAGAGTGCATGAGATATATTATCTAATACCGTCAGAACGTAGATAACACACTCGCATGGAAGATTATCCACAACCGGTTACTGGGTTAATAAAGGATAAATCGACCGAAAGAAAAGGGCATCGGGATACCAAATACTAGGTATAAAAATGATGACCAAATCAAAGGGAGAAACAATCATTACCGACAAAAGGTAAATGACAGATGACCCGTTGGGGATACATTGACAAAGACAATGATCTAGGAGATATATCACCGGTTACTGGGAGATATACTCAAAAAAGGGTGAAGGATTATTAATACCGAATATTGGGTAAAGATAACCGTCAAAGAAGGGATTACATCTACCAATATTGGGTAGAAAACCACGGAAGAGTAACCGTCATTGGTTAGGACGAACAAAATAAGGTTAACTCTGCAAAGGGATAAAATAGGGTTTACAACTACCGGTATAAGGGTAGAAAACCACAGACTCCGCTGGGAAAAAATGGATAACTAGATGGTTAATGAGCAATCATTCATCTAGACTACGGGGAAGTGCAAGGAAAATCGCAAAAAGCCAACCTAGGAACAAACTAGAGAGGCACGATGAAACAAGACTCATCCCTATGAGGATATAACTCAGGGGGGAACTCCATCCCAATATATGTGTTGGGAGGAAACAGAAACAACCATCATCCACGAGGACATAACTCAGTGGGGAATCTGGAAGGAAGGATAAACACTTTCTGCTTATGGGGATAAATCTACATGGGGAGATCAGACACAAACATCTGCTTGGGAAATATATTACCAACTAGCAGGAGATAACAATCAAAGATATATGACAAAGAATGCAACATGAATATCTGAATGTTAAAATTATATGCATATATGCGTGGTTTATGTATGATGAATGCTAACAAAATAGACATATTTAAAACAAACAGGTCTCAGATCGATGAAAAAGCATCTGGTACTACATCTCAAGAGAGAAAGTCGGGCCCAGTGGAGAACATCCAATCTGATGGGGGCAAGAGATACCAAGAAACACAGATCTCTGTAGGGGAATGAGCATCGGCCATTCCGGCGGGGACAAGATCACATAGATAAAATCCGTCGCAGAAGAAACTCCACTGGGAAATTATCAAAGGGATGGATGGATCTCTGTGGGGAACAACCACCAATCAGAAGCTTCCAAGGTCACCACCATATATTGCACTACCAAAGAGATCACATCTGCTGAGGAGGAAAGATTAATACTCTGCTGAATGAAAGAGAGATGAATATCTTTACCCACTACTCTGCTCTAGAGGAAAACCACAAAAGGCTCCGGAGGAAGAGGATACAAACATGTTGGGAATATGAACAAATGTCTTACCCTGTTGGGAATCATACCATTTTTGGGAGAGCACTGAAGACATCCCAAGTATCCTTTCATCATTGTGAATGTTCACTTTGTTTAAAAATAAGTTATGGAAAAATTTATTTATTTAAACAATAATATTTCTCAATTAAAACATGCAAAACATTTGTTGAATAAAAACAAATAATAGTGCAAATAATTGGATAAACGCTCAAATTTATTTGATGGAATGGTAGTCTGCAAATGGAGAGACTCCATGGATCTTTACAAATTTGAAAATGGTGATATATATTGGAAAAGGGCTACATTGAACATAATGATCATTTCTCCACCAACTCTGAATCCAGTGTATCTGAAGCTTCAGTTGACGATGACTGAGCAAGAATCTCTGACGGATGACAGTTTGTGGAACAAAGTCTTGTCAGGATGCAGCTACTTGCCAAATCCCTAATTTTGCCTAGATTTCCCCAGGGTGAGGTACTCAATCTAGCGGGATACATATTCATTTTTTCATGTCTCTAACTTTTGCCTAGATCTCCCTTTCGGGTTTTCAATCCACCAAGACGCTCATTTTTGCCTAAGCCGCCCTTTCGGGTTTTCAACTTAGCGAGCTATTCTTTTTTTTTAGGCGAAGTATTTCTTGACTGCATCTGAATTCACAGGACGAGTGAAAACCTCCCCATCCATAGTTGTAAGTATCAAAGCACCGCCTGAAAAGGCTCTCTTAACAACATATGGACCTTCATAGTTTGGAGTCCACTTGCCCCTGGAATCGGGCGTGAAAGACAAAACTTTCTTGAGCACAAGGTCACCTTCTCGGAACACACGAGGTTTGACCTTCTTATCAAAGGCTTTCTTCATCCTTTGCTGATATAACTGACCATGGCACATGGCAGTTAATCTCTTCTCTTCTATCAAATTCAGTTGGTCATAACGATTCTGAACCCATTCAGCATCAGTCAACTTGGCTTCCATCAAGACTCTCATTGATGGGATCTCCACCTCTACTGGGAGCACAACCTCCATGCCATAAACAAGAGAGAAAGGGGTTTCCCCTGCTGAAGTGCGGACAGATGTACGGAATGTTATTTCTTCCCCATGGCCCTTCTCCATGTGGGGAATTGATATGATTGGGATGATTGAGCCCAAAGCTTCAAATGGACATCATTTAATTTTAGTGGCAATTGACTACTTCACAAAATGGGTTGAAGCGGCATCATATGCGAATGTAACCAAGCAAGTTGTTGTAATGTTTATCAAGAATCAGATCATATGTCGTTATGGTGTGCCAAGTAAGATCATTAGAAGTCAAGAAACAAATAAAAATATTTTTGGCATTTTAATATTTAAAAATAAACTTGAATTAAAATAATAAAGAAAGGTCAAACATCAGACTCACTTCAAATCAACTTTGAAAAGTCCAAGTGAATTATCCCAAGTTCAACAAGGTCAAACAAAGTTTGACAAAAAAATTCAGCATTTTTAGAAGTCAGAAACTATTTTAAATCAATTAAAAATGCATAAAAATAACCTAATTGAACTAAAATCTCAAATAAATCTCAAATAAATTAATAAATTGATGAGAATATTTTTCATAGATCTATCATCATTCAAAGAGGTCGAAAAAATATTTTTGTATTTTTTGAGTATCAAAAACTATTTAAAATAAATTTAAAATGACCAGAAAAGAGAAAATTCATGAAAAATATCAAATGATAAAATAAAAAATATTAAAAATCATTTTTAGAAACTAGAAATTAAAAGAGAAATAATTCAATTGGTCCCATAATTTTTGGACCAATAACGAGAGAGATATGAATTTTAGAAATAAAATGGAATTAAAAGAAATAAAAGAAATTAAAATCAGAAAATAAAAAAAGGAAAAAGCGTGAGCCATTGGATCTGAGCTCAATGATTGAGCTGGCAAATCCAAGAGTCCACAAGCGCGCGCCTAACGTGTTCCTCAGCCAATGCATCACATGTGGCATTATTGCAAGTCATAACAAGGCACGGCTGAGATTCAATCTGGGAAATGAAATGGAAGGTTGTGATTGAATCTGGAGAACAGACGGTGACCAGCACCACCGTCTTCTCCGGCCAACTCCGGTGAAGGTCAAAAATTACAGAGAAACAAATGTGCACCAAAATGCGCGATACAGGTACCAAACGAAAGGTGGAGTGATGTACATCACTCCTGTACCAACCAATTCATCTATAGGCTTCCATAGCAAGGGCAATCAGAGCTTGAATTTTGTGGTGTCCAACTTGAACTTGATGGATTTCAACAATTCAAAGCTGAAAATGATTGCCTCTATGAAGAGGACTTCAGACAACACAACAATAACAAGAAACAAGCAATGTACAATGAGATTCGAAGAAATCAAAATCTGAAGTAAACCTCTGAAATGGAGAATTTGAGAGCACGATTTCTTGATGCTTAAGCTTGCAGTGTGATTTATGGATGAAGGTGAAGAGGTCTAGGAACTTTTATATCTAAGAAAACAGTCGAGGAAACTGAATTCTAGATCTGAAATTTTGAGAGGAAAGAGAGAGTTCCTTTGGTGTGAGGGTGAGATTTCAGTTGCACAACATGTAGGGCGCCTTAAGGTTGAGAAATTATGAAGCCAAGGCCTTGTATTTATAGATGAAGGGAGCTGCAAGCATGATCAAAATCGTGTGCATGGGAGAAGAGGGCCTCCATGCATGGGCCTGTACAGGCGCATGGAGGGACCAATTCTGATTGGAATGGCAAGATTATATCATAATTAGATGGAATGGACGTGCAGAAGTAATGTAATGAGCTCATGCATGGCAATTGAAATGATTTTCACAAAATGCACTATTACATTGAAGCCTTTGAGAATGCCATGTCCAAAATCCAAATGCAACCTTATGAGTAATGGTTGGAAAGCTTATTGCATAAGGAACAAATGTCATGTTGATCAAAACTTCATTTGGGCCTTGGAAATTAATGAAAATTGAACTTGAAGTGTAGGGTGCAAAACATGCATATGTGAAATTTCCAAATTTGGCCAATGTTCAAGCCCTTCTGTCTCAATGATGCAAGCTCTAAATGACAAAATCTTCAACATGAAAGTTGTATAGCTTCAGTTGACGATGACTGAGCAAGAATCTCTGACGGATGACAGTTTGTGGATCAAAGTCTTGTCAGGATGCAGCTACTTGCCAAATCCCTAATTTTGCCTAGATTTCCCCAGGGTGAGGTACTCAATCTAGCGGGATACATATTCATTTTTTCATGTCTCTAACTTTTGCCTAGATCGCCCTTTCGGGTTTTCAATCCACCAAGACGCTCATTTTTGCCTAAGCCGCCCTTTCGGGTTTTCAACTTAGCGAGCTATTCTTTTTTTTTAGGCGAAGTATTTCTTGACTGCATCTGAATTCACAGGACGAGTGAAAACCTCCCCATCCATAGTTGTAAGTATCAAAGCACCGCCTGAAAAGGCTCTCTTAACAACATATGGACCTTCATAGTTTGGAGTCCACTTGCCCCTGGAATCGGGCGTGAAAGACAAAACTTTCTTGAGCACAAGGTCACCTTCTCGGAACACACGAGGTTTGACCTTCTTATCAAAGGCTTTCTTCATCCTTTGCTGATATAACTGACCATGGCACATGGCAGTTAATCTCTTCTCTTCTATCAAATTCAGTTGGTCATAACGATTCTGAACCCATTCAGCATCAGTCAACTTGGCTTCCATCAAGACTCTCATTGATGGGATCTCCACCTCTACTGGGAGCACAACCTCCATGCCATAAACAAGAGAGAAAGGGGTTGCCCTTGCTGAAGTGCGGACAGATGTAAGAAATCCATGTAAGGCAAATGGCAGCATCTCATGCCAATCCTTGTACGTAACAACCATCTTCTGGATAATCTTCTTGATATTCTTATTAGCAGCTTCAACTGCCCCATTCATCTTGGGTCTATAAGGGGAAGAATTATGATGTGCTATCTTGAACTCGCTACACAGCTCTTTCATCATCTTGTTGTTCAAGTTAGATCCATTATCAGTAATGATCTTATCCGGCACACCATAACGGTATATGAGTTGATTCTTGATAAACTTCACAACCACCTGCCTGGTCACATTTGCATACGACGCCGCTTCAACCCACTTGGTGAAGTAATCAATTGCTACAAGAATAAATCTGTGACCATTAGATGCTTTCGGCTCTATCATGCCAATCATGTCAATTCCCCAAATAGAGAAAGGCCATGGTGATAAGATCACATTCAGAAGTGTCGGGGGAATATGAATCTTATCCGCATAAATCTGACACTTATGGCATTTCTTCACATATTTGCAGCAGTCAGACTCCATTGTCAGCCAATAGTAGCCTGCTCTCAACATCTTTCTAGCCATAGCATGTCCATTGGAATGAGTACCAAATGAACCCTCATGGACCTCAGTCATTAACAGGTCTACTTCGTGTCTATCCACGCATCTTTGCAGAACCATGTCAAAGTTTCTTTTGTAAAGCACATCGCCATAGAGGTAGAAACTGCCAGATAATCTCCTCAAAGTATTTCTATCTTTCACAGATGCCCCTGGCGGGTAAATCTGGCTCTGAAGAAAGCACTTGATATCATAATACCATGGCTTATCATCTTGCACCTCCTCTACTGTAAATACATGAGCTGGTCTGTCCAAACGCATCACAGTGATATTGGGAACTTCATTCTAAAGTCTAACCACGATCATTGAAGCAAGTGTAGCAAGAGCATCTGCCATCCGATTCTCATCTCGAGGAATATGGTGGAAGTCAACCTCAGTAAAAAATGTTGAAATCCTCCTCGCATAATCTCTATATGGTATGAGGCCATGCTGATTCGTCTCCTGTAACAACCCAATTTTAGTATTTATTTCTTATATTATTATTATTATATTTTATTTTATTTATTTGAAGTGGTAATTAATTAATTGGTTGTTAGGTAGTATAATAATTGATTATATTAATTGATTTGATGTGTTAATTAATTATTTAGTTGATATGAGATATAATTAAATAATTATATTAATTAACTTAGAGTGTATATTGTGTTGGTTTAATTTATTTGAACTAAATAGAGATATTATAATACTATGTCTTATTGGGCCTAATAATTAAAATTAGAAGTATCATTCCTGAAGCCCAAATATAATAATATAAATAGTAAGAGGTGAGGAGAGTGAGAAGTAGGATTCATTTGATCATTAACGGCAACAGAGAAAGAAAAGAGGAAAGTAAGGAGAAGAGGGGAAGAACAAGAGAGAAGCTAAGGTTTCCGAAAATTGAAGAGGTAAGGGGGGAATCCTTATTATTATGGCTTAGTATGATTGGGTCAATGGGTAGAAACATGTTTAGGTTGAAATCCCTAATTTTCATGGTTTTGGAATTGTTAGGTTTTGATGAGTATTCTTGATTTGGGATGATTTGATTGTGTTAAAACTGCAAATTAATGTTATATACTTAGAGTATTGTATGAGTTATAATTTTCTGAACGTGTGGCTTTTTACGGAATCGAAATCGGAGATCCGGAAGTCCTCCAACGATGAAAAATGCAGAAAATTATGCATTCTGTTTTATGTTAACCGGTTACCCACCGAGCGTTAACCGGTTACTTGCTTGAAAATATGCGCAGGAAATTGATTTTGTTTTATGTTAACCGGTTACTCACCGAGCGTTAACTGGTTACCACTGTTGAAAAATGAAAAATTGAGATTTTAAAAGTTGTAGTCATTTTGAAATGCAATCTATACGTGCGTAGTTGATAATTAGCCTATATTTGTGAATGATATATTGTTATGAATGTGTATATGTACCATTGGTGGATAATTCATAGAGTTGAATTATGGTGATATATGGAATCTTAAGATGGTAGAGATGATCTTAATTGCATATGTGTTGGTATTTACACATTCATTCATGGCATGGTCGACTTCATGGTGGAAGCGGTGAAACTGTGGGTTCACATAGACGTTGATCCTTAATTGGAAATAGGCGTAGCAGACGTTGATCCTTAATTGGAAATAGACGTAGTGGCTTGGATTCTAGATATTGAATCGGAAAGTGGTGAAACTGTGGGTTCACATAGACGTTGATCCTTAATTGGAAATAGGCGTAGTGGCTTTGATCTTGTCCGGATCGGAAGCGTGGCTTGGATTCTAGATATTAAATCGGAAAGCGGTGAAATAATGGGTTCACATTGCGGTACCACATGCATAGAGTCACATGTCTTGCATTGAGTCACAGTAGAGTTATGTGATAATTGGGTGTATGCATTGATGTGATTGTGATGTGTGTATGAGATATGGTAATTGAATTTGGTGATGTTTGGATACATAACTTGGCAAAATATGTGATTGTGTGATAATTGTAGTTATGTGTATATGTGGGAATATAGTATTGAATTTTAATATTGTACTCCTTGAGTTTTGGATGGATGCTTGAAACATGTGAAATAAATATTGGTTAGTATTATTTACATGGTTATACAAGGTGTGATGAATTTTGTTAATTGTTGATTTAATCATTGTGCCTTATTAAACTTATTCATAATGATTTGAATTCTCACCCTTTCTGTTTGAATGTTGCCTTTACATGGGCATCGTGCAGATACTCAAGAGTAGTATTGCTGAAGTTGGTGGAAGGTAGCTCATTCGAGATTTAGCCGGAGAGTTTCCGTGCTTTGTTTTAGAGACTAGGTAGTGAGTCAATGCTCTGGTCATGTAACACGGGGTAGATTAGTAGTATTGAACTCATATATTATTTGGATATGCATTATGTTATTACTTGTTAACAGGTTTAATTGCAATTTACCGTTTGAGAGGCCATAGTGCCATATAATCTGGATATGGTTTTATTTTATCTTGAGGAGATTATTGAGAGATGATCATGGTATGGGACATGAATCATTTTATGAAATGCATGAATATTCATTATTTTCCGCTGCGAACGCATATTCGTGAATATTCATGATAATTGAAATGTGTTATTTTAAATGACCAGGTGTATTGTAAATTGATGATGAATGATGTGTGGTTTTTGAAAGCTTTTAGTTTTTGAAAACGTCGATGCGACGCCCTTTTGTTTATATGCGTGCTTATTTACTCTGATTATATGTTAAGTATTTTGGGGTAGAAAAAAGGGTGTTGCATTAGTGGTATCAGAGCCTGGTTGGTCCGTCCGACCAGGTTGTTTAGTTATGTTTGTCCCCTAGTATGCGACATGTGTGTGAGAACACTGTCGATGCTTGTTTTATTTTCCATTTGTAGGTTGGGAAAGAAATAAGTGGGGGAGAAGCGTCTGCTTATCTTGGATGTTCCAATTGTATCGAGCTTGGACATTATGTTGTTGCATGCCAGAGTGCAGTGTTGGCTAGTTAACTGTTTTGGAGAAGACGGTTATTTTTACTGAGGTTGGTGCTACGGAAGATTGGTTTGTGTCTGCTAAGCAAGTTGAAGAATCGGTGCGAGGTGGTGCCGAGTTGTTTATGTTGTTGGCAACCTGGGATATTCTTGAGAAGAGGACGATTGAAGAACTGCCAATAGTTTGTGAGTTTGCGGAGGTATTTCCGGAAGATATAAGTGAATTACCGCCAGAACGTGAGGTTGAGTTTTCGATTGATTTAATCCCTGGAACTAGTCCTGTATCGATGGCTCCCTATAGAATGTCTGCTTCTGAGTTGAAAGAGTTGAAGAGTCAACTTGAAGACTTGCTCGAGAAGAGGTTTATTGTCCTAGTATGTCGCAGTGGGGTGCACCTGTTCTGTTCGTCAAGAAGAAAGAAGGTTCTATGAGATTATGTGTTGATTATAGACAACTGAACAAAGTGACGATTAAGAACAAGTATCCACTTCAGAGGATTGACGATCTGATGGATCAGCTGGTTGGAGCTTGTGTGTTTAGCAAAATTGATATGAGATCTGGGTATCATCAAATTCGTGTAAAGGCTGAGGATATTCAAAAGACTGCTTTTCGGACAAGGTACGGTCACTACGAGTACTCCGTGATGCCTTTTGGTGTGACTAATGCACCTGGTGTATTTATGGAGTATATGAATAGAATTTTTCATGATTATCTGGATAAGTTTGTTGTTGTGTTCATCGATGATATATTGATTTATTCCAAGAGTGAAGAGGATCATACCGAGCATTTGAAGGTTGTGTTATCGGTATTAAAAGAGAGGAAGTTGTTTGCTAAACTCTCTAAATGTGAGTTTTGGTTGAGTGAAGTAAGTTTTCTTGGACATGTGATTTCGAGTGGTGGTATTTCTGTGGATCCTACGAAGATTGAAGCTGTATCTCAATGGGAAGCTCCTAAGTCGGTTGCTGAGATTCGAAGTTTCCTTGGTTTGGCTGGTTATTATAGGAAGTTCATTAAAGGATTTTCTAAGTTGTCGTTACCGTTGACGCAGTTGACTAGGAAAGGTCAAGCTTTCATTTGGACTTCGCAGCGTGAAGCGAATTTCCAAGAGCTTAAGAGAAGATTGACTACGACTCCTATTTTTATTTTACCGGATCCGTTAGAAACTTTCGTTGTGTATTGTGATGCTTCTTTGTTGGACTTGGGATGTGTTTTGATGCAAAAAGGGCAAGTGGTAGCATATGCTTCAAGGCAACTTAAAGTTCATGAGAGGAATTATCCGACGCATGATTTAGAGTTGGTTGCCGTTGTGTTTGTGTTGAAGCTTTAGAGACATTATTGGTTTGGATATAGATTTGATGTGTTTAGTGATCACAAGAGTTTGAAGTACTTGTTCGATCAGAATGAATTGAATATGAGGCAAAGGAGATGGTTGGAATTCTTGAAAGATTATGATTTTGGTTTGAATTATCATCCTGGAAAGGCAAATGTTGTAGCCGATGCATTGAGTAGGAAGTCATTGCACATGTTTATGTTGATGATTCGAGAGTTTGAATTGTTGGAGCAATTTAGAGATTTGAGTTTGGTTTGTGAAGCGACGCCTTCGTGTGTTAAGCTTGGTATGTTGAAGCTTACGTGTGGCATTCTTGACGAGATTAGAGAAGGTCAAAAGTCAGATTTGAAATTAGTCAATGTTATGACATTGATTAATCAGGACAAAGGTGGTGACTTTCGGATTGATGAGAATGGTATCATGAGGTGTCGTGATCGAGTTTGTGTTCCGGATGTTACGGATTTGAGAAAGAGGATTCTTGAGGAAGGGCATAGAAGTGGTGTGAGTATTCATCCTGGTGCTACTAAAATGTATCAAGACTTGAGAAAGATGTTTTGGTGGCAAGGTATGAAGAAGGATGTAGCAGAATTTGTGTATTCATGTTTGACTTGTCAAAAGTCAAAGATTGAACATCAAAAGTCGTCTGGTTTGATGCAACCGTTATCTATTCCCGAGTGGAAGTGGGATAGTATCTCTATGGATTTTGTTTTGGGCTTGCCGAGGACAATGAGTAATTGTGAGGCGATTTGGGTCGTTGTGGACAGGTTGACGAAATGTGCTCATTTTATTCCGATGAGGATGGATTATTCGATGGAGAGACTTGCTAAGTTATACATCGAAAGGATTGTGTGTTTGCATGGCATTCCGTCGAGCATTGTTTCGGATAGAGATCCGAGGTTCACTTCGAGATTTTGGGAAGGTTTGCAAAGTGCTTTGGGTACGAAGTTGCGTTTGAGTTCGGCATATCATCCGCAAACTGATGGTCAAACGGAAAGGACTATTCAGTCACTTGAAGATCTTTTGAGGTCTTGTGTTTTGGAACAAGGAGGAAATTGGGATAGTTTCTTGCCTTTGATCGAGTTTATGTATAACAACAGTTTCCATTCGAGTATTGGAATGGCACCTTTTGAGGCTCTTTATGGTAGAAGGTGTAGAACTCCTTTGTGTTGGTACGAATCGGGAGAGAGTGTTGTGGTTGGACCCGAGTTGATTCAACAGACTACGCATAAGATTAAGATGATCCAAGAGAAGATGAAGGCTTCTTAGAGTCTTCAAAAGAGTTATCATGATAAGAGGAGGAAGGATCTTGAGTTCGAGAAAGATGAGCATGTGTTTCTTCGAGTTACGCTAATAACGGGTGTTGGTAGAGCTTTGAAGTCACGTAAGTTGACGCCGCGTTTCATTGGTCCTTATCAGATTTCCGAGAGGGTAGGTGAAGTGGCATATCGGATTGCATTACCACCGTCACTTTCTAATCTTCATGATGTGTTCCATGTGTCTAAATTGAGGAGGTATATTGCGGATCCATCGCATGTTGTTCCGTTAGATGATGTTCAAGTGCGGGATAATTTGACGGTTGATACACCACCTATGCGAATTGAAGATCGAGAAGTGAAGAAGCTTCGTGGTAAGGAGATTGCTTTGGTGAAAGTGATATGCGGCGGAGCCTCCAATGGCAATATTACTTGGGAACTCGAGGATAAGATGAAGGAATCGTATCCGAAGTTGTTTGTTTGAGGTATTTTCGAGGCCGAAAATCTTTTAAGTGGGGGAGAGTTGTAACAACCCAATTTTAGTATTTATTTCTTATATTATTATTATTATATTTTATTTTATTTATTTGAAGTGGTAATTAATTAATTGGTTGTTAGGTAGTATAATAATTGATTTGATGTGTTAATTAATTATTTAGTTGATATGAGATATAATTAAATAATTATATTAATTAACTTAGAGTGTATGTTGTGTTGGTTTAATTTATTTGAACTAAATAGAGATATCATAATACTATGTCTTATTGGGCCTAATAATTAAAATTAGAAGTATCATTCCTTAAGCCCAAATATAATAATATAAATAGTAAGAGGTGAGGAGAGTGAGAAGTAGGATTCATTTGATCATTAACGGCAACAGAGAAAGAAAAGAGGAAAAGTAAGGAGAAGAGGGGAAGAACAAGAGAGAAGCTAAGGTTTCCAAAAAATTGAAGAGGTGAGGGGGGAATCCTTATTATTATGGGTTAGTATGATTTGGTCAATGGGTAGAAACATGTTTAGGTTGAAATCCCTAATTTTCATGGTTTTGGAATTGTTAGGTTTTGATGAGTATTATTGATTTGGGATGATTTGATTGTGTTAAAACTGCAAATTAATATTATATACTTAGAGTATTGTATGAGTTATAATTTTCTGAACGTGTGACTTTTTACGGAATCGAAATCGGAGGTCCGGAAGTCCTCCAACGATGAAAAATGCAGAAAATTCTGCAATCTATTTTATATTAACCGGTTACCCACCGAGCGTTAACCGGTTACTTGCTTGAAAATCTGCGCAGGAAATTGATTTTGTTTTATGTTAACCGGTTACTCGCCGAGCGTTAACCGGTTACCACTGTTGAAAAATGAAAAATTGAGATTTTAAAAGTTGTAGTCATTTTGAAATGCAATCTAAGCATGCGTAGTTGATAATTGGCCTATATTTGTGAATGATATATTGTTATGAATGTGTATATGTACCATTGGTGGATAATTCATAGAGTTAAATTATGGTGAAATGTGGAATGTTAAGATGGTAGAGATGATCTTAATTGCATATGTGTTGGTATTTGCACATTCATTCATGGCATGGTCGGCTTCATGGTGGAAGCGGTGAAACTGTGGGTTCACATAGACATTGATCCTTAATTGGAAATAGCGTAGTAGACGTTGATCCTTAATTGGAAATAGACGTAGTGGCTTGGATTCTAGCTATTGAATCGGAAAGCGGTGAAACTGTGGGTTCACATAGACGTTGATCCTTAATTGGAAATAGGTGTAGTGGCTTTGATCTTGTCCGAATCGGAAGCGTGGCTTGGATCTAGATATTGAATCGGAAAGCGGTGAAACGATGGGTTCACATTGCGGTACCACATGCATAGAGTCACATGTATTGCATTGAGTCACAGTAGAGTTATGTGATAATTGGGTGTATGCATTGATGTGATTGTGATGTGTGTATGAGATATGGTAATTGAATTTGATGATGTTTGGATACATAACTTAGCAAAATATGTGATTGTGTGATAATTGTATTTATTTATATATGTGGGAATATAGTATTGAATTTTAATATTGTACTCCTTCAGTTTTGGATGGATGCTTGAAACATGTGAAATAAATATTGGTTAGTATTATTTACATGGTTATACAAGGTGTGATGAATTCCGTTAATTGTTGATTTAATCATTGTGCCTTATTATACTTATTCATAATGATTTGAATTCTCACCCTTTCTGTTTGAATGTTGCCTTTACATGGGCATCGTGCAGATACTCAAGAGTAGTATTGCTGAAGTAGGTGGAAGGTAGCTCATTCGAGATTTAGCCAGAGAGTTTTTGTGCTTTGTTTTAGAGACTAGGTAGTGAGTCAATGCTCTGGTCATGTAACACGGGGTAGATTAGTAGTATTGAACTTATATCTTATTTGGATATGCATTATGTTATTACTTGTGAACAGGTTTAATTGCAATTTGCCGTTTGAGAGGCCATAGTGCCAAATAATCTGGATATGGTTTTATTTTATCTTGAGAAGATTATTGAGAGATGATCATGGTATGGGACATGAATCATTTTATGAAATGCATGAATATTCATTATTTTCTGCTGTGAACGCATATTCGTGAATATTCATGATAATTGAAATGTGTTATTTTAAAGGACCAGGTGTATTGTATATTGATGATGAATGATGTGTGGTTTTTGAAAGCTTTTAGTTTTTGAAAACGTCGATGTGATGCCCTTTTGTTTATATGCGTGCTTATTTACTCTGATTATATGTTAAGTATTTTAGGGTAGAAAAAGGGGTGTTACATCTCCCATTCACCCTTAATCTGATTAACAACAAGGGCCGAATCACCATATACATCAAGATGTTTGATCCTAAGATCAATACATTCTTCCAATCCCATAATACAGGTGTAAGACCCCAATTTTGTCCCTAAGATTCCTCATGGCATCATAACATTGCATTGCATAGCCTCAAGGATCATTGAGCATCTTGGCTCCCTTTCCCTTTGGGTAAGGATCTCTTGTAAGTGGTTTGAGATCACCAAGCATGCTTGAATTTTATATCATTTCTTTTCTTGTTTTATTTACTAACCAAAAGCACAAAAATATGTCATTAACATCTTTTGTTGTAGCTTAAGCAATCACTAGGTCAAGAGCTTCAATAAGATCCTTTGTGCAAGAGATGAGGTATTTTCTTGGGATGAGGATCACATGATTATTATAAGGATCTTACATGAGCTAGGGTTTCATTTTGAATCAATTTCCCCAAGTGGTAGAGGCTCAAGTTAATCAAGACACTTCAAGGTCATCTGAGGACCAAAAAGTCAACTGTGCAGTCAACTGAGGGCTATGAGGTGGGGAAATGAGTTGAGACACCTCAATCATGTTCAAATGAGGTCTATTCTTCATTCTAAACATCCATCTTGAAGATTCAAAAGGTCATGGCAAAAGTTACTAAAAATGGAAAATGACTTGTAATTCAAAGTTTCCACATTTGGCAAGTTTTTGGTCCATATTCAACTTGACTTGTCAATGTCGAAGAAGTTTCAAATGGATTTTTGGTGAACATGAAAGTTGTAGATCTTTGTCTCCCCTTTCCAAAAAGTCCTAATTCATGTCCATATGATGAATGGTTGAGAAGTTATGGTCATTTGATCACAAGGTGTGCATGGAAATTCAAAATGGCATAACTTTTGATACAATGCTCCAAATTGATTCATTCTTTTTGCAAAATGCTTCTCATGATCAAGGCATCTCAAAATGATCTCATTTGGCTCAATTGTGCAAAGGAATCATGACCAAGAGTTCACTAGTTCACACATGTGCAAATTGAAGCAATACTTCATTAGTCATTTTTGGCTTAAGGTGCAAGCAAATTACTCTTCAAAGCATGACCATTAGATGATTTTGAGTGGATTAGAAGCTCAACATGGGAGATTGCACGTGTAGTATGGCCTCATGAGCTCATTTTTCATTTTTGCAAATTGCTCCAATACTCACTAATCATGATCAACCAATGAAAAGTGTGATTAGCAATGTCGTTAGCATGGGATATAAAAGCTGAAACCCTAATCCTAACTGCCATAACAAGCATTTTCAGATCAAAATTGAAAAACTCCCTCCAATTTCTCTCTCTTCGAATTTGGATTTTCTTCACACAAACCACAAATATTCTTGTAGATTCTTGATCCTCATACTTCATTGATCAAGAATCATCCACTGTTTGTTGCAATTGAGCCAGAATTCGAGCAGATCAAGAACACTCTCATGGCAATGGAAGTTGGAAATTGAGGTGGATTCAAGTGGTTTCAATTGATCCTGTTTGCATAAAGCTTCAAGGCAAGTGTATAGGAGTGGATCTTGAGCATTAGAGCTTGAGAGAACACGATTTCAAGAAGCTCCAATTTCAGGTGAGTTGAAATTCGATCTCTCATTTTGCTGTTTTTTGATCATAGATGTGAAGATCGTGTTGCATAGGTTATGTACATATGTTTAGATTTGAATATGGTTGAGTATTGAGCATGATATGTGAACTGGAAGTTTAGATCTCAGAAATGTTCTTCTTCGATTTGCAAAATCCATGGGGAATTAGGAGATTTGGACTTGATATTTGGAACCTACATTGAAAGGCGGTTCGATTGATATAAGCCTTGGGGATTTCTGGAATTATTTTGGGCGGAGCCGCCGTGCAGCTGGCCGGAGAAGACGACCGGAGCTTAGCTCCGGCGTCTGCGTGTTATTTTAGGGTTTGCATGCGTGGGATCCATGTGGCTCATGCGTGGACGTTTGATTGGACACGGTTTCTTTGACCAAGCCATGCAAGCGCTGAATTGATGAGTGGGATTAGTGAAACGGTGCGTTTCACCGTTTGAATGAGAGCCTTTGATCTCCTGAGCGCGCCATATCCAATGGTTGATGTTTTTTCTGATTTATTTCAAATAATCTTTTCCCTCCATTTTCCATTTGGTTATTCAATTATTTTGCTCATTTTAGAAAATTCATAAAAAATGCAAAAATAGTCCAATTTAATCCCAATTTTTTTTCATAGTTTTATTTTGATCTCTACTATTTTTTGGTGCTGATTTCATGATTTGTTGATGGATGGATTTTTATTTGTGAATTTTTGAATGAACATTATGCTAATTTGATATGGTGCCTTCAATGCTTTGTGAAATTCTCTATGTTGAGCCATTTGATCCCCTCTTTTGCATACATGATCTTCACACATAATATGAATTTTTGGTCACTGGTTTGGAATTTTTCTCACATGTTATCATCACTTTTGACACATGGAGATAAATGTGACAATTTGTGTCACATTTTTGACATTGAATTGTTGCATTTTTGTTCATATACCATTTGAACCTTTCTGGAATTGATCTTTTGCATATTGATTGTTCATGACATGAGGAACTTGCATAAAAAATATCAAAGTCATTGCATGCATTTCTGATTTGATGTGAATTTTCTAAGTTGGAAGTTCATTTTGTGCACATTTTTTGTCCTTGCATGACATAGATCATTTGAGGCACTTGCTTTTTGATTTGATGCTGGTCCTTTTGAGGACATTTTGTGATGTGTTTGAAGGTGTGATGTGAAGAAGAATGGGTTCTGTTTTGGTCATTTGGTTGGGTTTTGAATTCATCTCTTATGCCTTTGTTTGTTGGTGTTTTGTTGTGTACATAAACTAACTCTGTCACTTGTTTCAGGTGTGGATACTCATTGATGATATTGTGGAATACAAAATGCATTGAGTACTGACCTATTGTTGTTTTGTAGGGTTTTAATTGATGTGGTGAACTCATGAGCTCATTTGAGTGCTATGGCACTTATGCATTGAATTGTAACTGTTAGTGGGTTTCACTATTTGTCTGTTGGTTTTATGACTGAAGTACTAATTGTTTAGTCCTTGTACATGTACCTTAGTTGCTTGCTTACTTTAGCTCTTGCTTGAGCTTAGGATTGTGGTTGACACACCACTCAGGTAGTTAGCTTCTTACTTCATGTAGTCTGAAGTCTTGTCACCTTTTTGGCAGGCATTTTGGTGGCAAGTCCTCCTTCAGAGGCTCTGTTTGTGTTTGTTTAAGTTTGTGCTCAAAGACCTCCAAGATGAGGCATGTGTTATTTGATAAGACCTCCAAGAGTTGAGGCAATTGACGGATAAAAAGGATTAGTAGCCAATCCCCCGTTATTCAGTGTGTCGTTCTTTATGCTCGCACTACGTGCTGATGCTTCTGAACATGTACCCAAGATCTTTGTCCAGTGTCTGTCAAGTGGAATAGGATCCCACTTTCTGGATCCCCATGCTTTCTTTGTCATGAGCTCACCCTGGCCAGGGTTAAGAGCGTGAGGTCTCATCCTCATTACCATTTTGATCAGCTTCACCCTAACGTTCAATGTTAGTGGTTAAGAGCTACAGATTACCCATTACAGTTTGGCTTGTTTGTCGAGGTTGACATGACCCCTCTTGACTAAAGCCCACCCATTGTTTGAGCCTCTTGTATGTACATAGTGTGTGATGTTTGTTTACTTGTGAACTTTTTGATATGTGTGCTCTTGAACTAGGAGTTTCCATTTGAGCTTAATTGAAGGATCATTATCATGTTCATCTAAGTGGAAGATACAAGATGCATTGAGGATCTCTTATGAGACTTGTTTGATTGCTTATGCTTTGTGCTTGCTTATTCCAAAGGATGGGATCTACTTGGATCATCTGTATAATCTCAAGAGAGGAACTCCTAGTGTGGTTTCATTTCTTAACCCTCACCTTTTTGTTCTCTTTAGGACTTAACCCTTCTGCTTCATTTCTCCACTCTAACCCAAGCCAAAACACTTTTTGTGCAAACACTTGACTTTGTTTTCAACATTAGAAACCTAAGCCTTATGCTTTTGATTTTCAAACTTTCTTTTCATAACACTCATTTTGAATTGAATCTTTAAGTCAACTTTGACCATTTTTGTATATACTTCTAATTGGTAAATATAACCCATTCAAGTGTGCTTTTGTGGTTTCAATGATCACTTCTTAATCAAATTTTCCATAACCTTTAGCTATTAGGTTTGAGTTACCTTTGTGGTAGATGTAATACTCACCTTTATCCTTAGTGATGGATAATGAGTCTTCCATGCTTATTATAGGGTTAACCCCTCACTAGCATGTTGAAGCTATCCTCACATGGTGGACTTGTGGTTTTAGGTTGAGTTTTCTCCCTTTGATAACAAAAGACCTTAAGGCTTTTGGACCAATCAATCCACTCATTTGTTTTGAGATTTTTACCCCGAACTACGAGGTTTTGATCCTAATCTTTTTATAAGAGGGTACGTAGGCAATGGGTTTATCCATCCAAACACAAAATGTAAATAAACTTGTATATTCTTTTCTCGTCTCTTCAATCATGTTTGCACAAATAAAATTTTCACAAAAACAATAACCTTCACAAGTATGAAAAGGGCTCCCTAGGAGTACCTAGGATGTTTTGGGTGCCTAACACCTTCCCATTGCATAACCAACCCCCTTACCCAGATCTCTGTTTCTTTTACTAGTTTTGTTTGTAAAACTTTTAGGTTTTTGTTCGCTTTCTAACCATTCCTTTGGATAAATAGAAGTGCGGTGGCGACTCGACTTTGTATGATTTACCTTGGATTTAGTCAATATCTCTAATGGTAACGAATACCCCGCTGCAGAAAAGAGGCGACTCTGCTGGGGAGTCTCAACCCTAGTGGGTTTTGCCAACTTTTCATGCTTGTTGTATTATATTGTTTTGTGACATATTTTTGTGCAATTTGGGATTATTGTATTGTATGTAATGATTGATTTGCTTGATATTAATTCCTTGTATGCTTGGTGATCTTTGTGAGATGAGTTCTATACCCGAGCTCGAGTGCACTCAGGATGGGAGAATGGCATAGTCTTGTCGACTTGTGTGGAGTTATTCCTTAGCAAGTTGACTTGCAAGTCCATTCACTTGGTGGAGGTCATGTTGGGATCAATAATGTCACACAAGTAAGTTGTGGTTAGACATTACTCTTTCCAATATAGACCTTAGAAGCCAAGGACCTTAGTTTACCAAGCCCATCTTGGCCTATTTTTAGGACGTAGTGCGAAGGTCATTCAAATGTAAGATTTGATACGATTGTTACGCGATACTACACTCATAAGAGTCTCTCTTGAGAATATTTTTGGAATACGAGTAGTCGTTTCTCCGATAATATCCGAAGGATGGGATGATGACTATGGGAACCTCTTATAAAACATGTCTGGCAGGTTTAAACCCTAGTACATTCCCTGTGGGTGGTTCTTAACCGAGACTCCACGCTCGTGACTTGCAACAAACCCTTGATTCATGGTTGATCCGTTCATATATCCTTAATATCAATGGAACTTGGGTGTTGATAAGGTGTAAACCATAATCCACCAAAATGGATGATTGATATTAAGGATAATATGATCCATCCCATGACCTTTGTTTGGTGTGCTTTGCTTGATCCTTGAGTGTGATTGTTGCATTCATGCATTCATGCACTCATTCGCATCCATATCATCAATAATAAAAGAAATTTTCAAGGAACTTAAGGGGTTTATTTGCAAAATTTTCAGACATGGAAAGACAAAGAAGGAATACAAAGAAGTACAGCTTCAGGCAGCCAGATCTGAAAGAGTTAAGGAATCTGACATCCTATGTATTAGATCCCTTGGGTTTCAAAGCTCGTTTTGGGAAGCTTCTTCCTCTCTTGACTACTCAGGTGGATGAAGGTCTGATGAGCGTATTGGTGCAGTTTTATGATCCCTTGTACCATTGCTTCACGTTTTCGGACTTCCAGCTTTTGCCTACCCTCGAGGAGTATGCCTATCTCGTGGGTATACCTATTCTAGACCAGTTGTCGTTCAGTGGCTTGGAGAGTACTCCTACTTCTCAAGAGATAGCTGACATGTTGCACATAGATGAATCTCTGATTGGTGCTCATATGACTACCAAAGGTGGAATTCAAGGTCTCCCTTCTGAGTTCCTCATTGCTCAAGCTACTGTTTATGGGAAGGCCATGAGTGAGGACGCCTTTGAGGCCATATTTGTACTACTCATCTATGGGTTGGTATTGTTACCCAACATCGACAAGTTTGTGGATGTGAACGCTATTAGGATCTTCTCCGCTCT
The DNA here is from genome assembly GCF_024323335.1 of Lathyrus oleraceus. NCBI lineage: Eukaryota > Viridiplantae > Streptophyta > Magnoliopsida > Fabales > Fabaceae > Lathyrus > Lathyrus oleraceus. The sequence continues at coordinate 156,833,349 of NC_066581.1, forward strand.
TAATCCCGTTCCGACTCTGTTGGGTGATACCTATTTCTCTTTGCATATGAGGAATGCAAAGGGTGGTGGCGCCATTGTGTGCTGTTTGCCTCTGTTGTATAAGTGGTTTATTTCTCACTTACCTCAGATAGTCGCCTTCAAGGAGAACAAGGGATGTCTACGGTGGTCCACGAGACTTATGTCTTTCACTAATGATGATATCTCTTGGTATAACCGTGTATATGATGGTGTGCAGATTATCGACTCTTGTGGTGAATTCTCCAATGTGCCTCTTCTTGGTACATGTGGTGGGATTAACTACAACCCTGTTTTAGCACGTCGTCAGCTTGGGTTCCCCCTAAAGGATAAACCTAATAACATTCTGTTAGAGGGTGTGTTCTTTCAGGAGGGTAAAGATCCTCAAGGCTTGAAGGGCAGAATGGTTCGCGCTTGGCGCAAGGTTCATAAGAAAGGAAGGAAGGAGTTGGGTCCTAAGAATTGTGTCGCTTTGGAGCCTTACACTGCTTGGGTAAGGAAGAGAGCATCTGAGTATCTCATGCCTTACGAATATCCGAGACCTACACCTTTGGTTATGGCTAGACCTTCGACCCTCCCTAACCAAGGAGTAGAGGAGTTGAAAGACAAAGACCTATCACGTGCATGGATCTGTGAAAGGGAAGAGTTGCTTTAGCAGATTAAGGAGAAAGATGCTTTGATAGAGTTCCTCGAGCATCAGGTTATTGATGATCCTAATGATGCATGAACTTCTCTACTTCCCCAGTCTTCCATGTTTTGGAAGAGGAAGTACGACCGACTCGCCAAGGAAAAGGCAGATATGGAGTTAGCTTACGAGAGAGAGGTGAAGAAGCTTTGTGCATCTTATCTTCCTGTGTCCCGAGCATTAGATGATTGTTTCTAGGGATCCATAGGATGATTATTTTCCTTTCCTCTTGTATACGGTTGACAAATGTTGTACTTCTTTTTCCTGATATTATTTGATGAGATATTTCCATATGTGATAAACAGTTAATATTTCCAAAATTTGCAAATAAAACCCTAGAGTTCCTTTGAAATAAAAACAAATCATATGCACAAGCATTGCATGCATCATATGCATAAGCAGGTTTTGTTCCCGGTTTCTGGTCCTGTGGTCTAACTCTGTGCTCTTCATTTATTTTGAAGACAAGCTGACTCACCGGTACTACACTAGAGCCAACTCTTCAAGACTGATGGATCATCTAGAGCAAGAGAACCGTGAACTCAAAGAAGAAGTTGCCAGACTGAATGCTTTGATGGAATCATTCCTGGATGCCCAGAGCCAGTCCTCTCCAACACCTTCAACTCCTCCCCAGAGGACAATCATCTCTGAGATTGTTTCCTCAACTGTGCCTGCAGCCAGTGCACACTTTGTGCCGACAGCCATGCCAACCGGGTTTCCGTGGGGGATGCCTCCCAATTTCATGCCTGAGGGCCCTGCTCCGACTTTTGCTTCTATGCTGGCATCTAGCCCGGTCCTTGCTGTTCCTCCTCCTGTCGTGCATACCATGCCTAGGTTAGACGACACCATCTATCATTCTGAGCCGTCTGAGGGCCCAGATGTTCATGAGAAGATGGATCCTATGAATGGTCAATTTCTTGAGCTTCACAAGGAATTGAAAACTCTTAGAGGAAAGGATCTCTTCGGAAAGTCTGCTGCCGAATTATGCTTGGTTCCCAATGTGAAGATTCCTGTGAAATTCAAGGTCCCTGACTTTGAAAAATACAAGGGGAACACTTGCCCTCTCAGCCACCTGGTCATGTATGCCAGGAAGATGTCAACTCAGACTTATAATGACCAGTTGCTCATCCACTACTTTCAGAACAGTCTGTCCGGTGCCGCTCTGCGCTGGTATATGGGGCTGGATAGTGCGAACATCCGATCTTTCAACGATCTTGGCGAGGCCTTCGTCAAGCAATACAAGTATAATATGGATATGGCTCCCGATAGAGATCAGCTGAGGGCCATGTCCCAGAAGGACAAAGAAACATTAAAAGAGTACGCCCAAAGGTGGCGAGAGTTGGCAACACAGATCGTGCCTCCGCTAGAAGAGAAGGAAATGACCAAGATCTTTCTGAAGACCTTGAGTTCATTCTATTATGAGTGGATGATTGCTAGCGCTCCTTCTGACTTCACCGAGATGGTGAACATGGGGATGCGTCTAGAAGAAGGGGTTAGAGAAGGACGTCTAACCAAGGAAGAAGGCTCTTCTGCCAAACGTTATGGGGCGTTTGCGAAGAAGAAAGATGGAGAGGCACATGTCGTGACCTCCCATGTGAAACCTAGAAAACCCTCTGTGAGGAGGAAGACTGTGCATCCCGCCAGTAACCAGCACCAGGTGGCTCACATAGCACCTGTTTTCAGAGACAATCAACAGTATCAGCAGCATAGCAACAATCAACAATCACCTCAGCAATATCAGCAACAGCTCCGTCCGCAACAGCAGGCCTATCAGCCTCGAAACAGTAATCAAACCAGCACGAGTTACGAGAGGAAAAAGGTCACTTTTGATCCGATTCCGATGACATACGCAAAATTATATCCCTCTTTGATAGAGAGGAAGTCGATTACTCCGAGAGACCCACCAGCTATACCTGCTAACCCTTAGTGGTGGTATAAGCCTGAATTACATTGTGTATACCACTCTGGTGCTCCCGGCCACGACGTGGAAAATTTCTATCCTTTGAAGACCTAGGTTCAAGACCTTGTGAGGTGTGGCATCCTGTGTTTTGAGGACGTAGGTCCTAATGTGAAGAAGAACCCATTGCCCGAGCATGGGAAATCTGTTAACATGGTCCAGGGCTGCCCTGGCAAGTACAAAGTCAAATATGTCAGTCATATTCGACAATCTCTGGTCGAGTTGCACCGTTTGCTATGTGAGTACAGTCACTATGAGCACGACCATGATAGATGCCGAATCTGCCCTGTTAACCGATTGGGTTATCGCCAGGTGCGCAAAGATCTTCAGGAAATGCTGGATGAAGGAGTTATTGAGATCCTTCAGAATAGGAATGTTGACAAAGATGAGCCTGAGGTCAACGTAATTTCCCCAGTATTTCGGATACCCGAACCTGTTATCATTAACTACGATGGTAGCAAGCAGAAGGTTTCTCCTACCCTGATCATTAAGCATGCCGGTCCTGTACCGTATTCTTCTGAAAAAGCAATTCCCTTTCGTTATAATGTTGTTGATGTAGAAGATGGGAAAGAGGTGACTTTGCCATCCTCCTCTGTTGTGAATATTGCTGATGTAAGTGGTTTGACCCGCAGCGGTCGCGTGTTTTCAGCACCACCGAAGCCCCAGGCTAAGGCTGATTTTGTTGAACGCCCGATTGGGAATGCTGTGAGCACCCCGAATCCGGCACTTGTTGTTAAGCCCTCCTCTGTACTAAAAACTCCTACTTCTATTGGCCCTAGTGGCAATGTGAAAGAAGACTGTGATGAGATGCTGAAGCTCATCAAGAAGAGTGAGTACAATGTTGTAGACCAGCTTCTACAAACGCCATCCAAGATATCCGTGTTATCATTACTCCTGAATTCAGAACCGCATAGAGAGGCTCTGCAGAAAGTTTTGGATATGGCGTATGTAGATCATGATGTCACTATAGAACAGTTCGATAGCATTGTTACGAACATTACTGCTTGTAACAATTTGAGTTTTTGTGACTCTGATCTCCCTGAGGAGGGAAGAGACCACAACTTGGCTTTACACATACCCATGAATTGTAAACACGACGCCATGTCCAATGTGCTGGTGGACACTGGGTCATCCCTGAACGTATTTCCAAAGTCCACTCTCTCAAGACTGTCTTATCAAGGGCCTCCCATGAGGCAGAGTGGGGTTGTTGTGAAAGCTTTCCATGGGTCTCGAAAGACTGTGATTGGGGAAGTTGATCTCCCTATCAAGATTGGACCAAGTGATTTCCAAATTACCTTCCAAGTTATGGACATTCACCCATCGTATAGTTGTCTCCTAGGCAGACCATGGATTCACGAGGCTGGCGCCGTGACATCCACCCTACACCAAAAGCTGAAATTTGTGAAAAACAAGAAACTGATAGTGGTAGGGGGAGCAAAGGCTCTCCTGGTTAGCCACTTGTCTTCTTTCTCATACATAGATGCTAAGGATGAAGTTGGAACTCCTTTCCAAGCTTTATCTATAGCTGAGCCTATTGAGAAGAGAACTCCTTCATTTGCTTCCTATAGAGATGCGAAGTTGGCCATTGAGTGTGGTGCAACTGCTGGTTTAGGAAAAATGATTGAGCTGGAAGACAATAAGTCTCGGGCTGGCATTGGCTTTTCTTTTGGGGTCTTCAATGAGAAAGGATTGTTCAAGAGTGGAGGTTTTATCCATACTGGTCAGGAGGAAGAAATTGCTGCTGTCTTAGAAGAGGATGCAGAGGATTTCGACAATTTCATCATCCCTGGAGGGATCTGCAATAATTGGGTCGCTGTGGATATTCCTACAGTTGTCCACAAGTCACCGCAATGATCACTTTGTTTAAAAACCCTTCTCCCATGCCAAAAGGAGAAGTGATGACATTGTTGGCAACATAAATACAATGATATTTTCATTCAATAAATTCATGTTAAATGTTTGTTTTTCCAATTATTTTCCCTTTTTGCTTTTTGCATGAAATTGGTAATCACATAAAACCCTAAAAAAAAAGAATAAAATCAATCTCTTCATTTGCATAATGATTTGCCTTGTTTGATTTCTAAAAGATTTTCATATCCAAAATCATTATGCAGGTTGATTTCTAAACCCATTGAACATAATGATCCAACGCCATCTCCCAATTTTGAATTCCCTGTATTTAAGGCAGAGGAAGATGATGTTGAAGAGATTCCTGATGAGATTACCCGTTTACTTGAGCATGAAAAGAAGATCATTCAGCCGCATCTTGAGAATCTGGAAACAATCAACTTGGGGTCTGAAGACTGTGTGCGAGAAGTAAAGATTGGGGCACTCCTGGAAGAATCTGTTAAGAAGGGGTTGATTGAGTTGCTACGAGAATATGTCGACGTCTTTGCTTGGTCGTATGAAGACATGCCTGGTCTGGATACAGATATCGTGCAACATTTCCTGCCTTTGAAGCCTGAGTGCATGCCTGTGAAGCAGAAGCTCAGAAGAACTCATCTTGATATGGCAGTGAAAATCAAAGAACAAGTTCAGAAGAAAATTGATGCGGGGTTTCTGGTGACTTCTACATATCCTCAATGGGTGGCCAATATTGTGCCCGTGCCTAAGAAAGATGGAAAAGTCCGAATGTGTGTGGACTATAGAGACTTGAATAAAGCTAGTCCAAAAGATGATTTCCCTCTACCACATATTGATATGTTGGTAGACAATACAGCTAAATTCAATGTCTTCTCATTTATGGATGGATTTTCCGGATATAATCAGATCAAGATGGCACCCGAGGATATGGAGAAGACAATATTCATCACACCTTGGGGAACATTCTGTTATCGAGTGATGCCCTTCGGTTTGAAGAACGCCGGAGCCACGTATCAACGAGCTATGACCACCTTGTTCCATGATATGATGCACAAGGAGATTGAGGTATATGTTGATGATATGATTGCTAAGTCGAGAACGGAAGTTAAACATGTAGAGCACTTGTTGAAGCTTTTTCAGCGTTTGAGGAAGTACAAGCTTCGTCTGAATCCCAACAAGTGTACATTTGGAGTCCGTTCTGGAAAGTTATTGGGCTTTATTGTCAGCGAAAGAGGTATTGAGGTTGATCCTGCAAAGGTCAAAGCAATACAAGAGATGCTTGCGCCCAAAACTGAGAAGCAAGTCCGAGGTTTTCTTGGCCGCTTGAATTATATTTCCAGATTCATATCCCACATGACTGCCACATGTGCGTCGATATTCAAGCTCCTCCGGAAAGATCAGTCCCATGATTGGACCGAGGATTGCCAAAAAGCTTTCGATAGTATCAAAGAGTATCTGTCTGAACCTCCGATTTTGTCTCCACCTATAGAAGGAAGACCTTTGATCATGTATCTGAGAGTTCTTGAAGATTCGATGGGTTGTGTACTTAGTCAGCAAGATGAATCAGGAAAGAAAGAGTATGCTATTTACTACCTGAGTAAGAAGTTCACTGATTGTGAGTCTCGATACTCGATGCTTGCGAAGACATGTTGTGCTTTGGCTTGGGCCGCTAAGCGTTTATGCCAGTATATGATAAATCATACAACCTGGTTGATATCCAGAATGGATCCAATCAAGTATATATTTTAGAAGCCTGCTTTAACTGGGAGGATTGCCCGTTGGCAGATGTTGTTATCTGAGTATGATATTGAGTATCGAGCTCAGAAGACTATTAAAGGTAGTATCTTAGCTGACCACTTGGCACACCAACCGATTGAGGATTATCAGTCAGTTCAGTATGACTTCCCAGATGAGGAGATTCTGTATTTAAAGATGAAAGATTGTGATGAGCCTACACTCGATGAAGGGCCAGAGCCTGGTTCCAGATGGAGTATGGTATTTGATGGCGCTGTAAATCAGTACGGAAATGGTATTGGGGCAGTAATTATTACTCCTCAGGGCACACATATTCCTTTTACAGCAAGGCTAACTTTCAAATGCACGAATAATATGGCTGAGTATGCGGCCTGTATTATGGGATTGGAAGAATGTATTGATCTAAGGATCAAGCATCTTGATGTTTATGGTGATTCGGCCCTCGTTGTTAATCAGATTAAGGGTGAATGGGAAACGAATCAGCCTGGTCTTATTCCATATAGAGATTATGCGAGGAGGATTTCAACATTCTTTACTAAGGTTGACTTCCATCACATTCCTCGAGATGATAATCGGATGGCAGATGCTCTTGCTACGCTTGCTTCGATGATTGTGGTTAAATATTGGAATGAAGTTCCCAATATCACTGTGATGCGCTTGGAAAGACCAGCTCATGAATTTGCAGTTGAAGAAGTGAAAGATGATAAGCCATGGTATTATGACATCAAATGTTTCCTTCAGAACCAGGTTTATCCGCCTGGGGCATCTGTGAAAGATAGGAAGACTTTGAGAAGATTGTCAGGCAGTTTCTACCTCAATGGCGAAGTACTTTATAAGAGAAATTTTGACATGGTTTTGCTCAGATGCGTGGATAGACACGAAGCAGACCTGTTGATGACTGAGGTCCATGAGGGTTCATTTGGTACTCATTCCAATGGACATGCCATGGCTAGAAAGATGTTGAGAGCAGACTACTATTGGTTGACAATGGAGTCTGACTGCTGCAAATATGTAAAGAAATGCCATAAGTGTCAGATTTATGCGGATAAGATTCATATTCCTCCGACACTTCTGAATGTGATTTCATCACCATGGCCTTTCTCTATGTGGGGAATTGACATGATTGACATGATTGAGCCGAAAGCGTCCAATGGACACATGTTCATTCTCATAGCAATTGATTACTTCACTAAGTGGGTTGAAGCAGCATCATATGCTAATGTGACCAGGCAGGTGGTTGTGAAGTTTATCAAGAATCAACTCATATGCCGTTATGGTGTGCCAGATAAGATCATTACTGATAATGGATCTAATTTGAACAACAAGATGATGAAAGAGTTGTGTAGTGAGTTCAAGATTGCACATCATAATTCTTCTCCTTATAGACCCAAGATGAATGGGGCTGTTGAAGCTTCTAATAAGAACATCAAGAAAATTATCTAAAAGATGGTTGTCACGTACAAAGATTGGCATGAGATGCTGCCATTTGCTTTGCATGGATACCGTACAACTGTTCGTACTTCAACAGGGGCAACCCCTTTTTCTCTTGTTTATGGCATGGAAGCCGTACTCCCAGTAGAGGTGGAGATCCCATCAATGAGAGTCTTGATGGAAGCCAAGTTCACTGATGCTGAATGGGTTTAAAGTCGCTATGACCAGCTGAACTTGATTGAAGAGAAGAGATTGACTGCCATGTGCCATGGTCAGTTATATCAGCAAAGAATGAAGAAAGCTTTTGATAAGAAGGTTAAGCCTCGTGTGTTCCGAGAAGGTGACCTTGTGCTCAAGAAAGTCTTGTCTTTCGTGCCCGATTCCAGGGGCAAGTGGACTCCAAACTATGAAGGTCCATATGTTGTTAAGAGAGCCTTTTCAGGCAGTGTTGTGATACTTACAACTATGGATGGGGAGGATTTCACTCGTCCTGTGAATTCAGATGCAGTCAAGAAATACTTTGCCTAAAAATAAAAAAAGAATGGCTCGCTAAGTTGAAAACCCGAAAGGGCGGCTTAGGCAAAAATGAGCGTCTCGGTGGATTGAAAACCCGAAAGGGCGATCCAGGCAAAAGTTAGAGACATAAAAAAAATATATGCATCCCGCTAGATTGAGTACCTCATCTTGGGGCAATCTAGGAAAAAATCAGGGATTTGGCAAGTAACTGCATCCTGACAAGACTGTGTTCTACAACTGTCATCCGTCAGAGATTCTTGTTCATTCGTCGTCAACCAAAGCTTCGAATACATCGAACTCAGAATTGGTGGGGAAATGGTCATTATGTTCAATGTAGCCCTTTTCCAATATATATCACCAATTTCAAATTTGTAAAGATCTATGGAGTCTTGCCATTTGCAGACTACCATTCCATCAAACGAATTTGAGCCTTTTATCCAATTATTTGCACTCTTATTTGTTTCTATTCAACAAATGTTTTGCATGTTTTAATTGAGAAAATATCATTGTTTTAAATAAACAAATTTTTCATAAATTGTTTTTTAAACAAAGTGAACATTCACAATGATGAAAGGATACTTAAGAAATCCTCAGTGCTCTCCCAAGGGTGGCATGATTTCCAACAGGGTAAGACATTTGTTCATGTTCCTGGCATGACTGTATCCTCTTCTCCCAGAATATGTGTTGTGGTTTATTCCACCGAGTGGAGTGCTTGTTGAGGTTATTCACCTCCCCTCCCTTCAGCAGAGCAGTGGTCTTCCCTCCTCGGAAGATGTGTCCTCTTTGGAAGGTTCGGTACCTGGTGGTTGATCCCCAGTATTCCTTCATTTCCTCGGATAAATCCCCAGTAGAGTTGTTGGTGTGGTGGATTTTATCTGTAATGGTTCATCCCTAGTGGAGTTGTTGGTATGGTGGATTTTATCTGTGATGATGTTCACCATTCTCCCCTTCAGCAGAAGAGCGATTTTTCCCCTCAGCAGGTGTGATTTCCTTAGTGAGTTTGGTACTTGGTGTTGGATCACCAGATTCCCCTTATCTCCCTCAGATGGATTCCCCAGTAGAGTTGCTTTTGTGGCAGTTTCTGCCTGTACAATGAACTTTTTTCCCAGCTGAGACTGATGATTCATCCCTGCAGAGATATTGTTGTCCCTGATCCCCAGCAGATTGGATATTCTCTGGTGATCCTGGCTCCTTCTCTTGAGATGTAGTACCGGGTGGTTGATTCCTGGACCTATGTGTGTTAGATATGTCTGTTTGTCAGCATTCATCATACATAAATCACGCATATACATGCATAATTATAACATTCAGATATTCATGTTGCATTCTTTGCCATATATCGTTGTTTGTTATCCCCTGCTATTTGGTGATATATATTTCCCCAAGCAGATGTGTGTGTCTGATCTCTCAATATAGAGTCAGCCCCTTTAAGCAGAAAGTGTTTATCTTTCCTGCCATTTCCCCACTGAGTTATATCCTCGTGGACGACGGTTGTTTTTTGCTTCCCCCCAACACATATATTGGGATGGGTTCCCCTATTGAGTTATATCCTCATTAGGATGAGTCTTGATTCAGTTTTCCTTTTTGGTTTGATCCTAAATTGGCCTCGTGTGTCTGTCTCTGGTGTTTCCCTGTGGTAAATGAATAATTGCTCGGTAATCGATAATTATTCACCTTATACTCAACGGAGTTTGTGGCTTTATACCCTTATACCGGTAGTTTAAGTCCTATTTCTTTGGCTTTCTACCCTTATACCGGTAGTTATAAGTCCTTTTTATTTGGCTTTCTACCCTTATACCGGTAGTTATAAGTCCTATTTCTTTGGTTTTCTACCCTTATACCGGTAGTTGTAAACCCTATTTTCTTCCCTTTGTAGAGTTAACCATTGTTGTTCATCCTAGTTGATGACGGTTACTCTTCCGTGGTTTTCTACCCAGTATCCGGTAGGTGTAATCCCCTCCTTGATGGTTATCTTCGTCCAGTATTCGATGTTGATATTCCCTCTTTTTCCTGGATAATTGCCTTGCGCTCGCAATTTATCCCCAGCGAGTCATCCTTCGTCTATCCTGTTCTTGTTGGTAACGATTGTTTCTCTCCTGAATTGGTCATCATTATATACCTCGTTTCGGTATCCCGATACCTTTTTTCTCTTTCGGTCGATTTATCCTTTATTAACCCAGTAACCGGTTGTGGATAATCTTCCATGCGAGTATACTATCTACGTTCTGACGGTAATAAATAGTACATCTCATGCACTCTTCGGTCGAAGCCTTTTGTTCTTCCCTAGTTGAGTAAGATTCATTCCCCCTTTGCAGAGTTAATCATTGTTGTTCATCCTAGGTGATGACGGTTACTCTTCCCTGGTTTTCTACCCAGTATCCGGTAGATGTAATCCCCTCTTTGACGGTTATCATTATCCAATATTCGGTATTGATATTCCCTCCTTCTTTTGGATAATTGCTTTGATTAAGCAATTTTATCCCCAGCGGGTCCTCTTTCATTTACCGTTTGCCGGTGATGTTTGTTGCTCCCCTTGATTGGTCATCATTATATACCTAGTTTTGGTATCCCGATGCCTTTCTCTTTTGGTTGATTTATCCTTTATTAACCCAGTAACCGGTTGTGGATAATCTTCCATGCGAGTATATTATCTACGTTCCGACGGTAATAGATAATATATCTCATGCACTCTTTGGTCGAAGCCTTTTGTTCTTCCCCAGTTGAGTAAGATTCGTTCCCCTTTGCGGAGTCGAATGTCCATCCTATAATTGAGTTTGCGTTCTGCCCTCTTTTTGGATGATGAGTGTTTTGGGAATATTCCCCAATTCATGCATTGGTTGGTCACCTATTGTATGCCCAGTAACTGGTATCCCTGGTGTTCCTTCTTTCTGCTCCCTATTATGACTTTGGTCCCCTGTGGAGTCAGATTTTCCTGAGTTGAGATATACCTTTTAGGTCTTCCTCAGATGATTTGGTTGATTGATATCTCTCACCCTTATACCGGTCTTAGATATTCATTCTTCCCGAGCTTGTTGTTCTCTCACCCTTATACCGGTGATCAGATCACATGTCTCATTGAGCTTGTTACCCAGTAACCGGTAACACCTCATCCCGCTGCTCCCCCAGGAGAGTCTTTTTTAGACATCCCCAGCGAAGTCCCTTAGTGGATGGTTTTTGTCCGGATTTTTATCCAAAGTATCCATTGCGGATAGTTTTGCTATATTGGCATATTCCCCAATACATGCATCTTCGAGTCAGCTCGAGTCTTTCCAATGGATTTATTCCCTTTGGAAACTCTTTTCCCCAGCTTTGAGTCGTGACCAGCTCATGCAATTTTATCTCCTTTTCTATCCCCATAAGAGTCCCCGGTAGATTCCCTTCCCCATGGAGTGGATAACTCATAGGGATTGTCAAATTCCTTCTGATCTTTTCTTCTTTGTGGACATATATCCCCACAGAGTTTGTTTGTTTTGCATACATACATTTGCATTATGAGGTCTCTTAGGGACCAAAATTTGTCTCTTTGTTATTATTTAAGCCCATTCTACCTCGTCGAGACAAAGATTTTAACCTTCACTTCTCCGGCTAGAATGACCTTAAATAGGGGCATCTATAAGACCCCAATTTTGTCCCTAAGATCCCTCATGGCATCATAACATTGCATTGCATAGCCTCAAGGATCATTGAGCATCTTGGCTCCCTTTCCCTTTGGGTAGGGATCTCTTGTGAGTGGTTTGAGATCACCAAGCATGCTTGAATTGTATATCATTGCTTTTCTTGTTTTATTTACTAACCAAAAGCACAAAAATATATCATTAACATCTTTTGTTGTAGCTTAAGCAATCACTAGGTCAAGAGCTTCAAGAAGATCCTTTGTGCAAGAGATGAGGTATTTTCTTGGGATGAGGATCACATGATTATTATAAGAAGCTTACATGAGCTAGGGTTTCATTTTGAAGCAATTTCCCCAAGTGGTAGAGGCTCAAGTTAATCAAGACACTTCAAGGTCATCTGAGGACCAAAAAGTCAACTGTGCAATCAACTGAGGGCTATGAGGTGGGGAAATGAGTTGAGACACCTCAATCATGTTCAAATGAGGTCTATTCTTCATTCTAAACATCCATCTTGAAGATTCAAAGGTCATGGCAAAAGTTACTAAAAATGGAAAATGACCTGTAATTCAAAGTTTCCAAATTTGGCAAGTTTTTGGTCCACATTCAACTTGACTTGTCAATGTCAAAGAAGTTTCAAATGGACTTTTGGTGAACATGAAAGTTGTATATCTTTGTCTCCCCTTTCCAAAAGGTCCAAATTCATGTCCATATGATGAATGGTTGAGAAGTTATGGTCATTTGATCACAAGGTGTGCATGGAAATTCAAAATGGCATAACTTCGGATACAATGCTCCAAATTGATTCATTCTTTTTGCAAAATGCTTCTCATGATCAAGGCATCTCAAAATGACCTCATTTGGCTCAATTGTGCAAAGGAATCATGACCAAGAGTTCACTAGTTCACACATGTGCAAATTGAAGCAATATTTCATTAGTCATTTTTGGCTTAAGGTGCAAGCAAATTACTCTTCAAAGCATGACCATTGGATGATTTTGAGTGGATTAGAAGCTCAGCATGGGAGATTGCACGTGTAGTATGGCCTCATGAGCTCATTTTGCATTTTTATAAATTGCTCCAATACTCACTAATCATGATTAACCATTGAAAAGTGTGATTAGCAATGTCATTAGCATGGGATATAAAAGCTGAAACCCTAATCCTAACTGCCATAACAAGCATTTTCAGATCAAAATTGAAAAACTCCCTCCAATTTCTCTCTCTTCGAATTTGGATTTTCTTCACACAAACCACAAATATTCTTGTAGATTCTTGATCCTCATACTTCATTGATCAAGAATCATCCACTGTTTGTTGCAATTGAGCCAGAATTCGAGCAGATCAAGAACACTCTCATGGCAATGGAAGTTGGAAATTGAGGTGGATTCAAGTGGTTTCAATTGATCCTGTTTGCATAAAGCTTCAAGGCAAGTGTATAGGAGTGGATCTTGAGCATTAGAGCTTGAGAGAACACGATTTCAAGAAGCTCCAATTTCAGGTGAGTTGAAATTCGATCTCTCATTTTGCTGTTTTTTGATCATAGATGTGAAGATCGTGTTGCATAGGTTATGTACATATGTTTAGATTTGAATATGGTTGAGTATTGAGCATGATATGTGAACTGGAAGTTTAGATCTCAGAAATGTTCTTCTTCGATTTGCAAAATCCATGGGGAATTAGGAGATTTGGATATGATATTTGGAACCTACATTGAAAGGCGGTTCGATTGATATAAGCCTTGGGGATTTCTGGAATTATTTTGGGCGGAGCCGCCGTGCAGCTGGCCGGAGAAGACGACCGGAGCTTAGCTCCGGCGTCTGCGTGTTATTTTAAGGTTTGCATGCGTGGGATCCATGTGGCTCATGCGTGGACGTTTGATTGGACACGGTTTCTTTGACCAAGCCATGCAAGCGCTGAATTGATGAGTGGGATTAGTGAAACGGTGCGTTTCACCGTTTGAATGAGAGCCTTTGATCTCCTGAGCGCGCCATATCCAATGGTTGATGTTTTTTCTGATTTATTTCAAATAATCTTTTCCCTCCATTTTCCATTTGGTTATTCAATTATTTTGCTCATTTTAGAAAATTCATAAAAAATGCAAAAATAGTCCAATTTAATCCCAATTTTTTTTCATAGTTTTATTTTGATCTCTACTATTTTTTGGTGCTGATTTCATGATTTGTTGATGGATGGATTTTTATTTGTGAATTTTTGAATGAACATTGTGCTAATTTGATATGGTGCCTTCAATGCTTTGTGAAATTCTCTATGTTGAGCCATTTGATCCCCTCTTTTGCATACATGATCTTCACACATAATATGAATTTTTGGTCACTGGTTTGGAATTTTTCTCACATGTTATCATCACTTTTGACACATGGAGATAAATGTGACAATTTGTGTCACATTTTTGACATTGAATTGTTACATTTTTGTTCATATACCATTTGAACCTTTCTGGATTTGATCTTTTGCATATTGATTGTTCATGACATGAGGAACTTGCATAAAAAATATCAAAGTTATTGCATTCATTTCTGATTTGATGTGAATTTTCTAAGTTGGAAGTTCATTTTGTGCACATTTTTTGTCCTTGCATGACATAGATCATTCGAGGCACTTGCTTTTTGATTTGATGCTGGTCCTTTTGAGGACATTTTATGATGTGTTTGAAGGTGTGATGTGAAGAAGATTGGGTTCTGTTTTGGTCATTTGGTTGGGTTTTGAATTCATCTCTTATGCCTTTGTTTGTTGGTGTTTTGTTGTGTACATAAACTAACTCTGTCACTTGTTTCAGGTGTGGATACTCATTGATGATATTGTGGAATACAAAATGCATTGAGTACTGACCTATTGTTGTTTTGTAGGGTTTTAATTGATGTGGTGAACTCATGAGCTCATTTGAGTGCTATGGCACTTATGCATTGAATTGTAACTGTTAGTGGGTTTCACTATTTGTCTGTTGGTTTTATGACTGAAGTACTAATTGTTTAGTCCTTGTACATGTACCTTAGTTCCTTGCTTACTTTAGCTCTTGCTTGAGCTTAGGATTGTGGTTGACACACCACTCAGGTAGTTAGCTTCTTACTTCATGTAGTCTGAAGTCCTGTCACCTTTTTGGCAGGCATTTTGGTGGCAAGTCCTCCTTCAGAGGCTCTGTTTGTGTTTGTTTAAGTTTGTGCTCAAAGACCTCCAAGATGAGGCATGTGTTATTTGATAAGACCTCCAAGAGTTGAGGCAATTGACGGATAAAAGGGATTAGTAGCCAATCCCCCGTTATTCAGTGTGTCGTTCTTTATGCTCGCACTACGTGCTGATGCTTCTGAACATGTACCCAAGATCTTTGTCCAGTGTCTGTCAAGTGGAATAGGATCCCACTTTCTGGATCCCCACGCTTTCTTTGTCATGAGCTCACCCTGGCCCGGGTTAAGAGCATGAGGTCTCATCCTCATTACCATTTTGATCAGCTTCACCCTAACGTTCAATGTTAGTGGTTAAGAGCTACATATTACCCATTACAGTTTGACTTGTTTATCGAGGTTGACATGACCCCTCTTGACTAAAGCCTACCCATTGTTTGAGCCTCTTGTATGTACATAGTGTGTGATGTTTGTTTACTTGTGAACTTTTTGATGTGTGTGCTCTTGAACTAGGAGTTTCCATTTGAGCTTAATTGAAGGATCATTATCATGTTCATCTAAGTGGAAGATACAAGATGCATTGAGGATCTCTAATGAGACTTGTTTGATTGCTTATGCTTTGTGCTTGCTTATTCCAAAGGATGGGATCTACTTGGATTATCTATATGATCTCAAGAGAGGAACTCCTAGTGTGGTTTCATTTCTTAACCCTCACCTTTTTGTTCTCTTTAGGACTTAACCCTTCTGCTTCATTTCTCCACTCTAACCCAAGCCAAAACACTTTTTGTGCAAACACTTGACTTTGTTTTCAACATTAGAAACCTAAGCCTTATGCTTTTGATTTTCAAACTTTCTTTTCATAACACTCATTTTAAATTGAATCTTTAAGTCAACTTTGACCATTTTTGTATATACTTCTAATTGGTAAATATAACCCATTCAAGTGTGCTTTTGTGGTTTCAATGATCACTTCTTAATCAAATTTTCCATAACCTTTAGCTATTAGGTTTGAGTTATCTTTGTGGTAGATGTAATACTCACCTTTATCCTTAGTGATGGACAATGAGTCTTCCATGCTTATTATAGGGTTAACCCCAAACTAGCATGTTGAAGCTATCCTCACATGGTGGACTTATGGTTTTAGGTTGAGTTTTCTCCCTTTGATAACAAAAGACCTTAAGGCTTTTGGACCAATCAATCCACTCATTTGTTTTGAGATTTTTACCCCGAACTACGAGGTTTTGGTCCTAATCTTTTTATAAGAGGGTACGTAGGCAATGGGTTTATCCATCCAAACACAAAATGTAAATAAACTTGTATATTCTTTTCTCATCTCTTCAATCATGTTTGCACAAATAAAATTTTCACAAAAACAATAACCTTCACAAGTATGAAAAGGGCTCCCTAGGATTACCTAGGATGTTTTGGGTGCCTAACACCTTCCCATTGCATAACCAACCCCCTTACCCAGATCTCTGTTTCTTTTACTAGTTTTGTTTGTAAAACTTTTAGGTTTTTGTTCGCTTTCTAACCATTCCTTTGGATAAATAGAAGTGCGGTGACGACTCGACTTTGTATGATTTACCTTGGATTTAGTCAATATCTCCAATGGTAACGAATACCCCGCTACAACAGGCCTCATACTCAGCCATATTATTCGTGCATTTGAAAGTTAGCCTTGCTGTAAAAGGAAAATGTGTGCCCTGAGGAGTAATAATCACTGCCCCAATACCATTTCCATATTGATTTACAGCGCCATCAAACACCATGCTCCATCGGTAACCAGGCTTTGGCCCTTCATCGAGCGTAGGCTTATCACAATCTTTCATTTTCAAATACAGAATCTCCTCATTTGGGAAGTCATACTGAACAGACTGATAATCCTCAATTGGTTGATGTGCCAAGTGGTCAGCCAAGATACTACCTTTAATTGCCTTTTGAGCTCGATACTCAATATCATACTCAGAGAACAACATCTGCCAACGGGAAATCCTCTCAGTTAAAGCAGGCTTCTCGAAGATATACTTGATTGGATCCATTTTGGATATCAACCAAGTCGTATGATTTAACATATACTGGCGTAAGCGCTTAGCAGCCCAAGCCAAAGCGCAACATGTTTTCTCAAGCATCGAGTATCGAGACTCACAATCATTGAACTTTTTACTCAGGTAGTAGATAGCATACTCTTTCTTCCCCGACTCATCTTGCTGACCAAGAACACAACCCATTGAGTCTTCAAGAACTGTGAAATACATAATCATCGGTCTTCCTTCCACAAGCGGAGACAGAATCGGAGGCTCAGACAAATACTCTTTAATACTGTCAAAGGCCTTTTGGCAATCCTCGGTCCAATCATGAGACTGATCTTTCCGGAGGAGCTTGAATATCGACGCACATGTGGCAGTCATGTGGGATATAAATCTGGAAATATAATTCAAGTGGCCAAGAAAACCTCGAACTTGCTTCTCAGTTCTGGGCGCAGGCATCTCTTGTACTGCTTTGACCTTTGCAGGATCAACCTCAATACCTCTTTCGCTGACAATAAAGCCCAATAACTTGCCAGAACGGAATCCAAATGTACACTTGTTGGGATTCAGACGAAGCTTGTACTTCCTCAAACGCTGAAAAAGCTTCAACAAGTGCTCTACATGTTCAACTTCCGTTCTCGACTTGGCAATCATATCATCAACATATACCTCGATCTCCTTGTGCATCATATCATGAAACAAGGTAGTCATAGCTCGTTGATACGTGGCTCCGGCGTTCTTCAAACCGAAGGGCATCACTCGATAACAAAATGTTCCCTAAGGTGTGATGAATGTTGTCTTCTCCATATCCTCGGGTGCCATTTTAATCTGATTATATCCGGAAAATCCATCCATAAACGAGAAGACATTGAATTTAATTGTATTATCTACCAACATATCAATATGTGGTAGAGGGAAATCATCTTTTGGACTAGCTTTATTCAAGTCTCTATAGTCCACACACATTCGGACTTTTCCATCTTTCTTAGGCACGGGCACAATATTGGCCACCCATTGAGGATATGTAGAAGTCACCAGAAACCCCGCATCAATTTGCTTCTGAACTTCTTCTTTGATTTTCATTGCCATATCAGGATGAGTTCTTCTGAGCTTCTGCTTCACAGGCATGCACTCAGGCTTCAAAGGCAGGAAATGTTGCACGATATATGTATCCAGACCAGGCATGTCTTCATACGACCAAGCAAAGACGTCGACATATTCTCGTAGCAACTCAATCAACCCCTTCTTAACAGATTCTTCCAGGAGTGCCCCAATCTTTACTTCTCGCACACAGTCTTCAGACCCCAAGTTGACTGTTTCTAGATTCTCAAGATGTGGCTGAATGATCTTCTCTTCATGCTCAAGTAAACGGGTAATCTCATCAGGAATCTCTTCAACATCATCTTCTTCTGCCTCAAATACAGGGAATTCAAAGTTGGGAGATGGTGTTGGATCATTATGTTCAATGGGTTTGATCAACCTGCATAATGATTTTGGATATAAAAGAGATTTTAGAATTCAAGCAAGGCAAATCATTATGCAGATGAAAAGATTGATTTTATTCTATTTAGAGTTTTATGTGATCACCAATTTCATGCGAAAGCGAAAAGGGAAAATAATTGGAAAAACAAACATTTAACAAGAATTTATTGAATGAAAATATCATTGTATTTATGAGCCAATAATGTCATCACTTCTCCTTTTGGCATGGGAGAAGGGTTTTCAAACACAATGAACATTACTTTGACTCATGGATAACTGTTGGAACATCAACAGCGACCCAATTATTGCAGACCCCTCCAGGGATGACAAAGTTGCCAGAATCCTCTGCATCCTCTTCCACAATAGCAGCAGCTTCCTCATCTCGACCGGTGTGGATGAATCCACCACTCTTGAACAACCCTTGCTTGTTGAAGACACCAGTAGAATACCATATGCCAGCCCGGGATTTGTTGTCTTCCAGCTTAATCATTTGCCCCAATCCGGCAGTTGCACCATGCTCAATGGCCAACTTCGCATCTTTATAGGACGCGAATGAAGAATTTCCCTTCTTAATAGGCTCAGCAATAGATAAAGCTTGGAACGGAGTTCCAACTTCATCCTCAACATCTATATAAGAGAAGGAAGACAAATGGCTAACCAGGAGAGCCTTTTCTCCCCCTACCACCACCAGTTTCTTGTTTCTCACAAACTTCAATTTCTGGTGTAGGGTGGATGTCACGGCGCCTGCCTCGTGAATCCATGGTCTGCCCAAGAGACAGCTATATGATGGGTGAATGTCCATGACCTGGAAGGTAATCAGGAAATCACTTGGTCCAATTTTGACTGGGAGATCAACCTCTCCAGTCACAGTTTTACGAGACCCATCGAAGGCTTTCACCACCACTCCACTATGCCTACTGGGAGGCCCCTGATATGACAATTTTGCAAGAGTGGACTTTGGCAACACATTCAATGATGACCCAGTGTCCACCAGCACATTGGACATGGCATCATCTTTGCAGTTCATGGATATGTGTAATGCCAGGTTGTGGTCTCTTCCCTCCTCGGGGAGATCAGCATCACAAAAACTTAAATTGTTTTAAGCGGTGATGTTTGCAACAATACTGTCAAATTGCTCTATCGTGACGTCATGATCCACATGCGCCATATCCAACACCTTCTGCAGAGCTTCTCGGTGTGGTTCTGAATTCATCAGCAATGATAGTACGGAGATTTTGGATGGCGTTTGTAGAAGCTAGTCTACCACGTTATACTCACTTCTTTTGATGAGCCTCAGTATCTCATCACAGTCTTCTTTCGCATTGCCACTCGGGCCAACAGAGACAAAAGTTTTCAACGTAGAGGCAGGTTTAGCAACAAGTGCCGGATTCGGAGCATTCACAGCAGTCCCAATCGGGCGTTCAGCATAATCAGCAGTATCAGCTCTTCGAACATCAGCCTGGGGTTTCGGCGGAGTCGAGAATACACGACCGCTACGGGTCAGGCCGCTGACGTCGGCAATATTAACAACAGATGTAGAGGGCAGGGGCACCTCTTTCCCATTCTCCAATGCTACTGCATTGTAGTGATAGGGAACCACTTTCTCAGAAGAATAAGGCACAGGGCCAGCTGGTTTAATGGTCAAAGTAGGAGAAGTCTTTTGCTTGCTACCATCATACTTGATGATAATAGGCTCAGGGATTCGAAACATTGGAGAAATTACATTGACTACATCAGCATCCTCGTCAACATTTCTGTTTTGAAGTATCTCAATAACTCCTTCATCCAGCATTTCTTGAACATCTTTGTGCACTTGGCGACATCCTCTTTGATTGACAGAGCAAACTCGGCATCTATCCTGGTTGTGCTCGTAATGACTGTATTCACACAGCAATCTATGCATCTCGACCAGAGATTGTCGAATATGGCTGACATATTTGACTTTGTATTTACCAGGGCAGCCCTGGACCATGTTGACAGACTTCCCATGCTCGGGCAATGGGTTTTTCTTCACATTAGGACCTACGTCCTCGAAACACAGAATACCACATCTCACAAGGTCTTGAACCTAGGTCTTCAGTGGGTAGCAATTTTCCACATCATGTCCGGGAGCACCAGAATGATAAACGCATTGTAATTCTGGCTTATACCACCACTGGGGGTTGGTAGGTATAGTCGGTGGGTCTCGTGGAGTAATCAACTTCCTCTCTATCAAAGAGGGATATAGTTCTGCATACGTCATCGGAATAGGATCAAAGGTGACCCTCTTCCTCTCGTAGCTTGTGCTGGCTTAATTATTGTTTCGAGGCTGATAGGCCTGCTATTGAGGACGGTGTTGTTGTTGTTGATATTGTGGATGTTGTTGTTGCTGATTATTATTGTGATGCTGATACTGTTGATTATCTCTGAAAGCAGGTGCTATGTGAGCCACCTGATGCTGATTATCGGCAGGACGCACGGTTTTCCTCCTCACTGAGGGTCTTGTTGGTTTAACATGGGAGGTCATAGCATGTGCCTCGCCATCTTTCTTCTTTCCAAACGTTCCATACCGTTTGGCAGAAGAGCCTTCTTCTCTAGTCAGGCGCCCTTCCCTGACTCCCTCTTCCAGACGCATCCCTATGTTCACCATCTCGGTGAATTCAGAAGGAGCGCTGGCAATCATCCGCTCGTAATAAAAAGAACTCAAGGTCTTCAGAAAGATCTTGGTCATATCTTTCTCCTCCAGCGGGGGCACAATCTGTGCTGCTAACTCTCGCCACCTCTGGGCGTACTCTCTAAAATTTTCCTTGTCCTTTTGGGACATGGCTCTCAATTGATCCCTATCGGGAGCCATATCCACGTTGTATTTGTATTGATTGATGAAGGCCTCACCAAGGTCATTGAAGGATTGGATGTTCGCATTGTCCAAGCCCATGTACCAACGTAGGGCAGCACCGGACAAACTGTCCTGAAAGTAGTGGATGAGCAGTTGGTCATTGTCAGTCTGAGTCGACATCTTCCTGGCATACATGACTAGGTGGCTGAGAGGGCAAGTATTTCCCTTGTACTTTTCAAAGTCAGGTACTTTGAACTTGACAGGGATTTTGACATTTGGGACCAAGCAGAGTTCAGCAACAGACTTGCCGAAAAGGTCTTTTCCTCGGAGAGTTTTCAATTCCTTGCGGAGCTCAAGAAATTGATCATTCATAGCATCCATCTTTTCATAGACATCTGGGCCCTCAGACGGCTCAGAATGATAGATGGTGTCGTCTACTCTGGGCATAGTATGCACGACAGGAGAAGGAACAGCAAGGACCGGGCTAGATGCCGGCAGAGAAGCAAAGGTGGGTGCAGGACCCTCAGGCATGAAGTTGGGAGGCATCCCCCACGGAAACCCGGCTGGCATGGCTGTTGGAGAAAAGTGTGCGCTGGCCGCAGAGATGACTGCCCTCAAATGGCTGTTGAAGAGACAATCTCAGAGATGATTGTCCTCTGGGGAGGAGTTGAAGGTGTTGGAGACGACTGGCTCTGGGCAGCCACGAATGATTCCATCAGGGCAGTCAATCTGGCTACTTCCTCCTTAAGTTCATGGTTCTCTTGTTCCAAATGATCCACCAGTCTTGAAATGTTGGCTTGAGTGTAGTACCAGTGAGTCAGTTTGTCTTCAAAATAAATGAAGAACACAGAGTTAGATCATAGACCAAGAAACCTGGAGCAAAATCTGCTTATGCACATGATGCATGCAATGCTTGTGCATATGATTTGTTTTTTATTTATCAGAGGAACTTTATAGTTCTATTTGCAAATATTGGAAATGTTAATCATTTAGGCATATATGGAAATATCTCATCAAAAATATATGGAAAATATTTTTACACCAAAGAAGTACAGCCTTGGTAACCAAATACAATACAAGAGAGAAGGAAAATGATCATCCTATGGATCTCTAGAAACAATCATCTAAAGCTCGGGAGACTGGAAGATAAGATGCATAAAGCCTCTTCACCTCCTCCTCGTAGGCTGCCTCCATGTTTGCCTTCTCCTTGGCGAGTCGATCGTACTTCCTCTTCCAAAACTTGGAAGACTGAGGAAGTAGAGAAGTCCATGCATCATCAGGATCATCAATAACCTGGTGCTCGAGGAACTCTATCAAAGCATCCTTCTCCTTGATCTGCTGAAGCAACTCCTCTCGTTCATGGATACAGGCACGTGAACGGTCTTCGTCTCTCACCTCCTCTACTCCTTGGTCAGGGAGGGTTGAAGGCCCAGCCACTACCAAAGGTGTAGGTCTCGGATACTCATAAGGCATGAGGTACTCGGAAGCTCTCCTCCTAATCCAAGAAGTATAAGGCTCCAATGCAATACAATTCTTCGGACCTAGCTCCTTCCTTCCCTTCCTATGGATCTTGCGCCAAGCGCGGACCATCCTGCTCTTCAAGCCTTGGGGATCTTTACCCTCCTGTAAGAATACTCCCTCTAACAGAACGTTATTGGGTTTATCCTTTTGGGGGAACCCAAGCTGACGACGTGCCAAAATAGGGTTGTAGTTAATCCTACCACATGTACCAAGAAGAGGCACATTGGAGAATTCTCCACAAGAGTCGATAATCTGCCCACCATCATATACACGGTTGTACCAAGAGATATCATCATTGGTGAGAGACATGAGTCTCGTGGACCACCGTAGACATCCTTTGTTCTCCTTGAAGGCGACCGTCTGAGGCAAGTGTGAAATAAACCACTTGTACAACAGAGGCAAACAGCATACAATGGTACCTCCACCCTTTGCATTCTTCATATGCAAAGAAAAGTAAGTATCATCCAACAGATTCGGAACGGGATTAAGAGTAGAGAAAATCCTAATAGCATTCACATCCACAAACTTGTCGATGTTGGGGAATAACACTAGTCCATAGATGAGAAGTACAAATATGGCTTCAAAGGCGTCCTCACTCATGGCCTTCCCATACACAGTAGCTTAAGCAATGAGGAACTCATAAGGGAGACCTTGAATTCCACCTTTGGTAGTCATATGAGCACCAACTAGAGATTCATCTATATGCAACATATCAGTTATCTCTCGAGAAGTAGGAATACTCTCTAAGCCACTGAACGGCGACTGGTCTAGAATAGGTATACCCACAAGGTAGGCATAATCCTCAAGCGTGGGCAAAAGCTGAAAATCCGGAAATGTGAAGCAACGGTACAAAGGATCATAGAACTGCACCAATACATTCATCAATCCTTCGTCCACTTGAGTAGTCAGAACAGATAGAAGCTTCCCAAAACGATCCTTGAAACCCAAGGGATCTAATACATAGGATGTCAAATTCCTTAGTGTAATACCCAAAAATTTACCCTTCATTTTTCATGGAAGCATGGGATTTTGTTTCACACTTCATTAGCATCATACTAGGTCATACTCATTTCATACTGCATCAATGACATGGAAAATCAGGGTTTGATTGATCGCTCCTTAACAGAAGGAGCCCACACAAAGAAAAATTGAGATTTGGACTTCATTCTACAAGTATACAAGTCTCAAGGGTCTCAAGGGGGTCCAAGTGTCTTATTATGGTTCTCAGTTCACCAGTGGGAGATTCGGAGCTCTCAGAGTGTGCATCTGCATTTAATCAGAAATTAGGGTTTCATGGCTATCTGCAACAGGAAATGTTTGGTTGGAAGTAGAAGGGCTCATTCATGTCATGATTATAGAGGCATCTTGTCCTAAGAAGATCCACAATTATCTCAGAAAGATCCATTGGCAGTCAGTACAATCAGTTCTAGATCATTTTTGCCCTAAAACTACGGTTTGGTATAAAATCAGTTTATTTCTGATTCTTTGGGTGAAACCATTTTCAATGGCCCTCCATATGTCCACAAGGGTCTGTAGCACCTCAAATTTGCACCTATCATTATACATACCATTTCATATTAGGTCATAGCATATCATGATCCATTGCATAGCATTTGCATTGTCCCCAGTTGCCCCAAGAGCAAGCAAGCAAGAATTAGGTCAAACTGATCAGGAGATCAGTCCATCAATCAAGCAAAGGTATTTCTCAAGGAATCAAAGCCCTAGGGTTTGTCCAACAAGTTCACATGCCTTGGGGGTCTTTTTGAAGTGTTCAAGTCAAGGTTGAAAGGCTCAGAGGTCAGCAGTCAATGCATAGCCAGGCAAAAACCCTAGACAGTCAACAATCAGTCAAAGCAGTGGATGGTGGCCATTCTTGTGGAATTTGGGCACCATGGTCAATAATCAAGAGTTCATATGTCTTGGGATATCATTTGAAGTCAAGCTCTCAAGGATTTAGGGTTTGGAATTCATCAGTCAGTGCATAGACAGTCAAAAACCCTAGAAAGTCAAAGTTGGTCAACTGTGGTTGATTCTTTGGATTTGATGGATGGAAATGGTTTGAAGGAGCTTATTCATGTCCTAATAGGCCTCATGTGTCATGGCAATCAACATCATTGAAGAATTTGAAGCCAATCAGAAAATTTCCAAAAATAGAAACTGGACCTGTAATTTCAATTGCCAAAAATAGAAACTTCTTGATCCTCAACTTGCATCATGATACAAGCTCCAAATGAATTTTTGCCCAACATGAAAGTTGAAGATCTTGTTCTCCCATTTTCAAAAAGTCCAAGAACTCTTAAATCCCATGTGTGGTTGTCAAGATATGATCAATTCATTTTCACAAAATCTTGAACTTCAAAGGGGCATATCTCTCAAACCATAAGGCCAAATTTGGTGGGGTTTTTTCCTACAAACCACATTTTTCATCCTCTTTCCAAAAATGTAAATTTCATGACCTGAAACCTTACCATTCAAAATGGCATTTTTTGACCTTTTTCATTAAAAATCAAAGTTTGACCCAAGGTTGACTTTTTGATTTATGGACTTTTTGCACAATTGGCCAATTGGGATCCACTTTATACCATATTTGTGACATGTTCCAAGCATCATTTCATGTTCATGACATCTCCATACCACCATTCTAGACCAAAATGCATAATTGACAAATGGTGCAAATAGCTTCATAAAGTGAGGGCAAGATGTAGCAATTCATGTAGCAGTCTAAAACAGCATTTACAAAGGTCCTGTACAGCATAATCAAAGCCCAATTCGTGGCCAATTGCACCTCCACTTACACTTATGCAAAGATTAGCAAATTTGCATTTGGTGCTCAAAAGACAAAACCAGCTTAGCACTTGGATTAGTAAGGCTAAACAGATAATATAAGGCTATTTTCTGTCACAAACAAACCCTAAGAAGCAGCCTCCAACAGACCAAAAACATTGCTCTCTCACTTTTGCATTTTGATTCCTCTTGCATTTTTTTGCCAAAATCTCCATAACCCTCAAGCAACACTTGATTCCTCCATACTCTAATCAACATTGTAAGCTCATCCCGAGTATCATCCATCACCGGTACAGCATCTCCAACTCTGTTTTCTTCAACCACTCTTCCATGGCAGTTGGGATTTAAAGTCGAATGGAGCAAGTTTGAGCTCAACTGACTTCATCATCCATCACTTGGAGCTTGGACCTTTGAGTGTTTGAGCTGACAGCATCCAAAACATTGCTGCATCTCAGCTTTTCTGCAGAAATCAAGTAATTTTCGACCCCTTTGTTTTGTTAAATTGTTGCATGTTTTGGAAAGATCTTTGGATGCTGAATTCACTGATAGCTTTAGTTTTGAGATTGGTTGATTCTATTAAAAGTTATGCTGGTTTGAAAGTTAATGCTCGATTATGCTTTTGTTTATTTCTTCGTGAGTAGTTGGATTTAGTGATTATGAGTTATGTATTGTTGGTGTGTGATGTTGGCTGATTAGAATAGTACACTCAATTTTCATTTCTGGGAAAAATCGTGACATGAGTATTGTTGAAGATGAAGGCCGTGCCACTGTTCATCCAAAACCCTAAGTGCCATTCCATTTTCTGGGCTTTTCACGTATCATGCATGCCGCGTCACTGTTGTGTTGAAGCTGGCCAATCATAACATTTTATTCCATGGCCCTAAGTGACGTCGTTTGGTTTAGTGGATTCTTAAATTACCGTTTGTGCCATCGGTCAACTTAGGTTGACTTGCCTTGCCTTGTTTTGTGCTCATGTTGCTTCAATTATTTCCTCATCTTCAAAATTAATTTCTCACTCAATTTTCATCCAAAAATCATGAGATTTTTTCTATCATGTTCATGAATGTGTCTAGTATTTGATTATGATTTTTAATCATTTTTTCATTGGCTGGATTTTAATTGGCAATTGTTTTCCCAACATGTATGCATAAATGATGTCTCTTGCCATTTCAATTGTGAAATAATGATGTTGCATCCAATGAGCTTGAAATATTTTGTGATGAAACTAGACATGTTCACCTTCATTTTGGTATAAAGTTTGTGGATTTCCCATTTGTGGATTTCTGGTTATGAATTTTTGAAGTTGGAGGTTACATTTGGTGTCTTACCATGATCATGCATTTTCTCTAATTTTGTCCACATGCTTCCTTGCATCCAAATGACCCCAAATTTTGCATGAATGATCCTTTATATGTCTATCTGATGTATGAATTTTCTTGGAATTAATTGTGCTGTTTTCCATTTGATTGCGAATTTTCTTCCCTGCCTAGTCCATGTTTGACTTTTTGTGCTACATGTTGCCAAATCTTTTGGGAAATCCTCATACCATATTGTATGATCATGAAATTTCATATGTGATAACTAGACATCTCAAGCTTTGCATTGGTGTTAATCTCATTCATTTCTCATCTGTTTTCAATTTGATATGATTTTTTGAAGTTGACCCATGTTTGTTGACTTTCATTGTGCTTACTTGAAATTATGTTGACTTCATGATTTTAATTGACTGCCTTCCTCTCATCCAAATGCCATGAAATTTTACATGTATACCATGTTAGATGTTAGGATTGAGTGTGATTTATTTGATGATTTTTGAGATTGTTTG
Source organism: Lathyrus oleraceus (assembly GCF_024323335.1). Taxonomy (NCBI): domain Eukaryota; kingdom Viridiplantae; phylum Streptophyta; class Magnoliopsida; order Fabales; family Fabaceae; genus Lathyrus; species Lathyrus oleraceus. Next base: position 156,860,775 of record NC_066581.1, read on the forward strand.
AGTTGACTTTTGATGCAAGTCATTCTGTTGACTTTTTTGTGCTTTCATTTGCCTTACTTTGACTTCAAATGTTCATGAAATGATCATAATGCATGACATGATTGTGAATCCAATTGTGATAGCTTCTCAAATGTTTGACTTTGGTTTTGGTTGACTTTTCCTTGCTGCCTTGACTTTTTCTTTCATCTTTGACCCTAGGCTAGTCCTAGTGGTCTTCTGTGCTTACTATTGAGTTTCTGTTTCAGGTTAAGCACCATAGCCATTGAGATCATACAAATGTGATTGGATTGGTTTACATATGAACTAACCTTTGTTTTGTAGATGGTTTGACTCATGTGTTGGAGTCTTGCTTTGCACAGTTGACCTTCTGTGGTTGACTGTTTATTCTTTCCTTTTGCTTTTAACTGTTTAATTGCATACTGATTTGTTTGGTTTTTCTCAGGTACACTTTAGTTGCTTTAGTTGCTTGCTTTGCTATTTAGCAATTGCTTTTGAGGTATAATTACTTTCTCTTCATGTAGTCTGGAGTCCCGGTCTGTTATTTGACCGGCAAACTGTCTGAAGTCCTCCTTAAGAGGCAATGCCTGTGTTTGTTTAAAATTGTCCCAAGCAGGAAAAGTCCTTCAAGTAAGGCAATTGGTGGAAGGTAGGGATATGCAATCTATCCCCCACTATTCAGTGTGTCCTCTCTTTGCTCCCATTACATGGTTGAAGCATTGAGATAAAAACCCAAGATCTTGTACAAAGTGTACAGTGTCAGAGTCTTCGAGTATAGAAGGGTTCCCACTTTCTGGACCCATGCTCATTTGTCTATTAGCTCTCCCTGGCCAGGGATAAGAGCTGTGAGGTCTCATCCTCTACTCATCCTTTCATCTGCTTCACCTTGGCTCTCAATGTCAAGGTTAAGAGCACACTTCACCCCATTCCAGAGGTTTGTTTGTTGAGGTTGATATGACCCCTCGACTAAAACCTAACCCTTGTGTGAGCCTCTTGTATGTATATAGTGTGTGCTATCTGTGATTGTGATTGCTTTGCTTCTTAGTTTAGCTTAGACTTGCTTCCTGCGCAAGTTAGGTTTAACAACTAACAGCTACTCCTTGTTTGTTTTCGCCCTCGTTGCGATCCTTTCTCTCGCCCTCGTTGCGATCGAGCCTTTTCCTTTCTCTCGCCCTCGTTGCGATCGAGACTTTTCCTTTCTCTCGCCCTCGTTGCGATCGAGACTTTCCCTTTCTCTTGCCCTAGTTGCAATTGAGCCCTTTGTCCCTGCCGGCCGAACTACGGCAACTCTGATTCTCATGTTCAGATGAGATACGTAGGCACGAGACGCGATGTCTTGCCGAGTTTGACTAACCACTAACAACTAACATCTAATTCTTTTCTCTCACCCTTGCTGTGATTGAGACCTCCCCTTTCTCTTGCCCTAGTTGCAATCGAGACCCCTGCTTCCTGTGCAAGCCGTGTCTAGGATAGGTTGGCCCGTGTGCCATTTAGCTAGAAACCTTAACTTAGGGTTGACTTTGCATGACAACATCTAGGCTCGAGTCGTAGTCTCCCTAGTGTTGTGTCTCCCTCTGTTATCTGGTTAGGCTAGATCCTTGTCCCTGCGTAGGGGAACTACATCGCCCTGATCTTCACACCAGATGAAGTATGTAGGCAGGAGATTGAGCTGATCTCTCCGGGCGCCTTTTCTTTTCTTTTGTGTGTATTTGACAGTTGTAGGCTGAGTCCCCGACTCCCTATTTATCTGTTGTGTTGTTTTGGTTCGGATGTCAATGTAAGTCCAGTGATTGGCATTTGGGCTCCACGTTTGCCTCTTTGCGTTGTTTAGGTTCGGATGTCAATGTAAGTCCAGTGATTGGCATTTGGGCTCCACGTTTGCCTCTTTGCGTGTGTTTAGGTTCGGATGCTGACATAAGTCCAGTGATTGGCAGTCGGGCTCCACGTTTGCCTTTGTCTGTTTGTTCGCCCTTTTTTCTTTTTTCACCCTTTGTGTCTTAACCACCCTTGTGTGTGTTCTGGTTGGAGTCCGACATAAGTCCAGCGATTGGCAGTTGGTTTCCTGTGTGCGTTTTCTGGTTCGGATGCTGATGTAAGTCCAACGATTGGCATTCAGGCTCCACGTTTGCCTGTGTTTTGTTTGTTTGTGTGCGTGTCAGCTGAGCTACGAATGCTCTGATTCTTCTCTCGTCCGAGAAGATACGTATGCATAGGATGCGATATCCTAGCGAGCATGTGTCGTTTCCCCAGTCCGAACTACTTGGACTCTGATGTCTATGCCTGATAGACTAAGTAGGCCCAGGATGCGACATCCTGCCGAGTCAGTTTCAGTCAGTCTCTTTTGTCTCTTTCAGCCAGTGTGTGTGTGTTTGAGCAGCGTTTTAGCAACCATTTTCCTTCCTTTTGTGCGTGGATCCCGTAGAGTACTACGGATGCGTAGGGTGCCTAACACCTTCCCTTCGCATAACCGACTCCCGAACCCATTCTCTTTGGTCGCGAGACCATGTTCTTTCCTAGGTTTACTTCGAGCGTTTCCTTTCCCTCTTTTGGGATAAATAACGCACGGTGGCGGCTCTGTTGTTTCTTTCTTTTCCCGCCGGTTTCTCGCGCGATGCGACAGCTGGCGACTCTGCTGGGGATGAAAGAGAAGTTGACTTATGCTGGTCCATCTTCCCTGAGCGAGTCTCTCCTAGCGCTCTCTAGGATTAGGGTTTTGGTTGCTTTCTGCTTGTTGTATTTTATTGCATTCATTGTATATATGTACATTTATTTGTTTGCATTGATTGTGTGCATTGATGTTTGCATTCATATTCATCATTTGCTGTTGCCTGGCTGGTTGTCTGTTTTCTCTGTGTGGGGGGGAGTCACTTGAGGTAAAAGGTCCAATACCCAGACCATGAGTGAAATCTAGGATACCTAGGAATAGAGTGATTCATGGGAAGCGGGTGGTATGGCGCCACTTAGCGGAACATTGATATCACGAGCAGTTCAGACCCTGGTGGGGTATCGTCGTTACATACTTCGGGTGTGTATATGATGGTATTCTGCGAAAGGTTATTTATGCTGCGTTTCTCTCTCAGCCTTTACCCTGGCCTAGACTACACCCGTGAGTGGGGGGGATTGATCATTTTAACAGGTACAGTTGGTGACTCTCGGTACTGACAGTGACTGTGAATTATGGACATTTATTTCTGGGACGCCGGAGTTCTGTCCGTGGTTTATCAGCGGGTTCCGTTTATTTCGGATCCCCGGGTTGAATTTGAGAGTACCTGTTCAGAGGAGCTGGCTGTCATCCGTTCAGTGGATGATCCTGTGATGATAGTAATGCAATCTCCAGTTCCGTTTATTTCGGAACTCCACAAGTCGGATTTATGGTGACTCGGTTCTCCAGATTTGGGTTCAGATGCCAGTTGATCAGATTGACTTTGGGTTTCAGATGTTTGTGATCAGAGTTCAAGCCGAAGCATTGACCTTGTGCCTTGAGACGCACAGCTTGACCAGTCATGTTGCATCATTTGCATCATAGCATGTTTATTTTCAAAAAATAATAATGCATGAAAAAAAAAAGAAAAAAGTTAACTCGCATATGCATATCCTTTTCAGGATCATTCATGATAAAATAGCATCCGCATCATGCATATCATGCACATATCATCCTTGCATTGCAGACATGTTTGGGGACAAGACTTCTCACTTCGGTTCTTGACTGAGACAGGATTGCTGACCGCTGACCGCATCGCCACGACCAGACTCAATCATCAGAGGATTATGGACTAGGTTCAAGCAGAATTGGCCGAGATGAGGGCAAACATGGCCCAGTTCATGAACATGATGCAAGGGGTTGTTCAGGGGCAAGAGGAGCTGCGTGCCTTAGCCCAGAGACAGGAAGTTGTGATTCCAACATCCAACCGTGCTTCGCCTGTTGCTGCACCCGCTCATGAGACTATCAATGTTACTGCTCCCACTAACGACTATGCCGTCGGGGATGAACTTGAGGGTATAAGAATCAATGGACAACCTCTTGCTGCAGAGGTCAATGTCAGAGCTACCCGGGCTCCGATTCGTCATCCAGCTCCGTTTGTCAACCAACAAGAGGACACGTTTACTCTCCTCAGTGAGGACTATGATGTTGTGAAAACCGAAGAGAGGGACAGAAAAGTGGATGCTCTCGCTGAGAAGGTCCGAGTCATGGAATGTCAGAACTCCCTTGGGTTTGATGTGACCGACATGGGTCTGGTGGAAGGGTTGAAGATCCCCTACAAGTTCAAGGCACCCTCATTCGACAAGTACAATGGCACTTCCTGTCCTCGCACCCATGTGCAGGCGTACTTCAGGAAGATCTCTGCATACACTGACGATGAGAAAATGTGGATGTACTTTTTCCAAGATAGTTTATCTGGGGCATCTTTGGACTGGTACATGGATCTGAAGCGAGAATCAGTCAGAAGCTGGAAAGATTTGGGTGAGGCCTTCCTAAGGCAATACAAGCACAACATGGACATGGCGCCGAGCCGAACTCAGTTACAGAGCTTGTATCAGAAAGATAAGGAGAGTTTCAAAGAGTATGCCCAGAGGTGGCGTGAGCTAGCCGCCAGAGTGCAACCTCCTATGCTGGAGAGAGAACTGACTGACATGTTCATTGGAACCCTGCAAGGTGTGTTCATGGATCGTTTGGGAAGTTGCCCGTTCAGTAGCTTTTCAGATGTTGTCGTCTGTGGAGAAAGAACTGAGAGCCTTATCAAAGCAGGGAGGATACAAGATCCTGGCTCTTCAAACTCTTCTAATTCTAAGAAGCCATCCTCTGGGGCACCCAAAAGGGGAGAGAATGAAACAAATGCTGTGCACCGTCGAAGGAGTGCAAATAGAGGACCATATCGGCAAGTTGCTGCTGTGACTATTCCAGCAACTCAAACTCAACAACGGCCGAGAAGACCAACTCAGCAGTATCAGACTCCACAACGTCATCCTCAGCAGCAGGCTTATCAGCCTCCCATTGACAATCAAGCTGGTACAAGTAATGAGAGGAAGAAGATCATTTTTGATCCAATCCCCATGTCCTACGCCGAACTGTATCCCACTCTGATAGAGCGGAACTTGATCACACCCAGAGACCCGCCGCCCATACCCGTCAACCCTCGGTGGTGGTATAGGCCTGAACAACATTGTGTGTATCACTCGGGTGCTCCTGGTCATGATGTGGATAGCTGCTTTCAGCTGAAGATGAAGGTTCAAGACCTTGTGAGGTCAGGTATTCTGATCTTGGAGGACTTAGGTCCTAATGCTAGTCAAGTTTGAAGATAACAAGTCCTAGGCTGGCGCCGACTTTTTCTTCAGAAGGGTTGTTCGGTTGCAGAAGCTGCTAATGCAAGAAATACTGACAGTTGTCGTCCCCGATGGGATCTATCACAATTGGGTCACTGTGGGCTTTCTTACAGTTGTTCATAAGTCTCTGTAATAATCACTTTGTTTAAAAACCCTTCTCCCATGCCAAAAGGAGAAGAGATGGCATTGTTGGCAACATTTTGTGCAATGATATTTTCATTCAAATAAATTCATGTTAAACATTTGTTTTTCCATTTGTTTTCCCTTTTCGCTTTTGCATGAAATTGGTGATCACAAAAAACCTTTAAAAACAAGAATAAAAGCAATCTTTTCATCTGCATAACGATTGCCTTGTTTGATTTTCAAAAAGCTTTTCATATCAAAATCATTATGCAGGTTGTTTCTCAAACCCATTGAACATAGTGATCGGACGTCATCTCCCAATTTTGAATTCCTTGTATTCGAAGCGGAAGAAGATGATGATTGAAGGGATTCCTGACGAGATTTCCCGACTTCTTGAGCAAGAAAAGAAGATCACACTCAGTTGTATCTCGAGAATCAGCAGAACGGCCAACTGGGGCATCAAAAAAAAGAAAGTAAAAAAAAAAAGAAAAGAGAGGGTGCAAAATCAAAACCAAATCAAAAGCAAAATCAAAAGAAAAAAAAACAAAAGAAAGATAGCACCCTCAAAGTCCCAAGTTGACTGATGCTGAATTCGATCAAGAAGAAGAGATCAACTGCCATGTATCATGGTCAGTCATATCAGCAGAGAGTGAAAAAGCATTCGACAAGAAGGTCAAATCTCGAGTTCTGAGAAAAGGACCGTGTGCTCAGGAAAGTCTTGTCTTTCACACCCGACTCCAGGGGCAAGTGAACTCTACAAGCTACGAACGTCCGTACATTTTCAAGAGAGCCTCTTCAGGCAATGTTTCGACACTTACAACAATGGATGGAGAAGTTCACTCGTCCTGTGAATTCCAGATGCAGTCAAGAAATACTTCGCCTAGAAGAAAAAAAAAACAGAAAAGCTCGCTAAGTCGAACACCCCAAAGGGCGACCTAGGCAAAAAAGGAGCGTCTTTGTGGATTGAAAACCCGAAAGGGCGATCCAGGAAAAAGTTAGAGACATTGAAAAAAAAAAAGAATTTGCATCCCGCTAGATTGAGCACCTCACACTGGGGCAATCTAGGCAAAAATTAGGGATTTGGCAAGTAACTGCATCTTGACAAGACTGTGCTCTATATCTGTCATCCGTCAGGGATTCTCGATTCGTCGTCGACTGAAGCTTTGAATACATCGAAAATTCAGAATGGTAGAGGAAAGGTCATTATGTTCAATGTAGCCCTCTCCAATATACATCACCGATTTCAAACTTGTACAGATCTATGGAGTCTCGCCCTTTGCAGACTACCATTCCATCACATCAATTTGAGCTTTTAGCCAATTGTTTGCACTCTTATTTGTTTTAACTCAACAAATGTTTTGCATGTTTTAAATGATAAAATATCATTGTTTTCAAAATAAACAAATTTTTCAAAAAAATTATTGTTCTTAAACAAAGTGAACCGTCACAATGATGGAAGGATACTTAGGAGACCCACAGTGCTCTCCCGAGGGTGGTTTGATTACCAACAGGTAAGACAATTGTTCGTATCTCGAGCATGACTGTATCTTTGTCCTGCAGAACCTCGTATGGTCTCTCCTCAGTGAAGTTGCCCAATGCAGTGTCGTTTGAAGTTGTTCATCTTCATGTTCTCGGCAGTACAGATTCTTCCTCCAAATCCCTGTTAGCTCTATTGTGGGGCATCCCCAGTAGAGTGCTGCTTGAGCCCTACCGTGGGGCATTCCCAGCAAGTTTGCTGTTTCGGACATTATTGTGGGGCAGTTCCCCAAGCAGAGCGTTTACTGAAGACTTCAACTTTCGTCTCTCCAACAGAGTAGTCTTCCTCTCTCCCCCAACGTGGGTGTTTTTCTTTGAAGATTCAGTATTTGGTAGATCAACATCCCAGTACTATGTCATGCCCTCAGATGGATCCCCGAGCGGAGTTGTTGGCATGATGAGCTTTCTCAATGCCTATCTATCCTCATCAGAGATCTGGTTGCTCCTTGGTATCTCTGATTTCCAGCACGAGTTGTTGTGGCGCGTCTGCCAGTATGTTGAACTCTGTTCTCCAGTTGTGATTGACGATCCCTCCGGAAGCCTCTTGTGGCTCTTCCTCCCCAGCAGGATGATGACTTTGGTTTTCCCTCCGGATGAGTGGTACCGGGTGGTTGATTCCCGGACCTGTGTGATGAGCATGTCTGTTTGTCAGCATTCATCATACATTTTAGATATAATGCATACATGCATAATCATAGCATTCAGGTACTCATGTTGCAGCTGTTGTCGGGTATCTGTTGTTTGTTACTTCCTGCTATTTGGTAATACAGATCTCTCCAGTAGATTTTCCCCTAGCAGATACGGGTGTGTCCGATCTCTCCATGTAGAGTCTACCCCTTAAGCAGAAAGCGTCTATCCTTTCCTGCCATTTCCCCACTGAGATACATCCTCGTGGATGACGGTTGCTTCCGTTCCCTCCCTACACGGGATGGGTTTTCCCTATTGAGTTCTTTCCTCATTAGGATGAGTCTTGATTCAGTTTGCCTTTTTGGATCAATCCTAAACTGGCTTCCTTGTAACTGTCTCTTGTGCTTCCCTGGGGCATAAATGAATAGTCGCTCACTAACCGACACTCATTCATCTTATCCTCAGCGGAATTTGTTGGCTTCTACCTACAAACCGGTAGCTGTAAGTCCTATCTTCGTGGTTCTCTACCCACTAGCTGGTAGTTGTAAAATCCCACTTTCATCCCGTTGGCAGAGTTAACCCTTTGTGCTCATCCCGATGATGACTGGTTACTTTTCCATTGGCCTCTACCTACAAACCGGTAGTTGTAAGTCCTATTTTCGTGGTTTTCTACCCACTAGCTGGTAGTTGTAAAATCCCACATTCCTCCCCTTGTTGGAGTTAACCCTGTGTGCTCATCCCGATGATGACTGGTTACTTTTCCGTGGTTTTCTGCCCACTAACCGGTAGATGTAATCCCCTCTTTGTGGTATTAATGGTCTTGTCCCCTTTGGATACTTGCCTTGATCAAGCAGTATTGTCCCCATTGGGTCTTCACCTTCTTCGCGGATACTTGCTCCGAGTAAGCAACTTTATCCTCTTTGGATTGGTCATCTTTTGCATACCTAGTCTGGTACCCAGATGCCTTTCTTTTCGGTCGATTATTCATTTAACAACCTACAACCCGGTTATGGATAATCTTCCATGCGAGGTTATTATCTACGTTCTGACGGCTATAGATAATATACCTCATGCACTCTTTGGTCAATCTTTCGATTGTTATCACCAGCAGAGTAAGATTCGTATTCCCTGCGGAATCGGATGTTCATCCTTTAACAAGTTTGCCTTTGCTCACTTCAGGATCTTTTCGGTCGATTATTCATTTAACAACCTACAACCCGGTTATGGATAATCTTCCATGCGAGGTTATTATCTACGTTCTGACGGCTATAGATAATATACCTCATGCGCTCTTTGGTCAATCTTTCGATTGTTATCACCAGCAGAGTAAGATTCGTATTCCCTGCGGAATCGGATGTTCATCCTTTAACAAGTTTGCCTTCGCTCTCTTCAGGATGTTTTCGGTCGATTATTCATCTAACAACCTACAACCCGGTTATGGATAATCTTCCATGCGAGGTTATTATCTACGTTCTGACGGCTATAGATAATATATCTCATGCGCTCTTTGGTCAATCTTTCGATTGTTATCACCAGCAGAGTAAGATTCGTATTCCCCACGGAATCGGATGTTCATCCTTTAACAAGTTTGCCTTCGCTCTCTTCAGGATGTTTTCGGTCGTTTATTCATTTAACAACCTACAACCCGGTTATGGATAATCTTCCATGCGAGGTTATTATCTACGTTCTGACGGCTATAGATAATATATCTCATGCGCTCTTTGGTCAATCTTTCGATTGTTATCACCAGCAGAGTAAGATTCGTATTCCCCACGGAATCGGATGTTCATCCTTTAACAAGTTTGCCTTCGCTCTCTTCAGGATGTTTTCGGTCGTTTATCCATCTAACAACCTACAACCCGGTTATGGATAATCTTCCATGCGAGGTTATTATCTACGTTCTGACGGCTATAGATGATATATCTCATGCACTCTTTGGTCAATCTTTCGATTGTTATCACCAGCAGAGTAAGATTCGTATTCCTTGTGGAATCGAATGTTCATCCTTTAACAAGTTTGCCTTCGCTCTCTTCAGGATGTTTTCGGTCGATTATTCATCTAACAACCTACAACCCGGTTATGGATAATCTTCCATGCGAGGTTATTATCTACGTTTTGACGGCTATAGATAATATATATCATGCACTCTTTGGTCAATCTTTCGATTGTTATCACCAGCAGAGTAAGATTCGTATTCCCTGTGGAATCGGATGTTCATCCTTTAACAAGACTGCTTTTCTAGCCCTCTTCAGGATGTTGAGTGTTTTGGAACACCAACCAATTCACGCTTTGGCACTCAGGCCAATTTTCCGGTATTCATACCGAGGTGGCGATCAGGCCAATCTCCGACGTTTCAGATTGACATCAAATCTCTCACACACCGATGCTCAATATTCAAACTGACTTGCGGCGCTCAAGCCATGGTTATCCCTGTGTTACCATTTATTTTGGTATCCAGGTCGACGTTTTCTGTTTCGGTGTTCAGGCCGATTTCTTTTCCGTTCCAGACGGACTGTTCTTTCAAGACTGTTTCTTTGCCGATCCTGACAGGCATTCCTGTATTATATCCAGTCGGTGCAAATTTCTACGGTTCTTTTGTATTCAATCCCTGTTTACCCTGAAAGTCTGACAGCCACTGCTATCATCCGTTCGGGTTCCCAGCTGATTGAATAGGGGCAGCTGTAGCACCTCAAATTTGCACCTATCATTATACATACCATTTCATATTAGGTCATAGCATATCATGATCCATTGCATAGCATTTGCATTGTCCCCAGTTGCCCCAAGAGCAAGCAAGCAAGAATTAGGTCAAACTGATCAGGAGATCAGTCCATCAATCAAGCAAAGGTATTTCTCAAGGAATCAAAGCCCTAGGGTTTGTCCAACAAGTTCACATGCCTTGGGGGTCTTTTTGAAGTGTTCAAGTCAAGGTTGAAAGGCTCAGAGGTCAGCAGTCAATGCATAGCCAGGCAAAAACCCTAGACAGTCAACAATCAGTCAAAGCAGTGGATGGTGGCCATTCTTGTGGAATTTGGGCACCATGGTCAATAATCAAGAGTTCATATGTCTTGGGATATCATTTGAAGTCAAGGTCTCAAGGATTTAGGGTTTGGAATTCATCAGTCAGTGCATAGACAGTCAAAAACCCTAGAAAGTCAAAGTTGGTCAACTGTGGTTGATTCTTTGGATTTGATGGATGGAAATGGTTTGAAGGAGCTTATTCATGTCCTAATAGGCCTCATGTGTCATGGCAATCAACATCATTGAAGAATTTGAAGCCAATCAGAAAATTTCCAAAAATAGAAACTGGACCTGTAATTTCAATTGCCAAAAATAGAAACTTCTTGATCCTCAACTTGCATCATGATACAAGCTCCAAATGAATTTTTGCCCAACATGAAAGTTGAAGATCTTGTTCTCCCATTTTCAAAAAGTCCAAGAACTCTTAAATCCCATGTGTGGTTGTCAAGATATGATCAATTCATTTTCACAAAATCTTGAACTTCAAAGGGGCATATCTCTCAAACCATAAGGCCAAATTTGGTGGGGTTTTTTCCTACAAACCACATTTTTCATCCTCTTTCCAAAAATGTAAATTTCATGACCTGAAACCTTACCATTCAAAATGGCATTTTTTGACCTTTTTCATTAAAAATCAAAGTTTGACCCAAGGTTGACTTTTTGATTTATGGACTTTTTGCACAATTGGCCAATTGGGATCCACTTTATACCATATTTGTGACATGTTCCAAGCATCATTTCATGTTCATGACATCTCCATACCACCATTCTAGACCAAAATGCATAATTGACAAATGGTGCAAATAGCTTCATAAAGTGAGGGCAAGATGTAGCAATTCATGTAGCAGTCTAAAACAGCATTTACAAAGGTCCTGTACAGCATAATCAAAGCCCAATTCGTGGCCAATTGCACCTCCACTTACACTTATGCAAAGATTAGCAAATTTGCATTTGGTGCTCAAAAGACAAAACCAGCTTAGCACTTGGATTAGTAAGGCTAAACAGATAATATAAGGCTATTTTCTGTCACAAACAAACCCTAAGAAGCAGCCTCCAACAGACCAAAAACATTGCTCTCTCACTTTTGCATTTTGATTCCTCTTGCATTTTTTTGCCAAAATCTCCATAACCCTCAAGCAACACTTGATTCCTCCATACTCTAATCAACATTGTAAGCTCATCCCGAGTATCATCCATCACCGGTACAGCATCTCCAACTCTGTTTTCTTCAACCACTCTTCCATGGCAGTTGGGATTTAAAGTCGAATGGAGCAAGTTTGAGCTCAACTGACTTCATCATCCATCACTTGGAGCTTGGACCTTTGACTGTTTGAGCTGACAGCATCCAAAACATTGCTGCATCTCAGCTTTTCTGCAGAAATCAAGTAATTTTCGACCCCTTTGTTTTGTTAAATTGTTGCATGTTTTGGAAAGATCTTTGGATGCTGAATTCACTGATAGCTTTAGTTTTGAGATTGGTTGATTCTATTAAAAGTTATGCTGGTTTGAAAGTTAATGCTCGATTATGCTTTTGTTTATTTCTTCGTGAGTAGTTGGATTTAGTGATTATGAGTTATGTATTGTTGGTGTGTGATGTTGGCTGATTAGAATAGTACACTCAATTTTCATTTCTGGGAAAAATCGTGACATGAGTATTGTTGAAGATGAAGGCCGTGCCACTGTTCATCCAAAACCCTAAGTGCCATTCCATTTTCTGGGCTTTTCACGTATCATGCATGCCGCGTCACTGTTGTGTTGAAGCTGGCCAATCATAACATTTTATTCCATGGCCCTAAGTGACGTCGTTTGGTTTAGTGGATTCTTAAATTACCGTTTGTGCCATCGGTCAACTTAGGTTGACTTGCCTTGCCTTGTTTTGTGCTCATGTTGCTTCAATTATTTCCTCATCTTCAAAAATTAATTTCTCACTCAATTTTCATCCAAAAATCATGAGATTTTTTCTATCATGTTCATGAATGTGTCTAGTATTTGATTATGATTTTTAATCATTTTTTCATTGGCTGGATTTTAATTGGCAATTGTTTTCCCAACATGTATGCATAAATGATGTCTCTTGCCATTTCAATTGTGAAATAATGATGTTGCATCCAATGAGCTTGAAATTTTTTGTGATGAAACTAGACATGTTCACCTTCATTTTGGTATAAAGTTTGTGGATTTCCCATTTGTGGATTTCTGGTTATGAATTTTTGAAGTTGGAGGTTACATTTGGTGTCTTACCATGATCATGCATTTTCTCTAATTTTGTCCACATGCTTCCTTGCATCCAAATGACCCCAAATTTTGCATGAATGATCCTTTATATGTCTATCTGATGTATGAATTTTCTTGGAATTAATTGTGCTGTTTTCCATTTGATTGCGAATTTTCTTCCCTGCCTAGTCCATGTTTGACTTTTTGTGCTACATGTTGCCAAATCTTTTGGGAAATCCTCATACCATATTGTATGATCATGAAATTTCATATGTGATAACTAGACATCTCAAGCTTTGCATTGGTGTTAATCTCATTCATTTCTCATCTGTTTTCAATTTGATATGATTTTTTGAAGTTGACCCATGTTTGTTGACTTTCATTGTGCTTACTTGAAATTATGTTGACTTCATGATTTTAATTGACTGCCTTCCTCTCATCCAAATGCCATGAAATTTTACATGTATACCATGTTAGATGTTAGGATTGAGTGTGATTTATTTGATGATTTTTGAGATTGTTTGAGTTGACTTTTGATGCAAGTCATTCTGTTGACTTTTTTGTGCTTTCATTTGCCTTACTTTGACTTCAAATGTTCATGAAATGATCATAATGCATGACATGATTGTGAATCCAATTGTGATAGCTTCTCAAATGTTTGACTTTGGTTTTGGTTGACTTTTCCTTGCTGCCTTGACTTTTTCTTTCATCTTTGACCCTAGGCTAGTCCTAGTGGTCTTCTGTGCTTACTATTGAGTTTCTGTTTCAGGTTAAGCACCATAGCCATTGAGATCATACAAATGTGATTGGATTGGTTTACATATGAACTAACCTTTGTTTTGTAGATGGTTTGACTCATGTGTTGGAGTCTTGCTTTGCACAGTTGACCTTCTGTGGTTGACTGTTTATTCTTTCCTTTTGCTTTTAACTGTTTAATTGCATACTGATTTGTTTGGTTTTTCTCAGGTACACTTTAGTTGCTTTAGTTGCTTGCTTTGCTATTTAGCAATTGCTTTTGAGGTATAATTACTTTCTCTTCATGTAGTCTGGAGTCCCGGTCTGTTATTTGACCGGGCAAACTGTCTGAAGTCCTCCTTAAGAGGCAATGCCTGTGTTTGTTTAAAATTGTCCCAAGCAGGAAAAGTCCTTCAAGTAAGGCAATTGGTGGAAGGTAGGGATATGCAATCTATCCCCCACTATTCAGTGTGTCCTCTCTTTGCTCCCATTACATGGTTGAAGCATTGAGATAAAAACCCAAGATCTTGTACAAAGTGTACAGTGTCAGAGTCTTCGAGTATAGAAGGGTTCCCACTTTTTGGACCCATGCTCATTTGTCTATTAGCTCTCCCTGGCCAGGGATAAGAGCTGTGAGGTCTCATCCTCTACTCATCCTTTCATCTGCTTCACCTTGGCTCTCAATGTCAAGGTTAAGAGCACACTTCACCCCATTCCAGAGGTTTGTTTGTTGAGGTTGATATGACCCCTCGACTAAAACCTAACCCTTGTGTGAGCCTCTTGTATGTATATAGTGTGTGCTATCTGTGATTGTGATTGCTTTGCTTCTTAGTTTAGCTTAGACTTGCTTCCTGCGCAAGTTAGGTTTAACAACTAACAGCTACTCCTTGTTTGTTTTCGCCCTCGTTGCGATCCTTTCTCTCGCCCTCGTTGCGATCGAGCCTTTTCCTTTCTCTCGCCCTCGTTGCGATCGAGACTTTTCCTTTCTCTCGCCCTCGTTGCGATCGAGACTTTCCCTTTCTCTTGCCCTAGTTGCAATTGAGCCCTTTGTCCCTGCCGGCCGAACTACGGCAACTCTGATTCTCATGTTCAGATGAGATACGTAGGCACGAGACGCGATGTCTTGCCGAGTTTGACTAACCACTAACAACTAACATCTAATTCTTTTCTCTCACCCTTGTTGTGATTGAGACCTCCCCTTTCTCTTGCCCTAGTTGCAATCGAGACCCCTGCTTCCTGTGCAAGCCGTGTCTAGGATAGGTTGGCCCGTGTGCCATTTAGCTAGAAACCTTAACTTAGGGTTGACTTTGCATGACAACATCTAGGCTCGAGTCGTAGTCTCCCTAGTGTTGTGTCTCCCTCTGTTATCTGGTTAGGCTAGATCCTTGTCCCTGCGTAGGGGAACTACATCGCCCTGATCTTCACACCAGATGAAGTATGTAGGCAGGAGATTGAGCTGATCTCTCCGGGCGCCTTTTCTTTTCTTTTGTGTGTATTTGACAGTTGTAGGCTGAGTCCCCGACTCCCTATTTATCTGTTGTGTTGTTTTGGTTCGGATGTCAATGTAAGTCCAGTGATTGGCATTTGGGCTCCACGTTTGCCTCTTTGCGTTGTTTAGGTTCGGATGTCAATGTAAGTCCAGTGATTGGCATTTGGGCTCCACGTTTGCCTCTTTGCGTGTGTTTAGGTTCGGATGCTGACATAAGTCCAGTGATTGGCAGTCGGGCTCCACGTTTGCCTTTGTCTGTTTGTTCGCCCTTTTTTCTTTTTTCACCCTTTGTGTCTTAACCACCCTTGTGTGTGTTCTGGTTGGAGTCCGACATAAGTCCAGCGATTGGCAGTTGGTTTCCTGTGTGCGTTTTCTGGTTCGGATGCTGATGTAAGTCCAACGATTGGCATTCAGGCTCCACGTTTGCCTGTGTTTTGTTTGTTTGTGTGCGTGTCAGCTGAGCTACGAATGCTCTGATTCTTCTCTCGTCCGAGAAGATACGTATGCATAGGATGCGATATCCTAGCGAGCATGTGTCGTTTCCCCAGTCCGAACTACTTGGACTCTGATGTCTATGCCTGATAGACTAAGTAGGCCCAGGATGCGACATCCTGCCGAGTCAATTTCAGTCAGTCTCTTTTGTCTCTTTCAGCCAGTGTGTGTGTGTTTGAGCAGCGTTTTAGCAACCATTTTCCTTCCTTTTGTGCGTGGATCCCGTAGAGTACTACGGATGCGTAGGGTGCCTAACACCTTCCCTTCGCATAACCGACTCCCGAACCCATTCTCTTTGGTCGCGAGACCATGTTCTTTCCTAGGTTTACTTCGAGCGTTTCCTTTCCCTCTTTTGGGATAAATAACGCACGGTGGCGGCTCTGTTGTTTCTTTCTTTTCCCGCCGGTTTCTCGCGCGATGCGACAGGGTCTACATACAAAAAATCAGCTCTTTATTTGAGCCAGAGGTGCTTCAATTGATCAATGGAATCGGGAATCAGACAGTTTGGGAAAAGTCAACTGTGGGACCAGAAACGTCAACTCCTGACATTTTGAGAGTGGAATCTCAAAATCCATGCCTAAGAGAGCCTACATGTGAAATTCGATCAAGGTTGGATCATGGATTCATCATTTAATCAGGAATTGAAGAAGTTACCTAATTTGGAAATGGTTGACTTTCCATTTAGGGCAAGTTTTCATGATTGTTGCACTCACTTTAAGCCCATTTTCCATCAAGATGAAAGCTCCATTTGAAACTTTCTCCAACATGAAAGTTGTTCCTCTTGTTCCAAGCTTTCTAGATATATAAAGTTTGCTCCATTTGGATCAATATTGAGAAATTTATGCTTGGTCAAAGTGAGACACTATTTTAGGACACTTAGAAAATTTTCTAAGTCCAAAATCTTCAAAATTTGTCAAGACTTCTTGGCTATATTTCTTGCACTTCAAGGCATCTTTTGAAAATACTTTCTTCATAACAATTGTAACTTGCCATGTCCTCTTTCACCTCCTTTTGGAATCATCCCATTTGGATCATTGGTTTGAGAGATGCACTTATCTAAAGTTGGCATCATGAACTGAATTTCTAGGCAGCATGTTAGGCCAAACTGGCCCAGCCATTTTGCAGATGATGAGACACGATTTTATGGCCATTTTTCACCTCTTTCCACTCATCATTTCAACTTGTGCCCAACATGAAATATGTTAAGCTCCATGCACTCTTCCTACTATTTACATTGCCTTGCCATTTGGTCATATACTCATCAAGATACATAGTCATAAGGTCACCCTCTTGAACTTATTTCCAAACCATGCCATGCTGCAGCCAGACCATAAAACCAGCACATGTGTTGTTTTTCCTTATTTGGTCATGTACATTTGTTTACACCAACTTAAGTTTTGCCAAAACAAGAGCTTGCTTTCACCACCTCACCTTTTGTATCATAGTGCATATAACCAAGACCAAACATTTCAGCCCATTAGACACTTTAAACCCTACATATTTAAAGCATTGAAACCCTAATCTGAAGGAGGAGGTTGTTACTTTCGAGCAAGGCAAGCAAGGAAAGCATTGAAGGTTGTTTTCATTTCTCAAGCTAAAGCATTGAAGCATTGAAACAGCATATTCTTCCTTCCATCCTCTCCAATACCAAGAGGCAGTGGACCTTACATCCACTAGGTAAGCTTTTCAATCCATTCCCATGATTATGGCTTTGCTCATTTCATGCTCATACCATGCTTACCTTGTTCATTACTGTTTTTTTCATACCATTTCCATGCTTGTTTCATGCTGATTTTCCATGTTAATGTTATGCTATGCATGCTTATAAAGCCCTTAACAAGAGGCATTGCTATTAAGTTTGAGTTTGTGATATTGTTTTCTGTTGTAGCCGTGTGCATGTGGCCACCTTGCTGTCCACTCTTCTTCATGTTTGAGCCACTATTTTTACTGAAATAAAACAACATGATGTTCTACTCATTGCATACTTGAACTTTACTTTTTATACCATGTCATTTGGTGTACCGTAGCATTTGTAGTCTTGGTTGGAAGGTTGAGAAAGCACACTGGTTTTCACGAGTCCAATAGTGCATGGCACTAGGGTTTTATTATGTTAGTGGAGAAGATGAGACGTGTCATGCTGTGGATCGCTAGATCATGCGCTTAGCTTCTAATCATGTCCGTCCAGGCCGTGTTTTGTCTTGTAGTACTTAAACTCCACTTGACCAATTGATGCACAAGTCACATGAATATTTTTAATAAAACGTACATTATTTATGTCACGCCTGATGATTGTTTGGACTGGGCTTTTCCCCTGTACGCTATCCGCACCCCATACGCCTGGCCCATCACTATTACACCACTTTATTTTCATTTCCATTTTTAATTCTTATTTTATTTTTCTATTTTATTTTTAATTAATAAAAATATTTTATTTATTCATAAAAATACCAAAAAATATTTTCCATATTTCTTAATGTTTTATTTAATTTTTATTTTCATATTTATTTTAATGTTAATATTTTATTTCAATTATTTATTTCAAGTGGATCATTTTAATACACATTTATTTCTTGATTTTATTTTCATGACTTAGAATTATTTTTAGGTTCTGATTTTTGGGATGAGGGTTGACCAATGTCTCATGGTCAACCTGACCTTTTCTTGGAATTTTATTTCTCATTTTTAGTTTATTTTGGATTTATTTTTGACCTAGTTTGTTTGGTTGACTTTTCATTTGACTTATGTTTTATTTCAATTAATTTATACACTAATTCACATTATTTTTAAAATCTTTTTGGGGGATGATGATGTCCTGACCCCACCTAACTTAGTTTAATTTTTCATAATTTTCTTGATTAATTTGCTATTTATTTCATATTTTTTAAGTTGACTTGACTTTTCAGTTGACTTTTCTATGATTGATGTTTGACTTAGGGATTGCTTAAGGCAATTGAAGAGATCTTTTGATCCTCCCTTGTTCATCTCATATGCCATGTATTAGAGGCCTTTCATCTTGATTTTATTTGGTCCTTACCTCAATTCCTGATTAAATTAGTCAGTGATCCTTTGTGTGCATAGTTTCATCTGTCTGATTCATCTGTTATCTCTTATACCTATTTCTTTCATCCATGCATACTATTGTTTGATTGTTTAACATGTTTATACTTCTCATGCATTGTCTAATGCTTCATTATTCCATTCTTTGATCATTTGATTTGATTATATACATGTTTGCTTATCTTATCTGTTTGATTGATAACTGTTGCCTACTTGTATGATGTATGAGGCATATATTCTTATTGTTTGATTGCCATGAACCACCGCATTCATAACAAATGTACCCCTCTCCCATGAAGTGTATAATATTTATTCTTTCATTCTTTATTCATCTATTAATACAAGAATTAAAACGAACATCCGATAACCATTTCAAAAACAAGATCAAAACCTCGATCCAACGTCGAGTAATCATTTTCAAAACTTAACAGAACCTGCACGTATTCATCCATCCTTTTGTAAGTCGATTGCCTCAGGCATCGCCATTTCTCTTGTAAGTCGATTGCTTCATGCATCGCCATCTACCTGTAAGTCGATTGCCTCAGGCATCGCCATCTACCCTTTATCCGTGGTTCCTTTCCTTGCTTCATCCGTCGACTCTTGTTCCGTTTAGGTAGCACCCATTAGGTAGAACCCTTTGTATGATAACATAGGTAGAATTCCCTTATTCTTTGCATGCTAACATTAGGTGGATGTTCCCATTTGTAAATCCTAACACATAGGTCCACATTGCATGACAACTCTAGGGCAGAGCTTCCCCACTTTTAGACCTTCTGTGCGTCTCTGATCTTGTGGCATGTCAGTCCGTTCTATCGCAAAGAGGTAACTGCCTAAGACTCGATTCTGCAAGCTGCGACACCTACTGCTAGGACGTGAACACATTTCCCACTCTCTTTTGACACAGCTGGTGTCCTCTTTTGGAAGTCCATTTTCAGATGGCAATCCTTAACCCCTAGTTAGTCGAACTACGATAACTCTGATTCTCATGTTCAGATGAGATACGTAGGCACGAGATGCGATATCTTGCTGAGTTTTTGACTGACGACTAACAACTACTCCTTGTTCGCTTTCTCCCTTGCTGCGATTCTTTTCTCTCACCCTCGTTGCGATGAGACCTTCCCTTTCTCTTGACCTAGTTGCAATCGAGACCCTTGTTCCCGTAGTTAGCTGAACTACGTTTTGCTCTGATTCTCATTCCAGATGAGATACGTAGGCATAAGACACGATGTCTTAGCGGGCACACTTCTCTTAGCCCATAGGTAGCCGAGCTACGAAGACTCTGATTCTCATGTTCAGATGAGATACGTATGCAGTGGATGCGACATCCGTGCGAGTCATTTTCTTTTGACCCCTCTTTTAGTAAATAGTACCTTAGATAAACACACACCCTTTAGACGAGAACAACAAGAGTGGATCCCGTAGAGTACTACGGATGCGTAGGGGTGCTAATACCTTCCCTTTGCATAATCGACTCCCGAAACCAAGATTTGGTTGCGAGACCTTGTCTTTTCCTTTCTCTTTAGGTTTTCTTTGATCGTTTCCTTTCCCTCCTTTGGGATAAATAACGAACAGTGGCGACTCTTCTGTTTCTTCTTTTTTTTCGCCGGTTGTTTCGTTTCGCATTTTTTAGGTTGCGACAGCTGGCGACTCTGTTGGGGACCCTGGTTTCGCTATGCGAGTCCCTCCTAGCTTTTGTAGGTTTCCTGTATGTTGGGTGTTTATGCTTATGTACGGTCATTTACTTTCAGCATTTATCTGCTTTATCTTATTGCATTATGTATATATCATTGTTGTATCTGTTGGCTTTGTGGGGGTTGATTGTTTGTTGGGATGGGTTGTTCTATGAGAGATAAGCCCACTACCCAGGCTTGAGCGTACACATAGGTTTTAGAGTGGATAGTCATGAGGCTTGTGTAACATGTTGCTACGTTAAGTTGTTCATGAGACCCACATCCAGACGAGGTTTCTTTTGGATATATGTTGTCCTATGGGTGTTCCATAACGACAGATGTTCCTTTAGAAATCGTCGACTCTGGTGACCATTTCCCGAGGACTCAGTCGAGGCCTCTCCTCCGAGACGCGTTTATGTTAGCTCTGGTGGGCGCATTCTCGCTGCTCAATCCGAAGACCCCGAGGCTGGGAACTTGCTTTAGGATGTCCTGTTGAGGGGAGTCAGTGGAGGTCTTTTGTCTCGTAATAATGCCAAACATTCAGTAGTAAACGTATTATTCTCGACTGAAGGGCTGAAGCTGACAAACTTCTGTTCTTAGAACCTACCAGTGAGGGGCGGGCTAAATTCTGGAAACCTTAACCTTCAACCAACCCGGTTTTCTGGAGCAGAGCTTTGATCTCGTATTATATTCCTCAGTGGGTTTCTCTTCAGACAGTGCAACCTGACGATTGTTCAAGCAGATACAGCAATCCTGATTCCCATGTCACTGCATTGCATCACATCATTTTGCATTCATATCATTTAACACATGTTTATCTATTCGTAGGGGTTTATATCTTCTTCTTGATTCTAGTCGGGGTTTTCTGGTTCTCCTAAGATGGATATTGGCAGAAAAAGACATGTCGCCTACAAGTTTCCTATGGTTTGTTTGGATCCCATTCAGCAGCTGATGAAGTTAATGGATCATGATTCTCTAGAAGGATTCCGGAAGGATTACGGTTTGATTCTAAGCTTCGTTACAATTCTCTCCAAGGATCAACACGATGCTCTCTTTACATTGCTGCAGTTCTATGACCCTCCATTAAGGTGTTTTACGTTCCCAAACTATATCTTGGTCCCTACTTTGGAGGAGGTTGCTAGTTTTCTCAGAGTTCCTATCAAGTCACAGTTGCTATTCTACAGTTCCGAGTTTCTGCCCGATCTCAGCATGGTTGCTTCAGCCACATATTTGGGGAAATCAATCTTGAAGGCTAATATGTGTCAGAAGGGAGGACTCAGTGGTTTTCATTTGAATTTCTTGGTGGGAGAAGCCAAGAAGAAGCTTGAAGAAGTTGATCAGAGAGGTTTCAATGCTGTGTTGGCTCTTTGCGTATACGGGATTGTCCTGTTCCCTAATGTTGCCAAATTTGTGGACATAGACGCAATGCGCCTCTTCGTGTTGGGTAATCTAGTGCCGACCTTGTTGGGAGATTTCTCTCATTCAGTGCATCACAGGAATGAGAATAGGAAATGAGGATTGGTGAATTGTTGTGCACCCTTGTTTCATAAGTGGTTCAGTTCCCACCTACCCAAGTCAGGAGCGTTCGTTGATCTCAAGGACTCGTTGAGTTGGTCGAAGAGGCTGATGGGGATAAGAGCTAAAGATATTTCTTGGTGGTCAGACCAGAACTTGCTTCGGGCGGATATTATTCATAGTTGTGGGAACTTCCCGAATATACCGTTGGTAGGAAGAAGAGGAGGAATCAACTATAATCCTTCTCTAGTAGTCAGACAGTTTGGATATGCTTTAAGAACTCCGCCTTTGGAAAAGGATGTGGAAGAATCTCTGTTTTTCCATTCTTCATCTGATTTGACTGTATCCCATAAGGCAGCTGAGGCCTGGCTCAAGGTGATCAAGAGAGGAAGGACTGTGCTTGGAAAAGGAGATTGCAGGACTTACCCTCGGTATGAAGATTGGCTTCAGGGAAGAGTTGAAGAGTTTGGTCTGCCGTTTCGTATTGAAGAACCTTTGTATCCACCTACTCCTAAGCATTCAACAATGGTGAATCGAGACGAGTATGACAAATTGAAGAAAGCCATGGAGGAGCTTCAAACTGAAAACTCAGAGTTGAGTGTGAAATTGCAAGACTGTATGCATCTATACCATGAGGCAGAATATCAGAAGGGGGAGGCTGTCAGATTGCTAGAGGAAACAGAGAAGAAATTAGCTATGGAGATGGACTTCTTCAGGAAGATTGACAAAGCCTTGGGGTCATACAGTTCTGAGTTGAGGCGAGTCAAGCAGCAGTTAACAGATGTCCGTGGTAAGTTAGCTGGGTGGCAAGAAAAGTGGGATGCATTTTTAGCTTCTCGGAAGGCAAAAGAGGAAGAGATGGTGGCTCAATTGACTGATCAGTTGGAGAAGTTGAAGACTATGCTGAAAGAGAAGAACAACGAGCTTCTGTGTGCCTGTTCAACCAATGGTTACATCATAGATCAACTCGACAAGGCTCAAGAACAGATTGAAGAACTCGAGGTGCTGGCAGGTTTGAAGAAATCCAGACTTGAAGAGGTATTCGTAGAGGATGATGGGAATTACTACATAGAGCACATCAACAAACTGGATGGGGTTATTCACAAGAGGAATATGCTTATTCGGCGTTTGATAGAATCTTCAGATCATCCTGACACGGTGGCACTGCTGGCTGAAGTTAGGAGCAGTCCCTATGGGTTGCATACAAGAGGCTGATTCTTGATTTTTGTTCCTCTTTCTGCTTGTTGTGTTGTAGTGATGATCAACAGGTTTGTTGTGGGAATCCTCTTTTGATATACTGTTGGCTAAGGCCTTTCTCTTTGAACTTATTTGTATGAAGGTTTTCTCTCTATTGCATCTTGATCTCAGAAGCTTATCCATGACTCAATCTTCTTGCACTATTTACCTAATGTGAGACTGGAATCAAGGGGGTAGAATACCCTTTGGGATTGATAAACATGTCATTTCATTTACATATTCATTTGCATGTCTTGCATAACAGGTACCGCCACAGTGGTTCTCATTTTGTTTGGTGTTCCACTAGCAGGATAGCTGATTCAGGCATTCATCGGTACGGTACCCGCAGGAATCAACAGAGAGCAATGGAAGGCCTACAAGAAGAACTCTCCGAGATGAGGATCTGTATGAACCAGTTCATGGATGTGGTTCAAGGAGTGGCTTAAGGACAGAAGGAGCTTAGACAGATGATACAGAGGAATCCCCCAACTACTCAACCAGAGACCGTGATCGATCCTCCAGCTGGAGAGGTTAATGGACCCAGTGGACCGGGGCCTATCCCAATCCCACGTAACAACCCTGATCAACAACCCATTCATGATGATCAGGAGGATCAGTTCACCTTGCTGTCGGAGGACTTTGGTATGGGCCATGACATGGACCCCATGTTTAGGAGATTGGAGGAGAGGCTGAAGGCTGTGGAGGGGCAGAATGCTCTGGGGTAGATGTTACTGACTTAGGGCTAGTCCCAGGCGTGAGGGTGCCATCAAAATTCAGAGTTCCAGTGTTTGACAAATACAACGGCAACTCTTGCCCAAAGACTCATGTGCAAGCCTACTTCCGCAAGATGATTGCATACTCCGATGATGAGAAGTTGCTTATGTACTTCTTCCAGGACAGCCTAGCTGGGGCATCCCTGGAATGGTATATGAGGCTGGACAGAGCCCATATTCGCTGCTGGAGGGACTTGGCTGAGGCCTTTGTAAAGCAATATCAGTACAACACGGATATGGCGCCCGACAGAACTCAACTCCAGAATCTGTCACTCAAAAGCAATGAATGCTTCAGAGAATATGCTCAACACTGGAGAGAGACAGCTTCCCGTGTTCAGCCTCCTATGTTGGAGAAGGAGATTGCCAACATGTTCATGAGCACACTACCGGGGTCTTACTTGGAGCGTCTGGTGGGTTGCAACGCCTCCAATTTTGCTGATATAGTCTCAACCGGTGAAAGGGTGGAGAACTACTTGAAGACATGTAAGATCCAGAATGGGGTTGGATCATCATCAGGGGCGAAGAAGCCGTTCATTGGAGGGCATAAGAGAAGAGAGGGGGATGCAAATTCTTTGTCTTCATATCAGAGCAGGGGTATCCGGAGGAACAGCTTCCAGAATTACCATCAGCAGCCTTATGTTGCAACTGTGACCATTCTGGCTGCAGCACCAGTGCAACAACAACAACAACCACAACGTCAACAAACTCAGTACCAACAACAACCGAGTAACAGACCCGCCTACCAGCAGAGACAAAAGATGATGGACAGGCGTTTCGACACTCTTCCAATGTCGTACGCTCAGTTGCTCCCTAGCCTTCAACAATTACAACTCGTGCAGTTACGCACTCTGGCTCCTCCCGTTGGCAGGCTTCCAGTGGGATATGACGCCAACGCTAGGTGTAATTTCCACTCTGGGGCACCTGGCCACAATATTGAGAACTGCAAAGCTTTTAAGCATGTAGTTCAGGACCTCATTGATTCAAAGGCCATTAACTTTGCGCCGGCTCCTAATGTTGTCAACAATCCCATGCCGCAGCATGGTGGTGCAAATGTTAATATGGTGGAAGAAGAAGCCAGGTCCGTCAAGGATGTGTTGAAGTTGAGACTCCGCTGTTGGAGATTAAAGAATACTTGCTGAAGGCCGATGTTTTCCCCAGTTGTGGGAACGGTTGTTTGGGTTGTGCTGCACAAAGCAGAGGTTGTTTGAAGCTGCAGCAGGGTATCCAGGCCTTGCTCGATGATGGTATCCTCCAGGATGAAGACCTATCTGCCCAAAAATCTGTTGAAGGGGTTGCTGAAGAGGTGTTTGAAGGTGCTGCTGAAGAATTCACTAATGTTGATCCTGTTGATTGTGTATTTAGTTTTCCCAATGTTGTTGCTGATATTCCAAACAATGTGTTTAATTCTGATGTATCTGTTGAACTTGATTCCGATGTTTCGGATGTTTATGTTTCAATGAATGAGATTTCTGAGTATGACTATGATGTTGCCACTATCACAATTTTCTACCTAACTACTCAGATCGGTGTGCCAGAAGCGCAACCAGTACCCCCAGTGCGACCATCCACTATGACCATCACGACCCCTGGTCTTTTACCTTTCACCAGCGAAAGGGCCATTCCGTGGCAGTATGGGGCAGTGTGTACATGCACGATCATGGAGTGGAACAACCATTGAAAACAGAAGAGGTGCAGAATCAGAAGTCTGAATCTGAGGTGGAGATAAAAGATCCCGCAGTGGAATATGTTGGTGGAATCAAGCGATTCACTAGGAGTGGTAGACTGTTCTCACCACCAGTTACCCAAGCTGATAGTGTTGACGCCGCGGTGAAAGCCAAGGGCAAACAAGTTGTGAATAAGGGTACCTTTGCACCACAGGCTGGCTCTGAGCCTACTTTTACGAAGGATGTGGATGAGCTCCTGAGAATCATAAAGAAAAGAGACTACAAGGTAGTTGATCAGCTGATTCAGACGCAGTCTAAGATATCTATTCTCTCGCTTCTGTTGTGTTCGGAGGCACATAGGGAGGCACTGCTGAAAGTCCTAAATGTTGCATATGTGCCTCAGGAGATCTCAGTAAACCAACTAGAAGGGATCGTTGCAAATGTTCATGCAAGCAACGGGTTGGGTTTTACTGATTCTGACTTGACACCAGCTGGACGCAATCATAACAAGGCTTTGCACATCTCGATGGAATGCAAAGACACAGTGTTATCTCATGTTCTGGTGGATACAGGTTCCTCTCTCAATGTGCTACTCAAGAGAGCCCTGTCAAGGTTAGAAGTAGAAGGTTTGGTCTTGAAGCCTTCCTATCTCGTTGTGAGAGCCTCCGATGGTTCTAAGAGGTCGGTGTTTGGAGAGGTAGAATTGCCAATTCAGATTGGATCACAAACCTTCAACACCGTCTTCTATGTGATGGATATCAGTCCTTCGTATAGCTGCTTGTTGGGTCGTCCTTGGATCCAAAATGCTGGGGCAGTCTCCTCAACTTTACATCAGAAGATCAAGTTCCCAGTCAATGGAAGAATTATCACTGTTTGTGGCGAGGAGGACATTCTGGTCAGTAACCTGTCTACATTCAAATATGTAGAGGTAGAAGGTGAGATCCATGAGACCCTGTGCCAGGCCTTTGAGGCAGTTCAGATCAGGGACGCAGCTCCGGTGGAAGAGATTAAAGCAGGTGCCTCTATCTCGTTCTTCAAGCAGGCACGGGCCGTGGTAAATTCAGGCGTTGCTCCCGGTTGGGGACGTCTGTTGGATTTACCGATGAAAGAAGACAAGTTTGGGATTGGGTATCATCCAGCTCTGACTTCTACAACTTCAACGCCTCAGACTCGTCAGGGGACGATTACGTTCTCCAGCACTGGCATCATTCAGTATGGCCAGATCTCTGCAATCAACGAAGAAGAGGGGGATAGTGATTGCGACATAGACAACTGGGTGTGTCCGAGGGTTCTGGGTGAAATCATCAACAATTGGTCTTCTGAAGAGATTATCCAAGTCACTCTTCTTGAAGAGTATTTTTCTTGGTTCATTTGTGCATGTCCAAGTCTTACGTTCCGCCCAGGGCGTAATGACTCATTGTAGGGCTCATCTATGTGAGTACCTGCATTTTTTATCATAAATAAAGGACGTCTTTTTGCATTCAAATATTTTGTTCACTGTCTTTCTGTTTTTGCAGTTTTCAAAAAAAAAACAAAAATATTTGACAATGTTTTGTTTAGTTTTCACTCATTGTTCACACTCATAAGCACATACCATCACTCATGCAGATGCACGTCACCGGTTCCTATTGATAACGTTTCTTCTATGGCTCGCTTCGACTTTGAAAATCCCATCTTTCAAGCTGAAGAAGAGGGTGATGAAGACTGTGAACTCCCTGAAGAACTTGCCAGGCTGTTAAAACAAGAGGAAAGGGTTATTCAACCGCATCAAGAGTCTGTTGAAGTGATTAATCTTGGCACCGAGGACGTCAAGAGAGAAATCAAGATAAGGGCTGCTTTGGAAGATAATATGAAGAAGGGGTTGATTGAATTGCTGCAAGAGTATGTTGACGTCTTCGCTTGGTCTTATCAGGACATGCCAAAGCTAGACACAGACATTGTGGTACACCGTTTGCCTCTCAAAGAGGATTGTCCTCCGGTCAAGCAGAAGCTCAGAAGAACAAGACCAGAGATGGCTGTCAAGATAAAGGAAGAAGTGCAAAAGCAGTTGGATGCAGGGTTTCTAGCAATTACCAATTATCCGCCATGGGTTGCAAACATCGTTCCCGTACCTAAGAAGGATGGAAAGGTACGGATGTGTGTTGACTACCGGGATCTGAACAGAGCTAGTCCTAAAGATGATTTCCCATTACCTCACATCGACGTTTTGGTGGATAACACGGCTCAGTTCTCGGTATTCTCCTTCATGGATGGCTTTTCTGGCTATAATCAAATTAATATGGCACCAGAAGACATGGAGAAGACAACTTTCATAACCCCATGGGGCACCTTCTGCTACAAGGTGATGTCGTTTGGTCTGAAAAATGCTGGGGAAACATATCAACGAACTATGGTGACTCTTTTCCATGATATGATTCATCATGAAATCGAGGTTTATGTTGATGATATGATTGCCAAATCTCAGACAGAAGAAGGACATTTGGTGAATCTACAGAAATTGTTTGAGCGTTTGAGGAAATTCAAGCTGAGGCTTAATCCGAACAAGTGTACTTTCGGGGTGAGATCTGGAAAACTGTTGGGTTTTATTGTTAGCGAAAAAGGGATTGAGGTGGATCCTGACAAAGTGAAAGTGATACAGGAAATGCCTGAGCCAAGAACAGAGAAACAAATTCGTGGTTTCTTAGGAAGGTTGAACTACATTGCAAGGTTCATCTCTCACCTAACAGCGACGTGTGAGCAAATATTCAAATTGTTAAGAAAAGATCAGGCTATCAGGTGGAATGATGATTGCCAAAGGGCTTTCGAGAAAATAAAAGAATATTTGCAGAATCCTCCTATCCTTATGCCTCCAGTCCCAGGGAGACCGCTGATTATGTACTTGACAGTACTTGACAATTCCATGGGTTGTGTTCTCGGTCAACATGACGAGACAGGTAGGAAAGAACATGCCATCTACTACCTGAGTAAAAAATTCACAGATTGCGAGTCGAGATACTCAATGCTTGAAAAGACATATTGTGCACTTGTATGGGCTGCTAAGTGATTGAGACAATACATGCTGACTCACACAACCTTACTGATCTCCAAAATGGATCCAGTCAAGTATATATTTGAGAAGCCAGCTCTCACCGGAAGGGTTGCTCGTTGGCAAATGGTACTGACTGAGTACGAAATCCAGTATACATCCCAGAAAGCCATCAAAGGAAGTATTTTGTCAGACTATCTTGCTCAGCAACCGATTGATGATTATGAGCCGATGAAGTTTGATTTCCCGGATGAAGACATCATGTTCCTCAGGATGAAAGACTGTGAAGAGCCAGTTGTTGAGGAGGGACCAAATCCAGATGAAAAATGGACTTTAATGTTTGATGGGGCCGTCAATGCCAAAGGAAGTGGAATTGGTGCTGTCATTACCACTCTGAAAGGTGCCCACAAGCCTTTCACTGCTCGCCTGACTTTCGAGTGCACCAATAATGAAGCTGAGTATGAAGCCTGTATCCTGGGTATTGAGCAAGCCATTGATTTGAGAATCAAGACTCTGGACATCTTTAGAGATTCAGCTCTTGTGATCAATCAAGTGAATGGCGATTGGAATACTCTCCAGCCTAATCTGGTCCCCTATAGAGATTACACGAGAAGATTGTTGACTTTCTTCACAACAGTAAAGCTGTATCATATACCTCGTGATGAGAACCAGATGACAGACGCTCTTGCCACTCTATCCTCCATGATCAAGGTGATTCGGTGGAACCATGCTCCCATGATCGATGTTATGCGCCTTGATAAGGCCGCGTATGTGTTTGCTGCTGAACTGGTAGTTGATGACAAGCCCTGGTACCACGACATCAGGTTCTTTCTGAAGAATCAAGAGTACCCTGCAGGGGCATCCAACAATGACAGAAAGACTTTGAGAAGATTGGCAGGCAGTTTCTTCTTGAACAAAGACGATGTGCTGTATAAGAGGAACTTCGACATGGTTCTGCTTAGATGCGTGGATAGGCACGAAGCGGACATGTTAATGCAGGAAGTTCATGAAGGCTCCTTCGGTACTCATGCCGGCGGACATGCAATGGCTAAGAAATTGTTGAGAGCGGGTTATTACTGGATGACCATGGAATCTGATTGTTTCAGATATACTCGGAAGTGTCATAATTGCCAGATTTATGCTGATAAGGTGCATGTGCCGCCAAATCCTCTGAATGTGATGTCTTCGCCGTGGTCGTTTGCCATGTGGGGCATTGATATGATTGGAAAGATTGAGCCGACTACTTCCAATGGGCGTCGCTTCATCCTTGTTGCCATCGACTATTTCACCAAGTGGGTCGAAGCAGCGTCATTTGCAAAGGTCACCAGACATGTGGTTGTCCGGTTCATTAAGAAAGAAATCATTTGTCGTTATGGGGTTCCCAAAAGAATCATTACTAACAATGGTTCTAATCTCAATAACAAAATGATGAAGGAGTTGTGTCAGAACTTCAACATTCAGCATCACAATTCTTCCCCTTATCATCCTAAGATGAACGGTGGTGTTGAGGCAGCAAATAAGAACATAAAGAAGATTGTGCAGAAGATGGTCGTTACGTATAGAGATTGGCATGACATGCTACCCTTCGCCTTGCATGGGTACCGCACTTCAGTACGTACGTCGACCGGGGCAACCCCTTACTCCCTTGTGTATGGTATGGAGGCAGTCCTACCTGTTGAAGTGGAGATTCTTTCTCTAAGAGTCCTGTTGGATGTCAAGTTAGACGAAGCTGAATGGATTCGAACAAGGTTCAACGAGTTGAGTCTTATCGAAGAGAAGCGAATGGCAGCCATTTGTCATGGGCAGTTGTATCAAAGTCGGATGAAAAGAGCCTTTGATCAGAAAGTGCATCCTCGGTGTTTCCAAGTTGGAGATTTGGTGTTGAAAAGGATCCTTCCTCCTCAGACAGATCACAGGGGCAAGTGGAATCCTAACTATGATGAACCATATATTGTCACCAAGATCTTTGATGGTGGAGCCTTAATGCTTGCAACTATGGATGGTGAAGACTTCACTTCCCCTGTGAACTCAGACGCAGTTAAAAACTACTTCGCATAAAATAGACCCGCTGGACAATAAAAAGAATAGTCCATGCAAAAAAATGGGCATCCCGGCGAACCGAGAAAATGAAAAAAAGGTTCGGGAAAAGTTAGGGATAAAAAATGAAAAGATTCTGCACCTGATAAGTTGAAAACCTGAAAAGGAAACTTAGGCAAAAATGGGTATCCCGGTGAATTGAAAACCCGATAGGGCGATCCAGGCAAAAGTTAGGGATTAAGCGAATTACTGTGTTCTAAGTAGTTCTGAATCTCATTTCGTGTCGATAACTGGAAACTTTCGAAGGATAGGAAACAGTCCAATCACTTTTTCAGAAAGCTAATCATCTGGAGAATCTTGAAGAAGAGCGAGTTATAGCAGAATTGGAACCCGATAGAAATCCATTTCACATTGCCATTAGATTAATTCCTGTTTTTATCTTTTGTGCAATTACCTCTTTCCAGGGATTGCTTTCTAATGTAAATGCCTATTCAGAGGCCATTCAATCAATAAAATCATGATATCCAGTATATCTCTGTGTTCATTTTTCATTTTACTGTTTTGTTTGCAAAAATGACGTCCGAATTTTTGATAAACATTGCATCATGAAACATAAGAGCTTTACAGGTACATGCTTAATAAACATTTAAAGTTGCTGTAAATTTTAAGTACTCTGGATCGTCTATTCAAAACAGGTACACTCGGGGCATTTCCTTAAGGTCCCCAGCAGATGATTGCGAATGTTTTTCCTCAACAGTTGGTACTTTGGTATCTTATCCCTGTAGAGTTGGTCCCAGCATTGGATTCTTCAATCCCCAGCAGCTTATCACTACTGTACTTCCCCAAGCAGGTGTTTCAGACTATACACTCCCCAGTAGAGTTGACAGTGCCAGACTGTATATCCCCAGCGGAGTTGACAGTGCCAGACTGTATCTTTCCAGCAGAAGCGGCTGCTCTTCAGAGTTCGATGCCAGATCGATGATCTCGACGCCAGATCCGTGGTCTCTTTCCTTGAAGCAGAATCTCGGTACCGTATCGGTGTTTGCTTCCCCTGCTGAGTCGTCTCTCTCGCAGATTATGGTTGCCTGAACCACTGTCGCTTTCCTTAGCAGCAAGCTTTCAGTGCCATTCTCTCCCCAGTCAGAGTCTCGGTATTTTTGTTATTGCCAGAACACCGCGCGGCTGCTCATTTCCCCACAGAGTTCATTGTGATGTGTATCTCCAACAGCATTGCCAGGGTCCAGAAGATTGTGATCATTTCCCCAGCAGAATTCCTTGCCTCGACTTGGCGTTCTCTCCAACCTATCATTTCGCATCCCTGCATGTAGAATCATATTGCATTGCATCCTCCCAAATCGCGTAGCATTTCCATTTTCATGGAGCATTACGCCATTGAAAAATTCAAACATACGCATGTGAAGTATAAAACATTCTTGGTATCCCAAGTGATAAACCAGAAGCTTGTTTCCAATACTCAGACTGAAGGTTGTTCATTACTTATCCTCTATTATTCCCAGCAGGGGTTGTTGGCCCACGTGCCGCCTCAATTATCATTTTCCATATTTTTGCTGATGCTGGCAGGCATGAAAGTTTCTGGTATTCAGACTGAAGTAGCATTCAGGCCAATTTTCCGGTAATCAGATCGAAGTGGCATTCAGGCCAGTTTTCCGGTATTCATACCGAAGTGGCATTCAGGCCAGTTTTCCGGTATTCAGACCGAAGTGGCATTCAGACCAATTTTCCGATGTTCTGATCGAAGAAGTTTTCGACGTTCAGGTCGATGCAACTTGTGGCATTCAGGCCAGTTTTCCGGTATCCAGACCGAAGTGGCATTCAGGCCAATTTTCCGATGTTTAGATCGAAGAAGTTTCCGACGTTCAGGTCGATGCAACTTGTGGCATTCAGGCCAGTTTCCGATGTTCAGACCAAAGTGGCATTCAGGCCAGTTTTTTTCCGATGTTCAGATCGAAGAAGTTTCCGACGTTCAGGTCGACGCAACTTATGGCATTCAGGCCAGTTTTTTCCGGTATTCAGACCGAAGTGGCATTCAGGCCAGTTTTTCCGGTATTCAGAGCGAAGTGACATTCAGGCCAGTTTCCTGGTGTTCAGACCGATGTTTGATAATCCAGTATCTTCCGATGTTCAGATCGGAGTCATTTCCAGTATTCAGACTGATGAGCGGCATTCAGGCCATGATTATTTCTGTGTTACCATTTATTTTGGTATCCAAGTTAACATTCTTTTCTAGTGTTCAGACCGACTCTCACCGTACCAGACGGATTCTTTGTTGATGCTCAAATCAAGATTCCTGTGTTACCATTTATTTTGGTATTCAAGCTAACATTCTTTTATGGTGTTCGGACCGACTCTCACCGTACCAGACGGATTCTTTTTTTTAGACCGCCTCTTTGCCGATTCTGACAGGCATTGTTACTTCATTTTTCACTTCAGTGTAAATTTTTGGGCTTTTATTGTATTCAACCCCTTGATACCTCGAATGTGCGAAAGCCGTTGCTATCTTCCTTTCGGGTCTCCAGTTGATTGAATAGGGGCAGCTGTAATACCCCAAAATTTACCCTTCATTTTTCATGGAAGCATGGGATTTTGTTTCACACTTCATTAGCATCATACTAGGTCATACTCATTGCATACTGCATCAGTGACATGGAAAATCAGGGTTTGATTGATCGCTCCTTAACAGAAGGAGCCCACACAAAGCAAAATTGAGATTTGGACTTCATTCTACAAGTATACAAGTCTCAAGGGTCTCAAGGGGGTCCAAGTGTCTTATTATGGTTCTCAGTTCATTAGTGGAAGATTCATAGCTCTTAGAGTGTGCATCTGCATTTAATTAGAAATTAGAGTTTCATAGCTATCTACAACAAGCAATGTTTGGTTGGAAGTAGAGGGGCTCATTCATGTCATGATTATAGAGGCATCTTGTCATATGAAGATCCACAGTTATCTCGGAAAGATCCATTGGCAGTCAGTGCAATCAGTTCTTGATCATTTTTGCCCTTGTGACGGTGTATTCGTCGCTATATGATCTATCGATTAAACCATAAGCTAAGAGATACATTGAAAATTTTCGAGTCGCCACCGCACTTTTATTTATCCAAAGGACTGGCTAAAAAGCGAACAAAAGCCTAAGAAGTTTTACACGTAGAAAACTAATAAAAAGATCAGAGATTCTGGGTAAGGGGTAAATTACGCAATGGGAAGGTGTTAGGCACCCACTACGTCCTAGGTACTCCTAGGGAGCCCTTTTCACACTTGTTGTAAAAGATTGTTATTTGTATGACATAAACATTGTGCAAACATGATTGGGATGGTGAGAAAAGAATATACATTTTATTATTTATTGGGTTCGAACGGATGAACCCGTTGCCTACGTACCTTCCATCAAAGGTAAGGATCAGAACGCCGTAGTTCGGCTAAAAGATTTCCAAAAGTTGGTGGATTCAGTTTTAAACACAAGCACTGAGGCTTTTCATTATCAATGGGAGAACACTCGACCAAAAACAACATCCACCATGCGAGGATAGCTTCGACGTACTAGAGGGGTTAGCCCTGTTTGAAGTACGGAAGTCTTACTGTCGACTCACTAAGGATAGGCAAGATTTACATCAACCACAAAGATAATTGAAGCCTATGGCTAATGTGAAAAGATTAACAATGGACAGAGCCAAAACAAGTGAATGAGTGAAGTTAATTGATTGTGATTATGAAAGTGAAGTCAAAGTATGATTAAGATTGATTCAAAGAAGTATTATGACAATGAAGTTTGAAAAAAGGTCAAGGACTTGAGTCCAGGTTTTTAGTTAGAAAACATGAAGATGTTTGCACGACACTTATGTCAAGTTTGAAATCAAAGTGTGAAAAGGTTTAGGACATAATGAATGATGAATGGATAAGGATGGATAGTAAACTTCTTAGAAGGTTCACTTCTTGAAATCATATGGGAGATGATTCAAGTGTGTCCTTTGGAATAGCAATTAATAATAACAAACAAGCAAAGCAAGCAAAAACGGATATCGGATGCCAATCACTGGTCTTATACCAATCTCCTAAAACAAAACGGGATATCAGAGGCCACTCAATGGTCTTACACTAATCTCCACAGGCAAAGAAATAAAAAGCGGATACCGGATACCAATAGATGGATTTACACCAGTCTCCTAAAACATAAATGGATATCAGATGCCACTCAATGGACTTACACTAATCTCCTCAAAAGAAAACAAAGATGAAACATGGAAGTCAACTGCCAATCTGTCTGGACTTAGGTTAACTCCACAAATATGCTCATAGGAATACCAATGCCACGTTGCAGGGACTTACAGTGGATCCTCACATACAAGAACAAAAGCAACAATATGATCACAGGAATGCAAATGCCAACTTGCTGGGACTTACAGTTGCAACCTCACATAAACAGATGAAACAAATTATGATCACAGGAAAGCAGACGCCAACTTACAGGGACTTATAACTGCAACCTCACATACAAACCAAACAGATCAAATTATGATCACAGGACAACAGATGCCAACTTACAGGGACTTATAACTGTATCCTCACATACAAACAGATAAACAGAAGATATGAGTGACCAAAGAGGTCTTACACTCTATCTTTCCATATCACAGGAGCAAATGCCAAAGCAATGGACTTACAATTGTCCTCAATGGGCAAACAACAATGATAGCATCACAAAAAGCAAATGAGATGATCATGCATTAATGGCAATTGATGATGATGATAAATGCATAGCATACAAGCAAGCAAGTGCATATGGAGCAATCAATCAGTCAATGAATATCAAACAGCACACTCTATAGCCAAACAATGGGGGGCTCACACAAGAGGGTTTGACTTTGAAAGTCCACTGTAATGGGTAAAGATCGCTCTTAACCTGGCCATTGAGGGGCTCAGGTGAAGCAGATGAAAAGGAGATGAGGGGTGTGCCTCATTGCTTCTATCTCAGATCAGAGAGAGCATCAAAGAAAGTGTGGGAGTTCAGAAAGTAGGAACTCTCTCCACATTATTGACTCGATTAGATCTTGGGTATCTATCTCATTGCTTCAACCATGTAATGGGAGCAAAGAGAGGACACACTGAATAGTGGGGGATAGATTGCTTATCCCTACCTTCCACCAATTGCCTTACTTGAAGGACTTTTCCTGCTTAGGACAAATATAAGCAAACACAGGCATTGCCTCTTAAGGAGGACTTCAGACAGTTTGCCCGGTCAAATAACAGACCGGGTCTCCAGACTACATGAAGAAGAAGTAATTATACCTCAAAGCAAATGCTAAAAAGCAAAGCAAGCAAGTTCAAAGAACTTAGGCAACTAAAGTACCTGAAAAAAGTCAAACCAATTAGTAAACAGTTCAACAATTAAAACAAAGAGAAATGAACCAAAAGTCAACCAACAGAGGGACCAATTGTGCAAGGCACAAAGACTCAAGCATATGAGTCACCCTACAAAACAAGTGTTAGCACATGATAAACAAACCAACTCAATCAAAATTGAAAGGTCTTTGGGGCATTGGTGCTCAACCTGAAACAGATGAACTCAACATAAGCTTAGAAGACCACTAGGACTAGCCTAGGGTCAAAGATGAAAGAAAAAGTCAAGGCAGCAAGGAAAAAGTCCACCCAAACCAAGTTTAAACATTCAAGAAGCATTCTCAATTGAATTCATAATAAAATCATGCATCATGGTCATTTCATATGCAAAAGGATGCAAAGCATGGCAAGAGAAGCATACAAAAGTCAACAGCAAAGACTTCATTCAAAAGTCAACTCAAACATTTTCAAAAAATCATGAAATAAATCACACTCAATCCTAACATCTAACATGGCTAGCATGTCAAATTTCAATGCATTTGGATGAGAGGAAGGCAGTCAACAAAAATCATGAAGTTAAACCAAATTCAAGTAAGCATGGTGAAAGTCAACAAGCATGGGTCAACTTCAAAAAATCATATCAATTTGAAAACAGAAGAGAAATGAATGAGATTAACACCAATGCAAAGCTCAAAGAGTCTAGTTATCACATATGAAATTTCATGGTCATACAATAAGATTTGAGAATTTCACAAAAGATTTGGCAAGGCATAGCACAAAAAGTCAACAAATGACCAAGTATGGAAGAAAATTCTCAATTAAATGGAAAACAGCATGATTAATTCCAAGAAAATTCATACACAAACTAGACATATGAAGGATGGTTCATGCAAAATTTGGGGTCAATTGGATAAGAGGAAGCATGTGAACAAAAAATATGAAAATGCATGATCATGGTATAGCACCAAATGTAACACATAACTTCAGAAAATCATAACTCTCAACCCACAAATGATAAATGCACAAACTCTATATGGAAATGAAGATCAATGTGTCTAGTTTCACTACAAAAAATTTCAAACTCATTGGATGCAATATGACAATTTCACAATAAGAATGGCACAATGTATCATTTTGGCATACATGTTGGGAAATCATTTATCATTTAAAATCCAGAACATGAAAAATTAATTAAAATTCACCATAAAATACTAGACACATTCATGAGTTAAATGCAAAAAATCTCACAATTTTCGGAGTTAAAATGAATTTAAAATGAATTGTGGAAGTTGATGAACATTTGGATGAAATATGAACAAATGGCATGGAGAATGGGGTCAAACCAAGTCAACCGATGGCAATTGTGTAAATAGTGAAGTCACTAATTAAAACTACAGCGTTTTGGCAAACAGAATAAAATGTTGTGATTGGTTGGCTGGCAATAAAACAGTACACACGCAGGAAATTCTATCAAAACAACCAATTGTGTTTCAAGGTCAAAACCCTTAGGGTTTATGCAGCATGGCTCATGGTATTGATCCAAAACAAAACAAACAACAGCAATGGCTCATCATTCAGTCTTAATCAATCAACCAGAACAACAACAAATGAACAGCAACATGTATCATAACCATTATGCAACAATCAAACACCCACGGCCAAATACAGCTAGCACAAAAACATGTAGATTTTATGAGCAATTTCGAAGTTTTTCATCAGCAGGGCATATGCAGCAGTGGTATTCATCATCATCATCAAGCATCATCAACAAATAATCATGGCATGTTAAGCAACGATCATGGACAAACAACATCAAGCAGACAGCATGGCTTGGCAAACAGCATCATCATCGAACCAAACAAAACAGCAGCAATGTAGCATAGCATAACAGCATTCATCATTGTAGCTAGACAACATCAGGCGACATAATCCGACCAAGCATACAACAGCAGGGTTTCAGCATTCAAAGTTCATCCAACATTAAGCAATCAACATTCGAATTGAATCAAACACACGGCATGGTAGTAGTAAGGCTCTTCATGCAAGCTCATCATACACAACAATCTAACAACAAACATGAGGAATCCTGGTGCAGGGTAAAAGTTTGGACAGCAGTATAATTCATTCATCATCATGTTCATTCGACCAAACAAAGCAAAACAAACAACAGCACAAAGTAGCAAGCATTTGGCAATGTGTAGCAGCAGGCAATCAACAGCATTCAACATGGTTCATGCGAACTTTCTAAGCATGTTCATAATGTTTTAAACTGCAGCAAGGTACATATAGCATGGCAGCTCAGTATTGTTTCTCATGTAATCTATCAAAATAACATCAAATGGACAGCAACAAACCAATCATGGCATTGGCAGCAACAGCAACATGGTTCATCACCAATCACACATTCATCATTATTTATCAACCAAACCAAATAAACAACAGCATGGTATTATCTTCATGGTATCAACAAACATTAAACAACATGATTCGACCACACCACCCAACAGCATAGCCTTGACAAATCAATGAGGGTTTTAAAAAATGCAACATGGTTTTCATGGTGATGCTCACACAGCCAACAAACAACAGCATTCAGCATAAATCAAATGGTTTTTTGGGCAATGGTCAGGTTTGAACAGCAGCAAGCATTCATTATCAGTTACAGCATACAAATCATCACAGCAATAACAATATGCTCATACAAATACAAGCAACAACCAGCCAATGAACTTCACAATTTCTGGATTCTCATGCAGACCTTAGGGTTTCTACTAGCAGGGCACATGCTCATCTTCAAACAATTATCATGGCCAACAAACCTCCGACAAAATCACGCAAACCAACATGATAACACAAATGTAATACTCATGCAGCATAGAACAACAGCATGGCATTTCCAAGTTCATACAACATTCGACCAGCATACAATAATCATCATCATTCACACAGCAAACAAACAAATAAACCAACATATTTCACATGGATTTTCTGGACATGGTGTTTAGTTCAAATAACAGCAGCAACAAACATCATCACCTCATGCTCATAATCATCAACTAACACTCGAAACAAACAGATCACACAATAGCACATAAACAGCAGTCAATCAACTTTGAATTTTATGGGTTTTCATGCAATACTAGGTTTCTCATACAGCATACAATCCCAACAAGATCATGAGCAAATTCTGGACAAGGTTATGTTTAAGCAACAACAGCAAACAGCATCATTTTTCTCAAAATCGACATGAACAAATGTGCCCAGAAGTTAACACCATGCACAACAATAGCTTCAGCAAGCCAAATACAAGCACAATCCACTAACCAAATTCATTTACTCGAGCACATGACAGAGAAATACACAAAAACAAGTTTGAGCGTAAAACTTCAAAACCATATTTCTCTTAACACAATGGATCATTTTCGATGGTTTAAAATCTACTGGCATCAGCAAGTTAAGGAGTTCACATGGCATAGCATGGATAAGAGAAAAGAGAGGGTCGAAAAACTTACTTAATTTGAAGAACTCGATGGCACAGTGATCATTTGATGGTATTTGCTCGAACAGTTGAAGATTCCAGCTCTAAATGATGGATGATGAAGGTGCTTCAGCTCAAACTTGCTTGGAAATGAGTAACTTGCGAGCTGCCATTGAAATGACTTGAAGAAAACAGAGCTTGATAATGTGGTTTCAGTTGGGAAATGAAGTCCAAAAATGCTCCCAAATCGTGTCCAAGTGAAGGAACAATGAAGATTGTTCAAGGGTTTTTAGTGTTGGTGCAGAAACAATTCCCAAAATGCCAAAATGCAAAATGTGAAGGTGATGTGTATTTGGTCTGTGGCTGCCGCTTCTAGGGTTGGCCAATGTCAGAAAAAAGACTTTATATGGTCTGTTTTAGGTTGGTTTAAGGAATGATAAATTGGTTTAGCTCTAATGGAATGATTTGCATTTTTGCTAATTGGCATAAAAGTGAGTATGGGAGGGTGTATGCTGCACGTTTGGGCTGGGTACAGGCTGCTAGTGGCCTTGCTAATTGCTGTCTTATGTGTGCTGCAGAGCTGCTGTACTTGATTTGCTCAAATGAGGTTATTTGCTTATTTCCAAGTTTTTGCATTTTAATACCAAATGGTGGTGTAATGGTGGTATGACCATGAATTAGGACTTGAGGCAAGTTTCAAATGTGATATGAAACACTTCCCAAATGACCAAATCAAGAAAAAGTCAAAAACTCAAAAAGTCAAAGTTTGGTCAAACTTTGAATTTAAATGAAAAAGGTCCAAAAATGCCATTTTGAATGGTAAGGTTTTAGGTCATGAAATTTATATTTTTGGAAAGAGGATGAAAAATGTGGTTTGTAGGAAAAAACCCCACCAAATTTGGCCTTATGGTTTGAGAGATATGGCTTGTTGAAGTTCAAAATTTGGTGAAAATGATTTGATCATATCTTGACAACCACACATGGGATTTGAGAGTTCTTGGACTTTTTGAAAATGGGAAGACAAGATCTTCAACTTTCATGTTGGGCAAAAATTCATTTGAAGCTTGTATCATGATGTAAGTTTAAGATCAAGAAGTTTCCATTTTTGGCAGTTGAAATTACAGGTCCACTTTCTATTTCTGGAAAATTTTCTGATTTGACTTGATTTTCTTCCATGATGAGGTTGGACATGATAGATGAGGCTTATACAAGCATGAAGGAGCTCCTTCAGATCAATTCTATCCATCAAATCTCTGATTAAATCAACAGTTGACCAAGTTTGACTTTTCTAGGGTTTTGAGTGACTGGACCACTTCTGATGATTTCCAAACCCTAATTCCTTGAGAACTTGACTTCAAATGATGTCTCAAGTTGTATGAACTCTTGCTTATTCATCATGATGCCCAAATTCCACAAGAATGGCCATCATCCATTGCTTTGACTGATCAATGACTGATTTTGACCTAATTGCTGATGACTGCTTCAACTGCAAGCAAAAAGATTAGACTGACAATATTTTTGTACTTTTTGAATGATAAACATATGAAAGCAAAGATATACAAATGCAAAGTATGCTTGGTGATCAAGAAACAACCCACAAGGCAATCTATCCACTAAGAGGAAAGCAAAGGCATGCATTGATCCTTGAGGTTATGATATGAATGATATGGGCCATGAGGGATCTTAGGGCCCAAAATTGGGGTCTTACAGCCCTAAAACTAGGGTTTGGTATAAAATCAGTTTATTTCTGATTCTTTGGGTGAAACTATTTTCCATGGCCCTCCATATGTCCACAAGGGTCTACATACAAAAAATCAGCTCTTCATTTGAGCCAGAGGTGCTTCAATTGATCAATGGAATCGGGAATCAGATAGTTTGGGAAAAGTCAACTGTGGGACCAGAAAAGTCAACTCCTGACATTTTGAGAGTGGAATCTCAAAATCCATGCCTAAGGGAGCCTAGATGTGAAATTTTATCAAGGTTGGATCATGGATTCATCATTTAATCAGGAATTGAAGAAGTTACCTAATTTGGAAATGGTTGACTTTCCATTTAGGGCAAGTTTTCATGATTGTTGCACTAAATTTAAGCCCATTTTCCATCAAGATGCAAGCTCTATTTAAAAATTGCTCCAACATGAAAGTTGTTCCTCTTGTTCCAAGCTTTCTAGAGATATAAAGTTTTCTCTATTTGGGTCAATATTGAGAAAGTTATCCTTGGTCAAAGTGAGACACTATTTTAGGACACTTAGAAAATTTTCTAAGTCCAAAATCTTCAAAATTTGTCAAGACTTCTTGGCCAGATTTCTTGCACTTCAAGGCATCTTTTGAAAATACTTTCTTCATAACAATTGTACCTTTCCATGTCCTATTTCACCTCCTTTTGGAATCATCCCATTTGGATCATTGGTTTGAGAGATGCACTCATCTAAAGTTGGCATCATGAACTAAATTTCTAGGCAGCATGTTAGGCCAAACTGGCCCAGCCATTTTGCAGATGATGAGACACGATTTTATGGCCATTTTTCACCTCTTTCCACTTATCATTTCAACTTGTGCCCAACATGAAATATGTTAAGCTTCGTGCACTCTTCCTACTGTTTGCATTGCCTTGCCATTTGGTCATATACTCATCAAGATACATAGTCATAAAGTCACCCTCTTGAACTTATTTCCAAA
This sequence comes from Lathyrus oleraceus, assembly GCF_024323335.1. Taxonomy (NCBI): domain Eukaryota; kingdom Viridiplantae; phylum Streptophyta; class Magnoliopsida; order Fabales; family Fabaceae; genus Lathyrus; species Lathyrus oleraceus. The sequence continues at coordinate 156,902,816 of NC_066581.1, forward strand.
CCATGTCATGCTGCAGCCAGACCATAAAACCAGCACATGTGTTGTTTTTCCTTATTTGGCCATGTACTTTTGTTTACACCAACTTAAGTTTTGCCAAAACAAGAACTTGCTTTCACCACCTCACCTTTTGTATCATAGTGCACATAACCAAGACCAAACATTTCAGCCCATTAGACACTTTAAACCCTACATATTTAAAGCATTGAAACCCTAATCTGAAGGAGGAGGCTGTTACTTTCGAGCAAGGCAAGCAAGGAAAGCATTGAAGGCTGTTTTTATTTCTCAAGTTAAAGCATTGAAGCATTGAAACAACACATTCTTCCTTCCATCCTCTCCAATACCAAGAGGCAGTGGACCTTACATCCACTAGGTAAGCTTTTCAATCCATTCCCATGATTATGGCTTTGCTCATACCATGCTTACCTTGTTCATTACTGTTTTTTTCATACCATTGCCATGCTTGTTTCATGATGATTTTCCATGTTAATGTTATGCTATGCATGCTTATAAAGCCCTCAACATGAGGCATTGCTATTAAGTTTGAGTTTGTGATATTGTTTTATGTTGTAGCCGTGTGCATGTGGCCACGCTGCTGTCCATTTTTCTTCATGTTTAAGCCACTATTTTTGTCATGTCCATCCAGGCCGTGTTTTGTCTTGTAGTACTTAAACTCCACTTGGCCAATTGATGCACAAGTCACATGAATATTTGTAATAAAACGTACATTATTTATGTCACGCCTGATTATTGTTTGGACTGGGCTTTTCCCCTGTACGCTATCCGCACCCCATACGCCTGGCCCATCACTATTACACCACTTTATTTTCATTTCCATTTTTAATTCTTATTTTATTTTTCTGTTTTGTTTTTAATTAACAAAAATATTTTATTTATTCATAAAAATACCAAAAATATTTTCCACATTTCTTAATGTTTTATTTAATTTTATTTAATTTTTATTTTCATATTTATTTTAATGTTAATATTTTATTTCAATTATTTATTTCAAGTGGATCATTTTAATACACATTTATTTCTTGATTTTATTTTCATGACTTAAAATTATTTTTAGGTTCTGATTTTTGGGATGAGGGTTGACCAATGTCTCATGGTCAACCTGACCTTTTCTTGGAATTTTATTTCTCATTTTTAGTTTATTTTGGATTTATTTTTGACCTAGTTTGTTTGGTTGACTTTTCATTTGACTTCTGTTTTATTTCAATTAATTTATACACTAATTCACATTATTTTTAAATATTTTTGGGGGATGATGATGTCCTGACCCCACCTAACTTAGTTTAATTTTTTATAATTTTCTTGATTAATTTGCTATTTATTTCATATTTTTTAAGTTGACTTGACTTTTCAGTTGACTTTTCTATAATTGATGTTTGACTTAGGGATTGCTTAAGGCAATTGAAGAGATCTTTTGATCCTCCCTTGTTCATCTCATATGCCATGTATTAGAGGCCTTTCATCTTGATTTTATTTGGTCCTTACTTCAATTCCCGATTAAATTATTCAGTGATCCTTTGTGTGCATAGTTTCATCTGTCTGATTCATCTGTTATCTCTTATACCTATTTCTTTCATCCATGCATACTATTGTTTGATTGTTTAACATGTTTATACTTCACATGCATTCTCTAATGCTTCATTATTCCATTCTTTGATCATTTGATTTGATTATATACATGTTTGCTTATCTTATCTGTTTGATTGATAACTGTTGCCTACTTGTATGATGTATGAGGCATATATTCTTATTGTTTGATTGCCATGAACCATCCCCATTCATAACAAATGAACCCCTCTCCCGTGAAGTCTATAATACTTATTCTTTCATTCTTTATTCATCTGTTAATACAAGAATTAAAACGAACATCCGATAACCATTTCAAAAACAAGATCAAAACCTCGATCCAACGTCGAGTAATCATTTTCAAAACTTAACAGAACCAGCACGTATTCATCCATCCTTTTGTAAGTCGATTGCCTCAGGCATCGCCATTTCTCTTGTAAGTCGATTGCTTCATGCATCGCCATCTACCTGTAATTCGATTGCCTCAGGCATCGCCATCTACCCTTTAACCGTGGTTCCTTTCCTTGCTTCATCCGTCGACTCTTGTTTCGTTTAGGTAGCACCCATTAGGTAGAACCCTTTGTATGATAACATATGTAGAATTCCCTTATTCTTTGCATGCTAACATTAGGTAGATGTTCCCATTTGTAAATCCTAACACATAGGTCCACATTTCATGACAACTCTAGGACGGAGCTTCCCCACTTTTAGACCTTCCGTGCGTCTCCGATCTTGTGGCATGTCAGTATGTTCTATCGCAAAGAGGTAACTACCTAAGACTCGATTCAGTGAGCTGCGACACCTACTGCTAGGACGTGAACACATTGCCCACTCTCTTTTGACACAGCTGGTGTCCTCTTTTGGAAGTCCATGTTCAGATGCCAATCCTTAACCCCTAGTTAGTCGAACTACGACAACTCTGATTCTCATGTTCAGATGAGATACGTAGGCATGAGATGCGATGTCTTGCCGAGTTTTTGACTGACGACTAACAACTACTCCTTGTTCGCTTTCGCCCTTGCTGCGATTCTTTTCTCTCACCCTCGTTGCGATCGAGACCTTCCCTTTCTCTTGCCCTAGTTGCAATCGAGACACTTGTTCCCGTAGTTAGCTGAACTACGTTTTACTCTGATTCTCATTCCATATGAGATACGTAGGCATAAGTCGCGATGTCTTAGCGAGCACACTTATCTTAGCCCATAGGTAGCCGAACTACGAAGACTCTAATTCTCATGTTCAGATGAGATATGTATGCAGTGGACGCGACATCCGTGCGAGTCATTTTATTTTGACCCCTCTTTTAGTAAATAGTACCTTAGATAAACACACATCCTTTAGACGAGAACAACAAGAGTGGATCCCGTAGAGTACTATGGATGTGTAGGGATGCTAATACCTTCCCTTCGCATAATCGACTCCCGAACCCAAGATTTGGTTGCGAGACCTTGTCTTTTCCTTTCTCTTTAGGTTTTCTTCGATCGTTTCCTTTCCCTCCTTTAGGATAAATAACGAACGGTGGCGACTCTTCTGTTTCTTCTTTTTTCCGCCGGTTGTTTCGTTTCGCAATTTTTAGGTTGCGACACTTAGCTCTTTCAAGTCGGGTTGTCTGAAACTGTACTTCTTCGTATTCCTTCTTTGTCTTTCCATGTCTGAAAATTTGCAAATAGACCTCTTAAGTTCCTTGAAAATTTTCTTATTATTGATGATATGGATGCAAATGGGTGCATGAATGCAACAATCACACTCAAGGATCAAGCAAAGCACAGCAAACAAAGGTCATGGGATGGATCATGTCATCCTTAATATCAATCATCCATTTTGGTGGATTATGGCTTACACCTTATCAACACCCAAGGTCCATTGATATTAAGGATACAAGAACGGATCAACCATGAATCAAGGGTTTGTTGCAAGTCACGAGCATGGAGTCTCGGTTAAGAACCACCCAAAGGGAGTATACTAGGGTTAAACCTGCCAAACATGTTCTACAAGAGGTTCCCATAGTCATCATCCCATCTTTCGGATATTATCGGATAAACGACTACTCGTATTCCAAAAATATTCTCAAGAGAGACTCTTATGAGTGTAGTATCGCGTAACAATCGTATCAAATCTTACACTTGAACGACTTTCACACTACATCCTATGAATAGGCCAAGATGGGCTTGGTAAACTAAGGTCCTTGGCTTCTAAGGTCTATATTGGAAAGAGTAATGTCTAACCACAACTACTTGTGTGACATTATTGATCCCAACACGACCTCCACCAAGTGAATGGACTTGCAAGTCAACTTGCTAAGGAATAACTCCACACAAGTCAACAAGACTATGCCATTCTCCTATCCTAAGTGCACTCGAGTTTGGGTATAGAACTCATCTCACAAAGATCACCAAGCATACAAGGAATTAATATTCAAGCAATTCAATCATTACATACAATACAGTAATCCCAAATTGCACAAAAATATATCACAAAATAATATACAATACAATACAAAAAAAATGAAAAGTAGGCATAACCCACTAGGCAAATGTCCCCAGCAGAGTCGCCACTTTTCTGTAGCGGGGTATTCGTTACCATTAGAGATATTGACCAAATCCAAGGTAAACCATACAAGTCGAGTCGCCACCGCACTTCTATTTATCGAAAGGAATGGTTAGAAAGCGAACAAAAACCTAAAAGTTTTATCGAATCAAAAACTAGTAAAAATGTCAGAGATCGGGGTAAGGGGGTTGGTTATGCAATGGGAAGGTTTTAAGCACCCAAAACATCCTAGGTACTCCTAGGGAGCCCTTTTCACATTTTGTTGTAAGGTTGGTATTTTGTGAAAATTTATTTGTGCAAACATGATTGAAGAGATGAGAAGAGAATATACAAGTTATTTACATTTTGTGTTTGGATGGATAAACCCATTGCCTACGTACCATCTTAAAAAAGATTAGGATCAAAACCTCGTAGTTCGGGGTAAAAATCTCAAAATGAGTTGGTGAATTGATTGGTCCAAAAGCCTTAAGGTTTTTTGTTATCCAACAGAGAAAACTCAACCTAAAACCACAAATCCACCATGTGAGGATAGCTTCAACATGCTAGTGAGGGGTTAACCCTATAATAAGCATGGAAGACTCATTGTCCATCACTAAGGATATAGGTGAGTATTACATCTACCTTAAGGATAACTCAAACCTAATAGCTAAAGGTTATGAAAAATTTTGATTAAGAAAGTGGCCATTGAAACCACAAAAGTATTTGGATGAGTTATATTTACCAATGAAAAGTATTTACAAAATATGGTCAAAGTTGATTTAAAGATCCAATTCAAAATAATTGTTATGAAAAGAAAGTTTGAAAATCAAAAGCATAATGCTTAGGTTTCTAATGTTGGAAAAGAAGTGTTAAATGTTTGCACAAAAGTTTTGACTTGGGTTAGAGTGGAGGGAAGAAGAAGAATGGCTAAAGTCCTAATCATACAAGAGATAAGGGATAAGAAGCAAGACCACAAATGGAGTTCCTCTCTTGAGATCATATTGATGATCCAAGTAGCTCCCATCCTTTGGAATATGCAAGCAAAATAATAGTAAGCTCAAGCAATCAACATGATCAAACAAGTTCTTGGAAAGTTCCTCAATGGCTCTTAGGTCTCTCTCTCTTAGAAGCTCATGGCAATGGTTCCTCTCTTAGTCCCAATGTTGGAATCCCTAGCACAAGAACACACACATTAAAAGGTTCTATCAAACAAATCAAGAATGAACAAGAAGGAGTTTAAAAATTGGTCCTTTCAAAGTCCTCTTCCACATTTATAGCATTCTAAAGGCCCAATGCCTAGTTGCTCTTTGACTTCAATAGCATTCTAAAGGCCCAATGCCTAGTTTCTCTTTGACTCCAAATTTGCATAGGGAAAAGTCCTAAAGTCTAAGTCCATTTGTCCATTTCTTTGCATTTGGTCCACAACAATCAAAACAAAACACAAGCACAATGATATATACACAATTATGTGCTCAAGTGAGCAAAAGGCAAATTGCATTAATATAGACATGTGCTCAAATGAGAAAAGGAAAAAGCAAATGAATAATATGTACAAGAATAGTAAATTGCACAAATGTAAAGAGCAAGAATTAAATGTTAATGGTTAATAGTTAGTGTTAATAGTTAGTGTGCCATAAGGCAAATTTAGCGCTATGTTAAGCAATCGTAATTGGACTTATGTAGAAGTCACAACTATCTGAGGTCGGTCAATAATAATGTAGGCAACAACACAAGTTAGAGGTCTTGATTAGTGAATCAAACTTCAACAACTTGCCATGCCAAAAGAAGATGAGAAATGATCTTGTATTGATTTAGGTTCTTTGCATGATTTAGGAAGCAATCTATCCTTAATGCAAAGCCATTCACTTGATCCATGATCAAGATGAATTAGATTTGAATCAAGGAAGATTAAATCTTCCTAATCAATGCTAACCACCAATCTTTAACTCATTGATCAAAAAAAGAAAAAAAAGAAGAAGGAGAAGAATGAGATGAAGAACTAAAGTGCATTAAATGAAATGGAATGAGATAATCAACAAGCTATGACCAAAGATAGAGAAAATCAAGGTCAAACAATAGAAAACAGAAGAAAAATGAAGATTAAAAGTCAAGAAACAAATAAAAATATTTTTGGCATTTTAATATTTAAAAATAAACTTGAATTAAAATAATAAAGAAATGTCAAACTTCAAACTCACTTCAAATCAACTTTGAAAAGTCCAAGTTAATTATCCCAAGTTCAACAAGGTCAAACAAAATTTGACAAAAATTTCAGCATTTTTAGAAGTCAGAAACTATTTTAAATCAATTAAAAATGCATAAAAATAACCTAATTGAACTAAAATCTCAAATAAATCTCAAATCAATTAATAAATTGATGAGAATATTTTTCATAGATCTATCATCATTCAAAGAGGTTGGAAAAATATTTTTGTATTTTTTGAATATCAAAAACTATTTAAAATGAATTAAAAATGACCAGAAAAGAGAAAATTCATGAAAAATATCAAATGATAAAATAAAAAATATTAAAAATCATTTTTAGAAATTAGAAATTAAAAGAGAAATAATACAATTGGTCCCATAATTTTTGGACCAATAACGAGAGAGATATGAATTTTAGAAATAAAATGGAATTAAAAGAAATAAAAGAAATTAAAATCAGAAAATAAAAAAGGGAAAAAGCGTGAGCCATTGGATCTGGGCTCATTAATTGAGCTGGCAAATCCAAGAGTCCACAAGCGCACGCCTAACGTGTTTCTCAGTCAATGCATCACATGTGGCATTATTGCAAGTCATAACAAGACACGACTGAGATTCAATCTGGGAAATGAAATAGAAGGCTGTGATTGAATCTGGAGAACAGACGGTGACCACCGCCACCGTCTTCTCCGGCCAGCTCCGGTGAAGGTCAAAAATTACAGAGAAATAAATGTGCACCAAAATGCGCGATCCAGGTACCAAACGAAAGGTGGAGTGATGTACATCACTCCTGTACCAACCAATTCAGCTATAGGCTTCCATAGCAAGAGGAATCAGAGCTTGAATTTTGTGGTGTCCAACTGGAACTTGATGGATTTCAACAATTCAAAGCTCAAAATGATTGCCTCTATGAAGAGGACTTCATACAACACAGCAATAACAAGAAACAAGCAATGTACAATGAGATTCGAAGAAATCAAAATCTGAAGTAAACCTCTGAAATCGAGAATTTGAGAGCACGATTTCTTGATGCTTAAGCTTGCAGTGTGATCTATGGATGAAGGTGAAGAGGTCTAGGAACTTTTAGATCTAAGAAAATAGTCGAGGAAACTGAATTCTAGATCTGAAATTTTGAGAGACAAGAGAGAGTTCCTTTGGTGTGAGGGTGGGATTTCAGTTGCACAGCATGTAGGGCGCCTTAAGGTTGAGAAATTATGAAGCCAAGGCCTTGTATTTATAGATGAAGGGAGCTGCAAGCATGATCAAAATCGTGTGCATGGGAGAAGAGGGCCTCCATGCATGGGCCTGTACAGGCGCATGGAGGGCCCAATTCTGATTGGAATGGCAAGCTTATATCATAATTATATGGAATGGACGTGCAGAAGTAATGTAATGAGCTCATGCATGGCAATTGAAATGATTTTCACAAAATGCACTATTACATTGAAGCCTTCGAAAATGCCATGTCCAAAATCCAAATGCAACCTTATGAGTAATGGTTGGAAAGCTTATTGCATAAGGAACAAATGTCATGTTGATCAAAACTTCATTTGGGCCTTGGAAATTAATGAAAACTGAACTTGAAGTGTAGGGTGCAAAACATGCATATGTGAAATTTCCAAATTTGGCCAATGTTCAAGCCCTTCTGTCTCAATGATGCGAACTCCAAATGACAAAATCTTAAACATGAAAGTTGTATATATTTTCAAGGCAATCAATTTGGAATTAAATTTTGCATCATTTGGAGTTTTAATGAAGAAGTTATGGGCACTTGAAGTTGGACTTTTTCACATTTCAATGCATTTGGTCCAAAGTGACCTATAATGTTTTGCATTATCACATGTATTTCTTTTGAGATTTTGCAATTTTGCTCAACATAACATTTTAAGTAGACACAATAATATTTCCAATTCATTAAGTCTCACCTCAAAAACATGAAAAATGAATGAGTTATGTTCTTGGGAATTTGACCCAAAATTAGGGTTTCAGTCAAAATGACCTATAATGTCTTGGAATGGATGATGACCTTCCAAGCTTAAAATCAAATTTTGATGAACATTAAAGTTGTTCATATTGTACTTAATAACATTGTTTCTCTTGGGGTAATCTCCATTAGACCAACACATAAAAGGTTAGGTCTCAGTGTATTTCAAAATAGTTAGATGAATTGACTGATCAACTTCTCAAGTCCAAAACTCATATCTTGATGAATGGATGATTGAGGACACTAAAATAAGTTCAAATATGCATGAGATGATGAACTAAGGAACTTCCCTTGATTGCATTTGATCATGGGTTAAGGTTGCTTCATGAGCAAGGCAGTTGATGAACAAATGAATTAGGGTTTCCTTGGGAAACAAGCCTCAAGCCCCTTTGATTTGATTTGATAAAAATGATGAATTGAGATACTTGGGAGGCATATTTGATGGATGAGAGCTATGGGAACCATTGCCATGTTTGCTTTCATCTCCTCTTCACCATATCATTGCACATAGGATCTCCTAGAAGCTTTTGACCTTGTGACTACTCAAGCTACAAACAAGAGATGTTAGTGGCATATTTTTGTGCTTTTGGTTAGTGAATAAGATGATAAAAGCAATAATATACAATTCAAGCATGCTTGGTGATCTCAAACCAACTCACAAGGGATCCCACCCCAAAGGCAAAGAGCCAATATGCTTATGATCCTTGAGGCAATGCAAATGCAACGTAATGATGCCATGAGGGATCTTAGGGTCAAAATTAGGGTCTTACAGATTGCAAAGTCAAGAACGAAAGTTGAACATGTTGGGCACTTGTTGATGCTTTTTCAGCGTCTGAGGAAGTATAAGCTTCGTTTGAATCCTAACAAGTGTACATTTGGAGTCCGTTCTGGCAAGTTATTGGGCTTCATCGTCAGCGAAAGAGGTATTGAAGTTGATCCTACCAAGGTCAAAGCAATATAAGAGATGCTTGTGCCCAAAACTGAGAAGCAAGTCCGAGGTTTTCTTGGCCGCTTGAATTATATCTCCAGATTTATATCCCACATGACTGCCATATGTGCGCCAATATTCAAGCTCCTCCAGAAAGATCAGCGTCATGATTGGACCGAGGATTGCTAGAAGGCCTTCGACAGTATTAAAGAGCATCTATCCGAGCCTAAGGGAGCCTAGATGTGAAATTTTATCAAGGTTGGATCATGGATTCATCATTTAATCAGGAATTGAAGAAGTTACCTAATTTGGAAATGGTTGACTTTCCATTTAGGGCAAGTTTTCATGATTGTTGCACTAAATTTAAGCCCATTTTCCATCAAGATGCAAGCTCTATTTAAAAATTGCTCCAACATGAAAGTTGTTCCTCTTGTTCCAAGCTTTCTAGAGATATAAAGTTTTCTCTATTTGGGTCAATATTGAGAAAGTTATCCTTGGTCAAAGTGAGACACTATTTTAGGACACTTAGAAAATTTTCTAAGTCCAAAATCTTCAAAATTTGTCAAGACTTCTTGGCCAGATTTCTTGCACTTCAAGGCATCTTTTGAAAATACTTTCTTCATAACAATTGTACCTTTCCATGTCCTATTTCACCTCCTTTTGGAATCATCCCATTTGGATCATTGGTTTGAGAGATGCACTCATCTAAAGTTGGCATCATGAACTAAATTTCTAGGCAGCATGTTAGGCCAAACTGGCCCAGCCATTTTGCAGATGATGAGACACGATTTTATGGCCATTTTTCACCTCTTTCCACTTATCATTTCAACTTGTGCCCAACATGAAATATGTTAAGCTTCGTGCACTCTTCCTACTGTTTGCATTGCCTTGCCATTTGGTCATATACTCATCAAGATACATAGTCATAAAGTCACCCTCTTGAACTTATTTCCAAACCATGTCATGCTGCAGCCAGACCATAAAACCAGCACATGTGTTGTTTTTCCTTATTTGGCCATGTACTTTTGTTTACACCAACTTAAGTTTTGCCAAAACAAGAACTTGCTTTCACCACCTCACCTTTTGTATCATAGTGCACATAACCAAGACCAAACATTTCAGCCCATTAGACACTTTAAACCCTACATATTTAAAGCATTGAAACCCTAATCTGAAGGAGGAGGCTGTTACTTTCGAGCAAGGCAAGCAAGGAAAGCATTGAAGGCTGTTTTTATTTCTCAAGTTAAAGCATTGAAGCATTGAAACAACACATTCTTCCTTCCATCCTCTCCAATACCAAGAGGCAGTGGACCTTACATCCACTAGGTAAGCTTTTCAATCCATTCCCATGATTATGGCTTTGCTCATACCATGCTTACCTTGTTCATTACTGTTTTTTTCATACCATTGCCATGCTTGTTTCATGATGATTTTCCATGTTAATGTTATGCTATGCATGCTTATAAAGCCCTCAACATGAGGCATTGCTATTAAGTTTGAGTTTGTGATATTGTTTTATGTTGTAGCCGTGTGCATGTGGCCACGCTGCTGTCCATTTTTCTTCATGTTTAAGCCACTATTTTTGTCATGTCCATCCAGGCCGTGTTTTGTCTTGTAGTACTTAAACTCCACTTGGCCAATTGATGCACAAGTCACATGAATATTTGTAATAAAACGTACATTATTTATGTCACGCCTGATTATTGTTTGGACTGGGCTTTTCCCCTGTACGCTATCCGCACCCCATACGCCTGGCCCATCACTATTACACCACTTTATTTTCATTTCCATTTTTAATTCTTATTTTATTTTTCTGTTTTGTTTTTAATTAACAAAAATATTTTATTTATTCATAAAAATACCAAAAAATATTTTCCACATTTCTTAATGTTTTATTTAATTTTATTTAATTTTTATTTTCATATTTATTTTAATGTTAATATTTTATTTCAATTATTTATTTCAAGTGGATCATTTTAATACACATTTATTTCTTGATTTTATTTTCATGACTTAAAATTATTTTTAGGTTCTGATTTTTGGGATGAGGGTTGACCAATGTCTCATGGTCAACCTGACCTTTTCTTGGAATTTTATTTCTCATTTTTAGTTTATTTTGGATTTATTTTTGACCTAGTTTGTTTGGTTGACTTTTCATTTGACTTCTGTTTTATTTCAATTAATTTATACACTAATTCACATTATTTTTAAAATATTTTTGGGGGATGATGATGTCCTGACCCCACCTAACTTAGTTTAATTTTTTATAATTTTCTTGATTAATTTGCTATTTATTTCATATTTTTTAAGTTGACTTGACTTTTCAGTTGACTTTTCTATAATTGATGTTTGACTTAGGGACTCTAATAAGACTCTATGGGGATAATAAAAGAAAAAGAAATGTGTGGACAAGACACGACTCTAAACTGGGGAAGATAAAACTGACATAACGTGAACAAGACACGACTCTGATTAGAAAACAGAAAACAGACTGGAGAACTCACCGGGGAGTGAAGGACTCACACTGGGAAAAGGATTCCAAATGGAAAATAAATCCATTGGAGAAACACAAGCTGACTCCTGAGGAGAAGCAAAAGAAAAACTCCACTGGGGAAGTAACAAAGAAATGAGATGTTACCAGGCATACGGGTAACAAACTCAGGAAGGAACACCAAGGATACCAGGTTGTAGGTATGTAACAGGTGACCGACCAAAGACGTGAATTGGTGTGTGTTCCAAAACACTCATCATCCTGAAGAGAGCGAAAGCAAACTTGTTTATAGGATGGATATTCAATTCCACAAGGAATATGAATCTTACTCTGAGGGGAAAACAATCAAAAGATCGACTCAAGAGTGAACGAGATATAATATCCATAGCCGTCAAAACGTGGATAGAATACTCACAAAGGAAGATTATCCTGAACCGGGTTGTAGGTTGTTTATAGGATAAGATCCGAAGACGTGAATTGGTGTGTGTTCCAAAACACTCATCATCCAAAACGCAAACTGGTTAAAGGATGGGCAAAAAACGTGAATTGGTGTGTGTTCCAAAACACTCATCATCCAAAACACAAACTGGTTAAAGGATGGGCAAAAAACGTGAATTGGTGTGTGTTCCAAGACACTCATCATCCGAAAGAAAGCTAGAACAGCAGTCTTGTTTAAAGGATGGCTGAAAAAAACGTGAATTGGTGTGTGTTCCAAAACACTCATCACCCTGAACGCCAACTGGTTAAAGGATGGACAGAAAGCGTGAATTGGTGTGTGTTCCAAAACACTCATCATCCTGAACACAAACTGGTTAAAGGATGGGCAAAAAACGTGAATTGGTGTGTGTTCCAAGACACTCATCATCCGAAAGAAAGCTAGAACAGCAGACTTGTTTAAAGGATGGACAAAAGACGTGAATTGGTGTGTGTTCCAAGACACTCATCATCCTGAACGCAAACTGGTTAAAGGATGGCCAAAAACGTGAATTGGTGTGTGTTCCAAAACACTCATCATCCAAAACGCAAACTGGTTAAAGGATGGGCAAAAAACGTGAATTGGTGTGTGTTCCAAAACACTCATCATCCAAAACACAAACTGGTTAAAGGATGGGCAAAAAACGTGAATTGGTGTGTGTTCCAAAACACTCATCATCCAAAACACAAACTGGTTAAAGGATGGGCAAAAAGCGTGAATTGGTGTGTGTTCCAAAACACTCATCATCCAAAACGCAAACTGGTTAAAGGATGGGCAAAAAACGTGAATTGGTGTGTGTTCCAAGACACTCATCATCCTGAACGCAAACTGGTTAAAGGATGGCTAAAAACGTGAATTGGTGTGTGTTCCAAAACACTCATCATCCAAAACACAAACTGGTTAAAGGATGGCTATTCGATTCTACAAAGAATACGAATCTTGCTCAGTTGGGGAAAATCAACAAAGGATTCCAACTAACGAGCGCATGAGATATACTATTCAGTACCGGCAGACCGTGAATAATATACTCGCATGGAAGATTATCCTGAACCGGTTACTGGGTTGTTTAAGGACAAAAATCCGAAAAAGAAAGGCATCGGGATACCAGAATAGGTATATAATGATGACCAATCAAAAGGAGCAACAGACATTACCAACAAAAGGGTAAATGAAAGGCGATCTGCTGAGGATAAATTGCAAGCATCCGGCAATTATCGACAGAAGACTAGCTGGGGATGCACTGGTAAACAACCAATGATCCGGGGAACAAATCACTAGCATACGGTGAAAGGACCCACTGGGGATAAAATTGCTAGCATACGGCAATTATCCACAAAAGACTTGCTGAGGATATAAGTGCTGATCTGAGCAACTTATCCAAGCAAAGGAAAATCAACATCAAGAACTAGATGAAGATAACCACAAAAATTAGGGTTTACATCTACCGAATACGGGGTAGAAGACTGCTGAAAAGCAGGAAAATAGGATTTACAACTACCGGGTAGTAGGTAGAAAACCAAAATCTCTGGCTGGAGAAAAAAAGGTGTATAACCACAAATTCTGTCAAGAAAGCCAGGAAAAGTAGGACTTACAACTACCGGTTATGAGGCAGAGGCCCAAAAACACTCCGCTGGGGAAAAACCCACTGGGAAGCACAAGATATCTGACAAATAGCCAATTCGGGAATGATCCGAAGAGACAGACTGAATAAAGACACGTCCTAATGAGGATATAACTCAAATAGGAAAATCCATCCCAATATATGTGTTGGGAGGAAACGGAAGAAACCGTCATCCACGAGGATATATCTCAGTGGGGAACTGCAGAAGGAAAGACAACATTTTCTGCTTATGGGGTTGACTCTATATGGAGAGATTTATAACACCCGACATCTGCTTGGGGAGATCTATAAAGAGATCTATATCACCCGTTGCAGGAGACACGACAAACAAAAGATATATGGCAAAAAATGCATCATGAATATCTGAATGTTTTATGAATATGCATGAATATGCGTGATTTATGTTTGATGAATGCTGACAAAACAGACAATTCTAACACAAACAGGTTCAGGGACCAAGCGTCCGGTATTATACTTCCAGGGGAAAAACCAGCTGGAGAGCCAATCTGCGGAGATCTGCATGCTGTAAAGCAAAGATCTGCAAGTACTGCTGAAGAAGCAGAGAATCATAGATATCAGGGAACAACCCACTCAGGGTACAGAAAGTCACAACGGGCAAGACAGCCACCAAAACAAATCTGTAGAGGAACAAGAGAAATCCCAAAGTATATCTGCAGGGGATCCCAGTATTAACTGAGAAACAAAGGTGCGTCGCACAAACTGCTGTAGAAGCAACTCCACACAACTCCGTTGGGGAACAACCCACTGAGGGAGAATGATATCATCCAAATAGAATCTAACTGCATAAGCAATTCTACTGGGGAAAACTGTCGGCTACTCTCTTGGGAATAAACCACTGAGGGAGGACAGATCAAACAAATGGATTCTTCAACGAACCACTCCACTTGGGGAGAATATATACAGCAAACTGATCACAACAAGTAGATTCTGCAATATAAGCCACTCTACTGGGGATCACAAACAGTCAGGAAATAAATCCGTTCACTGGAGGCAAAAGCCATCATCCGACCATATCGGGATTGAAGGAGTATTCAACAGGCAAAACTGCCGCAACAAACATTCTGCAGACTAAGCTGAGGAAAAGATGGTTGCAATACTGGGATGTCAACCCAAATCAAAACTGCTCAGGAAAATAAATCCTGCTCTGCTGGAGAGAATAACTCTGATGGGGAGATAGCAACAATTCCACAGACGACTTCGCCGGGGAAAGGGTAAAGTACCGGGTCTCAAACCGCTGACTTACCGAGTCTTCAAAAAGAAAACGATCACGCTGAGGAAACAGACAGTTCCGCTGGCACATTGCATGGGGCAAAGAGGTAACAACTCCACTTGCAACCCTGGTGGGGATATTAATAACAGCTCTACTCGCGACTCCGAGGGGAGTATCAGACAATCAGTTATGCTCATGACTGTGCTGAGGAGACAAATAAAGTCTGGGGCATACGACCCACTGGAGAAAGTGACGGGGCACCAGGATGACAAACCATCAACCACCGAAACTTCACAAGAAAACACCCATGCTAGGGAAAACTGCTGCTGGAGAGAACGAAGTCTTCAACAACAAACCACTTGCGACTGTACCGGGGAACAACCCCAACAACAACTCTGCTTGAGGGATAACCTCAACAAAGGTCTGGAGAAAGAAGATACACCCAAACCAGGAATATGAACCAATGTCTTACCTGTTGGAAATCATGCCACCCTCGGGAGAGCACTGAGATATTCTTGAGTATCCTTTCAATCTTGTGAATGTTCACTTTGTATAAAACAATATTTTGAAAAATTTGATTTGTTTAAAACAATGACATTTTATCAATTTAAAACAATGCAAAACATTTGTTGATTTGAAACAAATAAGAGTGCAAATAAATTGGATAAAAAGCTCAAATTGATTTGATGGAATGGTAGCCTGCAAATGGCAAGACTCCATAGATCTGTACAAATTTGAAATCAGTGATATATATTGGAAGAGGGCTACATTGAACATAATGATCCTTTCTCTACCAATTTGAATCTCGATGTATCCGAAGCTTTAGTTGACGACGAATCGAGAATCTTCTGACGAAATGACGACTGATGAACCAGAAAGTCTTGTCAGGATGCAGTTACTTGCCAAATCCCTAATTTTTGTCTAGATTGCCCCAGAGTGAGGTACTCAATCTAGCGGGATGCAAATATATTACTTTTTTTTTCAAGTCTCTAATTTTTGCCTGAATTACCCTTGCGGGTTCTCCACCGAGACGCTCATTTTTGCCTAAGCCGCCCTTTCGGGTTTTCAACTTAGCGAGCTATTCTGTTTTTTCATTCTCTTTTTTTTTCATTTGCATATACTTTTTTTTTAGGCAAAGTATCTCTTAACTGCATCTGAATTCACAGGACGAGTGAAATCCTCCCCATCCATTGTTGTAAGCATCAAAGCACCGTCTGAAAAGGCTCTCTTAACAACATATGGACCCTCGTAGTTTGGAGTCCACTTGCCCCTGGAATCGGGCGCGAAAGACAAAACTTTCTTGAGCACAAGGTCACCTTCTCGGAACACACGAGGCTTGACCTTCTTGTCGAATGCTTTCTTCATTCTCTGCTGATACAACTGACCATGGCACATGGCAGTTAATCTCTTTTCTTCAATTAAATTCAGTTGGTCATAACGACTCTGAATCCATTCAGCATTAGTCAACTAGGGACTTGAGGGTATAATTTTTCTTTTTTCCTTTGGAAAAATTTTGAAAAAATTTTCCCTGATTTTTGACTTTTTCTTATTTTTCACCCTCTTTTTCTTTTTTTTTTTCCTTTTTTTTTTGTTTTTTTTTGTTTTTTTTTTTTTATAATCCCCAGTTTGACTGGTCTGCTGATTCTCGTGATACAGCTGAATGAGCTTCTTTTGGTGTTCAAGAAGTCGGGTAATCTCATCAGGAATCTCTTCAACGTCATCTTCCTCTGCCTCAAATACAGGGAATTCAAAATTGGGAGATGGCGTTGGATCATTATGTTCAATGGGTTTAGAAATCCCTGCATAATGATTTTGGTTAAGAAAAACTTCATAATTTTAAACAAGCAAATCATTATGCAGATGAGAAATGTTGCTTTTACAGCCTTTATTTTTGTTTTTATGGTTTTTTGTGATCACTGATTTCATAAAGAAAAGCAAAAAGTGAAAACAAAGGAAAAACAAATGTTTTGACAATGCAAAAAAATTGAATGAAAATATCATTGTATATATGCTTTGCCAACAATGTCATCACTTCTCCTTTTGGCATGGGAGAAGGGTTTTAAACAAAATGAACAATTACTCTGATCTATGGATAACTGTAGGAACATCCACAGCGACCCAATTGTGGCAGACACCACCAGGAATGATGAAATTGTTCAAATCTTCTGCATATTCTTCTTCAATGATAGCAGCAGTTTCCTCTTCTGCAGGTTGATCAGCATGGATGAATCCTCCACTGGTGAACAGACCTTGCTCGTTGCATGCCCCAGAACCAAAGCCAATGCCAGCCCGGGAACGGTTATCTTCAAGTTCAAGCACTTTCCCTAATCCAGCAACTGCACCACATTCAATGGCCAGCTTAGCATCTCGGTAGGAAGTGAATGAAGGAGACTTCTTCTCGATTGGTTTATCAATAGATAAAGCTTGGAACTGAGTTCCAACTTCATCCTCTGCATCAATGTACGAGAAGGAAGACAGATTACTGACCAGGAGAGCCTTTTCTCCCCCTACTACAACCAATTTCTTGTTTTTGACAAACTTCAACTTTTGGTGTAGGGTGGATGTCACGGCGCCAGCCTCGTGAATCCATGGTCTGCCCAAGAGACAGCTGTATGATGGGTGAATATCCATTACTTGAAAAGTGATCTGGAAATCACTTGGTCCAATCTTGATCGGGAGATCCACTTCCCCGATCACGGTCTTGCGCGACCCATCAAAAGCTTTAACAACAACCCCACTCTGCCTCATAGGAGGACCTTGATATGACAATCTGGAGAGTGTGGATTTTGGCAATACATTAAGGGACGATCCAGTGTCCACCAACACATTGGACATTGCATCAGATTTGCAATTCATAGATATATGTAAAGCCATGTTGTGGTCTCTTCCCTCCTCAGGGAGATCAGCGTCACAGAAGCTCAAAGTGTTGCAAGCGGTGATGTTTGCAACAATGCTATCAAATTGTTCCAGGGTGACGTCGTGATCGACATACGCCAGGTCCAAGACTTTCTGCAAAGATTCCCGATGGGGTTCTGAATTCAGCAATAGAGAAAGAATGGAGATCTTGGAGGGCGTGTGTAGAAGCTGGTCTACAATATTATACTCGCTCTTTCTGATGAGCCTCAGCATCTCATCAGATTCTTCATCAACAATGCCACTCGGGCCATCTGAAGAAACAGGAGTCTTTTGTACAGACGAGGAGGGTTTGGCAACAGCAGGTGCCGGATTCTGAACATTCACAGCATTCCCTACAGGGCGCTCAACAGATTCAGAAGAAACAGCCGGAGCTTTGGCAGGTACGGAAAACACACAACCACTCCGGGTCAATCCACTGACATCAGCGATAGTGGTTACGGAAGTAGACGGCAGAGGAACCTCGACCCCATCCTGGACAGCAACAGGATTGTACCGGAAAGGTACGGCTTTGTCAGATGAATACGGCACAGGGCCGGCTGGTTTGATGATCAAAGCAGGGGAAGCCTTCGGCTTGTTGCTATTGTAGCGAATAACAACGGGCTCTGGAAGCTTGAACACCGGGGAGATGACACTCACTTCGGGCTCAACAGTATCCACATTGCGATTCTGGAGAATCTCAATGGTACCTTCATTCAACATCATTTGAAGTTCCTTACGAACTTGGTCACAGCCCAAACGATTGACCGAGCAGACGCGGCACTGGTCATGGTTATGCTTCAAATAACTGTGCTGACACAGCATCTTATGTAATCCAACCAATGACTGCCGGATATGGCTGACGTATTTAACCTTGTACTTCCCAAGGTCCTCCTGGATCATATTCACAGATTTCCCATGCGAAGGCAATGGGTTCCTGGTGACATTTGGGTTGGAGTCTTCAAAACTCAGAATTCCGCTTCTCATAAGGTCTTGAACCTTAGTCTTCAGCTGGAGGCAATTCTCAATGTCATGGCCCGGAGCGCCAGAGTGATAGACACAGTGCTGGTCAGGCTTGTACCACCACTGAGGGTTGGCCGGTATAGCCGGAGGATCCCTTGGAGAAACCAACTTCCGCTCTATCAGAGAGGGATATAACTCCGTATACGACATAGGAATCGGATCAAAGCTGATCTTCTTCCTTTCATAACCCGTGTTTGCTTGATTACTCGTACTCCCACGAGGCTGGTAAGCCTGTTGCTGTGGACGAGCTTGTTGTTGATACTGGGGTTGTTGATATTGTTGTTGATGCTGATACTGTTGAGGTTGATATTGCTGACGTTGAGGAGTGTTATCCTTGAAAACAGGTGCTACGTGAGCCACCTGGTGCTGATGACCAGAATGTCGTGCAGGCTTCCTCTGAACAGAGGGTCTTCTTTGTTTTGGCTGAGACTGCACAGCATGGGCTTCTCCTTCTTTCCTCTTAAACGCTCCATATCGTTTAGAGGAAGAACCATCATCTTTAGCTAACCGTCCTTCGCGGACACCTTCTTCAAGACGCATCCCCATGTTCACCATCTCGGTGAAATCAGAGGGAGCGCTGGCCACCATTCTCTCATAGTAAAATGACCCAAGAGTCTTCAGAAAGATCTTGGTCATCTCCTTCTCTTCTAATGGTGGAGTGATTTGAGCTGCCAGCTCACGCCATCTCTGGGCGTACTCCTTGAACGATTCTTTGTCCTTTTGTGACATAGACCTGAGTTGATCTCTGTCAGGCGCCATGTCAACGTTGTATTTGTATTGCTTGACGAAAGCTTCGCCAAGATCGTTGAAAGAGCGGATGTTGACGCTGTCCAGACTCATGTACCAACGTAGAGCAGCACCAGACAAACTGTCTTGGAAGTAATGGATCAAGAGTTGATCGTTGTCGGTCTGCGTGGACATCTTCCTGGCATACATGACCAAGTGTGCCAAAGGACAAGTATTCCCTTTATATTTTTCAAAGTCTGGGACCTTGAACTTAACTGGTATCTTCACACCGGGAACTAGACAAAGTTCGGCTGCTGACTTGCCGAAGAGATCTTTGCCTCTAAGAGTTCTCAATTCCTTTCTCAGCTCGAGGAATTGGTCGTTCATTGCATCCATTTTCTCGTGAACATCTGAGCCCTCAGAAGCTTCCGAGTGATAGATGGTGTCGTCTACCCTAGGCATGGTATGCACGACAGGAGGAACAGGAATAGGGACCGGGCTAGATGCCGGCATTTGAGCAAACGTTGGAGCTGGCAGATCAGGCATGAAGCCGGGAGGCATCCCCCAAGGAAAACCGGGAGGCATGGCATTTGGCTGATGGGCACTGACAGGCACCGTCGATGTAGCCACTTCAGAAATGACCGTCCGCTGAACGGGAGTTGCTGGCTGTTGGGCAGGCTGATTCTGGGCAGCAAGAAGTTGCTCCATCAATGCGCCAACTCTGGCAACCTCATCTCTCAAGCTCTGATTCTCTTGTTCCAACTGCTCCATGATCCTTGCAGAGTTGACCCTTGTATAATACCGGTGAGTCAGCTTGTCTTCAAAATAAATGAAGAGCAGATGGTTAGAACCAGAAGACCAGAAAAATGGGTACCTGTTTATGCAAGAATGATGCATGAAATGCTTGTGCAAATGCTTTGTTTTTCAAGGAACCCTTAGGGTACATTTGCAATATTTTGAATTTTTAAACATTTTAACTGTTCATGGAAAATATTTCATTCAAATATATCAAGATAAAGAAGTACAGCATTCTTTTTAAATATTACAAAGAGAAAAGGTAAATGACATCCTATGGATCCCTATTAGCTCGGGATGCCGGAAGACGAGAAGTGTACAACTTCTTGATCTCTCTCTCATAGGCAGCCTCCATATCAGCTTTCTCCTTTGCAAGTTGATCATACTTCCTCTTCCAGAATTTGGATGACTGAGGGAGCAGAGAAGTCCAAGTGTCGTTCGGATCATCGATCACTCGGTGCTCGAGAAATTCAATCATAGCATCCTTCTCCTTGAGCTGCTGCAGCAATTCCTCTCTCTCGCGGATCCAGGCACGCGAAAGGTCTTCTTCTCTCAACTCCTCTACACGTTGGGTAGGGAGGGTTGAAGGCCCAGCCACATCCAACAGTGTAGGTCTCGGATGGTCATATGGCATCAAGTAGGTAGCAGCCCTCTGTCTGACCCAAGAGGTGTATGGCTCCAAAGCAATGCAGTTCTTTGGACCCAATTCATTCCTACTCTTTATGCGAATATTGCGCCAAGCGCGGACAAATCTGGCTTTCAGGCCTTGGGGATCTTTACCCTCCTGAAAGAATACACCTTCTAACAGAATGTTATGGGGTTTATCCTTTAGGGGGAACCCAAGCTGACGACGTGCAAGTGTAGGGTTGTAGGTAATCCCACCACATGTACCAAGAAGAGGCACATTGGGGAATTCCCCACAAGAATTAATGATCTGGACGGTATCATACACGCGATCATACCAGGTGATATCATCATTGGTGAGAGACATGAGTCTCTGAGACCACCGTAGACATCCCTTGTTCTCCTTGAAAGCAACTGTCTGCGGCAAGTGCGAAATAAACCACTTGTACAGCAGGGGTAAACAGCAGACAATAACTCCTCCATTCTTCATATTCCTCAGATGCATGGAGACATACGCATCACCCAACAAGGTCGGAACTGGATTAAGAACTGAAAAGATCCTAATGGCATTCATGTCGACGAACTTGTCGAAGTTGGGAAACAACACCAATCCATAGATGAGCAATACGAATAGAGCCTCAAAGGCATCCTCACTCATGGCCTTCCCATAAAAGGTAGCTTGGGCAATGAGGAACTCGGAAGGAAAACCCTGAATTCCGCCTTTGGTAGTCAGATTAGCTCTAATCAGATCTTCATCTATGTGCAACAAGCTGGAAATCTCTCGAGCAGATAGAATACTCTCTAAGCCACTGAACGGCACTTGATCCAGAATAGGAATCCCAATAAGGTGAGAGTATTCTTCCAAAGTCGGCAACAACTGGAAGTCTGGAAATAAGAAGCAATGATAGAGCGGATCATAGAACTGAGCAAGAGTGCTCATCAATCCCTCATCCACTTGAGTAGTCAGCAACGGCAGAAGCTTCCCATATCGAGCTTTGAAACCCAAGGGATCTAATACATACGATGTCAGATTCCTTAACTCTTTTACATCGGGCTGCTTGAAGCTGTACTTCTTTGTATGCCTTTTAGGTCTTTCCATGTCTGAAAATTTTGCAAATCAACCCTTTAAGTTCCTTGAAAATTTTCTCTTTGATGACATGAATGCGAATGAATGCGTGAATGCATGAATGCAACAAACACACTCAAGGATCAAGCAAAGCACACCAAACAAAGGTCGTGGGAAAGCTCTATGTATCCCTAATATCAATCATCCATCTTGGTGGATTTAGGTTTTCACCTTATCGACACCCAAGTTCCATTGATATTAACGGTACATGAACCAGTTCAAACATTCCTAATATCAACCAGCCGCTTTGATGGATTTTAGGTTTTACACCTGATCCGGGATCCATTGATATTAACAATGTTTGAACGACTCAACCACGAATCACGGGTTTGTTGAGAGTCACGAGCATGGAGTCTCGGTTAAGAACCACCCAAAGGGAGTGTACTAGGGTTTAAACTTGCCGGACATGTTCTATCAGAGGTTCCCATAATCATCGTTCCATCTTTCGAATATTATCGGAGGAACGAATACTCGTATTCCAAGAATATTCTCAAGAGAAACTCTTATGAGTGTAGTATCGCGTAACAATCGTATCAGAACTGACATCTGAACGACCTCCGCACTACGGTCCTAAGAATAGGCCAAGATGGGTTTGGTAAACTAAGGTCCTTGGCTTCTGCGGAACATGATTGAAAGAATAATGCCTAACCACAAATAACTTGTGTGACATTATTAGTTCAACATGACCTCCACCAAGTGAATGGGCTCGCAAGTCAACTGGCTAAGGACTACTCCACACCAGTCGACAAGACTATGCCATTCTCCTATCCTAGAGTGCACTCGAGTTCGGGTATAGAACTCATCTCACAGATCACCAAAGCAAACAGCAAATGTATATCAAGCAATTCACACATTACAATCAATACAGTGATCCCAAATTGTACAAAAATATGTCAGATAAAGAATAACAATATAGCACAACAAGGGTGAAAAGTAGGTAATACCACCAAGGATTCTGGTGAGTTCCCCAGCAGAGTCGCCACTTTTCTGTGACGGTGTATTCGTCGCTATATGATCTATCGATTAAACCATAAGCTAAGAGATACATTGAAAATTTTCGAGTCGCCACCGCACTTTTATTTATCCAAAGGACTGGCTAAAAAGCGAACAAAAGCCTAAGAAGTTTTACACGTAGAAAACTAATAAAAAGATCAGAGATTCTGGGTAAGGGGTAAATTACGCAATGGGAAGGTGTTAGGCACCCACTACGTCCTAGGTACTCCTAGGGAGCCCTTTTCACACTTGTTGTAAAAGATTGTTATTTGTATGACATAAACATTGTGCAAACATGATTGGGATGGTGAGAAAAGAATATACATTTTATTATTTATTGGGTTCGAACGGATGAACCCGTTGCCTACGTACCTTCCATCAAAGGTAAGGATCAGAACGCCGTAGTTCGGCTAAAAGATTTCCAAAAGTTGGTGGATTCAGTTTTAAACACAAGCACTGAGGCTTTTCATTATCAATGGGAGAACACTCGACCAAAAACAACATCCACCATGCGAGGATAGCTTCGACGTACTAGAGGGGTTAGCCCTGTTTGAAGTACGGAAGTCTTACTGTCGACTCACTAAGGATAGGCAAGATTTACATCAACCACAAAGATAATTGAAGCCTATGGCTAATGTGAAAAGATTAACAATGGACAGAGCCAAAACAAGTGAATGAGTGAAGTTAATTGATTGTGATTATGAAAGTGAAGTCAAAGTATGATTAAGATTGATTCAAAGAAGTATTATGACAATGAAGTTTGAAAAAAGGTCAAGGACTTGAGTCCAGGTTTTTAGTTAGAAAACATGAAGATGTTTGCACGACACTTATGTCAAGTTTGAAATCAAAGTGTGAAAAGGTTTAGGACATAATGAATGATGAATGGATAAGGATGGATAGTAAACTTCTTAGAAGGTTCACTTCTTGAAATCATATGGGAGATGATTCAAGTGTGTCCTTTGGAATAGCAATTAATAATAACAAACAAGCAAAGCAAGCAAAAGCGGATATCGGATGCCAATCACTGGTCTTATACCAATCTCCTAAAACAAAACGGGATATCAGAGGCCACTCAATGGTCTTACACTAATCTCCACAGGCAAAGAAATAAAAAGCGGATACCGGATACCAATAGATGGATTTACACCAGTCTCCTAAAACATAAATGGATATCAGATGCCACTCAATGGACTTACACTAATCTCCTCAAAAGAAAACAAAGATGAAACATGGAAGTCAACTGCCAATCTGTCTGGACTTAGGTTAACTCCACAAATATGCTCATAGGAATACCAATGCCACGTTGCAGGGACTTACAGTGGATCCTCACATACAAGAACAAAAGCAACAATATGATCACAGGAATGCAAATGCCAACTTGCTGGGACTTACAGTTGCAACCTCACATAAACAGATGAAACAAATTATGATCACAGGAAAGCAGACGCCAACTTACAGGGACTTATAACTGCAACCTCACATACAAACCAAACAGATCAAATTATGATCACAGGACAACAGATGCCAACTTACAGGGACTTATAACTGTATCCTCACATACAAACAGATAAACAGAAGATATGAGTGACCAAAGAGGTCTTACACTCTATCTTTCCATATCACAGGAGCAAATGCCAAAGCAATGGACTTACAATTGTCCTCAATGGGCAAACAACAATGATAGCATCACAAAAGCAAATGAGATGATCATGCATTAATGGCAATTGATGATGATGATAAATGCATAGCATACAAGCAAGCAAGTGCATATGGAGCAATCAATCAGTCAATGAATATCAAACAGCACACTCTATAGCCAAACAATGGGGGGCTCACACAAGAGGGTTTGACTTTGAAAGTCCACTGTAATGGGTAAAGATCGCTCTTAACCTGGCCATTGAGGGGCTCAGGTGAAGCAGATGAAAAGGAGATGAGGGGTGTGCCTCATTGCTTCTATCTCAGATCAGAGAGAGCATCAAAGAAAGTGTGGGAGTTCAGAAAGTAGGAACTCTCTCCACATTATTGACTCGATTAGATCTTGGGTATCTATCTCATTGCTTCAACCATGTAATGGGAGCAAAGAGAGGACACACTGAATAGTGGGGGATAGATTGCTTATCCCTACCTTCCACCAATTGCCTTACTTGAAGGACTTTTCCTGCTTAGGACAAATATAAGCAAACACAGGCATTGCCTCTTAAGGAGGACTTCAGACAGTTTGCCCGGTCAAATAACAGACCGGGTCTCCAGACTACATGAAGAAGAAGTAATTATACCTCAAAGCAAATGCTAAAAAGCAAAGCAAGCAAGTTCAAAGAACTTAGGCAACTAAAGTACCTGAAAAAAGTCAAACCAATTAGTAAACAGTTCAACAATTAAAACAAAGAGAAATGAACCAAAAGTCAACCAACAGAGGGACCAATTGTGCAAGGCACAAAGACTCAAGCATATGAGTCACCCTACAAAACAAGTGTTAGCACATGATAAACAAACCAACTCAATCAAAATTGAAAGGTCTTTGGGGCATTGGTGCTCAACCTGAAACAGATGAACTCAACATAAGCTTAGAAGACCACTAGGACTAGCCTAGGGTCAAAGATGAAAGAAAAAGTCAAGGCAGCAAGGAAAAAGTCCACCCAAACCAAGTTTAAACATTCAAGAAGCATTCTCAATTGAATTCATAATAAAATCATGCATCATGGTCATTTCATATGCAAAAGGATGCAAAGCATGGCAAGAGAAGCATACAAAAGTCAACAGCAAAGACTTCATTCAAAAGTCAACTCAAACATTTTCAAAAAATCATGAAATAAATCACACTCAATCCTAACATCTAACATGGCTAGCATGTCAAATTTCAATGCATTTGGATGAGAGGAAGGCAGTCAACAAAAATCATGAAGTTAAACCAAATTCAAGTAAGCATGGTGAAAGTCAACAAGCATGGGTCAACTTCAAAAAATCATATCAATTTGAAAACAGAAGAGAAATGAATGAGATTAACACCAATGCAAAGCTCAAAGAGTCTAGTTATCACATATGAAATTTCATGGTCATACAATAAGATTTGAGAATTTCACAAAAGATTTGGCAAGGCATAGCACAAAAAGTCAACAAATGACCAAGTATGGAAGAAAATTCTCAATTAAATGGAAAACAGCATGATTAATTCCAAGAAAATTCATACACAAACTAGACATATGAAGGATGGTTCATGCAAAATTTGGGGTCAATTGGATAAGAGGAAGCATGTGAACAAAAAATATGAAAATGCATGATCATGGTATAGCACCAAATGTAACACATAACTTCAGAAAATCATAACTCTCAACCCACAAATGATAAATGCACAAACTCTATATGGAAATGAAGATCAATGTGTCTAGTTTCACTACAAAAAATTTCAAACTCATTGGATGCAATATGACAATTTCACAATAAGAATGGCACAATGTATCATTTTGGCATACATGTTGGGAAATCATTTATCATTTAAAATCCAGAACATGAAAAATTAATTAAAATTCACCATAAAATACTAGACACATTCATGAGTTAAATGCAAAAAATCTCACAATTTTCGGAGTTAAAATGAATTTAAAATGAATTGTGGAAGTTGATGAACATTTGGATGAAATATGAACAAATGGCATGGAGAATGGGGTCAAACCAAGTCAACCGATGGCAATTGTGTAAATAGTGAAGTCACTAATTAAAACTACAGCGTTTTGGCAAACAGAATAAAATGTTGTGATTGGTTGGCTGGCAATAAAACAGTACACACGCAGGAAATTCTATCAAAACAACCAATTGTGTTTCAAGGTCAAAACCCTTAGGGTTTATGCAGCATGGCTCATGGTATTGATCCAAAACAAAACAAACAACAGCAATGGCTCATCATTCAGTCTTAATCAATCAACCAGAACAACAACAAATGAACAGCAACATGTATCATAACCATTATGCAACAATCAAACACCCACGGCCAAATACAGCTAGCACAAAAACATGTAGATTTTATGAGCAATTTCGAAGTTTTTCATCAGCAGGGCATATGCAGCAGTGGTATTCATCATCATCATCAAGCATCATCAACAAATAATCATGGCATGTTAAGCAACGATCATGGACAAACAACATCAAGCAGACAGCATGGCTTGGCAAACAGCATCATCATCGAACCAAACAAAACAGCAGCAATGTAGCATAGCATAACAGCATTCATCATTGTAGCTAGACAACATCAGGCGACATAATCCGACCAAGCATACAACAGCAGGGTTTCAGCATTCAAAGTTCATCCAACATTAAGCAATCAACATTCGAATTGAATCAAACACACGGCATGGTAGTAGTAAGGCTCTTCATGCAAGCTCATCATACACAACAATCTAACAACAAACATGAGGAATCCTGGTGCAGGGTAAAAGTTTGGACAGCAGTATAATTCATTCATCATCATGTTCATTCGACCAAACAAAGCAAAACAAACAACAGCACAAAGTAGCAAGCATTTGGCAATGTGTAGCAGCAGGCAATCAACAGCATTCAACATGGTTCATGCGAACTTTCTAAGCATGTTCATAATGTTTTAAACTGCAGCAAGGTACATATAGCATGGCAGCTCAGTATTGTTTCTCATGTAATCTATCAAAATAACATCAAATGGACAGCAACAAACCAATCATGGCATTGGCAGCAACAGCAACATGGTTCATCACCAATCACACATTCATCATTATTTATCAACCAAACCAAATAAACAACAGCATGGTATTATCTTCATGGTATCAACAAACATTAAACAACATGATTCGACCACACCACCCAACAGCATAGCCTTGACAAATCAATGAGGGTTTTAAAAAATGCAACATGGTTTTCATGGTGATGCTCACACAGCCAACAAACAACAGCATTCAGCATAAATCAAATGGTTTTTTGGGCAATGGTCAGGTTTGAACAGCAGCAAGCATTCATTATCAGTTACAGCATACAAATCATCACAGCAATAACAATATGCTCATACAAATACAAGCAACAACCAGCCAATGAACTTCACAATTTCTGGATTCTCATGCAGACCTTAGGGTTTCTACTAGCAGGGCACATGCTCATCTTCAAACAATTATCATGGCCAACAAACCTCCGACAAAATCACGCAAACCAACATGATAACACAAATGTAATACTCATGCAGCATAGAACAACAGCATGGCATTTCCAAGTTCATACAACATTCGACCAGCATACAATAATCATCATCATTCACACAGCAAACAAACAAATAAACCAACATATTTCACATGGATTTTCTGGACATGGTGTTTAGTTCAAATAACAGCAGCAACAAACATCATCACCTCATGCTCATAATCATCAACTAACACTCGAAACAAACAGATCACACAATAGCACATAAACAGCAGTCAATCAACTTTGAATTTTATGGGTTTTCATGCAATACTAGGTTTCTCATACAGCATACAATCCCAACAAGATCATGAGCAAATTCTGGACAAGGTTATGTTTAAGCAACAACAGCAAACAGCATCATTTTTCTCAAAATCGACATGAACAAATGTGCCCAGAAGTTAACACCATGCACAACAATAGCTTCAGCAAGCCAAATACAAGCACAATCCACTAACCAAATTCATTTACTCGAGCACATGACAGAGAAATACACAAAAACAAGTTTGAGCGTAAAACTTCAAAACCATATTTCTCTTAACACAATGGATCATTTTCGATGGTTTAAAATCTACTGGCATCAGCAAGTTAAGGAGTTCACATGGCATAGCATGGATAAGAGAAAAGAGAGGGTCGAAAAACTTACTTAATTTGAAGAACTCGATGGCACAGTGATCATTTGATGGTATTTGCTCGAACAGTTGAAGATTCCAGCTCTAAATGATGGATGATGAAGGTGCTTCAGCTCAAACTTGCTTGGAAATGAGTAACTTGCGAGCTGCCATTGAAATGACTTGAAGAAAACAGAGCTTGATAATGTGGTTTCAGTTGGGAAATGAAGTCCAAAAATGCTCCCAAATCGTGTCCAAGTGAAGGAACAATGAAGATTGTTCAAGGGTTTTTAGTGTTGGTGCAGAAACAATTCCCAAAATGCCAAAATGCAAAATGTGAAGGTGATGTGTATTTGGTCTGTGGCTGCCGCTTCTAGGGTTGGCCAATGTCAGAAAAAAGACTTTATATGGTCTGTTTTAGGTTGGTTTAAGGAATGATAAATTGGTTTAGCTCTAATGGAATGATTTGCATTTTTGCTAATTGGCATAAAAGTGAGTATGGGAGGGTGTATGCTGCACGTTTGGGCTGGGTACAGGCTGCTAGTGGCCTTGCTAATTGCTGTCTTATGTGTGCTGCAGAGCTGCTGTACTTGATTTGCTCAAATGAGGTTATTTGCTTATTTCCAAGTTTTTGCATTTTAATACCAAATGGTGGTGTAATGGTGGTATGACCATGAATTAGGACTTGAGGCAAGTTTCAAATGTGATATGAAACACTTCCCAAATGACCAAATCAAGAAAAAGTCAAAAACTCAAAAAGTCAAAGTTTGGTCAAACTTTGAATTTAAATGAAAAAGGTCCAAAAATGCCATTTTGAATGGTAAGGTTTTAGGTCATGAAATTTATATTTTTGGAAAGAGGATGAAAAATGTGGTTTGTAGGAAAAAACCCCACCAAATTTGGCCTTATGGTTTGAGAGATATGGCTTGTTGAAGTTCAAAATTTGGTGAAAATGATTTGATCATATCTTGACAACCACACATGGGATTTGAGAGTTCTTGGACTTTTTGAAAATGGGAAGACAAGATCTTCAACTTTCATGTTGGGCAAAAATTCATTTGAAGCTTGTATCATGATGTAAGTTTAAGATCAAGAAGTTTCCATTTTTGGCAGTTGAAATTACAGGTCCACTTTCTATTTCTGGAAAATTTTCTGATTTGACTTGATTTTCTTCCATGATGAGGTTGGACATGATAGATGAGGCTTATACAAGCATGAAGGAGCTCCTTCAGATCAATTCTATCCATCAAATCTCTGATTAAATCAACAGTTGACCAAGTTTGACTTTTCTAGGGTTTTGAGTGACTGGACCACTTCTGATGATTTCCAAACCCTAATTCCTTGAGAACTTGACTTCAAATGATGTCTCAAGTTGTATGAACTCTTGCTTATTGATCATGATGCCCAAATTCCACAAGAATGGCCATCATCCATTGCTTTGACTGATCAATGACTGATTTTGACCTAATTGCTGATGACTGCTTCAACTGCAAGCAAAAAGATTAGACTGACAATATTTTTGTACTTTTTGAATGATAAACATATGAAAGCAAAGATATACAAATGCAAAGTATGCTTGGTGATCAAGAAACAACCCACAAGGCAATCTATCCACTAAGAGGAAAGCAAAGGCATGCATTGATCCTTGAGGTTATGATATGAATGATATGGGCCATGAGGGATCTTAGGGCCCAAAATTGGGGTCTTACAGCCCTAAAACTAGGGTTTGGTATAAAATCAGTTTATTTCTGATTCTTTGGGTGAAACTATTTTCCATGGCCCTCCATATGTCCACAAGGGTCTACATACAAAAAATCAGCTCTTCATTTGAGCCAGAGGTGCTTCAATTGATCAATGGAATCGGGAATCAGATAGTTTGGGAAAAGTCAACTGTGGGACCAGAAAAGTCAACTCCTGACATTTTGAGAGTGGAATCTCAAAATCCATGCCTAAGGGAGCCTAGATGTGAAATTTTATCAAGGTTGGATCATGGATTCATCATTTAATCAGGAATTGAAGAAGTTACCTAATTTGGAAATGGTTGACTTTCCATTTAGGGCAAGTTTTCATGATTGTTGCACTAAATTTAAGCCCATTTTCCATCAAGATGCAAGCTCTATTTAAAAATTGCTCCAACATGAAAGTTGTTCCTCTTGTTCCAAGCTTTCTAGAGATATAAAGTTTTCTCTATTTGGGTCAATATTGAGAAAGTTATCCTTGGTCAAAGTGAGACACTATTTTAGGACACTTAGAAAATTTTCTAAGTCCAAAATCTTCAAAATTTGTCAAGACTTCTTGGCCAGATTTCTTGCACTTCAAGGCATCTTTTGAAAATACTTTCTTCATAACAATTGTACCTTTCCATGTCCTATTTCACCTCCTTTTGGAATCATCCCATTTGGATCATTGGTTTGAGAGATGCACTCATCTAAAGTTGGCATCATGAACTAAATTTCTAGGCAGCATGTTAGGCCAAACTGGCCCAGCCATTTTGCAGATGATGAGACACGATTTTATGGCCATTTTTCACCTCTTTCCACTTATCATTTCAACTTGTGCCCAACATGAAATATGTTAAGCTTCGTGCACTCTTCCTACTGTTTGCATTGCCTTGCCATTTGGTCATATACTCATCAAGATACATAGTCATAAAGTCACCCTCTTGAACTTATTTCCAAACCATGTCATGCTGCAGCCAGACCATAAAACCAGCACATGTGTTGTTTTTCCTTATTTGGCCATGTACTTTTGTTTACACCAACTTAAGTTTTGCCAAAACAAGAACTTGCTTTCACCACCTCACCTTTTGTATCATAGTGCACATAACCAAGACCAAACATTTCAGCCCATTAGACACTTTAAACCCTACATATTTAAAGCATTGAAACCCTAATCTGAAGGAGGAGGCTGTTACTTTCGAGCAAGGCAAGCAAGGAAAGCATTGAAGGCTGTTTTTATTTCTCAAGTTAAAGCATTGAAGCATTGAAACAACACATTCTTCCTTCCATCCTCTCCAATACCAAGAGGCAGTGGACCTTACATCCACTAGGTAAGCTTTTCAATCCATTCCCATGATTATGGCTTTGCTCATACCATGCTTACCTTGTTCATTACTGTTTTTTTCATACCATTGCCATGCTTGTTTCATGATGATTTTCCATGTTAATGTTATGCTATGCATGCTTATAAAGCCCTCAACATGAGGCATTGCTATTAAGTTTGAGTTTGTGATATTGTTTTATGTTGTAGCCGTGTGCATGTGGCCACGCTGCTGTCCATTTTTCTTCATGTTTAAGCCACTATTTTTGTCATGTCCATCCAGGCCGTGTTTTGTCTTGTAGTACTTAAACTCCACTTGGCCAATTGATGCACAAGTCACATGAATATTTGTAATAAAACGTACATTATTTATGTCACGCCTGATTATTGTTTGGACTGGGCTTTTCCCCTGTACGCTATCCGCACCCCATACGCCTGGCCCATCACTATTACACCACTTTATTTTCATTTCCATTTTTAATTCTTATTTTATTTTTCTGTTTTGTTTTTAATTAACAAAAATATTTTATTTATTCATAAAAATACCAAAAAATATTTTCCACATTTCTTAATGTTTTATTTAATTTTATTTAATTTTTATTTTCATATTTATTTTAATGTTAATATTTTATTTCAATTATTTATTTCAAGTGGATCATTTTAATACACATTTATTTCTTGATTTTATTTTCATGACTTAAAATTATTTTTAGGTTCTGATTTTTGGGATGAGGGTTGACCAATGTCTCATGGTCAACCTGACCTTTTCTTGGAATTTTATTTCTCATTTTTAGTTTATTTTGGATTTATTTTTGACCTAGTTTGTTTGGTTGACTTTTCATTTGACTTCTGTTTTATTTCAATTAATTTATACACTAATTCACATTATTTTTAAAATATTTTTGGGGGATGATGATGTCCTGACCCCACCTAACTTAGTTTAATTTTTTATAATTTTCTTGATTAATTTGCTATTTATTTCATATTTTTTAAGTTGACTTGACTTTTCAGTTGACTTTTCTATAATTGATGTTTGACTTAGGGATTGCTTAAGGCAATTGAAGAGATCTTTTGATCCTCCCTTGTTCATCTCATATGCCATGTATTAGAGGCCTTTCATCTTGATTTTATTTGGTCCTTACTTCAATTCCCGATTAAATTATTCAGTGATCCTTTGTGTGCATAGTTTCATCTGTCTGATTCATCTGTTATCTCTTATACCTATTTCTTTCATCCATGCATACTATTGTTTGATTGTTTAACATGTTTATACTTCACATGCATTCTCTAATGCTTCATTATTCCATTCTTTGATCATTTGATTTGATTATATACATGTTTGCTTATCTTATCTGTTTGATTGATAACTGTTGCCTACTTGTATGATGTATGAGGCATATATTCTTATTGTTTGATTGCCATGAACCATCCCCATTCATAACAAATGAACCCCTCTCCCGTGAAGTCTATAATACTTATTCTTTCATTCTTTATTCATCTGTTAATACAAGAATTAAAACGAACATCCGATAACCATTTCAAAAACAAGATCAAAACCTCGATCCAACGTCGAGTAATCATTTTCAAAACTTAACAGAACCAGCACGTATTCATCCATCCTTTTGTAAGTCGATTGCCTCAGGCATCGCCATTTCTCTTGTAAGTCGATTGCTTCATGCATCGCCATCTACCTGTAATTCGATTGCCTCAGGCATCGCCATCTACCCTTTAACCGTGGTTCCTTTCCTTGCTTCATCCGTCGACTCTTGTTTCGTTTAGGTAGCACCCATTAGGTAGAACCCTTTGTATGATAACATATGTAGAATTCCCTTATTCTTTGCATGCTAACATTAGGTAGATGTTCCCATTTGTAAATCCTAACACATAGGTCCACATTTCATGACAACTCTAGGACGGAGCTTCCCCACTTTTAGACCTTCCGTGCGTCTCCGATCTTGTGGCATGTCAGTATGTTCTATCGCAAAGAGGTAACTACCTAAGACTCGATTCAGTGAGCTGCGACACCTACTGCTAGGACGTGAACACATTGCCCACTCTCTTTTGACACAGCTGGTGTCCTCTTTTGGAAGTCCATGTTCAGATGCCAATCCTTAACCCCTAGTTAGTCGAACTACGACAACTCTGATTCTCATGTTCAGATGAGATACGTAGGCATGAGATGCGATGTCTTGCCGAGTTTTTGACTGACGACTAACAACTACTCCTTGTTCGCTTTCGCCCTTGCTGCGATTCTTTTCTCTCACCCTCGTTGCGATCGAGACCTTCCCTTTCTCTTGCCCTAGTTGCAATCGAGACACTTGTTCCCGTAGTTAGCTGAACTACGTTTTACTCTGATTCTCATTCCATATGAGATACGTAGGCATAAGTCGCGATGTCTTAGCGAGCACACTTATCTTAGCCCATAGGTAGCCGAACTACGAAGACTCTAATTCTCATGTTCAGATGAGATATGTATGCAGTGGACGCGACATCCGTGCGAGTCATTTTATTTTGACCCCTCTTTTAGTAAATAGTACCTTAGATAAACACACATCCTTTAGACGAGAACAACAAGAGTGGATCCCGTAGAGTACTATGGATGTGTAGGGATGCTAATACCTTCCCTTCGCATAATCGACTCCCGAACCCAAGATTTGGTTGCGAGACCTTGTCTTTTCCTTTCTCTTTAGGTTTTCTTCGATCGTTTCCTTTCCCTCCTTTAGGATAAATAACGAACGGTGGCGACTCTTCTGTTTCTTCTTTTTTCCGCCGGTTGTTTCGTTTCGCAATTTTTAGGTTGCGACACTTAGCTCTTTCAAGTCGGGTTGTCTGAAACTGTACTTCTTCGTATTCCTTCTTTGTCTTTCCATGTCTGAAAATTTGCAAATAGACCTCTTAAGTTCCTTGAAAATTTTCTTATTATTGATGATATGGATGCAAATGGGTGCATGAATGCAACAATCACACTCAAGGATCAAGCAAAGCACAGCAAACAAAGGTCATGGGATGGATCATGTCATCCTTAATATCAATCATCCATTTTGGTGGATTATGGCTTACACCTTATCAACACCCAAGGTCCATTGATATTAAGGATACAAGAACGGATCAACCATGAATCAAGGGTTTGTTGCAAGTCACGAGCATGGAGTCTCGGTTAAGAACCACCCAAAGGGAGTATACTAGGGTTAAACCTGCCAAACATGTTCTACAAGAGGTTCCCATAGTCATCATCCCATCTTTCGGATATTATCGGATAAACGACTACTCGTATTCCAAAAATATTCTCAAGAGAGACTCTTATGAGTGTAGTATCGCGTAACAATCGTATCAAATCTTACACTTGAACGACTTTCACACTACATCCTATGAATAGGCCAAGATGGGCTTGGTAAACTAAGGTCCTTGGCTTCTAAGGTCTATATTGGAAAGAGTAATGTCTAACCACAACTACTTGTGTGACATTATTGATCCCAACACGACCTCCACCAAGTGAATGGACTTGCAAGTCAACTTGCTAAGGAATAACTCCACACAAGTCAACAAGACTATGCCATTCTCCTATCCTAAGTGCACTCGAGTTTGGGTATAGAACTCATCTCACAAAGATCACCAAGCATACAAGGAATTAATATTCAAGCAATTCAATCATTACATACAATACAGTAATCCCAAATTGCACAAAAATATATCACAAAATAATATACAATACAATACAACAAAAAATGAAAAGTAGGCATAACCCACTAGGCAAATGTCCCCAGCAGAGTCGCCACTTTTCTGTAGCGGGGTATTCGTTACCATTAGAGATATTGACCAAATCCAAGGTAAACCATACAAGTCGAGTCGCCACCGCACTTCTATTTATCGAAAGGAATGGTTAGAAAGCGAACAAAAACCTAAAAGTTTTATCGAATCAAAAACTAGTAAAAATGTCAGAGATCGGGGTAAGGGGGTTGGTTATGCAATGGGAAGGTTTTAAGCACCCAAAACATCCTAGGTACTCCTAGGGAGCCCTTTTCACATTTTGTTGTAAGGTTGGTATTTTGTGAAAATTTATTTGTGCAAACATGATTGAAGAGATGAGAAGAGAATATACAAGTTATTTACATTTTGTGTTTGGATGGATAAACCCATTGCCTACGTACCATCTTAAAAAAGATTAGGATCAAAACCTCGTAGTTCGGGGTAAAAATCTCAAAATGAGTTGGTGAATTGATTGGTCCAAAAGCCTTAAGGTTTTTTGTTATCCAACAGAGAAAACTCAACCTAAAACCACAAATCCACCATGTGAGGATAGCTTCAACATGCTAGTGAGGGGTTAACCCTATAATAAGCATGGAAGACTCATTGTCCATCACTAAGGATATAGGTGAGTATTACATCTACCTTAAGGATAACTCAAACCTAATAGCTAAAGGTTATGAAAAATTTTGATTAAGAAAGTGGCCATTGAAACCACAAAAGTATTTGGATGAGTTATATTTACCAATGAAAAGTATTTACAAAATATGGTCAAAGTTGATTTAAAGATCCAATTCAAAATAATTGTTATGAAAAGAAAGTTTGAAAATCAAAAGCATAATGCTTAGGTTTCTAATGTTGGAAAAGAAGTGTTAAATGTTTGCACAAAAGTTTTGACTTGGGTTAGAGTGGAGGGAAGAAGAAGAATGGCTAAAGTCCTAATCATACAAGAGATAAGGGATAAGAAGCAAGACCACAAATGGAGTTCCTCTCTTGAGATCATATTGATGATCCAAGTAGCTCCCATCCTTTGGAATATGCAAGCAAAATAATAGTAAGCTCAAGCAATCAACATGATCAAACAAGTTCTTGGAAAGTTCCTCAATGGCTCTTAGGTCTCTCTCTCTTAGAAGCTCATGGCAATGGTTCCTCTCTTAGTCCCAATGTTGGAATCCCTAGCACAAGAACACACACATTAAAAGGTTCTATCAAACAAATCAAGAATGAACAAGAAGGAGT
The DNA here is from genome assembly GCF_024323335.1 of Lathyrus oleraceus. Lineage (NCBI taxonomy): Eukaryota > Viridiplantae > Streptophyta > Magnoliopsida > Fabales > Fabaceae > Lathyrus > Lathyrus oleraceus. Next base: position 156,939,857 of record NC_066581.1, read on the forward strand.
TTAAAAATTGGTCCTTTCAAAGTCCTCTTCCACATTTATAGCATTCTAAAGGCCCAATGCCTAGTTGCTCTTTGACTTCAATAGCATTCTAAAGGCCCAATGCCTAGTTTCTCTTTGACTCCAAATTTGCATAGGGAAAAGTCCTAAAGTCTAAGTCCATTTGTCCATTTCTTTGCATTTGGTCCACAACAATCAAAACAAAACACAAGCACAATGATATATACACAATTATGTGCTCAAGTGAGCAAAAGGCAAATTGCATTAATATAGACATGTGCTCAAATGAGAAAAGGAAAAAGCAAATGAATAATATGTACAAGAATAGTAAATTGCACAAATGTAAAGAGCAAGAATTAAATGTTAATGGTTAATAGTTAGTGTTAATAGTTAGTGTGCCATAAGGCAAATTTAGCGCTATGTTAAGCAATCGTAATTGGACTTATGTAGAAGTCACAACTATCTGAGGTCGGTCAATAATAATGTAGGCAACAACACAAGTTAGAGGTCTTGATTAGTGAATCAAACTTCAACAACTTGCCATGCCAAAAAGAAGATGAGAAATGATCTTGTATTGATTTAGGTTCTTTGCATGATTTAGGAAGCAATCTATCCTTAATGCAAAGCCATTCACTTGATCCATGATCAAGATGAATTAGATTTGAATCAAGGAAGATTAAATCTTCCTAATCAATGCTAACCACCAATCTTTAACTCATTGATCAAAAAAAGAAAAAAAAAAGAAGAAGGAGAAGAATGAGATGAAGAACTAAAGTGCATTAAATGAAATGGAATGAGATAATCAACAAGCTATGACCAAAGATAGAGAAAATCAAGGTCAAACAATAGAAAACAGAAGAAAAATGAAGATTAAAAGTCAAGAAACAAATAAAAATATTTTTGGCATTTTAATATTTAAAAATAAACTTGAATTAAAATAATAAAGAAATGTCAAACTTCAAACTCACTTCAAATCAACTTTGAAAAGTCCAAGTTAATTATCCCAAGTTCAACAAGGTCAAACAAAATTTGACAAAAAATTTCAGCATTTTTAGAAGTCAGAAACTATTTTAAATCAATTAAAAATGCATAAAAATAACCTAATTGAACTAAAATCTCAAATAAATCTCAAATCAATTAATAAATTGATGAGAATATTTTTCATAGATCTATCATCATTCAAAGAGGTTGGAAAAATATTTTTGTATTTTTTGAATATCAAAAACTATTTAAAATGAATTAAAAATGACCAGAAAAGAGAAAATTCATGAAAAATATCAAATGATAAAATAAAAAATATTAAAAATCATTTTTAGAAATTAGAAATTAAAAGAGAAATAATACAATTGGTCCCATAATTTTTGGACCAATAACGAGAGAGATATGAATTTTAGAAATAAAATGGAATTAAAAGAAATAAAAGAAATTAAAATCAGAAAATAAAAAAGGGAAAAAGCGTGAGCCATTGGATCTGGGCTCATTAATTGAGCTGGCAAATCCAAGAGTCCACAAGCGCACGCCTAACGTGTTTCTCAGTCAATGCATCACATGTGGCATTATTGCAAGTCATAACAAGACACGACTGAGATTCAATCTGGGAAATGAAATAGAAGGCTGTGATTGAATCTGGAGAACAGACGGTGACCACCGCCACCGTCTTCTCCGGCCAGCTCCGGTGAAGGTCAAAAATTACAGAGAAATAAATGTGCACCAAAATGCGCGATCCAGGTACCAAACGAAAGGTGGAGTGATGTACATCACTCCTGTACCAACCAATTCAGCTATAGGCTTCCATAGCAAGAGGAATCAGAGCTTGAATTTTGTGGTGTCCAACTGGAACTTGATGGATTTCAACAATTCAAAGCTCAAAATGATTGCCTCTATGAAGAGGACTTCATACAACACAGCAATAACAAGAAACAAGCAATGTACAATGAGATTCGAAGAAATCAAAATCTGAAGTAAACCTCTGAAATCGAGAATTTGAGAGCACGATTTCTTGATGCTTAAGCTTGCAGTGTGATCTATGGATGAAGGTGAAGAGGTCTAGGAACTTTTAGATCTAAGAAAATAGTCGAGGAAACTGAATTCTAGATCTGAAATTTTGAGAGACAAGAGAGAGTTCCTTTGGTGTGAGGGTGGGATTTCAGTTGCACAGCATGTAGGGCGCCTTAAGGTTGAGAAATTATGAAGCCAAGGCCTTGTATTTATAGATGAAGGGAGCTGCAAGCATGATCAAAATCGTGTGCATGGGAGAAGAGGGCCTCCATGCATGGGCCTGTACAGGCGCATGGAGGGCCCAATTCTGATTGGAATGGCAAGCTTATATCATAATTATATGGAATGGACGTGCAGAAGTAATGTAATGAGCTCATGCATGGCAATTGAAATGATTTTCACAAAATGCACTATTACATTGAAGCCTTCGAAAATGCCATGTCCAAAATCCAAATGCAACCTTATGAGTAATGGTTGGAAAGCTTATTGCATAAGGAACAAATGTCATGTTGATCAAAACTTCATTTGGGCCTTGGAAATTAATGAAAACTGAACTTGAAGTGTAGGGTGCAAAACATGCATATGTGAAATTTCCAAATTTGGCCAATGTTCAAGCCCTTCTGTCTCAATGATGCGAACTCCAAATGACAAAATCTTAAACATGAAAGTTGTATATATTTTCAAGGCAATCAATTTGGAATTAAATTTTGCATCATTTGGAGTTTTAATGAAGAAGTTATGGGCACTTGAAGTTGGACTTTTTCACATTTCAATGCATTTGGTCCAAAGTGACCTATAATGTTTTGCATTATCACATGTATTTCTTTTGAGATTTTGCAATTTTGCTCAACATAACATTTTAAGTAGACACAATAATATTTCCAATTCATTAAGTCTCACCTCAAAAACATGAAAAATGAATGAGTTATGTTCTTGGGAATTTGACCCAAAATTAGGGTTTCAGTCAAAATGACCTATAATGTCTTGGAATGGATGATGACCTTCCAAGCTTAAAATCAAATTTTGATGAACATTAAAGTTGTTCATATTGTACTTAATAACATTGTTTCTCTTGGGGTAATCTCCATTAGACCAACACATAAAAGGTTAGGTCTCAGTGTATTTCAAAATAGTTAGATGAATTGACTGATCAACTTCTCAAGTCCAAAACTCATATCTTGATGAATGGATGATTGAGGACACTAAAATAAGTTCAAATATGCATGAGATGATGAACTAAGGAACTTCCCTTGATTGCATTTGATCATGGGTTAAGGTTGCTTCATGAGCAAGGCAGTTGATGAACAAATGAATTAGGGTTTCCTTGGGAAACAAGCCTCAAGCCCCTTTGATTTGATTTGATAAAAATGATGAATTGAGATACTTGGGAGGCATATTTGATGGATGAGAGCTATGGGAACCATTGCCATGTTTGCTTTCATCTCCTCTTCACCATATCATTGCACATAGGATCTCCTAGAAGCTTTTGACCTTGTGACTACTCAAGCTACAAACAAGAGATGTTAGTGGCATATTTTTGTGCTTTTGGTTAGTGAATAAGATGATAAAAGCAATAATATACAATTCAAGCATGCTTGGTGATCTCAAACCAACTCACAAGGGATCCCACCCCAAAGGCAAAGAGCCAATATGCTTATGATCCTTGAGGCAATGCAAATGCAACGTAATGATGCCATGAGGGATCTTAGGGTCAAAATTAGGGTCTTACAGATTGCAAAGTCAAGAACGAAAGTTGAACATGTTGGGCACTTGTTGATGCTTTTTCAGCGTCTGAGGAAGTATAAGCTTCGTTTGAATCCTAACAAGTGTACATTTGGAGTCCGTTCTGGCAAGTTATTGGGCTTCATCGTCAGCGAAAGAGGTATTGAAGTTGATCCTACCAAGGTCAAAGCAATATAAGAGATGCTTGTGCCCAAAACTGAGAAGCAAGTCCGAGGTTTTCTTGGCCGCTTGAATTATATCTCCAGATTTATATCCCACATGACTGCCATATGTGCGCCAATATTCAAGCTCCTCCAGAAAGATCAGCGTCATGATTGGACCGAGGATTGCTAGAAGGCCTTCGACAGTATTAAAGAGCATCTATCCGAGCCTCCGATTTTGTCGCCACCTATGGAAGGGAGACCCTTGATCATGTATCTGACAGTTCTTGAAGACTTAATGGGTTGTGTCCTTGGTCAACAAGATGAATCTGGGAAGAAAGAATATGCCATCTACTATCTGAGTAAGAAGTTCACTGATTGTGAGTCTCGATACTCAATGCTTGAGAAGACATGTTGTGCTTTGGCTTGGGATGCTAAACGCTTACGCCAGTATATGTTGAATCACACGACTTGGTTGATATCCAAAATGGATCCAATCAAGTATATCTTTGAGAAGCCTGCTTTAACTGGGAGGATTGCCCGTTGGCAGATGTTGTTGTCTGAGTATGATATTGAGTATCGAGCTCAGAAGGCTATTAAAGGTAGTATCTTGGCTGACCACTTGGCACATCAACCAATTGAGGATTACCAGTCAGTTCAGTATGACTTCCCAGATGAGGAGATTCTGTATTTGAAAATGAAAGATTGCGATGATCCCACACTCGATGAAGGGCCAGAACCTAGTTCCCGATGGAGCATGGTGTTTGATGGCGTTGTAAATCAATATGGAAATGGTATTGGGGCAGTGATTATTACTCCCCAGGGCATACATTTTCCTTTTACAGCAAGGCTAACTTTCAAATGCACGAATAATATGGCGGAGTATGAGGCATGTATTATGGGATTAGAAGAGTGCATTGATCTTAGGATCAAGCATCTGGATGTTTATGATGATTCGGCCCTTGTTGTTAATCAGATGAAGGGTGAATGGGAGATGAATCATCCTAGCCTCATCCCATATAGAGATTATGCGAGGAGTATTTTAACTTTCTTTACTGAGGTTGACTTCCATCATATTCCTCGAGATGAGAATCGGATGGCAGATGCTCTTGCTACGCTTGCTCCTATGATTGTGGTAAGACTCTGGAATGAAGTCCCCAATATCACTATGATGCGCTTGGATAGACCAACTCATGTATTTGCAGTAGAAGTGAAAGATGATAAGCCTTGGTATTATGATATCAAATGTTTTCTTCAAAGTCAGATTTACCCTCTTAGGGCATCTGTGAAGGATAGAAAGACTTTGAGGAGATTATCTAGCAGTTTCTACCTCAATGGCAATGTGCTTTATAAGAGGAACTTTGACATGGCTCTGCTCAGATGCGTGGATAGACACGAAGCATACATGTTAATGACTGAAGTCCATGAGGGTTCATTTGGTACTCATTCCAATGGACATGCCATGGCTAAGAAGATGTTGAGAGCAGGCTATTATTGGTTGACAATGGAGTCTGACTGCTGCAAGTATGTGAAGAAATGTCATAAGTGTCAAATTTATGCGGATAAGATTCATATTCCCCCGACACTTCTGAACGTGATTTCATCACCATGGCCTTTCTCTATGTGGGGAATTGACATGATTGGCATGATAGAGCCGAAAACATCCAATGGTCACAGATTTATTCTCGTAGCAATTGATTACTTCACCAAATGGGTTGAAGCGGCGTCATATGCAAACGTGACCAGGCAGGTGGTTGTGAAGTTTATCAAAAACCAACTCATATGTCGTTATGGTGTTCCAAACAAGATCATTACTGATAATGGATCTAACTTGAACAACAAGATGATGAAAGAGCTGTGTAGCGATTTCAAGATAACACATCATAATTCTTCTCCCTATAGACCCAGGATGAATGGGGTTGTTGAAGCTGCTAATAAGAACATTAAGAAGATTATCCAGAAGATGGTTGTTACGTATAAAGACTGGCATGAGATGCTGCCATTTGCTTTGCATGGATATCGTACATCTGTCCACACTTCAACAGGGGCAACCCCTTTCTCTCTTGTTTACGGCATGGAAGCTGTGCTCCCAGTAGAGGTGGAGATCCCATCAATGAGAGTCTTGATGGAAGCCAAGTTGACTTAGGCTGAATGGGCTCAGAGTCGTTATGACCAGTTGAACTTAATTGAAGAGAAAAGATTGAATGCCATGTGCCATGGTCAGTTATATCAGCAAAGGATGAAGAAATCCTTTGATAAGAAGGTCAAGCCTCACGTGTTCCGAGAAGGTGACCTTGTGCTTAAGAAAGTCTTGTCTTTCGCGTCCGATTCCAGGGGCAAGTGGACTCCAAACTATGAAGGTCCATATGTTGTTAAGAGAGCCTTTTCAGGCGGTGCTTTGATACTTACAACTATGGATGGGGAGGATTTCACTCGTTATGTGAATTCAGATGCAGTCAAGAAATACTTTGCTTGAAATAAAAACAGAATAACTCGCTAAATTGAAAACCCGAAAGGGCGGCTTAGGCAAAAATGAGCGTCTCGGTGGATTGAAAACCTGAAAGGGCGATCCAGGTAGAAGTTAGAGACATAAAAAAGAATATATGTATCCCGCTAGATTGAGTACCTCACCCTGGGGAAATCTAGGCAAAAATTAGGGATTTGGCAAGTAACTGCATCCTGAGAAGACTTTGTTCTATAGTTGTCATCTGTCAAGGAATTTCGCTCGGTCATCGTCAACTGAAGCTTCAAATACATGGGATTCAGAGTTGGTGGAGAAATGGTCATTATGTTCAATGTAGCCCTTTTCCAATATATAACACCAATTTCAAATTTGTAAAGATCCATAGAGTCTTGCCATTTGCAGACTACCATTCCATCAAATAAATTTGAGCCTTTATCCAATTCTTTGCACTCTTATTTGTTTCCGTTCAACAAATATTTGCATGTTTTAATTGATAAAATATCATTGTTTTAAATAAATAAAACTTTCATAATTTGTTTTCAAACAAAGTGAACATTCACAATGACAAAAAGGATAATTGGGACACCTTCAGTGCTTTCCCAAGGATAGTATGATCTCCAAAAGGGTAAGACATTTGTTCATATTCCTAGGTTGTCTCCTCCGCAAGCGCAGAAGAAGTTAAGCATCACCAAGTTCCCCATGGGGTTTGGAGCTTTGGTCCTTTTTGTTCAGAGGAGTATATTTCTAACATCCCACCAAATCCCCAGAGAGATTGGAGTTTGGTCTCACTCTTCTAGCTCATCAGTGAGGCTGGATCTAGCATTTGTGTTATCAATTATATGGTTGTCATCCCTTGTGCGGACTGACCTAAAATCCCTTATAAATTGATAAATTGACATGCTATCTTTTCAAGGAAGTTGGTATTCCCTCTTTCAGATTGGATTTCTCCCGCAGAGTGAGCAAAACTCCCCGGCACGAGTGGGATTCTCCTCAATTTGGTTTGTAGCGTTCCCCCCATGGATTCACCTACATTAATCTCTAGCAGGTTTGGCTTTGCTCATCCTCAGCAGGGTTGATCCCATTTAACTCCTCAGTACGGTCATCAGCAGTGTTTCCCCGGTGGAGTTGTCTGGTCAGAGTTTGTTTGTTATTTTTCCCCCTGAGTAGAGTGGATGACGAAAATGTTTATTTTCTATCCCCAACGGAGTGATGTTTCTCTTCTCCTCAGCAGAGATTGTTTCTCCAGCAGTGCGAAGAAATGTGTTGGTTTTGGAACTCTTGATTTGGCGGTTATTCCCCGCAGAGTTTCATCTCTCTCTCCTTGATAATTTCCCCTCCCAGTAGAGTTGTTTCTACGATGGATCTTATCCGTGTTTAGCCTCCTCATCCGAGACTTTACTCGATTGCAGTTTGGTGCTGGAATTTCTGAGGAAGACGTGTTGATTCCTTTCCCAGCGGATTGACTGGTTCCCTTTCTCCTTAGCAGAGATATTTCCTTCTGTGATTAGAAGTGAATTTTGTTGGATGTGCCTTCATGTCAAACACAGAAGATGAAAACAGTCAGGATGTTGATGAAGATTTGTCAAATGAAGTAGAAATGCTGGGAAGACAGTTCAACAGACTGTTGAAAAAGATGGATGTAATATCCAAGGCTAATGTCAAGAACATCTCACCTGACATCAGTAGATCCAATAATGCTGAAAGAAGAGCAAGGTCAGATGATAAGCCCAAAGAAGGAAAAGAAGTACAATGCTATGAATGTGATGGGTATGGACACATTAGAACTGAATGTGAAACCTACCTCAAGAAGCAAAAGATGAGTCTTGCTTCCACTTGGTCTGATGAGAGTGAAACAAAAGAAGCTGCAAATCTGGTAACTTCCTTGACAGGAAGATGGGGTTCTGATGAAGACTCAAGTGATGATGAAGTAACCTTTGAAGAGTTGGCCTCTACCTACATAAAGATGTGTCACAAAAGTGTAGAGCTATGTAAACAGGTTGAAAGCCAGAAGAAGGAAATAATTCAACTTGAGAATGAGAAGGTAGAACACTTGGAAACCATCTCCAAATTAAAAACAGAAGCAGTGGTTCTGAATGCCAAGCTAGATGAAAGTCAACAAGTTGAAAGCCAGAAGATAGTACAGATGGAGAATAAGAAGGCAGACCATGTGGAAACCATCTCCAAGTTAAAAATTGAAGCTATGTTCTTAAATTCTAAACTAGAAAAGATGACCAAGTATGTAAGGATGTTAAGCAATGGATCTGACTCCTTAGACAAGATTCTCCAAACTGGACAAATAACAGGAGACAAATCTGGCATTGGGTATAATAATTCTAATCCTGAGAGCAGTTACACTGGTTGCAAACCTCAAACCAAACCTAAGTGCATCCATATTAAAAGTAAACCTGTGATGTCACATCATATGTCACAACATTAGAGGAGAAGACAGCAGAAAGGGAAACACCAAAGATGGAGATGCCATTATTATGGGAAATTTGGTCACCTGAAGCCCTTCTGCTATAAGCTGTATGGTTATCCTAGCCCTGTTCAGACTCACTATCAACCCAGACCCAAACAGCACAGTCCTATCAACAAGAAGTAATGGGTTCCTAAGACAAATGTTACAAGTCTGTTAGCTCACATTCCCCTCAGAGTCTCAGCCAAAGAAGAGTGGTATTTTGATAGTGGATGTTCCAGACACATGACTGGAAACAAAGACCTGATAACTGGACTTCATCCTCATGCCATAAGCTATGTAACTTTTGGTGATGGAGCAAAGGGTGAAATCAAGGGGATAGGCAAGCTTGATTGTCCTAGAGTGCCTAAACTTGACAAGGTCCTACTGGTTAAGGGTTTGACTGCAAATCTAATAAGCATCAGTCAACTATGTGATCAAGGTCTGAATGTTAACTTCACCAAAACTGAATGTCTGATTACTAACAAAGACAGTGAAGTGATTATGAAAGGACTCAGGACCAAAGACAACTGTTACATGTGGAACTCTCAAATTAGTTACTCCTCAAAATGTACTTCAGTCAAGGAGGAAGGGATGAAGATGATTATATCTGCTAGATAAACTCCCAAATTGAAAGTCTGTGGGAAATGTCAGACAAGGATGTCACACCAGAAACTCGGACTTAAAGGAGAAAAGCTCATGATGGCCCAAATAAATAGGAAGTTGGATCAGATGGTTGAACATGTTACTGGTCATATGCAGTCTGAAGTTGGAAAGAGCTTTGATGGACTTGGGCTACAAGTCAAGCTAATAGAAGGGCCTATGTATCTATCTCAAATAAAAAGTGCCAAGAGCAATGTTGAGAAGATGGAGAGTGAAAGGACACCTGCTCCTACATATTTGAGAGATGAAAATGGTGTTTATGCTGAAGATTTAGCAAATGGTAGCAGCTGTTCTCAACAGGGTTGGTTGAAACTACTGATGATTGTATACAATGTTACACATGATGTATTGACATTGTATTATGACAATATGAATGCTACAACTATGTCTAAAAATTATATTCAGCATAATTGGACCAAGCACATTAATTGTTGTCATCACTCCACTAGAAAATTGGTGGAAGACAAATTCATAGCTCTAAAGCATAAAATGCAATCAGCTGACAAGTTTGCAAGGGACTTGAGTGATAATCAATTTGAATATGTAAGAGGGAAATTAGGGATTTGGATTCTTGAAGAATTATGGAAATTAATGTGGAGTGGAAAAGGTAACAAAAATATTGTCTGCCCAATTAAAAGAAAGAGCCACATTAATGATGAATCATTCCCTAGCATTGGAAATAGTATCTATGCCAAGTGCACACTCTACCTGAACACAAGTCTTTCCATCTTCATCAAACTTCTCAGAGAACCTCTGCTAGGGCAAAGAAATTTCTCTCAAAAGCTCAACAACATGTCTCAACATCCTTCATCGTCTGGATCAAATCCCACTCATCATGCAAGGACTCCCTCCATGGAGTTTCTAGATGAAGACGTGTTACATGTTATTCCTCTCTGCATGATACCAGGTGAGGCCCCAGGTTCTTCTTCCATGGCTGGAAGTAAGCAAGGTAGCATTCCTGAAAAATCTCCTCATAAAGATGACATACACTTTACTGCTCGTACTATTAGAAACCTAGTTACTAGGATTCTAAATGAAGAGCATGCAGACAAGGGTGTTTCTACCCCTCTGTCCAGAAGGGACCCCTCTCCTGAGGTGGAAACCCAATCTGAGAAAGATGATGACTCATCTAAGTCAGAAAAGGAAGTAGCTGCTGAGGGATTATATTCTCTTAGTAAAAATTTACCTAGCAAGAAACCAGCAAGTATGTCTCATGAAACTGCTGAGGATAGTATTGATTTGGAGGAAGAAAGGTCTGAAGAAGAGGATGACACTTTGGTCCATCTTGTGAAACCGAGTGTAGCTAAGAAACTGAGGACCAGAAAAGGGAAGACTATGGCTGAAATAAGGACAGCAAGAAGAGAGAAAAAGGTTGCTGGTGTAGGACCCTCCAAGTCTTGAAGTAAAGTTGAGGTTAGAAAGAGGAAATAAAGAGAGAGTTCTAACTCTGAAGAGGATGTAGAAGACAATGTCCCAGACATCGCCCCTTCTAAAAAGCAAGCTGTTAAGAAGTCTCCAGTCAAAACTGTTGTTGTGCACTTAGATAATATCTCCTTTCATTTAGAAGATGGTGCTGTAAAATGGAAGTTTATCATTCAGAGGAGGGTAGCTGTTGAAAGAGAGCTGGAAAAAGAGGCTGTTGAGATAAAGTAAGTAATGGACTTGATCAAAAGTGCTGGACTGATAAAGACTGTGGTTACTCTGCCCAATGTTATGAGGGGTCAGTAAAAGAGTTTATTGTGAATATTCCTGAGGATATTTCTGAAAGGAGCAGTAGGGAATTCTGTAAGGTGTTTGTAAGGGGTATATGTGTGAAATTCTCACCAACCATTATCAACACGTTCCTAGGGAGAGGAACTGATGGAGGAATGGATTTAGAGACTACAAACAATGAGGTCTGTAGGACTATTACAGCTGGCCAAGTTAAGGAATGGCCTAGTAGGAATCACCTATCAGTTGGCAAGCTAACTGTATAGTATGCCATCTTACACAAGATTGGTTCAGCCAACTGGGTGCCTACTAATCATATCTCTACCATCTCCATTGGTCATGGAAGAATCATTCATGCTATTGGAACCAGGATAGACTTTGACTTTGGAAAGTTTATGTTTGATCAAACTATAAGACATGCCTCCACAAATGCTGTGAAGCTGCCCATTGCCTTCCCATCCATTATTTGTGGTATTATCTTGAGCCAACAACCAGGGATTCTGAGTACTAGTGACATTCCAAGCAGAAGAAAGCCCCCACTATCCATTCATTATAAGTTGTTTGAAGGAAGTCATGTCAATGATGTTGTCATGACATTTGCCAGAAAGGAGCCTGCATCTCAAGGGAGTTTAATTGATCAGTTGAAGGAAACCTGCAAGGAACTGGATAATGGTATAAGGGTGGCCAAGGAAAGAAAATAAGCTTTGGAGGTTCTTATTAGGAGCCTAGAAAAGGAAGAAATGGAGAAGGCAGGTGAAGAGTCAGATGCAAAAACCTCAAGTGAGAGGTCAAAAGCTCAATCCAATGGCAGCTCTGAAAGCCCTGAAGGCTCTGAAGGTGAAGATGATACTTCTTCCTCTGATTAATGGTTCCCCCCCTTTGTGTTAAAGACTGAAGTTGAAGACTGTGTGAGGTGTGCTGTGAAGACTGTTTTGGTGTTGCTGTTATGGAAGTTGTTTCCCCTGCTATGTTTGGATGCTGAAGTTTTATTGTTTTTTTAAATATGTGTAATTTGTGGCAGTCCTCATTGATGCCTGCTTGTAATATTTTGGGCTCTTAATGATTTCCATGGATTTGTTCATTGTCTCAGCTATCACAGCTGTGTATAATGGTGGTATGTATCTCTTGAACAATTATGTTTTAACATTTTTAATGTTATAACATCTGATCTGACATTCTCTGCTAGGATAATTGACATTTATTTTGTCTAATTGGTCACCTTTGGTCAATTTTGACTAAAAAGGGGGAGAAGTGTTTATATGGAGCTGGAAGCTGTGAGGAGATGTATGTAGCTGAACAGATAAACAGCTATTATTGGAGGAGATGTGTTTGGTGTAAAAGAGAATATTGTTTTGTTTACAGATGTCAAAGGGGATGTCTGATGTGGTGCACAGGAGTTGATGTTGAAGCAGATGTCAGAATGACATTCTGATTGTTACAGGTGTTGTGGTTACAGGTGATGTTATTATCAAAGGAGATGTTTGTGGTGCACAGGTTTAGGGGGAGAAGAAGTACCCTTGTGCATTTGTGTGTCTTACTAGTTGCATCCATAACTAGTCATTCTGTTTGTGTTGCACAAATTTAGGGGGAGGAGAAGTACCCTTGTGCATGTGTGTATTACTAGTAGCTATATCTAGTAATTGTATTTTCTTCTGCTGCTGTTTAAACTGCTGATAGTTTTCTTGTGAACAAAAAGGACAGATATATGTTTTAGCCAAAATTTGCCAAAGGGGGAATTTGTTGGTTCTAAGTGTTGGCAGCAATTTTGGTAAAACAAAGAGTGTTCACAAGATGTTATGGGTGATGTCTTAACATGAGATATCCTATGTACCTGCTGGAGTTCAAGAACATGATCATGCAGGATTGTTTCAGAATGTCATAATGACATGGCATCTGATGATGTGTACCTGTTGGAGTTTAAGAAATATAATTATGCAGGATTGTTTCAAGATGTCATACACAATGTCATGGCATCTGATATGGTTGTACCTGTTGGAAGTTATAAATGGAATTATGGAATTATGCAAGAATTGTTCCAGGATGTCAGACCCGATGTCATGACATTCTGTACACAGAACATTCAGTATGAATGTCTGGTGTTTTGTGATTGCACAATTAATGGCAATCTATGTATGATTGAAGATCTGATTTGCAGGCGCATTCAATCATGGATTACAACCTGATTTACTTATTTTCCAAGGAGATCTAACCAGCTATCATGAGAAGATTTGATGGGAAAATAGATTTAGGGGTTTCAAGATGTCCAAGCCCAGCTGAATGCTTCTATAAATAGGACATGGAAAACCTGATTTTATACACCACCAATACTGAGCGAAATATAGAGAGAGAGCTAGGATTTGTGTCTTGTTTAGTCGTGAGACTTGTAATCCATTCAAGTCATCCATTGATGATTGAATTGGTCTGGTTTGTGGTTGTAATTTGTCACTCTAAAGCTGTTAAGCAAGAGTGTATGTCTACTTGATCAAAGTTATTAAGCAAGATCAAGTGTGTGTCTTCTTGATTAAAGTTGTTAAGCAAGATCAAGAGTGTGTCTTCTTGATTGAAACTGTGAAGTAAAATCAAGAGTGTGTTATTGAAAAGTGTTTTCTTTTCACAAGGGATTGTTGTTTAAAATCACAGGTGTGATTGTAGGGAAGTGAGTGGGTTCTCATATCTAAGAGTGCTTAGGTAGAAATTGCACGGGTAGAGATTAGGTGAGAAAGACTGTAACTTGTTGAAGTGTACGGAGAGTCTTTGAACTGATTCTATTTTAGTGAATTTCCTTCCTATCTTGGTAGCCCCCATATGTAGGTGAGTTGGACCGAACTGGGTTAACAATTGCTTGTGTCTCTTGCATTTACTATTCTCTATCTTTATTCTGTTTGCATTACTCAGATATTAGTGTCATGACATTACCTTCGACATCTCATATTTGATACCAGAATTTCAGGTCGACTTATCCTTTATTAACCCAGTAACCGGTTGTGGATAATCTTCCATTGCGAGTATGTTATCTACGTTCTGACGGTAATAGATAATATATCTCATGCGCTCTTCAGTCGAAGTCTTTGTCTTCCCCATTCGAGTAAGATTCGTATTTCCTTATGGAATCGAATGTCCATCCTGTAATCGAGTTTGCTTTTTTAGCCCTCCTTTCGGATGATGAGTGTTTTGAGAAATATTCCCCCAATTCACGCCTGGTTGGTCACCTATTATATGCCCAGTAGCCGGTATCCCTGGTGTTCCTTCCTTCTACTCCCTATTATGACTTTTGTCCCCTGTGGAGTCAGATTTTCCTGAGTTGAAATATACCTTTTTAGGTATTCCTCGGATGTTTTGGATGATTGATATCTCTCACCCTTATACCGGTCTTAGATATTCATTCTCCTTGAGCGTGTTGTTCTCTCACCCTTACACCGGTGTTTTGATCACATGTCTCCTTGAGCTTATTACCCAGTAACCGGTAATACCTCATTTTGTTGTTTCCTCAGCTGAGTCCTCTTTGGACATTCCCCACCTGAGTCCGGATTTTTATCTGAAGTATCCTTTGTGGATAGTTTTGTTGTATTGGCATATTTCCCAATACCTGCATCTTTGTGTCAGCTCGAGTTTTTCCATTGATTTATTTTCATAGAATTCCTTCGTGTCTCTCAGCAAGTTTCAAGTCGTGACCTGCTTACGGATTTTATCCCTTTACTCCCCAGAGTCTCTGTCCCATTTTTGAGTGTATTACTCATATGGATTTTCGGTTTCCCATGATTTCTTGTTTCCCTTTGTGGACATATATCTCCACAGAGTATTAACTTTTGCATACATATATTTGCATCATGAGGTCTCTTAGGGACCAAAATTTGTCTCTTTGTTATTATTTAAGCCCATTTTACCTCGTCGAGACAAAGATTTTTACCTTCATATCTCCGGCTAGAATGACCTTAAATAGGGGCATCTGTAAGACCCTAATTTTGACCCCTAAGATCCCTCATGGCATCATATCATTTCATTATGCATTTGCCTCAAGGATCATAGCATCTTGGCTCCTTAACCCTAGGGTGGGACTTTTGTGAGTTGGTTTGAGACCACCAAGCATGCTTGAATTGTATATTATTGCTTTTCTTATTTTTTTTTACTAACCAAAAGCACAAAAATATGTCACTAACATCTTTTGTTTTGTAGCTTGAGCAATTATAAGATCTGAGGCTCCTAGGAGACACTATGCTCATTGATATGGCCAAGTGAAGGTGAAAGCAAGCATGACAATGGTTTCCAAGGCTCTCAATCATAATATATGCCTCCCAAGTATCTCAATTTGTCAATTTGATCAAAGCAAACCAAAGGGCTTGAGGATTGTCTCCCAAGGAAACCCTAATTCATTTGTGCATGAACTATGCCTTGCTCATGAAGCAACCTCAACCCATGATCAAATACAATCAAGGGAAGTTCTTTAACTCATAATTTCATGCATATTTGAGCTTATTTAAGTTTCCTCAATCATCAATTCATCAAAATTTGAGGTATGAACTTGAGAAGTTGATCAGTCAATTCATCTGACTATTTCAAAATCCACTAAGACCTAACTTATAATGTGTTTGTCAAATGATGATGACCCCAAGAGAAAATATGTTCTTAAGAGCCATATGAACAACTTTCATGTTCATCAAAAATTTATTTGAAGCTTGGAAGGTCATCATACATTTCAAAACATTATAGGTCATTTTGACTGAAACCCTAATTTTAGGTCAACTTCCCAAGGACCTAACTCACTCATTTTTTATGATTTTGAGGTGGGATCAAATGCATTGGAAATTTTAATATGTATAATTCATTTTTTATGTTGAACAAATTTTCATAATCCTAAAAGAAATACATGTGATAATGCAAAACATTATAGGTCACTTTGGACCAAAGGCATTGAAATGTGAAAAAGTCCAACTTCAAGTGCCCATAACTTTCTCATAAAAATTCCAAATGATGCAAAATTTGAGTCCAAATTGTTTTCCTTGAAAAGATCTATAACTTTAATGTTGAAGGTTTTTCCATTTGAAGTTTGCATCATTGAAACAGAAGGGGTTGAAGTTGGTCATTTTTGGAAATTTTCACATGCACATGTTTTGCACCTTGACCTTTATGACCAATTTTCACTAATTTCCCAATTCCAAATGAAGTTTTGTTCAACATAGAAATTGATCCTCATGTCAATACCTTTCCAACCATTACCCACAAGGCCATGTTTTACTTTTGGAAGTGGCATTTTCGAAGAGGAGAATATTTTGGTGCATTTATGGAAACTTGATTCAAACTCATTGCACACTCCAATTACCTCACATCTGCACGTCCATTTCAGATTGAATTGACTTCAGCTTTCCATTCCAATAGGATTTGGGCCCTCCATGCGCCTGTACAGGCCCATGCATGGAGGCCCTCTCCATTCATGCACGTGAAATGCTCATGCTTGCCTTTGCCTTTTGCTATAAATAAGTGTGCTAGGCTTCATTATTCTTCAACCTGAAGGCGCCTATTATGCTTCCAGAATCACTCCCTAACCATACCTAAAGGAATTCACTCTTCCAATTCAAAATTTCAGATCTGATTTTTAACTACATTGGTTGATTATCGGACTCAAAATTCCTTGGCCTTGCTTCATCTTCATCTCTAGATCACACTGCAATCAATAGCTAAGAGGAATTGTGCTCCATAGATCCATATTTCAGAGGTGGATGTTCAAACTTTTCTTCTTCGAAACTCACTAATTATTGCTTGTTTCTTGCATTTATTGGTTTGGCCGAAGTCCTCTCATCAGAGGCATTTGAATTGTGCTTTAAATTTTGCAAATCCATTGAGTTCCAGTTGAACACCATTATTTTCCACCTCTGATTTCTCTTTCCGTGGAGGTCTAGAGTGAAAATAAATGGTACAGGGGTGATGTACATCACCCTAGCTTTCCATTGATATATAGATCGCTCCATTTGGTTGAGTTTGCCATGTCTGCAATTCTCACCGGCGCTGATGAGCTCGCTGGAGAAGACGGTGGTGTACACCACCGTCTGTTTTCCAGATCAAATGTGAGCCGTGCGATGCATTCTCCAGATCTAATCTCCATTCTTCATTTGAATGACTTTTTTAAATACCACAT
The DNA here is from genome assembly GCF_024323335.1 of Lathyrus oleraceus. Classification (NCBI taxonomy): domain Eukaryota; kingdom Viridiplantae; phylum Streptophyta; class Magnoliopsida; order Fabales; family Fabaceae; genus Lathyrus; species Lathyrus oleraceus. The sequence continues at coordinate 156,957,157 of NC_066581.1, forward strand.
ATGTCTTAGTTGACTAAGGTGTTTGATGCGCGCGCATGCCTGGATCCTTGGATGTGCCAGCTCAATTAATGAGCTTGGAAAAAACGCGCCACATAGTTTAGCATTTTTCAATTTCTGATTTTATTTCCATTTTATTTCTTTTATTTCATTTTATTTCTAAAAATCATATCTTTCTCACTTTAATTCCAAAAAATATGAGACCAATTGCATTATTTCTCTTTTAAATTTTAGTTTCTAAAAATGATTTTTAATATTTTTTATTTTATCATTTGATATTTTTTATGAATTTTCTCTTTTCTGGTTATTTTTAATTCATTTTAAATAGTTTTCAATATTCAAAAAATACAAAAATATTTTCTTAACCTCTTTGAATGATGATGGGTCTATGAAAAATATTCTCATCAATTTATCAATTGATTTGAGATTTATTTGAGATTTTAATTCAATTAGGTTATTTCTTATGCATTTTTAATTGATTAAAAATAGTTTCTGGTTTCTAAAAATGCTGAAACTTTTTGTCAAACTTTGTTTGACCTTGTTGAACTTAGGATGATCCATTTGGACTTTTCAAAGTTGATTTGAAATGGATTTGAAGTTTGACCTTTAATTGTTTATTTTAATTCAAGTATTATTTTAATTTCCAAAAATACCAAAAATATTTTATTTGTTTCTTGACTTTTAAGTTTCAATTTTCTTCTGTTTACTAGGGTTTGACCTTGATTCCATGTATCTTTGGTCAATGTACTTTGACCACTTCATTTGAATTTCCATTAATGTGCATTCTTATTCATCTTCTTCTTCATCTTTTTTTTTCTTTTTGATCAATGAGTTAAAGGTTGGTGGTTAGCCTTGATGTATAAGAGGTTTAATCTTCCTTGATCCAAATCTAAATCATCTTGATCCAAAGATCAAGTGAATGGCTTTGCATTAAGGATAGGTTGCTTCTTAATCAAGCAAAAAACCTAAATCAATACAAGATCATTTCTCATCTTCTTTTGGCATGGCAAGTTGTAGGAGCTTGATTTACTAATCAAGATCTCTAACTTGTGTTTGTTGCCTATATTTTTATTGATCGGCTTCAGATAGGTGTGACTACTACACTAGTCCACTTACGATTGCTTAACATAGCGCTAAATTGCCTTATGGCACACTAACTCTAACTATTGACCATTAACTTTTAATTCTTGCAATTTACTTTATGCAATTTAATATTCATGTACATATTATTCATTTGCTTTTGCCCTTTGCTCACTTGAGCACGTGTTTATGTTTATGCAATTTGTCTTTTGCTCACTTGAACACATAATTGTGTATATATTATTGTGCATGTGTTTTGTTTTGATTGTTGTGAACCAAATGCAAATGGACAAAAGGACTTAGACTTTAGGACATTCCCTATGCAAAATGGAGTCAAAGAGCAACTAGGCCTCATGCCTTTAGAGTGCTATAAAAGTCAAAGAGCAACTAGGCCTCATGCCTTTAGAATGTTTAATGTTGAAGACTTTGAAAAGACCTAACCTCTAAACTCACTCTTGTCCATTTCTTTGTTTGCATTATAGAACTTTTTGATGTGTGTGTTCTTGTGCTAGGGATTCCAACTTGAGCCTAATTGAAGAACCATTGTCATGAGCTTCTAAAGTGAGAGATACAAAAGCCATTGGAAGATTCCTAAGAGCTTGCTTGATTAATTGATTGCTTGAGTATTTGCTTATTTGCTTGCTTATTCTAAAGGATGGGAGCTACTTGGATCATCACTATGATCTCAAGAAGGGAACTCCATTATTGGTTTTATTTCTCTTCCTTCATCTTTGTATGTTTAGGACTTAGCCATTCTTCTTCTTCCCTCCACTCTAACCCAAGCCAAAACTTGTGTGCAAACATTAACATTTGCTTTCAAAATTAGAAACCTAAGCACTATGCTTTTGATTTTCCAAACTTATTTTCATAACACTTATTTTGAATTGAATCCTTAAGTCAACTTTGACCATACTTTGTAAATACTTTTCATTAGTAAATACAACTCACTCAATTGTTTTTTCGTGGTTTCAATGGCCACTTTTGCCAAAGCTTTTCATAAACATTAGCTATTAGGTTTGAGTTATCCTAGAGGTTGATATAATACTCACCTATATCCTTAGTAATGGACAATGAGTCTTCCATGCTTATTATAGGGTTAACCCCTCACTAGCATGTTGAAGTTATCCTCACATGGTGGATTTGTGGTTTTAGGTTGAGTTTTCTCCCTTGGATAACAAAAGACCTTAAGGCTTTTGGACCAATCAATTCACCAACTTGTTTGGAAATTTTTACCCCGAACTACGAGGTTTTAATCCTAATCTTTTTTAAGATGGTACGTAGGCAATGGGTTTATCCATTCAAACACAAAAATTGTAAATAATTTGTACATTCTTCTCTCATCTCCCCAATCATGTTTGCACAAACAATTTTTCAAAAATACCAACCTACCTTACAACAAATTGTGAAAAGGGCTCCCTAGGAGTACCTAGGATGTTTTGGGTGCTTAAAACCTTCCCATTGCATAACCAACCCCCTTACCCCGATCTCTGACATTTTTATTAGTTTTTGATTCGATAAAACTTCTCGGTTTTTGTTCTCTTTCTAACCTTTCCTTTGGATAAATAGAAGTGCGGTGGCGACTCGATTTGTATGGTTTACTTTTGATTTAGTCAATAAATCTAAAGGTAACGAATACCCTGCTACAAGACCCTCATGACAAAGAGCACAACCATGAATTGATCCAAGAGTGGTTTATGAGCATCATATATGAGTTCCATTGATCTCTACATATCATATTGATTAGGTTTTCTTCAAGAGTTTGAGGGTGATCTACCTTGGAAACCCTAGTTTGACTGGGTATCTTGAGTAACTTCTCCAACAAGCTATCTCACCAGTTGATCAAATTTTTCAAGGGACACTTCAAAAATCATCATATTATGCATATATGATCTACCATGAGCCAATAAAGTCAAGAGAATTGAAGGTTAGCAAGTTGGTTGATGGTGGTTGGCCAGATGAATTCATCTGATCAAAACTGGGTTCCCTAGACCCTATCTCCTACAATATTCACCATATGAAAATGATTCCAAGAGAAACGTTACTTTAAATGAAATTACAAACAACTTTCATGTTGAGACCTAGAGCTAGGTTTGCTTGGAAAATCATCTTCTATGTTGAAACATTATAGGTCATTTTGTCTAAACCCTAATTTGAAAGTCAACTTCCCAATGCCATAACTTGATCAATTTTCATGAGATGAAATATTTACAAGTTGCACAATCAAATTCAAGATGTCTATTCAATTTTTATGTTTGACATATACCATTGAACAAGTGATTTTTCCAAACTTCAAAAATGCATAACTCTATCATTATAAATCCAAATAACATGAAATTTGTGACCATTTTAAAGGTCTTTGAAAGAGCTACAACTTTTATGAAGACACGTTTCTCATTTGAAGCTCACATAAAAAGTTAAGTAAGGTGGAATATTGAGATATATGACTTTACACTTAGGAAAATTTTCAACATGTTGAAATTTCCAAACTTCCACCTCAAAATTCACCATGATCCAAGCTCCAAATGAAAAAGTGTTCAACATCAAACTTGTTCCCCTTGATCCAAGCTTTCCAAAGAACCCAAATTCATGCATTTTGGATGAGGTTTGCTAGGGCTGTGCATGGCTTTAATAGAGCTGCATCATTGGAGGAAATCAAATGTACAAACTTCATTTCACATTGCCTTGCCAATCAAACTTCATTCAGACTCCAACATGATTGATTTTGGACCTTAATGCATTTCCTCATGGGCTTGTACATGTCCATGCACTCGTTCCATTCACATTGATAAATTTGGACAAAATTTCAAGTGTGCAAATATCACTCCCTCATGCTATAAATACATGAGCTTTGTGCTCAATTCAAAGGGACCTGGCACGGCAGCTTTGCCCCCCAATTCAAACCCTCTCATTCTAAAGGAAAACCTGAGAATTTTCAATTTGAAAATTAAGTTTGAATCTCAACTGTTGGAGATTCAAAAACTCCAGGATCGAAAGCCTTGCACCCTAATCACTTCCTGCAAGCTTCTCAAGTGTGATCAGATCGTGTTTGAAGCAAGCAACATCAAGTTCTGCACAACATTGAAGGTAATTTTCAAAAAACTTCATCTCTTTGATTCTCACTCAATTCTCTTGGATCTTTGGTTGTCTGAAGTCCTACCAATGTAGGCAAGAAGATTGAGTTGCTTAGAGGTCAAATCGAAGCAACTCAGTTGACACGCCTCAAAATTCAACTCCTCATATCTTTCTATATATGTGGAGTTAGTTAAAATTGAGGCCATATTCATGCTCTACGCCATTTTTTCTTTCAAATCATGTCCGCTTTTTTCATTTATGTTATGGTGATGAAAGAACCAGTCCGGTCAGAGTCATCGGAGAAGATGACCGACCTTTGGCTCCGGCGATGAGCTGGAAGTGTTCTGAGACATTGGATGGATTTAAAATGTTTTAATCAGGGACGTTGCTTGTAATGACCAAGTGTGTGGCGCGCTAACTAGCGTATACCATGGAACGCGCGTTTCTCACCACTTGACCTGCCACCTCAATTAATGAGGGAGATCAAGTGGCTCACGTTTTTTTGATATTTTCTAATTTTTCTTTTCTTCCTTTTATTCTCATTAATTCATATTAATTTTAATATTGATCCAAAAAATATGAAAGTTTCACCAAAAAAATTCAAATAATTTCGTCTTTCATATTTTGAATTAAAATTATTTTTTGGATCATTATTAATATTTTTCATGATTTAATTGATTTTGTGATTGTTTTTAATTGTTTAAAAATACTTTAAGTCTTTAAAAATTCTGAATTTTTTTCTCCAAGGTCCTTTGGCCTTGTTTGACCTATGATAAATCTCATGGCCATTTATTTGGTGTTTTGATAAGGTTTTAGGAATTTGACAAACCTTATTTAATTTAAATGTATTATTTTAGTATTTTTTTAATTTGAATAAATGCCAATTAATTGTGTTGACCTATTGTGATGACTTGTATAAGTTTGACTCTTGTTTTTGGGCCTTGGTCAAGATTGATTTGGCTTTGTCAAGTTAATATCATTGGATTTAGGGGATTGATGGAATGTACACTCCATCTCCCAAAATGAATGGATGATATTAATTTTATAAAAGTCCTCCTTTAACCAATTTGAGTTTTGATCCATTCCCCTCCCTCTTCATCTCATTCCCATTCTTTATGCATTCATCTCATTTGGCCTATGATATCTCTAAGTCCTAAGGCTAGTTGATTGTAAAATCAACATAAGTATGGATGAGATTAGGCCATCTCTTTTGTATATCTTTTTTGTGTGTGGTGTGTTTCATGAGCATAGTCCATTATATTATGTCTCTAACATGCATTAACACCAAAATTCTATTGTCCGGCCTCAAATAGTTGTGACTTCTACATAAGTCCAATTACGATTGCTTAACATAGCGCTAAATTTGTGACATAAAAAGGCATAGAATTCTAGTTTGTGAGATTCTAAGTCTCCCCTCTTTCATGGTATTGTGTGGAAACTTGGCCTTTTTTTTCCTTCCTTTGGAAGATGTCTTGGTTCAAGGATCCATGCTTGTGATAAGTGGGTTGAGTGTTCTCCAAAGAATGACTTAAAATGAAAAGAAAAAGCAAAATAATACTAACTTCTAACTCATTAACAACTAACATTTAATTTCAAGTCCTTTATTTTAATGCACTTTAATTTTTAAATTCTATTCATTTGCCATTATTCATACCATTCTAATTATTTATGTTAGTGCAATTTTCCCTTTGTCCATTTGGACCATATTGTGTGATATATCTTGCTTGTGCATATTTGGTTTGCTTGTGTGGTCTTGGACCATTAATGTACATAATAAGAACAAAAACCCCTAAAAAACTTTTGTGTGGACTGTTGACTTGATCTTGGACAAATTGGACTTAGAATTTAGGCAACCTCCCTATGCTAAAGGACTTGGCCAATGCCAACTTTTGTGAAACCAAGTGATTGCAATTTGAAACTTCATCTGATACATCATTCAATATCCCTTTGAGTTCATCTGCAACATGATCATTGTGAAGCTGTTATTTTGAACCTATGACTTGTGGAATTCATCCGTTACATGGGCTAATTTGAAGAAGATCATGGAGTGGCTAAATCTTGGATGTGGCTATCTTTAATTGATGTCTTGCTCTTCAAGTTAATATTGTATGCATTATTTGTTGCTTGATTCTAATATCCAAGGGAATTTGGGGTTTCTATATGGCATTCTTGCCTATTGGATTGCTACCCATCGGTCAAATCTTTTCAACTCTTAACTTTTAATTTTGTGCATAGGATTAGTCTCTTCATCTCCTCCTCATTTCTTTAATTTCAAAATATCTCCCTCCTTTTAAAAACTTCTTTGTTTGAACTTGTTATTTTTCTAAATTTTGACCACTTTGCAAACTAGAAACTTTGGCCTTATGCCATTGAATTTTCAAACTTCTTTTCTTAATAAAACTTGTAAATAGACTTAATTATACTTGACCTAAACTTTCAAAAGCCAAAAAAGGGAACTAACTCATTCAAACCATTTTCAGGCTTTTGTGCCTTTCAAACTTAATTTTGTTAAAAGCAATGCATCCACTTTGAAATCTATATCACGAACTACGAGGTTTTGATCCCTCATTTATATGTTGGAACGTAGGCACAAGACTGAAGGTCTTGTCAAACACAAAAAATATAATTAATGAATTCTTTTCTCATCCCGTCACTCTATTTGTTTGTAAACATCATTTTTTGTACAAAACACATATGCACACAAAAAAGGGCTCCCTAGGAGTACCTAGGACACTTTGGGTGCTAACACCTTCCCTCTGTGTAACCAACCCCCTTACCTATAATCTCTGACATTTTATTAGTTTTGATTTGAAAACTTCTTACTTTTGGGTTTTTTTCGTACTTTTTCCCTTTTCCCTTGGAAATAATAAAAGTGCGGTGGCGACTCTGGTTTTATTGACCTCTAGCTTATCCAGAGCTTGATGATCATGAATTTATCGCTACAATCACTGTTCACCATATTCCCGTGGATGATGATTATTTCAACTTCCTCCCCAGTTGATTCTCTGGATGGAACCACTTCCCTTGAGTTATATCCTTATTAGGTTGAGTCTTGATTGACCGTTTCTTTCTAGATCTTACCTAGATAGATGCTTTAGGTCCCCTAAGAGTTTATTACCTAGTAACTGATAATATTCTTCTTAGTTTGCAGTTTGTTACTTCTTGCCCAATACCCGGCAAAAAGCAACCCTTTTCACCCTAGCGGATTCATTTTTATGTTTCCCCGGGAAGCATATCCTTGATATGTTCATCCTAACCGATGACGAATATTTTCTTCCCCTGTTTGAGTTTATCCTTGATATGTTCATCCTAACCAATGAAGGATACTCTCGTCTTTGGTATTCTACCCAGTAAAAAGGTAGTTGTAATCCCTATTTCGCTCTCCAGAGAGTTAATCCTTGATATGTTCATCTTAACCGATAACAGGTTTTCTTATCTTTGCGGTCTTCTGCCCAGTAATCGGCAGTTAGAAATCCTTCTTTTCAGTCCCCTTGTAGAGCTTATCCTTAATATGTTCACTTTAACCGGTGACAAATATTCTCTTTATTGGTATTCTATCCAGTAACTGATAGATGTAATTCCTATATTTTCCTCGCAGAGTTTATCCTTGATATGTTCATCCTAACTGGTGACGGGTATTCTCTTTAATGGTATTCTATCTAGTATTCGATAGATGTAATTCCTACTTTTTGTTCAGGTGGTTTATCCTTGATATGTTCATCTTAACCGATGACGGGTATCCTTCTTAACATCCCCAGGAAATTTTATCCTTGATATGTTCATCTTAACCGATGACGGATTTTCTTTCCTTTGAGTCTATCCTTGATATGTTCATCTTAACCGATGACGGATATTCTCATCTTTGGTTTTCTGCCCAGTAACTGGTAGTTGTAAATCATATTTCTGCAATTTTTCCCGGCAAGGCTATTCTTACCCAGTAACCGGTATTGAATACTCCTTCCTAGCGATTCCCGACAAATCACCTTTGATATGTTCATCCTAACCCATGACGGGTGTTCTCTCTGTCAGATCTTTATTATCTCCTTACCCAGTAACTGGTAGTGGATAATAAATTTATGTTCCTCCTGTGTTGAAGTTTATTTCTTCCCCAGTTGAGTTGAGTGCGTATTTCCTTAGTGAAATCGCTTTTCCTGCATGATTCAGGTATGTCAGTTTTATCCTGATCTACTCATTTCCCCTGTAGAGGTTCTTTTGTCTCCCCGACTGAGTCTTTCCATTTTTATGGAATTTCTCTAGTCTCCCAGCGGTTTTAAGTCGTAGTCTAACCTACGCATAACCCCTTTTATCCCCGCAGAGTCTTTGTCTCCCTAATGAGTTTTCCTTACGTAATGCATTATGCTCATGCGGACCTTTGGTCTCTCTGATTTCTTTTCCTTTGCGGCAACATTTCCCCGTAGAGAATTCGCTTTTACATTCATATCATATGCATCATGAGGTCTCTTAGGGACCAAAATTTGTTTATATATGTTGTTATTTAAGCCCATTCTACTGAGTCGATATGAAGATTTTAACCTTCACCTCCTCAGTTAGAATGTCCTTAAATAAGGGCAACTGTAAGACCCCAATTTTGACCCTAAGATCCCTCATGCAATTTCATCATATGCATTAGCATTGGGATCATACCTTGGCATCCTCCTTACCCCTCTTTCATTGGGTTTGTTTTGGGAGAGATCACCAAACACCATATGATTATATCTTACTTGTATATTATTATTTTTACTAACCAAAATACCAAAAATATGTCTTTGCTTTTGCCTAACTCTTTTGTAGGTAGGGCATGATCCCTATTGATCTATCAAGTTCACATCTAGGGTTTAAGACCCTCATTGATAAGAACACAACTAAGGAATTATCCACAATGTCTCTAAGCATCATATATGAGTCCCATTGATCCTTACATGTTATTTTGATTAAGATTTATTCAAGAATTTGGAGTTGGTTTGCCTTGGAAACCCTAGTTTGACTGGGTATCTTGAGTAACTTCTTCAACAAGCTTTTTCACCAATTGATCAAATTTATCAAGGGACACTTAAAAATTCATCATCTTATGCATATATGGTCTACCATGTGCCTAAAAAGTCAAGAGAATTGCAAGTTAGCAAGTTGCTTGATGGTGGTTGGCCAGATGAATTCATCTGATCAAAACTGGGTCTCCCTAGACCCTATCTCCTAAATTTTTTATCATATGAAAATGATTCCAAGAGAAAAGTTACTCTAAATGAAATTCCAAATAACTTTCTAGTTGAGGTCTAGATTTAATTTTTCTTGTAAAGTCATATTCTATGTTGAAACATTATAGGTCATTTTGTCTAAACCCTAATTTGAAAGTCAACATCCCAAGACCATAACTTGCTCATTTTTTATGAGATGAAAGATTTCCAAGTTGAAAAATCAAATTCGAGATGTGTAATTCAACTTTTATGTTTGGAGTGAGATCCGAATCAACTTTTATGAGCATGTGATATGAGGATACGTTATAGGTCATTTTGGACCAATACCATTGAACAAGTGATTTTCCTCAACTCCAAAAATGCATAACTCACTCATTTTAATCCAAATTATGTCAAAATGGTGACCATTTTAAAGGTCTTTGAAATATCTATGACTTTTATGAATACACTTTTCTCATTTGGAGCTGACATAAAAAGTTAAGCAAGGTGGAATAATGAAGTATATGGCTTGACACTTAGAAACATTTTCAACATGTTGAAATTTCCAAACTTCCACCTCAAAATTCACCATGATACAAGTTCCAAATGGAAAAGTGTTCAACATAAGAGTTGTTCCTCTTGATCTAAGCTTTCCAAAGAGTCCTAATTCATTCATTTTGGATGAAGTTTGAGGGTTCTTCACATGGTGTAAACACAACTGTATCAGTTGGCAAGATTCAAACTTCAAGTGATCACATAACTTTGCCTTGCCATTCAAGCTTCATTCAAACCTCAACATAGTTGATTTTGGACTTAATTGAGTTGCTTCATGGGCTTGTACACGCCCATGCAAGCATGAACATAACATTGCTAAATTTGGATAAAATTTCAAGTGTGCAAATAAAATTCCATTTTGCTATAAATAGAGACCCTTTGTGCTCATTTCAGGGAATCCTTACGCGCCAGCTTTGCCTCCACTCTTCAAACCCTCACATTTGAAAGGAAAATCTGATAATTATCATTTGAAAATTGAGTTTGAATCTCACTGTTTGGAGATTCAAAAACTCCAGGATCCAAAGCTTTGTACCAATCCTAAGTCACTTCTGCAAGCTATTGGAGCAAGATCAAACACGAATTGAAGCAAAAGATATCAAGTTCTACACAGCATTGAAGGTATTTTTCAAATTTTTTTCTTCTCTTTGATTCTCACTTAATTCTCATCAATTCTCTTGGATCTTTGGTTGTCTGAAGTCCTACCAATGTAGGCAAGAAGATTGAGTTGCTTTGAGGTCAAATCGAAGCAACTCAGTTGACACACCTCAAAATTCAACTCCACATATCTCTCTATATATTTGGAGTTAGTTAAAATTGAGGTGATATTCGTGATCTATGCCATTTTATCTTTCAGATCATGTCCTCCTTTTTCATTTAAGTCATGGTGATGATTGAACCAGTCCGGCCAGGGTCATCGGAGAAGATGACCGACCTTTGGCTCCGGCAGTGATGTGGCACGGTTCAGAACCATTAATTTGGTTTAAAATGTTTTAATCATAAGCGTTGGTTTGGATGACCATTGTTGTGGCGCGCTGACTAAAGACCATCGTCGATTGCGCGTGTCAGACCACTTGATCTGCCACCTCAATTAATGAGGGATATCAAGTGGTCCACGTTTTTTTGATTTTTTTATTTTAGTTTTTATTCCTTTGATTTTCATTAATTCATATTAATTTTAATATTTATCCAAAAAATATAAGAGTTTCACCAAAAAAATTTAAATAAAATCCTCTTTCATATTTTGCATTAAAATTATTTTTTGAATCATTATTACTATTTTTCATGATTTAATTGATTTTGTGAATATTTTTAATTGTTTAAAAATACTTTTAAGTTTCCAAAAATTCTGAAATTTTTTCTCCAAGGTCCTTTGATCTTGTTTGACCTACTATAAATCTCATGGACATTTCTTTGGTGTTTTGATGAGGTTTTAGGAAATTGACCAGCCATATTTAATTTAATGTATTATTTTTAGTATTTTTAATTGAATAAATGCCAAATAAATTGTGTAGAGCCATTTTGATTGACTTTGGAAGTTTGACTTGTGTTGTTGGGCCTTAGTCAAGGTTGATTTGACTTTGTTGAGTTAAGATCATTGAGTTTAGGGGATTGATGGAATGTACATTCCATCTCCCAAAATGAATGAATGATCTTAATTTGATAAAAATCCTCCTTTGTCCAATTTGAGTTTGATCCATTTCCCCTCTCTTTTCATCTCATTCCCTTCTTTATGCATTCATGTTATGGATCTATGATGTCTCTATATCCTAAGGCTAGTTGATTGCAAAATCAACATAAGTATGGATGAGATTAGGCCCCCACTTTTGCATATTCTTTTTATGTGTAGTATATTTCATGAGCATAGTTCATTATACTATGTCTCTAACATGCATTAACACCAAAATTATATTGCCCGACCTCAAATAGTTGAGACTTCTACATAAGTCCAATTACGATTGCTTAACATAGCGCTAAATTTTGACACAAAAGGCATAGCATTCTAGTTAGTGAGATTGTAAGTCTCCCCTCTTTCATGGTGTTGTGTGGAAACTTGACCTTTTTTCCTTCCTTTGGAAGATGTCTTGGTTCAAGGATCCATGCTTGTGATAAGTGGATTGAGTGTTCTCCAAAGAATGACTTAAAACAAAAAAAAGCAAAAACAATACTAACCTCTAACTCATTAACAACTAACATTTAATTTCAAGTCATTTACTTTCAATGCACTTTATTCATTTTCCATATTTCATACCATTCTAATTGTTTATATTAATGTCATTTTTACTTTGTCCATTTGGGCCATATTTTGTGATATATTGTGATTGTGCATATTGTGTTTGTTTGTGTGGTCTTTGACCATTAATGTACATAATAAGAACAAAAACCCTAAAAAATATCTTGTTTGGACTGTTGGTTTGATCTGAGGCAATTGGACATAGAATTTAGGAAACACTCCCTATGCAAAGGACTTGGCCAATGCCAACTTTCATGTGACCAAGTGCTTGTAATTTGAGACTTCATCTGATACATCATTGAAGATCCATTTGAGTTCATCTACAACATGATCATTGTGAAGCTGTTACTTTGAACCTGTGACTTATGCATTGTGAAATTCATCTACTACATGGGCAAATTTGAAGAAGATCATGGAGTTGTAAAGCTTGGACGTGGCTATCTCTATTTGATGCATTGCTCTTCAAGTTGATATTTTGTGCATTGTGTGTTGCTTGATTCTAATGTCCAAGGGAATTTGAGTTTCTATATGACATTCTTGTCTATTGAATTGCAACCCATTAGTCAGATCTTTTCAACTCTCAACTTTTAAATTTTTGCTTAGGATTAGTCTCTTCATCTCCTCCCCATTTCTTTAATTTCAAAAATCTCTCCCTCCTTTCAAAAAACTTCTTTGCTTGTGTCTGATTTCTAAACTTTGACCACTTTTGCAAACTAGAAACTTTGGCCTTATGCCATTGCATTTTCAAACTCATTTTCTTAATCAAATTTGTAAGTAAACTTAACCATACTTGACTTAAAATTTTCAAAATCCAAAAAAAGAACTAACTCATTCAAACCATTTTAGGCCTTTGTGCCTTTCGAACTTATATTTTTGTTAAAAATAATGCACTAATTTTGAAATTGTTACCACGAACTACGAGGTTTTGATCCCTCATTTTATGTGTCGTACGTAGGCACAAGTCCGAAGGTCTTGTCAAACACAAAAATATAATTAATGAATTCTTTTCTCATCCCCCCATTCTATTTGTTTGCAAACATCATTTGTACAAAACACATATGCACACAAGAAAGGGCTCCCTAGGAGTACCTATGACACTTTGGATGCTAACACCTTCCCTCTGTGTAACCAACCCCCTTACCTGTAATCTCTGGCATTTTATTAGTTTTGATTTGAAAACTTCTTATTTGTGGGTTTTGTTCGTACTTTTCCATTTTCCTTTGGAAACAATAAAAGTGCGGTGGCGACTCTTGTTATTTGATGTCTTGCTTATCCATAGCTTGATGATCATGAATTTACCGCTACAAGTACAATCTGACGACCCAATAGACGATGATGATGAGGATGAGATATATTTTAGCAACTGAGTAAAACATCAGTCGTGGTACCTAGGTAGTGGATGCTACCGACAAATAACGAGAGGAAGACATATGTTCCAAAGTCTCGAGATGAAAGAAGGAAGAATCATGGGCTTTGGAGGAATTCAGAAAGGTCAGATCATAGGATCTGCCACAATAAATAATATTTTTTTCTCTCAAACAATAATGTGCTTTTAGTTGAATGATTAATTCATGACTTAAATAGTTTTTTTCGTCTATGTAAGTTGGATGTTTTTGTTTTTAGTCCATAAATCTTTTTTTAGAAATAGTCTCTGAATGTTAAAATCATTTTGGTGTTAGTCCCTAAAGTAAAAATCCGCAGAAAAATTCAATTTTTTTTTATATAAAACCTGTAATTTTTTCTATGGATTTTAATTTTAAGGATTAACCCAAACAAAATTTAACATTCAAAGATTTTTCTAAAAAAATAATAATAGGGACCCAATTACACGCAAACTTTCCAAAATGAAAAAACTATTTTAACTCAACATAAAACAATTAAGTGAGATTGATTATTAATTATGAGGTTGTCTTGAATCAAAATCATATATAAATATTAGTCAAATTGATTTATACTATTCCATGATAAAAGAAAAAATAGTATTTAAAAAAAGTCAAATTTTCTAATCTAGAAAAATACTTCAAGCAATAAATATTTTCTCCGATAAAATTATATATTTTGTTAAATAAATAAAATTCATAAGCTAAATTTATCAAATAGCCGAACTAGAGTAATTTCTACGAAAGGGAAAGCATAAATAAACATTGAATGAAAAATTATAAATATTTAAAAAAACTTATATACATATAAATTTAAACGTTAAATAAAAAATTAATTCATAAATTTTATTAACTTTTATAAAAAAGAAAGTGTTTTTAGTTCTACTATTTAATCCCTATAAAAGCAAATAAGGACTTAAATTTTTTTTTTAAATCACTATTTAATTAAAAACCATTTATTTTATAAGAACTAAAAATATATTTAACTCTAAATTTAACCAATAAATAAAAATAATCAGAATTTTAGGCTCATCCATGATTCAAGAATTAAATATTTTCATAATTGACTATATAGATTAACAATAATGTATTATATTTTTTTTTAAAGTAAGCTATTTGCATTAAACTCATAATTGACTATGAACTTGATAATTTTGTTGCTATTTTTTTCTATAGTTGTTTTAAAGGTTGATGTGTGAACTAAGACAGTTCATGGACTAAAATTGTTACAATTTATAATGCATTAATTGTAGTTCTAATTTTGATTTGAATTTGAATTATATAAATTATTTACAATAAATTGTAAAGTTTAAATTTATTAATAAATCTATATTATCTATAATTTTGTATGAGATGTAACTAGGGGCTGAGACTTCGGTAGAATGGGCAGCTTTAGTTTTTGAATAAATCTATTCGTTTAAATAGTAAATAAAAAATATTCTCATTGATGAATATATTATATACTAACAGTTTCACAATCTGTTATCTTCAGAAAAGTAGCATAAGTGCTTATTCAACTTATGCAGAGGATTACAGATTCGATAGTGCCACTCACATGCAACGTGCCAATTGTATATTGATTCGTCTCTATCTGAACAGTATATACAAAAAAGTACACAAACACTTTGTGCTACAGTTGAATACTGTTGCTTTTTTGACTCATTCAGACATTGGTGCTATTTATCTGGATAATGTAATTATTATCTAAAAATAAAAATATATATTGTATAATAAAATATAGTTGGTCATTGTCATTTCAATAAAAAAAATACAGTCAATTGCTGAGTTATTTTTTTAACTAATAAATTGATTCACTAAAAATAATAAAATATTTTATATGCTCTACAGTTTTTGAAAATATTGTGGGGATTACGTGGCATGATGTGATAGGTGAACTGTAATTAATTTTGTCAAAGGTCTTATAAATTCTTGTCCTCTCTCATAATAATAATATCACAAAAAGATTCCTTCTTTTTTTGTTCTATCCACACTGTTTGTTGCATGTAACAAACAAACTCATTGCTCAACTTTCTTCATTCTTATCTTCCATGGCTTCAGATTCCAATTCAAATCTTAGAATCACCATTGAAAGAAATCCATCTCAGTCACGTTTAGCTGAATTGAACATCAAGTGCTGGCCCAAGTAAGCATTATAATCACTGTTTTTTCTTCTTTCTGTACATTTTGTATATATTATTAATCTAACATGATAATTTCTCTTATTTTTGTAATGGGGGTGTGAAAATAAAAAGATGGGGTTGTTCACCAGGAAAGTATCAGCTGAAATTTGATGCAGAAGAAACATGCTATTTATTGAAAGGGAAAGTGAAGGCATACACAAAAGGTTCATCAGATTTTGTAGAGTTTGGAGCTGGAGATTTAGTGACAATTCCTAAAGGACTGAGTTGTACATGGGATGTTTCTGTTGCTGTTGACAAGTACTACAAATTTGAATCATCTTCTTATAGTTCTTCTTCATCGTTACCATCATGTTAGTAATTACTCCATTAGTAGTTGTAGTAAGTAATGTTGTATTGAAATTAAAATTAGTTTTATAGTGTTTTGATTCAATTTTTGAGGTTGAAGATGCTTCTGACATTATATTTATTATAGTCAAAGATAGAGTCAAATGCATGTTATGTTCAAACCATACGTGTTATGTTAGAATTTAAAACGCCGCTTTTATTATTCCTTTGACTGGTCAACGATATGGATATAGTATATATTTATTTTATGTTTTTATCATCATTCAATTCAATGATATTAAATTATTGATGTTGGGTCACCTAGCTCACTTGGAGAATTCGTTTTATAGAGGGAATGGAAATGATTGTCCATTTCTTGTAGTTAAATTATGTTTGGAAATGTTAAGTAACTTTTATAGTGAGAACAAGTGACATTCACTTCTATCGATTCACCTTAAGAACATTTGTATTTAATTTAAACTTTGCAAGACCCAGAAGAACTGTGCCTGAGAAATTAATCCTAACACAATTAATAAATTTTATATATATATATATATATATATATATATATATATATATATATATAAAATACAATTTTAAAAATAAAAAAACATATAAAGATATCGGTTATAATCGTTAGAAATCTTCAAATTTTGACCCAATAAAAAACATAATAACTTCAAAAAAAATATTAATCTATTCATGAATATCAAGATGACGATAAAGATAATATCCTATCATATAACGGCGATTGTGAGTAACATGTAAATTTTATAAAATGAATAAAATATATTTCTTTTTTATTTTTTTTTATTTGAATAATATTTATTTACCGTAGAATTGCATGAGTTTCCAAGAAAAAAATTAATATAGTACTAAAAAATTATTATAGACAATTTAAAATGAATA
Source organism: Lathyrus oleraceus (assembly GCF_024323335.1). NCBI lineage: Eukaryota > Viridiplantae > Streptophyta > Magnoliopsida > Fabales > Fabaceae > Lathyrus > Lathyrus oleraceus. Next base: position 156,974,015 of record NC_066581.1, read on the forward strand.
TGGTTACTCTTTAATAATATCAAGAGATTTGGATTTTACAAGAATGAAAGAATCTAGACGCGTGGGTTCGCGAGAGGTACTTGATTCATGGGAACAAAAACGACTTAGAAAAGTGAATATTGTATTACTTGTTAATTTTCAAAGATACAAAGAAGAGAATAAATAGTAAAAATATTGATTTTGTAATCAATTCTATGGCCTAAGGATTAGGAGAAATAAATGATCCTCATTAATACCTAAAACTAATAAGGAAACAACTTAATATATTTTTTCTAGTTCAGAAAATTTAACATTCTCTCATAATTGTCTACATTACATATTTACTCTAGTTTAGAAAAATCAACATTTTCTTCGGGTTAATGTTACTGATGGTAATACGTAAAAACTAGTCGTTAATGATAGTTTATACTAACCCAAAAAAGATGGAGAGAAGGGAGACGAGACAGAAGTTAAATTGTGCATTTGCTAACATCTCAATATCTTATATCTTAGATGATGATAGAGAATCCTAATTAAATTATGGATCTTGAAAGGGATTGATTTTGGCTTTTGGATTAATGATTGTCACATGATGGAGATGAACATCGTGGGCTCGAAGTTTACTTGGAAAATACCTCGATGGGACGAAAGAGTTTGTATTTTCGAAATGCTTGACTGGGCACTCCGTAGCTTTTAGTGAAGACTCAACTTTCCAAAAGGATTTGTTAAAAAATTTCCATTGAATTCCCGTGATTGAGGGTGTTAAAGTAGTTGGTGAGGGTGTTGGGCATATTGTAAGCATAGAAAGATAGTATGAAGGGGTTTGCTCATCCCACCCCATGGGGTGCGTCACATACCTCTAAAAATCCAAAAATATTCTTATTGATGTCCGGAGATACATCTCGTGACGCACCTAAAATCACACTATTCCATGTGTTTCAGTCAACCACCCCATTTTTGTCAAAATCTATTCAAGAGATGCATCTCCGTATATTTTCAAGTGTAAATCCGGAGATACATCTTTATAAAACCCTATGTACTCATTTATGATATTTTTTATTCACTGGGTTGGTTTATTTAATAACTCAGTGACGATTCTGGAGATACATATTCGGAAATGTCAAGCGGGAAATTGAATAAAATACCACCTTACATGTTCTTCTTCCTTATGATCAAACTAACTTTACACTTAAAATCCTTAAAAAGTTCTTCAATTCTCAATCAACTTTTCAACATCAAAACAGCATTCTTGTATTTTATCACATCAAATGGAGCAAAAGAAGTTAGAATTTAAGATAAAGTTCATTCATTTCATCTCTCATTACTTGGAATAATATGGTTTTTGAGCTTAAAAAAAGAGCGTTGAGTCTGAATATACATCTTCGGACTTAGTTTCATATGTTCCGGAGATGTATCTTTGGATTTTCCTGATACTTTGAGTTTTTTAATCATTTTTCTCTTATGATTGGAATTAGATATGGTGCACCCAAATATGTTTCCCAAAGCTACTGTTAGGATGGATGTTATACCAGATGAAGTGAATAATGATGTTAAATTGGATGAAGTGAAGGATAATTTCGTCGAGGTAGATGTTCGTGAATAATTTACAAACAAACAAAAGTTTATTATTCGTGAACATATGCTACAACGGGTCTGTGTGGAGGCCAAGAAATTGGGGTTTGGCGTTGTAATTGGAAGGTCTGATAATGATTCTAATAGAATACAAGCATTTGTAACAATGAGATGCGAAAGAAATGGCACGTAACAACAACAAATGAGAAGTTGAAATGTATGGATACTTGATCGAGAAAATGTGAGTGTTCGTTTAAATTGTGCGGATACCATAAGGCGAATGATACATGGAAATTTAATGTAGCTTCTGGTATACATAATCATGCATTGTGTCACAAGCTAGTCGGTCATCCCATTATATGTCTCCTATTCCAGAGGAGGAAGAATTTGTTTCGGACATGACATTAAACATGGTGGCGCCAAAAAATAAACTTGCAACCTTGAAACGGAAAAGACCTCAAAATGTTTCAAATATCAAGAAACTATACAATGTGCATGCCCAAAACAACAAGGCGGTAAAAGGTCTCAGATCTTAAATGCAACAGTTGTTGAAGCTTTTGGATAATGACCACTATGTTTCTAGGTACATAGTTTGTGAGGATAAAATCATTGTTCGTGATATATTTCATAGCCATCTTAATTCTATCAAGTTGTTCGACACATTTTTCACTGTGCCCATAATTGATTCAACATATAAGACCAACAAGTATATGCTTCCACTTCTAGAAATTTTTGGTGTTACTTCGGTGGAGAAGAATTTCTTTGTGGATTTTTCATTTTTGGAATCCAAAAAAAGAGGACAATGTTACATGGGCTTTGTAAATATGCAAGACTATGTTGAAATATCAAGAAAACACGACAAATTGATTGTCACTAATCGCGACATTGTATTGATGAATCGGTTGCGAAGGTGTTTCATACATCGTATGCATTACTTTGTAAGTATCACATAACCAAAAATGTGAGAAGTCGACTAAAAATTGCATGAGGCACCAAACAAATCAATGGTAAAGATGGAAAAATGGTCAAACCTAGTATGGTGTTAGAAAAGATAATGGATGTTTGGAATGGTATAATAAAATCTTGCACATAAAATAGCAGTTGAGGAAGATTTCCTATCATGAAACCAAGGATTTGAAACCACCTTTAGAACCGGTTAAAACGAATGGTGCCCCTAAAAAGGTCAAACCGACCGAGAGTGACAATTTTATGAGATGACTTCCTTCATACTTTGAACATGTTGACTCATATTTTCCGGATTTTCCAACTCTTAAATCTAAAAAAAAACAATATTTTTAAGGGTGCTCGCATTAGAAAACCATATCCCCCACCACCATTACCAAAATCATCCATATTTGAGAGATGTTGCTTTTTATAAACAAATTCATTTAGCAGATTATAGATGTTGAAGGTGACGGAAGCTGTGATTTTCGAGTTTGCTCGATAAAGGAGGCGAGAAGCACCAATTTGTTCGCCATCAGTTCATACCAGAGTTGACGATGCATAGGGAATCATACACATCACTATACAAGAAAAAATAAAATTACAATGCAATTCACAATGCTCGTGTTCCTTATGTTAGAGGTCTGACATCGTTTGGAAAATGGATGCACTTCCCTAAAATGGGATATCTTATAACAAATTCTTATGACACGGTGTGTATCGATCTGACAGGATATTGTTTCTCGGAAACATTTTTTCCACTTCATAGTAGGCCACCTAAAAATCCATTTGGAAGTGTTAGTTTTGTGTTTTATGATTGGAAACATTTTCTTAAAACAAGTGAAAAACAAGATGTTGGACACGATGTCTTGGCATGCTTGTAGTACATCATGGCCTGTTGTTGTTTCAGTTTCTTGGAAGATTTGTTTTTCAGTGTGTGTTTAGTGAAGATTCTTTGATGATTTGATTCACGCATTCTACAATTCAAAGTGTGTATTTTAGAAGCTCAAAGATTGGTTCTAGTTGTGCAATGTTTCCTAAGAATGGTTGTCAAAACATTTAAGGTAACATTATATCATATTTGATTTGATTCTGCAAAAGATTGTGCAGACTCGATGCCAAAACATTTAAGGAAACATTAGATTTGATTCTACAATATGGATGTCAAAACATTTAAGGAGGCATCATATTTGATTCTGCAGAATAGATGTCAAAATATCTAAGGAGACATCAGATTTGATTTTGCATAATGGATGTCAAAACATTTAAGGAGATATCAGATTTGATTCTGCAGAATGGATGTCAAAACATTTAAGGAGACATCATATTTGATTTGATCAAATATTATGCAGAACAGATGTCAAAATATTTAAAGAGACATCATATTTGATTTGATTTGGATCTGCTGATTTTTTATCCTGAAGCCCATATTATTCTGAGGCTATTTAAAGGGTGATTCTAAACCTAAGAAAAGCAAGAAGATGCGCTGGAAATTGTTATTGTTAGGGTTTAGTTGTTGTTGTTATTTGTGAGTCATTCTAGTATCTCTTTGATACTTGAATTGGATTGAGTTTATTGAGTTGTAATTGTGAATCACTCATGAGCTTTTAAGCAAGAGTGTATTATGTTTAATTGGAAGTGTGTCTTTTATTCTTTGATTATTTTTAGTTGTTATCACTGTTGTGTGATTGAAGGGAAGTGAGAGGGGTCTCATATCTAGAAGAGTCTTAGATAGAAATTTTAAGGGTAGTGATTAGGTGATAAGTTTCTAAGACTAGAGGTTATTTAGAACTTCAAACTAATACTATTATAGTGGATTTCCTTCCTGGCTTGGATTACCCCGGATGTAGGTGACATTGCACCGAACTGGGTTAATAATTTACCTGTGTTATTTACTTCCTGCTTTTTAAACTATAATTATTTCTGGTGTGACATGTCCTGATCCTGGTGTCGTGACATCGTATACGACATTTGTTATCTACTTACTATTATTGTTGTGTAAAGTCCTGATATTAGTGTCGTGACATCGCATACGAAATCTGATATCTGTGTACCAGAATTTCAATTGGTATCAGCGTATGCACCTTGTTCTATTTTAGGTGAGCTCTAGGGAGATACTTCCTGGTACCATGGAAGGAGGATTTGTTAATAGACCACCCATCTTAGATGGCACCAACTATGACTATTGGAAGGCACGTATGGTGGATTTCCTAAAATATATGGATAGAAAGACTTGGAAAGCTGTCATCAAGGGTTGGGAATATTCTGTTGTGAAGGACAAAGATGGGAAGGCTACTACTAACTTGAATCTTGAAGAGGAGGTCTAAGGAAGAAGATGAACTGGCTCTTGGAAACTCCAAAGCTTTGAATACTTCATTCAATGTAGTTGACAAAAACATATTCAAGTTAATAAACACTTGTACTATGGCCAAAGATGCATGGGAGATTCTCAAAACTATCCATGAAGGCACATCTAAAGTGAAAATGTCAAGACTTCAACTTCTCACTACTAGATTTGAGAATCTAAAGATGAAAGACGTAAGAGTATTCATGATTTTCACATGAATTTTCTTGAAATAGAAAATTCATCTAGTGCCTTGGGAGAGAAGATGTCAGAAGAAAGGTTGGTTAGAAAAATTCTCAGTTCCCTATATAATAAATTTGACATGAAGGTCACAGCCATTGAAGAAGCCCAAGACATCAGCAACATGAGAGTAGATGAACTTGTTGGGTCACTCCAAACTTTTGAATTGGGTATTAGTGACAAATCTAAAAAGAAGAACAAAAGCATAATTTTTGTATCCAACACTGAAGATGAAGAGGATCAATGTGACTTAGATACCGATGAAGGCATTTCTAATGTCATTGTGCTTCTTGGGAGGCAATTCAATAAGGTGTTGAATAAAATTGATAGGAAGTCAAGACCTGGTCTCAAGAACATGTCATTCAACATCAGTAAGAACAATGGTTCTCAGAGAAACTCAAGAAAATAAGAAAATCCCAATCAAGGTAAAGGTATTCAGTGTCATGAATGTGAGGGTTTTGGTCATATTAGATCAGAATGTCCCACGTATCTCAAGAAACAAAAGAAGGGTTTGTCTATTTCTTTGTATGATGATTCTGAAGGCGAAACTGATGATGAAACTGCTAAGCATGTTATAGCTTTCACTGGTATATATAAATCTGATGAAGATTCTTGTGATGAGGATGTATCTTATGAATAATTGGTTGCTTCCTATAAAAAGCTTTGTGTCAGAAGTGAAGAGGTGCGTAAGACAGAAGAAGAGCAGAAGAGAATCATAGCTCAATTACAGGCTGAAAAAGAGAAAGTTTTATCTATTGTCACTGATCTTGAAAATGAGGTAACTCTATTGTATTCTAAACTTAAAAACATGACCAAAATCCATAAGAACTAGGGATAATCATCTAATGATCAAAACTATAAAGGAATGGAAACCTAAGGTTGTTATCTCTAGTCTTATAACCCATACTTCTCTTAGAGCTTCATCTAGACAAGACTGGTACTAGACAAAGCCATAAATTCTTAATAGTGGGGGTAAGTTTATATATAAATTTTTTCATTAAAAATATAATAAAAAAATGTAACTTTTATGTCATTTTGAATATGATTCATAAAGATATTTATATAAAAAAATAAATCTTTTAATAGTTGTAGTTAAAATTATTTAACAATTAATAGTTTACTCAATAGAAAAAAGTAATCTAAATTAAACAAATAAAACAGTGGAATGTACTCTAAACACTTGAATTTACTAGTTACTCCTAATTCAATAAAATTGTTGTACAAGAAAGCAACATATATAAAATAATATTCAAACTAACCATTTGAATGAAAACTATATATATTTAGTAGTATTTTAAAAGTAAGTGGACTTAAATGAAAACTATATATATTTAGTAGTATTTTAAAAGTAAGTGGGGGCATGTGCCTACACTTTGTTATTAATGGCTTTGTCCCTGGGTACTTTGACAAAGGTTCTTCGAGACACATGACAGGGATCAAGAAGTATTTGCTGGACATTAATTCTTATTCCTCTAGTTTTATCACGTTTGGTGATGGAGCTAAAGGTGAAATCAAGGGTATAGGAAAGATAGGTTGCATTGGCCTTCCTAGACTATATGATGTTCTGCTTGTGAAAGGATTGACTGCCAATCTCATCAGCATTATCCAGTTATGTGATCAAGGTTTAAAAGTAAATTTTACCAAGTCAGAATGTTTGGTTAAAAATGAGAAGAATGATGTTCTGATGAGAGGAGTTAGGTCCAAAGAGAATTGCTATTTATGGATACCACAAGAAACTACTTGTCCTTCCACTTGCCTAATATCCAAGGAAGATGAAGTTAAGTTATGGCACCAAAAGCTTGGATATCTTAATCTCAAAGGGATATCTCTTGGTTACTCTACAAATAGTAGATCTTACAGGGTATTTAACTCCAGAACCAATGGCATGATCGAATCCATTAATGTTGTGGTTGATGATGCAATTATTGTAAAAGGGGATGATGTCGATGAGCATGTTGGAACATCATCTAAGCATACTGATGTTGTAGAAAATATGGAAGACATTACCTCAAACATTGAGCCAGCAAGGAATGAATCAGATGCTTCTGCTGACATCTTAGTTGTCTGTTTTTCTGTTTAATTTTGATGTTTTTTGTGGGCTTTTTCCCTGAATGTTTCACCTTTATGTGTCATGGTATGTACCTTGTCATACCCCAATTTTGTCAGAGTATTTCAAATTTATCTGATACATGTTCATTTGTCAAGTTATATATTTTTTAGTCATATGCATTTTTAGCTTCAAATACAAACATCATAATCATGCATATATGCATTATTGTAAAAAAGTCAACGTAAAGTCAACATTTTACATGTTGAAGAAATTGACTAAAATTGCATTTTTTTTCATTATACATATTGAAAAAAATAAATTCATGATCATTTGATTTATCATCAAAATATCTATTTTGAATTTTATTAATCATTTTCATACATCATAAAATAAAAATCAATATTTCTAGAAGTTACAAAATATCTCTCATTTATTACATCATTATTCCATGCATATATTACATCATTATTCACTATTTAATTAAATAATTTTTTATAAGGCACTCACACTCTTGCATAATTCCTAAACTATCCTTTCTAGAGCCTATAAATAAACTTCATTCCATTCACAAATGACACCACCAATCATTCACAAATGACACCACCAATCATTCACAAAAGCTAAGCCAAAACTCTCTTCATTTTTCTCTTCATTTTCTTTCAAGTCATTTCTTTCTTTTTATTGAATATGTAGACTCTTATGTTTGTTCTTTATTTAATTATATTGCATTTTTACTCTTACTTTATTTATTTAATACCTTAATCATCATCATCATTTTGCAAGGAAACTCAGTTGATTTTTAAATAAAGAGTTGAAAAGTATTCTTGAACTTCCATAAGCAAAAGTGATTTGTTGTTGTTTAAGTAACTCTTATGTTTGTTCTTTATTTAATTCTATTGCATTTTTACTCTTACTTCATTTATTTAGCATCTTAATAATAATCATTTTGTATAGAAACTCAATTGATTTCAAAATCAAGAGTTTAAAGTGTTCTTGAACCTCCATGAACAAAAAAGGGTAAATGAAAATTAATGCTTGTTTTACAAAAATAATATATTCAGTAACTTTCCAACGTCACCCCAAGCATGAATACATAGTTCTTTTGTCACGGGGTGGATAAAATGGTCAAATCAAGCAAATATATGTTGCTTCATTTTTGTTGATTTTTGAATTTTTTTTATTGTTTATTTGTTGATTTTGAATATACCATTGTGTTTGTGAGACCGAGTAGATAAATTTTTATTATTTATTTGCTTAATTCCGTGAAAATTGAGAAAATTATGGTGTTTTTACGTTTTCGTTGGAACCCATTTTCTTCCATTTTTATTGTTACAGGAATAATAACCAAATATGGAGTTGGAGAAGATGAAGTTTCCCTCACATCTCATAATTGCTCAATGCACCCTTGTGAGACTCCCTTCTTTGAGTCTAAAGCATTTTCTAACTACACCCCCAATTTTCAGCATTTTTTTTTTGTATATTTTTTTTATTTTATTATTATTATTATTTTATTTATTTATTTTTGTTCTTTCTTTTATTTTCTTTATTTTTTTTAATTCTTTTACCTCTCTCATTGATAGTGTGCCCCTCCCTTTTATTATTTCTTTTACATTTTTATTGCTTTATTTTTTAGTTTATTTGATGCATAATTGTTAATCCAAATAGACAAAATGACCATTAAAATTAACCTTTTAAAAATACTAAGATAAAAGATATTTGATCAACATCAAGTATATTTTTCAAAATCTCATGTCTTGTTTCCTGCACCCCCGTAGCTGCTACTTCTTCTTTTGAAATTGAGTCATTGGGTATGTCCCTTATAATTTTGTTTATTTGATTTGCTTATCTTTTTATATAACATTTATATTAATCAACATATTTAAGTGATGGTTAACAATAACAAGAACCAAAATACATTTTTTCCTTTCCTTGTTTGTCTATTTAATTTATTTTAATTACTCTTTATTTATTTGGATTAGCATTAATTAACCAAATAAATATGTATTGATATTAAATAAATAAGCAATAATTTTAGAAGTAAATTATTTTCATTATTTATGTTATGTTTGATTAGAGTTCACTCATTTGTTTACCGTAAATTTAAACGAAAGTAAGTGTACGATAAAGTTGAGGTGACTATGACTCCATTCTAAAAATCTTGATCTAATATCAAAGAGTTTTTTTCTCTAAACCTGATTAAGTCCATATCGATGCGAATTCGAGTATGTTTTCCAAATTAATATAACTTCTAAGAACTTTCTTTTTATAATTTAAACTTTGGATGAAAAAGAGAATGGTAGGCGTTCGTCTCACTATCTCTCGAATAATTGAATGATTGATGCTCCCCATATTGCTCAAATTATCGTCTTCCGATTAAAATACTTTAAATAAACTTGGATAAAGGAATGAACGACGCTCGCCTCATCATTCCTTGAATAATTAAGTGGGAGGCACTCGCCTCATTATTCCTTGAATAAGCAAGTGGGAGGCGTTTGCCTCACTACTGCGCATATTCGATTTCCACAAACAAATTTCAATAATAATTTGAACGAAAAGGGAATAAGAGGCGTTTGCCTTATTATTCGTCGAATAATTGAACTATTGGTGTGTGCCATATTGCTCAATTTTTTGTCTTTCCTTCAAAATACCAAATCAACTAAACTTAACTTCTCGCCCCCGTGCGACCAACAACTTAACTCTTTTCAGAAAAAAAGATTATTCAACCTTTTCTAACGCGCATGACAAACTAGTGCTTAAGCCTCCACCGAGAGTAGACAAGCCAATGTTTAGCCTTTAGAGCACGGTCTAAACACTCGTTCATTAGAAGACACCAACAAAACGTAGTTCCCCGAACTACAAATGCTCTGATTTCCTTATTGCACTATAAGGATACGTAGCCACGAGATTGCAAGATTTTGACGAACACACTAATAAAAAACCTCTTTTTTTCCATTTTTGAGGTTCTCATTTCATTTCTCTTCTCGATCTTATATCCAGTCGAAGAAAACAAATAACATTAACTAACATTCAAATCGTAAGTTTAGCTAAAAGATTCTCATTGAGTACAACGGACGTGAGGGGTGTTAATATCTTCCCCTTACGTAATCGACTCCCGGGCCCGAATATGGTTGCGACAATAATCATTCTATTTTTAAAGGTTTTATCGATATTTTCCTATTCCTTCATCAGAATAAATAAAGTTCGGTGGCGACTCTGTTCAAATCATTTTTTTGCGACCATCGCGATGGATCGTATTTTTCGAGATGCGACATACATCTAACTCACATGTTCTTCTACTACTTTGCTCTATTATTTTATTGCCATTGATGAATGTCTGCTTGGTTTGTCATATTCCGGCTAAAAAGAGGGAGTAGATAGTGTAGAGTTGTGCTAGTTGTGCTCTTAATTTTTTTTATTTTATGTGTGAAGGTTGTTTCTTTGAGGGAGGGTATGTTTCATGTTTAACAAGGGGAGTTATTTATGTGTTACTGATATGACATTCAGGGGGAGTTTGATTTGTTTGTGTTTAGGTTGTTGTGTAGTTGTTGTGATGTCAGACAGAATGTCTTGACATTTTGTTTTAGAGAATTTTGTTTGTGCTTAGGTTGTTGTGTACTTGTTGTGATCTCAGACAAAATGTCTTGACATTGTGTTTCAGAGAATTATGTTTGTGCTTAGGTTGTTGTATGCTTGTTGTGATGTCAGACAGAATGTCTTGACATTTTGTTTCTGAAGGAGGCTCTTGGAGTGTGAGAGTTTATTTCTCTCTATGTATTTTCTGTGAGGTTGGATTTATCCTACTTATTTCTATTGTGTTTGCCTCTTATATATCTTGGTGTTATACCAAGTGTTTAGTTGTTTGGTTTTCTGTTTGGAATTATTGTTGTTGTTTTATCTTTTCTCCTGATATATGATGCAAATCTTGTTAGAATTTAAAACACCGCTTTTATTTTCCTTTGACTGATCAACGATATGGATATAGTATATATTTATTTTATGTTTTTATCATCATTTAATTCAATGATATTAAATTATTGATGTTGGGTCACCTAGCTCACTCGGAGAATTCGTTTTAGAGGGAATGGAAATGATTGTCCATTTCTTGTAGTTAAATTATGTTTGAAAATCTTAAGTAATTTTTATAGTGAGGACAAATGACATTCACTTCTATCAATTCATCTTAAAAGAACATTTATATTTAATTTAAACTTTGCAAGACAGAGAAGAACTGTGCCTGAGAAATAAATCCTAACACACAATTAATAAATTATATATATATATATATATATCAGTTATAATCGATAGAAATCTTCAAATTTTGACTCAATAAAAAACATAATGACTTCAAAAAATTTGTTAATCTATTCATGAATATCAAAGATAACACCATATCATATAACGAGGGATTGTGAGTCAGATGTAAATTTTATAAAATGTGTAAAATATATTTATTTATTGTCATTTATTTTATTTGAAAAATATTTATTTTACCGTCCAAGAAAAAAAAATATAGTACTAAAAAATTATTAGAGACAATTTAAAACGAATATGGTTACTTAAAATAGTGGTGTTAAGAGGTATTTAGACGCGTGGGTTCGCAATGTAGAACAAAAATGACAAAGAAAAGTGAATAATGTATTCACTTGTTAGTTTTCAATGATACAAAGAAGAGAATAAATAGTAAAAATATTGATTTTGTAATCAATTCTATGGTCAAAGGATTAGGAGAAATAATTGATCCTCGTTATACCTAAAACTAATAAGGAAACAACTTAATTTTTTTTTTGGTTCAGAAAAATTAACATTTTTCCTTAATTGTTTACATTACATATTACTCTAGTTCAGGAACATCAACATTTTCTTCATGTTAATGTTATTGATGGTAATACATAAAAACTAGTTGTTAATGGTAGTTTACATTATCCCAAAAAAAAATGGAGAGAAAGGAGACTAGACAAGACAGAAATTAAAGCGTGCATTTGCTAACATTTCAATACCTTAGATGATAATATGAAATCTTAATTAGATTATGGGTTCTGAAAGGCATTGATTTTGGCAAAGTTTACTTGGAAAATACCTCGATGGGACGAAAGAGATCCTATTTTCAAAATGTTTGATCGACACTCCGCAGTATTTAGTGAAGACTCAATTTTCCAAAAGGATTTGTTAGAATTTTTCCATTTAACTCCCGTGGTGGAGGGTGTTAAAGTAGTTGGTGAGGGTGTTAGACATATTGTAAACATAGAAAGATAGTATGAAGAGGTTTACTCATCCCACTCCATGGGGTGTGTCAGACACTTCTGAAAATCCAAAAATACTCTTCTTGGTGTCTGGAGATACATCTTCTGACGCACCTAAAATCACACTAGTCCATGTGTTTCAGTCAGCCACCCCATTTTTGTCAAAATCTATTCCAGAGATGCATCTCCGTAATTTTCAAGTGTAAATCCGGAGATACATCTTTATAAAACCCTATGTACTCATTTATGATATTTTTTATTCACTGGGTTGGTTTATTTAATAACTGTAAGACCCCAATTTTGACCCTAAGATCCCTCATGCTATCTCATCATATGAATTGGCATTGGGATCACACCTTGGCATCCTCCTTACCCCTTACTCATTGGATTTATTATGGGAGAGGTCATCAAGCACCATGTGATAATATCATACTTGTTATTTTATCATTTACTAACCAAAATACCAAAAATATGTCTTTGCATTTGTCTACTTCTTTTTGTAGGTAAGGCACTTGATCACCTTTGATCTATCAAATTCACATCTAGGGTTTAAGACCCTCATTGCCAAGAACTCAACCATGGAATGATCCATAAAGTCTCTAGGCATCATATATGAGTCCCCATGATCTTCACATGTTATTTTGATCAAGAAATCATCAAGAGTTTGGAGTTGGTTTGTCTTGGAAACCCTAATTCATCTGGGTATCTTGTGTAGCTTCTTCAACAAGCTTCTTCACCAATTGATCAAATATTTCAAGGGGCATATCAAGTTTCATCATCCTATGCATATATGATCTCCCAAGAATCCCAAAAAGTTAAGAGAATTGCAAGTTAGCAAGGTGGTTCATAGTAGTTGACCAAAGAAAGTCAACTGGTCAAAACTGGGGTTCCCTAGACCCTATCTCCTACAATTTTCATCATAATAAAATTATTCCAAGATAAACTTTACTCTAAATGACATTCCAAATAACTTTCATGTTGAGGTCTAGAGCTAGTTTTGCTTGGAAAGTCACTTTTTATGTTGAAAGATTATAGGTCATTTTGTCTAAACTCTAATTTGAAAGTCAACTTCTCAAGGCCATAACTTGCTCAATTTTTATAAGATGAAAGATTTTCAAGTTGCAAAATAAAATTCAAGGTGTCTACTCCAACTTTTATGTTTGGAGGAAGAGCTAATTCAACTTTTATGAGCATGTGATATGAGGATACATTATAGGTCATTTTGGACCAATACCATTGAACAAGTGATTTTCCTCAAGTTCAAAAATGAATAACTCATTCATCCCAAATCAAAATGAGGTCAAATTTGTGACCATTTTGAAGGTTTTTGAAAGAGCTGCAACTCCGATGAAGATACTTTTCTCATTTGGAGCTCACATGAAAAGTTAGCCAAGGTGGAATAATTGAACATATGGTTTAACACTTAGGAAAAAATTTGACATGTTAAAATTTCCAAAATTCCACCTCAAAATTCATAATGATACAAGCTCCAAATGTAAAAGTATTCAACATAAGATTTTCTCCTCTTGATCTAACATTTCCAAAGAGTCCAAATTCATTCATTTTGGACAAGGTATGAGGGTTCTGCGCATCGTCTGAACAGGGCTGCTTCAATTGGCAAGGATCAATCTTCAAACATCAATACACTTTTGCCTTGCATCATAATCCACATTCAGACTCAATCTCACTTGTATTTGGACTTAATTGAGTTGCTTCATGGGCCTGTGCACGCCCATGCAAGCATGCACTTCGCTTTGCCAAATTTGGAAGTATTTTGAAAGGTGAAAATATCACTTGCATTTGCTATAAATAAAGGTCCATTGGATCAAAATGGAGGACCCTTGGGCGTCAGGTTTGCCTCCCACATTTGAAACCCTCACATTTGAAAAGAAAACCTGAGAAATTTCACTTGAAATTTGAGTTTGAATCTCACTGTTTGGAGATTCAAAAACTCTAGGATCCAAAGCCTTGTACCAATCCTAATCTACTTCTGCAAGCTTCTTGAGCAAGATCAAACATGAATTGAAGCAAGAGAGATCAAGTTAAGCACATCATTGAAGGTATTTTTCCAGATTTTTCTTCTCTTTGATTCTCTCTCAATTCTCATTAATTCTCTTGGATCCTTGGTTGTTTGAAGTCCTACCAATGTAGGCAAGAAGATTGAGTTGCTTTGAGGTCAAATCGAAGCAACTCAGTTCATACACCTCAAAATTCAACTCCATATATCTCTCAGTATACTTTGAGTTAGTTTGAATTGAGGTCAAATTCGTGATCAGTGTCATTTTCTCTTTAAGATCATGTCCTTCTTTTTCATTTTTGTAATGGTGATGAGAGAACCAGTCCGACCAAGGTCATCGGAAAAGATGACCGGTGGTTTTCTCCAGCGATGTTCTGGACACGTTTTGAGCCATTTGATCATTTCAATTTGTTTTAATCCTGAGCGTTCTTTGTGATTACCATTGGTGTAGCATGATGACTCGTGTGTTTGGTGGAACGCGTGTTTCAGACCACTTGATCTGCCACCTCAATTAATGAGGGAGATCAAGTGGTCCACGTTTTTTCTGATTAATTGATTTTCATTTTATTTCCTTTATTTTCATTAATTCATATTAAATTTAACATTTATCCAAAAAATATGAGAGTTTCACCCAAAAAAATTAAATAAAATCCTCTTTTATTTTCTGAATTAAAATTATTTTTTGGATCATTATTAATATTTTTCATGATTTAATTGATTTTGTGAATATTTTTAATTGTTTAAAAATACTTTTAAGTTTCCAAAAATTCTGGAAATTTTTCCCCAAGGTCCTTTGACCTTTTTTGACCTATGATAAATCTTATGGTCATTTCTTAGGTGTTTTGATGAGGTTTTAGGAAATTGACCAACCATAATTTTTGTAATGCATATTTTTATTATTTTTAATTGTTTAAATGCCAAATTAATTGTGTGAGCTATTTTAATTGGCCTTGTGAGTTTGACTTGTGTTATTGGGCCTTGGTCAAGGTTGATTTGACTTTGCTAGGTTAAGATCATTGGATTTAGGGGATTGATGGAATGTACATTCCATCTCGCAAAATGAATGAATGATCTTAATTTGGTAAAAATCCTCCTTTGACCAATTTGTGTTTGATCCATTCCCCCCTCCCTCTTCATCTTATTCCCCTTCTTTATCCATTCATGTCATGGAACTATGATATCTCTATATCCTAAGGCTAGTTGATTGCAAAATCAACATAAGTATGGATGAGATTAGGTCCCCCACTTTGCATATTCTTTTTGTGTGTGATATGTTTCATGAACATAGTCCATTTTATTATGTCTCTAACATGCATTAACATCAAAATTCTATTGCCCGACCTTAAATAGTTATGACTTCTACATAAGTCCAATTATGATTGCTTAACATAGCGCTAAATTTTAACACAAAAGGCATAGCATTCTAGTTAGTAAGATTCTCAGTCTCCCCTCTTTCATGGCATTATGTGGAAACTTGGCCTTTTTTCCTTCCTTTGGAAGATGTCTTGGTTCAAGGATCTGTGCTTGTGATAAGTGGGTTGAGTGCTCTCCAAAGAATGACTTAAACAGAAGCAAAGCAAAAGCAACACTAACCTCTAATTCACTAACAACTAGCATTTAATTTCAAGTCATTTACTTTTAATGTACTTTATTTTTTAAGCCTTATTCATTTGCCATTATTCATACCATTCAAATTGTTTACTTTTATGTCATTTTTACTTTGTCCACTTGGACCATATTTTGTGATATATTGTGTTTGTATATACTTGTTTGATTGTGTGGTCTTTTGACCTTAATGTACATAATAAGAACAAAAAAACCCTAAAAAAACATCTTGTGTGGACTGTTGGTTTGATCTGAGACTATTGGAATTAGAATCTAGGTAACACTCCCTATGCAAAGAACTTGGCCAATGCCAATTTTCATGTAACCAAGTACTTGTGAAGAACATTCATCTGATACAACTTTGAAGATCCATTTGAGTTCATCTGCAATATGATCATTGTGAAGCTGTTATTTTGAACCTGCGACTTATGCAATCTTTGAATTCATCTGACACATGGGAAATTTTGAAGAAGATCATGGAGTTGCTAAGCTTGGATGTGGCTATCTTTATTTGATGACTTGCTCTTCAACTTGCTATTTATGTATTGTTTGTTGGTTGATTCAAAAGTCCAAGGGAAATTTGGATTTCTATATGACATTCTTGTCTATTGGATTGCAGCCCATTAGTCAAATCTTTTCAACTCTCAACTTTTAAATTTATGCTTAGGATTAGTCTCTTCATCTCCTCCCCACTTCTTTAATTTCAAAATCTCTCCCTCCTTTTAAAATCTTCTTTGATTGTATTTGTTTTCTAAACTTTGACCATATTGCAAATAAGAAACTTTGGCCTTATGCCATTGCATTTTCAAACTCCTTTTCTTAATCAAACTTGTGAATAAACTTAACTATACTTGACTTAAAATTTCAAAAGCCAAAAAGAACTAACACTAATTCAAACCATTTTTAGGCCCTTGTGCCTTGTAAACTTAAAATTTTATTAAAAGTAATACACTCACTTTGAAATTGATACCACGAACTACGAGGTTTTGATCCCTTATTTTTATGTTGGTACGTAGGCACAAGTCCGAAGGTCTTGTCAAACACAAAAATATAGTTAATGAATTCTTTTCTTATCCCCGCACTCTTTTTATTTGCAAACATCATTTGTACAAACACACATATGCACACAAGAAAGGGCTCCCTAGGAGTACCTAGGACACTTTGGGTGCTAACACCTTCTCTCTGTGTAACCAACCCCCTTATCTGTAATCTCTGGCTTTTTATTAGTTTTGATTTGAAAACTTCTTATTTTTGGGTTTTGTTCGTACGTTTCCCTTTTCCCTTGGAAACAATAAAAGTGCAGTGGCGACTCTGGTTTTATTGACGTCTAGCTTATCCATAGCTTGATGGTCATGAATTTACCGCTACAAAAATTAAGTGGCGACTCTGTTGAGGAGTAGTCTCTAGTGGGTTTAGCCTACTTTTTTGAGTGTATATATTTGTATATTTGATGTATGTATATTTGTTTGTGTGATATAATATGCTTTTTATGCTTGGTGATCTCTGAGTGGTGAGATAAGTTCTAACCCTAACTTGAGTGCAATTGAGATAGGAGGATGGTATAGTCATGTTTGACTTGTGTGGATAGTCTTTAACAAGTTGGCTTGAGACCCATCTACTAAGTGGAGACCCTTTTTGAGTTGGGAATGTCACACAAGTTATTTGTGGTTAGGCATTACTATCTCTGATTTGGGGTCCGAGAAGCTGAGGATCGTAGAACATTTAACCCCTTTTGGCCTATTTAGGACGTAGTGTGGAGACTGTTCAAATGTAGACTTGATAATAATTGTTATGCAATGCTACATTCAGACGAGTTTCTCTTGAGAATTTATGGGTTGATGAGTCAGTCATCCTAACGTGTAATATCTGATAGATGAAATTAAGACTCTGGGAACTTTTTAGAACATGATCTACAGGTTTTTATCCTTAGTTCACTCCCTTGGGATGGTTCTTACCCAGACTCTATGCTCGTGACTCACAACAAACCCTTGATTCTTGGTTGATCCAATCAAGTCTTGTCAATATCAATGGAACTTGGGTGTTGATAAGGTGTAAACCGCAATCCACCAAAATGGATGATTGATCTTGAAAATGGCTTGATTCATCCCTTGACCTTTGTGATCCCTTATTTGTGATTGTTGCATTCATGCATTCATGTGCATCATAACATTCATCACACGAAAATTTCAAGGAACTGAGGTGTTATTTGCAAATATTTTCAGACCATGGATTATGGACGAAGGAACACTAAGAAGTACAATTTTAGATGTCCCGACTTGAAAGAGATAAGGAAGCTATCATCTTTTGTATTAGATCCCTTGGACTTTAAGCAACATCATGTGAAGCTTTTGTCTGTGTTATCTGTTGATGTAGTGAAAGGACTCTTGAGTGTGTTGGTTCAGTTCTATGACCCTCTCTATTGTTGCTTCACTTTCCCGATTATCAACTTATGCCTACGTTAGAGGAGTATGCCCATCTCTTGGGAATACCTGTTTCTGACAAGCTACCTTTTAGTGGATTGGAGGAGATTCCCAGATCTCACATTATTGTTGAAGCTCTTGACTTGAAGAAGTCTGAGATAGAGGCTCATTGGGTGAAGAAAGGAGGATTATTTGGGTTGACTTATGAGTTCCTCATCAAGGAAGCTATTTCCTTTGCTTAAGCCGATAGTGTGAATGCTTTTGAAGCTATCTTTGTGCTACTCATCTATGGTTTAACTTTGTTCCCTAACATTGACGTTTTTTTTTTATGTTAATGCCATTAGAATTTTCTTTATTGGGAATCTTGTGCCTACTCTGTTAGGAGATATGTATTTCTCTTTGCATCTAAGGAATTCTAAGGGTGGTTGAACTATTGTCTGTTGCATTCCTCTTCTGTACAAGTGGTTTATTTCGCACTTGCCTCAGACGCCTGCTTTTGTGGAGAACAAACAATGTCTACGGTGGTCTCAAAGACTTGTGTCTCTCACTAATGATGATATAGTTTGGTATGATTCTTCATTGAGTAGTTTGGAGATTATTGATTGTTGTGGTGAATTCTCTAATGTGCCTCTAATTGGTACACAAGGAGGAATTAACTATAACTCTGCTTTGGCTCGTCGTCAACTTGGGTTCCCCTTGAGAAACAAACCTAACAACACTTTGTTAGAAGGTCTTTTCTATCAAGAGGGTAAAGATCCCCAACATTTAAAGCAGAAGATGGTGCATGCTTGGCATAATATGCATAGGAAAGGAAGATCCGAGCTTGGTCTGTGTAATTGTGTAGCTTTGGAAGCTTACACTCTTTAGGTGAAGAAGAGAGCTATGGAGTTGAAGATGTCGTATGCTTATGAAAGGCTTATGTCTATGGTTGTGGTTGGGCCGTTAACTCTTCCTAACCAAGATGTAGAGGAGTTGGAAGACGCGCTCGCCAAGATGAAGCGAGAGAAGGATATGTGGGAAGAGCGTTTCCATGCTTTAAGCCGAAAGCATGAAGAGTTGCAACTTGAGTCTAAGGACAAAGACACACTTATTGAGCTACTTGAAGATCGAGTGATGAAAAGACAGAGAGAGTCGTAGGTTTCATCTTCCTCTAGTATGCCTCAACCTTCCGTTGCTTGGAAGAAGATTGTTGACCAGCTTGTCCTCGAGAAGACTCAGATGAAGGCTTCTTTTGAGACCGAGATCCGACGCATTCGAAGGAAGTACGCGCCTACAGCCAGATCTTCTGACGTTATTGTTAGGGATCCTTAGGATGACTAATCTCCTTTTCTCTTGTATTTTCATTTGGTTTCTAAAATTGTACTCAGTGTAATCCTTCCAATTATATATATAAAAGAGGTTTTTTATGGTCATATCAAATTGTTACAACTATTGTTAAATATACATGTATTTGAAAATAATATAGTAAGTTACTTGAAAATAAAAATAACAATTAAGCACTGCATTTCATGCATCATTCGCATAAGCAGGTTTCTCTTTCTCCAGATATCTCTTTGGTGTTTCTTCTGTGCTTTAGCCAAGCTGACTCATCGATACAATACCCGTGTCAATCACTCAAGGATTATGGAGCATCTTGAACAAGAGAACATAGACCTGAAGGATGGGAGTGCCCGTCTGATTGCCGTGATGGAGTCAGTCCAAACTGCTCAGAGTCAGTCTTCTCCAACACCTGCAACTCCTCCTCCTCAGAGGATTGTCATTTCAGAGGTGGCTACCTCTACTGTTCCTGCAACCGCTGCTCATTTTGCACCCAACATGCCTACTGGATTCCCATGGGGAATGCCTCCGAATTATGTTCCTGAAGGCTTTGCGCCTACTTTTGCTTCCATGCCGGCATCTAGCCCAATCATGTTTGTGCCGCCACCAGTTGTGCATACATCTACCCCGTGTAAAAGGCATCATATATCATTCTGAGCCGTCTGAGGGTCCTGATGTGTATGAGAAGATGGACGAGATGAAGGACCAATTCTTTGAGTTGTGTAAGGAATTGAAAACTTTGAGGGGTAAGGATCTGTTTGGGAAGAGTGTTGCGGAACTTTGTTTGGTTCCAAATGTGAAGATCCTGGTGAAGTTCAAAGTGCATGACTTTGAAAAATACAAGGGGAATACCTGTCCACTCAGTCATTTGGCGATGTACGCTAGAAAGATGTCTACTCAAACCAATAATGATCAATTGTTGATCATTATTTTCAAGAAAGTTTGACTGGTGCCGCTCTGAGGTGGTACATAGGATTGGATAGTGCGAGCATTCACACGTTCAATGATTTGGGTGAAGCATTCGTGAAGCAGTACAAGTATAATGTTGATATGGCTCCAGATAGAGACCAATTGGGATCATTGTCTCAGAAGGATAAGGAGACATTCAAGGAATATGCACAAAGATGGAGAGAGTTTGTCGCTCAGATTACCCCTCCTTTGGAAGAAAAGGAGATGACCAAAAAATTTCTCGAGACCCTGAGCTCATTTTACTATGAGCAGATGATCGCCAGTGCCCCCAGTGATTTCACCGAGATGGTGAACATGGGGATGAGGCTTGAAGAAGGTGTCCGAGAGGGACGATTATCAAGAGAGGAAGTATCATCCAGCAAGAGGTATGGTAATAATTTCAGTAAGAAGAAGGAGAGTGAAGCTAATGCAGTTTCAATTGGAAGGCAAATGAGACCTCATATAAGAATAAATCCACCATCCCATCAACATCATCATCAAGTATCATCAGTCATTCTAGTATTTTTAGCTAATCAGTCAACACCAATTCAACAACAACGTCAACGACAAACAAACACCTACAACAACAACAATACCAGCAATCATCAGCAACCAAATTTTGAGAGGAAGAAGGTCTCTTTTGACCAAATTCCGATGCATACGCAAAGTTATATCCGTCTTTGGTTCTCAAGAACTTGTTGCAACCAAGAAATCCTCCGTAAATCCCTGAACCACTTCCATGGTGGTACAAACCGGAACTCCGTTATGCTTTTCACCAAGGAGCTCCCAATCACAATATTGAGAATTGCTACCCCCTCAAGTATGAAGTCTAGAAGCTGGTAAAGAGTGGAATTGTCTTTTAAGGACCGTGCTCCGAATGTCAAAGCTAACCCACTACCTGCCCATGGGAATTCATCTGTTAATATGGTGGGCGGTTGTCCTGGAGAGTTCAAGGAATTTGATGTACACTTCATAAGAAGGTCCTTGGTGACGATGCACAAGGATATTTGTTTGGCTAGCGATTGTGAGCATGATCATGATGGTTGTGCTATTTGCAGTGTTAATCCCAGAGGTTGTTATTGGTGTAAGCCCTAGAAGCCAATACTTTTGGTACTTGTATCGAATTATTTATTAATAATAAAAGGCTTTTTCTTTATTATGTTTGTTTAATAAAGTCCCTAGAATAGATAGTCCGTTTAATGTATCAAGTATGACTTAATCATGAGATCACATTAAACATAAGGACACTATTCTTAAAGTATCCGTAGTCGAGCTTTATTGTAAAGTGGGATAACATTAAAGCATTAAGACTATTATGTAAATAGATTGATGATCACATCTCATGGATCATGGATAAGGAGTTATCAAGTCTTAAACATAGGTATGAATATTAAGAGTAATATTTATACTGGATTGACCCGCTATGAGAATACTATATAGAATGTTATGAAAAGTGTCATAAGTTATTCTCATGGTGATAATGGTGTATACCACCATTCGACCTGAAACCACTATGGACCCTAGATGTAGAGTCGAGTGCCTTATTGCTGATCAAACATTGTCCGTAACTGGATGACCATAAAGACATTTGATGGGTACTCCACGAAGCATGCTAAGGGACATGAGTGACCTAGATGGAATTTGCCCATCCTGCGTAATAGGATAAATGTCTATGGGCCCAATATTGAACTGGACAAGGATGACACGGTCTATGCCTTGTGTTCAATATAGACATAAGGGCAAAAGGGTAATTGTACACATAATTATTATCACAGAAGGATTTGTCAGATCACGTGACATTTTTGTGTCTTGGGTAGCAGTGATGTGTTGCTAGATACCGCTCACTGTTTATTATGTTAAATACGTGATTTAATATAGTTGCCAATGCCGCAAAAACCTACAGGGTCACACACAAAGGACAGATTGATGAGAGATAGAGTAACTAAGAAATACCGTAATGTACGGTGCCCTTAAGTGAATTGTAGAACATCGTAAGGTACGGTGTACTTAAGTAGAATACGAAATATGGTAAGGTACCACGTGCTTAAGTGATTTTGGCATATTATAAGATATGGGCCATATACACTTGAGTGTGCTTTTTAGCTTGAAGCCCACACAAGTGGTTCTATAAATAGAACCCTTGTGTAGAAGCATTTAGCAGTTGCAATTTCGTTTCTCTCTCTCTCTCTCACTCAAAGCCTTCATTCATAACAGCTAGCACTGAGGTTGAAGGAATCCGTTCGTGTGGACTGAGTAGAGGCGTTGTCATCGTTCAACGTTCGTGATCGCTCCATATATCTGCATCAAAGGTTACAATCGCCACAAGAGGTAACGATTCTATCACTGATCATGCCCATTCTTAAGGATCATTAAAGGAGAAATTTTAAATTCTGCTACATTTTGGATCGCCCTTCTCCTTCAGTTGTGTGGTTGTGAAGAGAGACATCTAGAGGTTGATGGATGAAGGCTTGATTCAGATTGTTCAATCTCGTCACATAGATGATGATGTCAATGTTATAATCCCTATTTTCAAAACTCCTGAGAGAGTGGTTATTCATTATGATAGCAGTAACAGTAACGGTGTTAGCAACAGATCGGTATCACCGTTGGTTATACGGTTAGTGGGTCCAGTCTCGTATGCATCCGATAAGGCTGTCCCATATCAGTATAATGCTACTATGTTGGAGAATGGTTAAGAGGAGTGAATTCAACATGGTGGAGCAATTGCTCTAAACCCCCTCGAAGATCTCAGTATTGTCTTTGTTAATGAACTCATAAGCGCACAAAGAAGCACTGCAGAAGGTTCTTGAGCAAGCATATGTGGAAGATGATGTTATAGTGGATCAGTTCGATCATATTGTGGCTAACATCATGTCCTGCAATAATCTCAGTTTCTGTGATGAAGAACTCCCCGAGGAGGGTAGAAATCATAATTTGGCTTTGCACATCTCGATGAATTGTAAAGATGATGTTGTGTAAAATGTATTAGTAGACACCGGGTCTTCATTGAATGTACTTTCAAAGTCGACTATGTCCAAGTTTTCATACCAAGGAGAGCCTATGAGATATAGTGGTGTAATCGTCAAAGCATTTGGCGGTTCTCGCAAGACTGTGATAGGTGAAGTGGACCTTCCTGGGTTTTAAAATACGACCTGCGTGTCGTGCCTCTCTTTTAATCTCTTAATGTAACTTCTTTTATCATCTCACTCCCTCGTATGTAAAACGAGTTTCTTTTATGTAATATAAAGTTATGAAGAAAGAGAAGAATTCAATATCAAAGGAGGAAAACCTTGAAGATCTTGCTTGGAGAAGCTTAGATCGTTATTAGGTTAGCTTAGGTTCTCTCATTGGCTTGGGAGAACAATTGCGCTATGGGCCATAACTGTTCCATTATGTATGTATGTTGATGCATGTGAATGTATGTTGATGCATATGAGAGACGATTTATATGATAAATAAGCCGGTGAGATCAGAATAATTGCAAATTCCCTCAAATTAAATATTAAGTTTATGCTTTCCAAGTTTTAACACTTATCAAGACTAGTATCGGTTAATGTAGGTTTCGCCTACGCGAGGTGCATATTCTATATTAGTAAGGTGCGATGGGATAATTGTAATATCCAATTGTTAAAACAATGGGTCAAACTTAACTAAATAAATTATAATAAGATTATATATGTTTAGAAGCAAGAGTTGGAAATGATCCATGTGATGGATTGGAATAAGGAGTTATTCACCCAACTAAAATATTCGAGAGTTGTATTAGATACAATTGGAAGGAGTCTCTACCTAAATAACCTAGTTTTGTGTAATCCGCCTACGCGGACTTAAAACGAAGTGAAATATGGATCTCGACCCACTAGAAAATCTTCCAACGGGATTTTCCGAATCAAATGGTGAGGGTCATTTGTTTTGAGTAAAATAGTGGGAGCATATTTAATTAAAGGCCTAATTAAATATGTTATTGATACTTATATTTTCATTATTTTCATGTAGATTACCATGACAACAAACACCTCTAACAACATTTTACGATCAATCCTTGACAAGGAAAAATTGTCTGGGACAAATTTTCTGGATTGGCACCGAAATCTGACGATTGTCCTCAAACATGATAGAAAGCTGTATGTCTTGGAGAAACTTGTTCCTGAAGAGGAACCTCCTAGTTCTGCACCTAAGGCAGAAAGAGATACTTATAAGATGCATGTCGATGATGCCAATGAAACTGCTTGTCTCATGCTAGCTACCATGAACTCAGAGTTGCAAAAGCAACATGAGAACATGGCAGCGTTCGATATGATCGAACACCTGAAAATGCTCTATCAAGAGCAAGCAAGGCATGAAAGGTTTGAAGTTTCAAAAGCCCTTTTTCAAGGCAAGTTAGCTGAGGGAGCCCCTGTAGGTCCCCATGTGCTCAAGATGATTGAGTATGTGGAAAACCTTAAGAGGTTGGGTTTTCCCCTCGGAAAGGAACTTGCGACTGATTTGATCTTGCAATCGTTGCCAGATAGATTCAGTCAATTTGTCCTAAATTTCAATATGAATGATATGGACGAATCTCTTCCTGAACTGCTAGCCATGTTAGGAACTACTGAGCAGAATCTGAAGTCAAAAGGGAAGTCCATTCTGATGATCGGAAATGGAAAGAGATAGAACAAAAGGCTCACCAAGCAGGGTGATAAAGGGAAAGGCAAGGAAGTTTCCAAACCCAAACCCACTGTTGCTGCTTTGAAGCCTAGTGGAGGCATAGCAAAAGAAGGCACCTGCTTCCATTGCGGTAAGACCGAACACTGGAAGAGAAACTGCCCAAAGTACCTGGAAGATAAGAAGAATGGAGTAGAGACTTCAACTTCAGGTATTTTTGTTATTGAAATTAATTTATCTACTTCTGCATCATGGGTATTAGATACTGGATGCGGTTCTCACATTTGTACCAATGTGCAGGGACTAAAAAGGAGTAGAGATTTGGC
This sequence comes from Lathyrus oleraceus, assembly GCF_024323335.1. Lineage (NCBI taxonomy): Eukaryota > Viridiplantae > Streptophyta > Magnoliopsida > Fabales > Fabaceae > Lathyrus > Lathyrus oleraceus. The sequence continues at coordinate 156,999,659 of NC_066581.1, forward strand.
AAAAGGTGAAGTTGACCTACGAGTTGGCAATGGAGCAAAGGTTGCTGCTTTAGCCATAGGAACTTATGTATTGACTTTACCTAGTGGTTTAATAATTCAGTTAGAGAACTGTTATTATGTACCTACAATTAGCAGGAATATTATTTCCGTTTCTTGTTTGGACAAGTTTGGTTTTTCATTTATAATAAAGAACAATTGTTGCTCAGTTTATTTGAATGATATATTCTCTGCTAATGCACAAATGAACAATGGACTATATGTCCTTGATCTTGAAATTCCTATTTATAACATTAATACTAAAAAGGTTGAAACCTAATGAGTTAAATCCAACTTACCTTTGGCATTGTCGATTAGGCCACATAAATGAGAAACGCATTTCCAAACTCCATAAAGATGGACTGTTGGAATCTTTTGATTATGAATCATATGAGACATGCAGATCTTGTTTAATTGGAAAGATGACAAAGTTTCCATTCACAGGAAAAGGTGAAAGAGCTAATGATCTTTTGGCCCTCATATATACTGATGTATGTGGAGCACTAAACATACCAGCCAGAGGAGGTTTTAAGTACTTCATCATATTTACTGATGATTTCAGTAGATATGGTTATGTGTATTTAATGAAACACAAATCAGAGTCCTTTGAAAAGTTCAAGGAATTCAAAAATGAAGTACAAAACCAACTAGGAAAGAATATTAAAACTCTTCGATCAGATCGAGGTGGTGAGTATTTAAGCCTAGAGTTTGATGACCATCTGAAAGAGTGTGGGATCCTATCCCAACTTACTCCTCCTAGAACACCCCAATGGAATGGTGTATCTGAGAGAAGAAATCGAACCCTGTTAGACATGGTCCGATCCATGATGAGTCACGCCGATCTTCCAAACTCCTTTTGGGGGACATGCAATATTGACAGCAGCTTACACACTTAACCGTGTTCCATCCAAAAAGGTTGAGAAGACACCATATGAGATATGGAGTGGTAAGAAACCACATATGTCTTACATGAAGATTTGGGGTTGCGAAGTTTATGTGAAACGACAAATTTCAACTAAGCTTGAGCCTAAATCTGACAAATGCTTATTCATGGGGTATCCTAAACAAACAAGAGGATATTACTTCTACAATCCTTCTGAGGGCAAAGTGTTTGTCGCTCAAACTGGAGTTTTCCTAGAAAAGGATTTTATTTCCAAAGGAATTAGTGGGAGGAAAGTAGAGCTTGAAGAAATTCAAGAATCAAAAAGCATCGATACACCTATGGAGGAATTAGAGCAGGAAACACAAGTAGTTGTGGAAGAGCAACCTGCTCAAGTAGAACAAGACCAGCGTAGGTCAAACATGATACGTCACCAACCTGAGAGATATGGATATCTCATAACTGATCAAGGTGATGTATTACTCATGGATCAAGATGAGCCTGTGACCTACCAAGAGGCCATAACTGGTCCCGAGTCTGAGAAGTGGCTAGAAGCCATGAAATCTGAAATGGATTCCATGTACGCAAACCAAGTTTGGACCTTGGTAGAGCCTCCTGTAGGAGTTAACCCTATAGGATGCAAGTGGGTCTTCAAAAAGAAGACTGACATGGATGGTAAGGTACATACCTATAAGGCAAGACTGGTTGCCAAAGGATATAAACAAATTCATGGGGTTGACTATGATGAAACCTTTTCGCTAGTTGCAATGCTTAAATCTGTTCGGATTTTACTTGTTATCGCTGCATATCATGATTATGAAATATGGCAGATGGATGTCAAAACTGTTTTCCTTAATGGAAATCTTCTTGACATACCAGAAGAAGCCCAAAAGATATGTAAGTTACAAAGACCAATCTATGCATTGAAGCAAGCTTCCAGAAGTTGGAATCTTTGTTTTGATGAAATAGTAAAACAATATGGATTCATCAAGAACGAAGATGAGCCTTGTGTCTACAAGAAGGTTAGTGGGAGCATGACCGTTTTCCTGGTATTATATGTAGATGACATATTACTCATTGGAAACGATGTCCCTACCCTGCAACAAGTAAAGTCTTGGTTGGGGAAATGCTTTTCTATGAAGGACCTAGGTGAAGCAGCCTATATATTAGGAATTAGAATCTATAGAGATAGATCACAAAAACTGCTTGGCCTAAGTCAGAGTACGTACATAGAAAAAGTGCTGAGACGCTTTAATATGCATGATTCCAAGAAAGGATTCATACCTATGCAACATGACCCGTATCTATCAAAAACACAATCCCCTTCAACTAAGGAAGAAAGGGATTGCATGAATAAGATTCCATATGCATCTGCAATAGGATCTATCATGTATGCCATGTTATGTACTCGACCAGATGTCTCGTATGCTTTAAGTGCAACAAGTAGGTACCAATCTGATCCTGGTGATGCTCATTGGGTCGCTGTCAAGAATATCCTTAAGTATTTGAGAAGGACTAAGGACTCATTCTTGATATATGGAGGTCAGGAAGAGTTGGTTGTAATTGGATACACCGATGCTAGCTTCCAGACAGATAAGGATGACTTTAGATCGCAATCTGGTTATGTGTTTTGCTTAAACGGTGGCGCTGTGAGCTGGAAAAGTTCAGAGCAAGATACAGTTGTTGATTCTACAACCAAGGCCGAGTATATTGCTGCCTCAAGTGCAGCAAAGGAAGTTGTTTGGATCAAAAAGTTCATTAGTGAACTTGGCATAGTTCCTAGCATTGTGGATCCCATTGGTCTCTATTGTGATAACAATGGTGCTATTGCACAAGCTAAGGAGCCTAGATCTCACAAACGATCCAAACACATACTTAGGCGTTATCACCTCATTCGAGAGATAATAGATAGAGGAGATGTGAAAATATGCAGAGTACCTACACTTGACAATATTGCTGACCCACTGACAAAGCCTCTTGCGCAGCAGAAGCATGATGGCCATACTAGATCTATGGGCATTAGGGGTATGCCTGATTGGCTCTAGTGCTAGTGGGAGATTGTTGGCGTAAGCCCTAGAGGCCAATACTTTTGGTACTTGTATCGAATTATTTATTAATAATAAAAGGTTTTTTTTATTATGTTTGTTTAATTAAGTCCCTAGAAAAGATAGTCCGTTTAATGTATCAAGTATGACTTAATCATGAGATCACATTAAACATAAGGACACTATTCTTAAAGTATCCGTAGTCGAGCTTTATTGTGAAGTGGGATAACATTAAAGCATTAAGACTATTATGTAAATAGATTGATGATCACATCTCATGGATCATGGATAAGGAGTTATCAAGTCTTAAACATAGGTATGCATATTAAGAGTAATATTTATACTAGATTGACCCACTATGAGAATACTATATAGAATGTTATGCAAAGTGTCATAAGTTATTCTCATGGTTATAATGGTGTATACGGCCCTTCGACCTGAAACCACTATGGACCCTAGATGTAGAGTTGAGTGCCTTATTGCTGATCAAACATTGTCCGTAACTGGATGACCATAAAGACAGTTGATGGGTACTCCACGAAGCATTCTAAGGGACATGAGTGACCTAGATGGAATTTGCCCATCCTGCGTAACAGGATAAATGTCTATGGGTCCAATATTGAACTGGACAAGGATGACACGGTTTATGCCTTGTGTTCAATATAGACATAAGGGCAAAAGGGTAATTGTACACATAATTATTATCACAGAAGGATTTGTCAGATCACATGACATTTTCGTGTCTTGGGTAGCAGTGATGTGTTGCTAGATACCGCTCACTGTTTATTATGTTAAATATGTGATTTAATATAATTGCCAATGCCACGAAAACCTACAGGGTCACACACAAAGGACGGATTGATGAGAGATAGAGTAACATTAATAATTGGTCAATTGTTACTGGAAGACAAAATATCAATGGGGATATTTTGTATTACTACTTGATATTATAAATATATATATGTATTTTGTGTGGTTAGAAAGAAAGAAAAGAAGAAAGGATAAAAATAGAAGAAGAGAGTTATCAGAAAAGGGAAAAGAAGAGAAAGAGAAAGAAAGAGGAAAAGAGAAGGAGAAAGAAAGAAGAAAAGAGAAAGAGGAAGAAGAGGAAGGAAGAAGATCATGTTCATCAACACCATCACCTCATCTTTATCATCACCAACTTCATCTTCTTCTACTAGGTGAGTTCTTAGAGTTTTAGCCTTTGGGGAAAAATAATCTATATTTGTGGGGTTAGGGTTTGTGTAAATTGTGATGAACTTGTTGTGTTCATACTCCCTATCCGTGCTATGTGTTGATATCATGTTGATTGTTGTGAAAAAATCATGTTATGTGAAAATGGTAGATGGAAAGGAAAATAAAAGAGGAGTTATTTAAGGAAAAGAAGTGGAGTTATTTAAGGAGAGATGTTACTTAGAATTAATGGAAAATTGGAATGTTTCCTCTTTTTAAATTGTTAACCGGTTAACGGTATGAGGTAACCGGTTAACGCGTAGCAAAATTCAATTTCTGGGTGGTTAACCGGTTAACACAGAAACAAAATTTAATTTCTGTCTGTACAGAATTTGTCACCAGTGGGGTTCAAACCCAGGACCTCCTTGCAACTGTACAAGCCTTACCACTAGGCTAGAGAGGTTGTTGTTGAATACTTATGCAATGAATAAATATTAATCTAAATCTTGATTAAGATAGATTAATGAATTAATTGAGTGGTGTAACTCCGTGTTGGACACGGCCGGATGCGTTAGAAAGATAATGTAAAGGGCTATTATTACTGTTCCATGCTATAAAATATTATGTGATTTATAAATGCCATGAATTTTATCATGATGAAAATTAAATATTGTTGTTATGTGGAAGGTGAAATAACATGATTAAAAACCTTACAAAGATGAGTGAGGAAACCTAGAAGAATAATTTGATTAATAACTTAGAAAGATAATCTAGGTTATGGAACATGTGAGATACATGTACGAGAATACGGTATTCATTCGTACGACGTTTATGTGAGGTCATGGATGAATTGTTGCCATGATTAAGAATGAGACGCATTGTATGGAACATGCCATATTATTATTTGTGTATTATGGTGAATGAAGTCACCTATGATTGATGAATTTGTTATGGTTCGTGGAACCAATGATTATGGAACCGATCATGTATTCAGAATGTGTGTTTTCTGTGGTGGTACACATCTCTTGTGGTATGCTTAGATGAGTAAGCATTGGGATGTGGGACCAATGATTCGAGCCTCAATTGGGTTTGAGCCCCAATCATGGCGGACATGGGGGAAAGGTGGACACCTATGTGGGTTAGAGTCCCATACGGTGAAAGATACCCTAGGTGGGTTAGAGTCCCATACGGGTGATGGTTCTTAAAAGTGGGTTTAAGTCCCATAGGGGAACCGGATATCCACCGCGAAAGTCGAATCATAGGAGCATGCACGAATCGAGTCTGGCTTAGACGTAAGTCCGATCGGGAATTGATGTTTCGTGATCTGAATAATGATCGTGGTTGAGTTATGAGAATTCAGATGCATGTTGCCATACAATTGCGAGATAGTTTCCCCATCGCTCAAGTCTTCGTTCCCTTGTTGACTTGAGTTGGATATGAGTTGAATATCGATTAGAATACCCTGTAGAGCCGAGTGGACCCATAGGATAGGAGAACTCACTGAGATTATTATATCATCCCATTATTTTTGTTATTTTTCAGGTATTCTTTACAGGTTGAATCTAAGAGAAACTGTTATGGATGTTTCAAGGGTTGCTGTTCATTATGATCTTCCGCTGTGGAGTTGTGTGCAATGAAGATATTGTACATAGTTCTTAGATTTTTATTGTTTAGGCATTATTGTATAACATGTTCCATTGATGTTTTAGTTTGGACATGTATATATATTGATGCCATTAGGCACTTATGTTGTGACAGTACCAAAATTTAACACTTGTATGATATTATTCTAGATATATATTATACGGGTTGTTACAGTTGGTATCAGAGCAGGTCGATTCTCGACCTAGCCTTGGAACATCATAAGTAAATCTATTCCTGCCTCATATGTGTGTTTAACCAACATGATTCTTAATATCACTGTATATAGTATTGGGCCTGATCAACCTAATATTATGTGCATGGTAGGTAGGATCATGGTTGAGCGACCACAAGGACTCCGAAGTGTGGGTTGATCTTGTGCTTTGAGAATAGGCTCAAGCCAAGAGTTAGAAAGTAAGGAGAACTAGATGGCCCAGTTGAAGTTTCAGAGGCGTTGTGATTTGGGTATTATGGAATTGAAGAGTAGTGTATCATCCAAGCGATTCTGCGGTGGTAACAGCGTTAAGAAGTTAAGGATCTCTATTGGATAAATTGTCAGAGCTTTGAGAGAGGTGTGAATTGCTAGTGGAGTAAGACATACTCACTAATATGGAATAGTATTGCGAGTGATTCTGTATGGTAAAGGAGGAAGGATGGTTATGTTACGCATATGTCATAAGGTCTGGAAGTGAGGTAGTGTATTAGTGTTTCAGTTTCTAAGGCCACTAAAATATTTTAGAAGAACGAGAGTACTTAATGGAATATATATATTTGGAATGGTACCTTGAAAGTGGTTAAAGACTTGAGGGATAAGGACGTTCAATTTTGTTGGGAGCCTAAGGTAGTGGTGAAGTCTAAGGAGAGACTCGAGGACATGGCTGCCTATTCCAAGTGAAACATGTATGGACAAAATGGAGGTTATAAGATAAACCAAGTATGTTCAGTTTTAGAAGGGAGATCGGATTGGAGATAGCTCGTCAGCGGTTCAGTGTTAGTAAGAGACCATAATGGAATGATGAGTTACCTAAGGATCAATTATAAGAGTTTGTGTTGGAGAGAGATAACGCCCATTATATAGTAATGGAAGCTCCAGAGGGTTTTGGTTGTATGAGAACTGGTTGAGGACAAGAGCAATTAAGTTGGATTTAAGGAAGTCTAGTAGAATGGTTTTGTAATTGGAACTGGGAGAATTACCATAGGGAGACAAGTGAACACCGAGTGCGGAAGTAGTGTGGATGTTGCAATACAACTGTTGTAATGGGGCACATTTTAGATAGAGGCACAATGGGACCATTAAGATTCATTAAGACAAAGTTATGGGCGTGTAGTTGATGATTGTTCACATCGAGGATTTCTAGAGTATGTAGTGTGTAACACCCGAGGTCGGAGAGGCCGAAGAGTGGTTACATGTAACATCCGAGGGCGATGGAGTGGTTGTCGATGCATGATGCATGACAATGAGACACTCCTAGCAACTTCTAGAGGAAAAACTGAATTCACATCGGAATGAGAGGGATCCTGAGGCTGTGCAGGTATGAGACTCCATGGTTGAAAGAAGGCTTATAAGGATTAATTGGTACTACCTATATCAACAAGATGCATCTTCTTTTCGGTATCCTAACCAATAAGAACTCCATAGTTAAGCGTGCTTGACTTGGAGTAGTATTGGGATGGGTGACCTTCTGGGAAGTTTCTTGAAAAGCGTGCGAGTGAGGACAAAACATGTTGAAAAAGGCCCGTGTTGATTTGTGGGGTTAGTTGATAATCCTGAAAGCAGTCTGGGGCGTTACATGGTGTTAAGAGAAGTGTGTGATAGCAGTATTATGGTCACAAGTAAGTGTAATGGATTCCTTGTCTTGAGATGGATGTAAAGTAACATACATTTTTTGAGCAGTGAGTCTTGTATTCTAAGAAGTTTAGTTGATGATAGCCAACAAAGGATAAGCTAAGCTGGAGCATGTGGACTAAGTGTAGAATGTGGAATATTTTATGTTGCAAGAGTTTATTGGGAGGCAATGAGGATTATTCGTGGGAAGTTATAGAGACAAGTAACCCCGGTATAATGCAGTGTGTAGTAGGTATTGGTTTAGAAGAAAATTCTAGTCATAATTGTGTGGCAATGATAAGGTTCATCTTAAGTGCATTTTATTTGGATTGAAAGAGTAATATTGGCTTATTGGAAGTCTGGTTGTTATTTATCTTCTTGAGAAGTATTTGGTTGGTTGGTTAGTCGCGGAGTATAAACATTCACACCGTGTTGGAGCTAAGGATGTCTTAAATGTCATAAGAGTACCGTTGTGGATGTACAAATTGAGGATGGAGTTACAAGTCCCCACAAGTCATATTACTAGTTTTGAAATTGGGATTTCTGAAGGTGTAATGCGTAGTTGGTCATCTGAGGAGATATCATGGAAGCCAGACGTGTGGGAAAACCAACCTGGTAGACCATGCTCAGTTTAAGTGAGTTTGGGAAGTACCACTATTATGATTATGAATAACTATAAGGAACAAATTTGGAAGAGACCTACTACGCGGTGATCTGGAAGAGATTAGATAGGTATATGGTACATATTGATAGGTGTGAAATGGTTGGTCATGGTATGAAATTGATTGATTCATTTGGATTCATAGCCTTAGATGTAGACTCCCTGAGAATGGTGATGGATGTGTACGATGATACTTTACCCTATTGGAAGGATTCATGAGTTATACTTCCCAGGAGGAACGAGAATCAGTTATTCCTACGGTTAAACATGTAACTCGGATGGTATGTTAGTAAGAGCATGAGCTAAGATTATGGAAGATGGGACAGAATGATTGAGGTGAACGATTTTGGATACAAAGTGAAATGTTATCTCTAGATGTGTATGGAATATTTTGTGTGACTCTATGAGGTGTATGGACACTCATAGTTATGTTCTAGATTGCTTAAGTTCCTTAGAAGTGGTGTTTTGTTGATGAATTAAAGTTCCTTGACGGCGTTACTTTGTTATTGGCTGAGATTATGTGTCGGGAGAAATCTTGAGTGAATCAAAACCCTATAAGAGGATTGATATGAAATATAGTAATCGGAACCAGAGATTGTCAAACTAATTTGGTTTAGCTGCATCAAACACATGATGAATTTGGATGTTCTATGTTTTTATGGTTGTAGTAATGTAACCCCTGGATACCTATCTTCTGAAGAGTGTTGGTCTTATTCTACACTTTTGTGAGTCATCAAGGAAGTTGTTCTACTAATGGAAGTCGGTAAGGTTCTAGTACTATTTTGGACAGTAGGCACTCTGAGGGTAAGTGTGTTTCTTTGAAGATTGTTAGCTAAACAGTAGTGCCTAGGAATCCCGAGTGTTCCACTATTGGGATCAGAGTATCACAATGGAAGGTGATGGATGAAAGAGCTCAATCAAGTCTATGGGGATCAGGGAGATAGCTACTCGTAAGAATGGAGGTAAGGATGAGTGTAAGATAATCTCGTGCTAATGGTTCTATCTTATTGGAGTAGTACGAGAGAAGGGAAACGATTGGAGTAGAGGCTTGCAGCATGTAGCATTATGCCAGGTGAAGTTTATAAGATTATCGGTAGATGGATTACAAGTTTGTCACATTTGTTGAAGGAATAACAAGAGCAGAGTAGTCAATATTGTGTATGGTTAAGGAATCACTAAATTTTCTTATGAAGAATTAATGAGTATTGATTAACCAAGTGGAGATAAGATGTCGTAATTATGTTTGGTGTAACTCAGTGGAAGGAAGGGAAGTCGTGGATTCTGAGAGGAAAGTGACCAACTGAGGGAGAGCGGTATATCAGATGAATTAAGTGGAAGCAAGTTTAAATGATAATCCAATATCATAATGAGATTGTGATGGAAATCAAGAAGTTTCGAGAGTTCATGAAAGAAGGAAATTTGATAGCAAAGACAAGTTAGAAGAATGAGTATGTCAGAGACTTGGAATCGAAGAGAAGCCAAGTGTTGGTCTAGGACGTTCATACAAGGATTGTTAGCTAAACAGTAGTGCCTAGGAATCCCGAGTGTTCCACTATTGGGATCAGAGTATCACAATGGAAGGTGATGGATGAAAGAGCTCAATCAAGTCTATGGGGATCAGGGAGATAGCTACTCGTAAGAATGGAGGTAAGGATGAGTGTAAGATAATCTCGTGCTAATGGTTCTATCTTATTGGAGTAGTACGAGAGAAGGGAAACGATTGGAGTAGAGGCTTGCAGCATGTAGCATTATGCCAGGTGAAGTTTATAAGATTATCGGTAGATGGATTACAAGTTTGTCACATTTGTTGAAGGAATAACAAGAGCAGAGTAGTCAATATTGTGTATGGTTAAGGAATCACTAAATTTTCTTATGAAGAATTAATGAGTATTGATTAACCAAGTGGAGATAAGATGTCGTAATTATGTTTGGTGTAACTCAGTGGAAGGAAGGGAAGTCGTGGATTCTGAGAGGAAAGTGACCAACTGAGGGAGAGCGGTATATCAGATGAATTAAGTGGAAGCAAGTTTAAATGATAATCCAATATCATAATGAGATTGTGATGGAAATCAAGAAGTTTCGAGAGTTCATGAAAGAAGGAAATTTGATAGCAAAGACAAGTTAGAAGAATGAGTATGTCAGAGACTTGGAATCGAAGAGAAGCCAAGTGTTGGTCTAGGACGTTCATACAAGGATTGTTCGTTTGTTGAGTAAAAGAAATTCGGGGGCAAATTTTAATTTAAGGGGGGGAGAATGTAATATCCCATATTCCCTTAAATGCTCAATTGGTTGTCAGTTGAGATCAATTGAGTACCTGTGTACTATATCTTTTGTTAGTTGTAACAATTAGAGCTCCTTTGTGCTCTAAATGTTCTCAATTGGGACCAATAGAGTAACCAGTGAACTCTGAAGGGATTAATTATTAATAAAGAGATAGACCAATATTAATAGGTACAAGAGAGGATATTTTTGGTAACATTAATAATTGGTTAATTGGTACTGGAAGACAAAATATCAATGGGGATATTTTGTATTACTACTTGATATTATAAATATATATATATGTATTTTGTGTGGTTAGAAAGAAAGAAAAAGAAGAAAGGATAAAAATAGAAGAAGAGAGTTATCAGAAAAGGGAAAAGAAGAGAAAGAGAAAGAAAGAGGAAAAGAGAAGGAGAAAGAAAGAAGAAAAGAGAAAGAGGAAGAAGAGGAAGGAAGAAGATCATGTTCATCAACACCATCACCTCATCTTTATCATCACCAACTTCATCTTCTTCTACTAGGTGAGTTCTTAGATAGTTTTAGCCTTTGGGGGAAAAATAATCTATATTTGTGGGGTTAGGGTTTGTGTAAATTGTGATGAACTTGTTGTGTTCATACTCCCTATCCGTGCTATGTGTTGATATCATGTTGATTGTTGTGAAAAAATCATGTTATGTGAAAATGGTAGATGGAAAGGAAAATAAAAGAGGAGTTATTTAAGGAAAAGAAGTGGAGTTAATGTGTAGTTTGGACCTAACTCAACCCTACAAAACCGGTTTGTAGAGTGAGGACTGCCCCCATTTATAAACACATGTTCAGGCCATATATTGTCCGATGTGGGACTCTTAACACACCCCCTCACGCCCAGGACTGGACATCTGGAGCGTGGAAATAAATGGTGGGTGGCCCGATAGCGGAAACCATAGTAGGTGGCCCACCGGATCTTAAACCAGGCTCTGATACCATGTTAAGAAATGTGGTCGAGCCTAATTCAACCCTACAAAACCGGTTTTGTAGGGTTGAGTTAGGCCAAACCACACATTATTAACATTTTGCTACGCGTTAACCGGTTAACACAGAAACAAAATTTAATTTCTTTCTGTAATGTGAAAATGGTAGATGGAAAGGAAAATAAAAGAGGAGTTATTTAAGGAAAAGAAGTGGAGTTATTTAAGGAGAGATGTTACTTAGAATTAATGGAAAATTGGAATTTTTCCACTTTTTACATTGTTAACCGGTTAACGCTAGGCATGGCAACATAACCCGTACCCGCGGGTACCCACCCGAACCCGCCCCGAAGTTGACGGGGAAAACCCGCTTTGACTGGGTTTGGGTTTGGGTTTGGGTTTTCCCCGATTATAAAGAATGGGGACGGGTCGGGTAATGGGGACACTAGTACCCACCCCGAACCCGACCCCGAACCCGCCCCGTTTATTTTATTATGTACACTATTATTTATTTTTGATGATTTAGAATATTAAATAAGTGGCCAATGTTTTAATATTTTGATTTGTATTAATTATTTAATATATTTAAATGTATGTACGGAATTTTTTTAGATTGTTTTATTTTATTATTTATAATATAGTTTAATTTTTTTAAAAGTAAATATTTATATTAAAAAATTGATTTTACTAAATGGATGGTGGCGGGGCGGAGATACCCGAACCCAACCCGAACCCGTTTGGGTTTTAATTCTCCATCCCCGTTTGGGTTTGGGGCGGGGAACGGGGATTGTTTTTGGATTCGGGTTTGGGTTTGGGGGAGGTAAAAACCGTCCCCGACCCGCCCCGTTGCCATGCCTAGTTAACGCGTAGCAAAATTCACTTTCTGGGTGGTTAACCGGTTAACACAGAAACAAAATTTAATTTCTTTCTGTACAGAATTTGTCACCAGTGGGGTTCAAACCCAGGACCTCCTTGCAACTGTACAAGCCTTACCACTAGGCTAGAGAGGTTGTTGTTGAATACTTATGCAATGAATAAATATTAATCTAAATCTTGATAAAGATAGATTAATGAATTAATTGAGTGTTGTAACTCCGTTTTGGACACGGCCGGATGCGTTAGAAAGATAATGTAAAGGGCTATTATTACTGTTCCATGTTATAAAATATTATGTGATTTATAAATGCCATGAATTTTATCATGATGAAAATTAAATATTGTTGTTATGTGGAAGGTGAAATAACATGATTAAAAACCTTACAAAGATGAGTGAGGAAACCTAGAAGAATAATTTGATTAATAACTTAGAAAGATAATCTAGGTTATGGAACATGTGAGATACATGTACGAGAATACGATATTCATTCGTACGACGCTTATGTGAGGTCGTGGACGAATTGTTGCCATGATTAAGAATGAGACGCATTGTATGGAACATGCCATATTATTTTTTGTGTATTATGGTGAATGAAGTCACCTATGATTGATGAATTTGTTATGGTTCGTGGAACCAATGATTATGGAACCGATCATGTATTCAGAATGTGTGTTTTATGTGGTGGTACAAAACTCTTGTGGTATGCTTAGATGAGTAAGCATTGGGATGTGGGACCAATGATTCGAGCCTCAATTGGGTTTGAGCCTCAACCATGCCGGACATGGGGGAAAGGTGGACACCTATGTGGGTTAGAGTCCCATACGGTGAAAGATACCCTAGGTGGGTTAGAGTCCCATACGGGTGATGGTTCTTAAAAGTGGGTTTAAGTCCCATAGGGGAACCGGATATCCACCGCGAAAGTCGAATCATAGGAGCATTCATGAACCGAGTCTGGCTTAGACGTAAGTCCGATCGGGAATTGATGTTTCGTGATCTGAATAATGATCATGGTTGAGTTATGAGAACTCAGATGCATGCTGCCATACAATTGCGAGATAGTTTCCCCATCGCTCAAGTCTTCGTTCCCTTGTTGACTTGAGTTGGATATGAGTTGAATATCGATTAGAATACCCTGTAGAGCCGAGTGGACCCATAGGATAGGAGAACTCACTGAGATTATTATATCATCCCATTATTGTTGTTATTTTTCAGGTATTCTTTACAGGTTGAATCTAAGAGAAACTGTTATGGATGTTTCAAGGGTTGCTGTTCATTATGATCTTCCGCTGTGGAGTTGTGTGCAATGAAGATATTGTAAATAGTTCTTAGATTTTTATTGTTTAGGCATTATTGTATAACATGTTCCATTGATGTTTTAGTTTGGACATGTATATATATATTGATGCCATTAGGCACTTATGTTGTGACAGTACCAAAATTTAACACTTGTATGATATTATTCTAGATATATATTATACGGGTTGTTACAGTTGGTATCAGAGCAGGTCGATTCTCGACCTAGCCTTGGAACATCATAAGTAAATCTATTCCTGCCTCATATGTGTGTTTAACCAACATGATTCTTAATATCACTGTATATAGTATTGGGCCTGATCAACCTAATATTATGTGCATGGTAGGTAGGATCATGGTTGAGCGACCACGAGGACTCCGAAGTGTGGGTTGATCTTGTGCTTTGAGAATAGGCTCAAGCCAAGAGTTAGAAAGTAAGGAGAACTAGATGGCCCAGTTGAAGTTTCAGAGGCGTTGTGATTTGGGTATTATGGAATTGAAGAGTAGTGTATCATCCAAGCGATTCTGCGGTGGTAACAGCGTTAAGAAGTTAAGGATCTCTATTGGATAAATTGTCAGAGCTTTGAGAGAGGTGTGAATTGCTAGTGGAGTAAGACATACTCACTAATATGGAATAGTATTGCGAGTGATTCTGTATGGTAAAGGAGGAAGGATGGTTATGTTACGCATATGTCATAAGGTCTGGAAGTGAGGTAGTGTATTAGTGTTTCAGTTTCTAAGGCCACTAAAATATTTTAGAAGAACGAGAGTACTTAATGGAATATATATATTTGGAATGGTACCTTGCAAGTGGTTAAAGACTTGAGGGATAAGGACGTTCAATTTTGTTGGGAGCCTAAGGTAGTGGTGAAGTCTAAGGAGAGACTCGAGGACATGGCTGCCTATTCCAAGTGAAACATGTATGGACAAAATGGAGGTTATAAGATAAACCAAGTATGTTCAGTTTTAGAAGGGAGATCGGATTGGAGATAGCTCGTCAGCGGTTCAGTGTTAGTAAGAGACCATAATGCAATGATGAGTTACCTAAGGATCAATTATAAGAGTTTGTGTTGGAGAGAGATAACGCCCATTATATAGTAATGGAAGCTCTAGAGGGTTTTGGTTGTATGAGAACTGGTTGAGGACAAGAGCAATTAAGTTGGATTTAAGGAAGTCTAGTAGAATGGTTTTGTAATTGGAACTGGGAGAATTACCATAGGGAGACAAGTGAACACCGAGTGCGGAAGTAGTGTGGATGTTGCAATACAACTGTTGTAATGGGGCACATTTTAGATAGAGGCACAATGGGACCATTAAGATTCATTAAGACAAAGTTATGGGCGTGTAGTTGATGATTGTTCACATCGAGGATTTCTAGAGTATGTAGTGTGTAACACCCGAGGTCGGAGAGGCCGAAGAGTGGTTACATGTAACATCCGAGGGCGATGGAGTGGTTGTCGATGCATGATGCATGACAATGAGACACTCCTAGCAACTTCTAGAGGAAAAACTGAATTCACATCGGAATGAGAGGGATCCTGAGGCTGTGCAGGTATGAGACTCCATGGTTGAAAGAAGGCTTATAAGGATTAATTGGTACTACCTATATCAACAAGATGCATCTTCTTTTCGGTATCCTAACCAATAAGAACTCCATAGTTAAGCGTGCTTGACTTGGAGTAGTATTGGGATGGGTGACCTTCTGGGAAGTTTCTTGAAAAGCGTGCGAGTGAGGACAAAACATGTTGAAAAAGGCCCGTGTTGATTTGTGGGGTTAGTTGATAATCCTGAAAGCAGTCTGGGGCGTTACATGGTGTTAAGAGAAGTGTGTGATAGCAGTATTATGGTCACAAGTAAGTGTAATGGATTCCTTGTCTTGAGATGGATGTAAAGTAACATACATTTTTTGAGCAGTGAGTCTTGTATTCTAAGAAGTTTAGTTGATGATAGCCAACAAAGGATAAGCTAAGCTGGAGCATGTGGACTAAGTGTAGAATGTGGAATATTTTATGTTGCAAGAGTTTATTGGGAGGCAATGAGGATTATTCGTGGGAAGTTATAGAGACAAGTAACCCCGGTATAATGCAGTGTGTAGTAGGTATTGGTTTAGAAGAAAATTCTAGTCATAATTGTGTGGCAATGATAAGGTTCATCTTAAGTGCATTTTATTTGGATTGAAAGAGTAATATTGGCTTATTGGAAGTCTGGTTGTTATTTATCTTCTTGAGAAGTATTTGGTTGGTTGGTTAGTCGCGGAGTATAAACATTCACACCGTGTTGGAGCTAAGGATGTCTTAAATGTCATAAGAGTACCGTTGTGGATGTACAAATTGAGGATGGAGTTACAAGTCCCCACAAGTCATATTACTAGTTTTGAAATTGGGATTTCTGAAGGTGTAGTACGTAGTTGGTCATCTGAGGAGATATCATGGAAGCCAGACGTGTGGGAAAACCAACCTGGTAGACCATGCTCAGTTTAAGTGAGTTTGGGAAGTACCACTATTATGATTATGAATAACTATAAGGAACAAATTTGGAAGAGACCTACTACGCGGTGATCTGGAAGAGATTAGATAGGTATATGGTACATATTGATAGGTGTGAAATGGTTGGTCATGGTATGAAATTGATTGATTCATTTGGATTCATAGCCTTAGATGTAGACTCCCTGAGAATGGTGATGGATGTGTACGATGATACTTTACCCTATTGGAAGGATTCATGAGTTATACTTCCCAGGAGGAACGAGAATCAGCTATTCCTACGGTTAAACATGTAACTCGGATGGTATGTTAGTAAGAGCATGAGCTAAGATTATGGAAGATGGGACAGAATGATTGAGGTGAATGATTTTGGATACAAAGTGAAATGTTATCTCTAGATGTGTATGGAATATTTTGTGTGACTCTATGAGGTGTATGGACACTCATAGTTATGTTCTAGATTGCTTAAGTTCCTTAGAAGTGGTGTTTTGTTGATGAATTAAAGTTCCTTGACGGCGTTACTTTGTTATTGGCTGAGATTATGTATCGGGAGAAATCTTGAGTGAATCAAAACCCTATAAGAGGATTGATATGGAATATAGTAACCGGAACCAGAGATTGTCAAACTAATTTGGTTTAGCTGCATCAAACACATGATGAATTTGGATGTTCTATGTTTTTATGGTTGTAGTAATGTAACCCCTGGATACCTATCTTCTGAAGAGTGTTGGTCTTATTCTACACTTTTGTGAGTCATCAAGGAAGTTGTTCTACTAATGGAAGTCGGTAAGGTTCTAGTACCATTTTGGACAGTAGGCACTCTGAGGGTAAGTGTGTTTCTTTGAAGATTATTAGCTAAACAGTAGTGCCTAGGAATCCCGAGTGTTCCACTATTGGGATCAGAGTATCACAATGGAAGGTGATGGATGAAAGAGCTCAATCAAGTCTATGGGGATCAGGGAGATAGCTACTCGTAAGAATGGAGGTAAGGATGAGTGTAAGATAATCTCGTGCTAATGGTTCTATCTTATTGGAGTAGTACGAGAGAAGGGAAACGATTGGAGTAGAGGCTTGCAGCATGTAGCATTATGCCAAGTGAAGTTTATAAGATTATCGGTAGATGGATTACAAGTTTGTCACATTTGTTGAAGGAATAACAAGAGCAGAGTAGTCAATATTGTGTGTGGTTAAGGAATCACTAAATTTTCTTATGAAGAATTAATGAGTATTGATTAACCAAGTGGAGATAAGATGTTGTAATTATGTTTGGTGTAACTCAGTGGAAGGAAGGGAAGTCGTGGATTCTGAGAGGAAAGTGACCAACTGAGGGAGAGCGGTATATCAGATGAATTAAGTGGAAGCAAGTTTAAATGATAATCCAATATCATAATGAGATTGTGATGGAAATCAAGAAGTTTCGAGATTTCATGAAAGAAGGAAATTTGATAGCAAAGACAAGTTAGAAGAATGAGTATGTCAGAGACTTGGAATCGAAGAGAAGCCAAGTGTTGGTCTAGAACGTTGATACAAGGATTGTTCGTTTGTTGAGTAAAAGAAATTCGGGGGCGAATTTCAATTTAAGGGGGGGAGAATGTAATATCCCATATTCCCTTAAATGCTCAATTGGTTGTCAGTTGAGATCAATTGAGTACCTGTGTACTATATCTTTTGTTAGTTGTAACAATTAGAGCTCCTTTGTGCTCTAAATGTTGTCAATTGGGACCAATAGAGTAACCAGTGAACTCTGAAGGGATTAATTATTAATAAAGAGATAGACCAATATTAATAGGTACAAGAGAGGATATTTTTGGTAACATTAATAATTGGTCAATTGGTACTGGAAGACAAAATATCAATGGGGATATTTTGTATTACTACTTGATATTATAAATATATATATATGTATTTTGTGTGGTTAGAAAGAAAGAAAAGAAGAAAGGATAAAAATAGAAGAAGAGAGTTATCAGAAAAGGGAAAAGAAGAGAAAGAGAAAGAAAGAGGAAAAGAGAAGGAGAAAGAAAGAAGAAAAGAGAAAGAGGAAGAAGAGGAAGGAAGAAGATCATGTTCATCAACACCATCACCTCATCTTTATCATCACCAACTTCATCTTCTTCTACTAGGTGAGTTCTTAGATAGTTTTAGCCTTTGGGGAAAAATAATCTATATTTGTGGGGTTAGGGTTTGTGTAAATTGTGATGAACTTGTTGTGTTCATACTCCCTATCCGTGCTATGTGTTGATATCATGTTGATTGTTGTGAAAAAATCATGTTATGTGAAAATGGTAGATGGAAAGGAAAATAAAAGAGGAGTTATTTAAGGAAAAGAAGTGGAGTTATTTAAGGAGAGATGTTACTTAAAATTAATGGAAAATTGGAATTTTTCCACTTTTTACATTGTTAACCGGTTAACGCGTAGCAAAATTCACTTTCTGGGTGGTTAACCGGTTAACACAGAAACAAAATTTAATTTCTTTCTGTAATGTGAAAATGGTAGATGGAAAGGAAAATAAAAGAGGAGTTATTTAAGGAAAAGAAGTGGAGTTATTTAAGGAGAGATGTTACTTAGAATTAATGGAAAATTGGAATTTTTCCACTTTTTACATTGTTAACCGGTTAACGCGTAGCAAAATTCACTTTCTGGGTGGTTAACCGGTTAACACAGAAACAAAATTTAATTTCTTTCTGTACAGAATTTGTCACCAGTGGGGTTCAAACCCAGGACCTCCTTGCAACTGTACAAGCCTTACCACTAGGCTAGAGAGGTTGTTGTTGAATACTTATGCAATGAATAAATATTAATCTAAATCTTGATAAAGATAGATTAATGAATTAATTGAGTGTTGTAACTCCGTTTTGGACACGGCCGGATGCGTTAGAAAGATAATGTAAAGGGCTATTATTACTGTTCCATGTTATAAAATATTATTGTAACACCTCAAAATTTGCCCTCCTCTCTTGGGACTAGCATTAACATGTTGCATATCATTTTAGGTCATTAGGCATTGCATATTGCATATCATGTGGTTACATTGTGCAAGCCATCTTCCCAAGTCTTAATCAGGAGATAGGAAGTCAGAGGGTGCAAGCCTAGGGTTTCATTGATTGATCATGGGCCATTTGAGGATTGGGCTGTGAATTAGGGTTTCATGATTCTCAATGGATATTGGTCTTCATCTTGATTGCAATGATACATCATCATCATCATGGTTGGATGTCATCAGGAGATTGAAGGAGATTCCTCGAGATTAGGGTTTTGACCACTGGTCAACCCTAATCAGTTGCATTGGGCCAATCAGGGCTGGATCAGGAGATGGTGTTTGAGATGGAGATGAGGATCATTTTTTGATTAAATGGTGATTATTGAGGCTAGGGTTTCACCCTTGAGCCATTTCAGTTGGAGATTGGGGCTCAATTTGATCTATGCATTGCCAGAGTCATCTATCAGTTGGAAAAGTCAACTGTGGTCAATTGTACATGATCTGATAGATTTGGAGGTGGAAATGAGTTGAATACACTTCATTCATGTTGGAACAAGTGCTATTTGACATTGCAAAGCTTAAAAATGAAGAAAATCAAGTCAGGACAAAAACTGCCAAAAATAGAAGGTGACTTGTAATTGAAGTTTCCAAAAATGGAAAGTTTTGGACCTCAAAGCCACGTGTCCAAGGAAGCTTCAAATGAGAAAGTGTTCAACATGAAAGTTGTAGATCTTGTTCTCACCTTTCCAAAAAGTCCAAGAACTTGAAAATCCCATGTATGGTTGGAAAGTTATGGCTCAGTGAATTTCAAAAATGACCCGTAATCAGGAGGCCATAATTACCACATACTTTGTCCAAATTGCAAGTTCTTTATATGCGCAAACTCCATTTGACATGTACTTTGAAGGTGCATCATTGGATTTGTTCAAAAATGGCCAAGGCAAAAAGTCACTTTTCAACTGGACAGCTGAATTGGATCAGGGGCAAAATTGTCCAAATGTCAAAATAATTGGAATTTTTGAATGGGACTTTTTCCAACACCTCAGGAATGGCATTTTAAGTGTGTTTGAATATTCATTTCATGGCTAAGGCATGTAAATTGGATTTTGGCTTGGAAAGTGAAAGTGCTAAAAATGGACATTTTGCAAATACAAGGTGAAAATGAGATTTAAGCAACCAATGGACATGAAACAAGTTTCTACACATCACATATGTCATTTGGGGATTGCATGAGCTGTCAAAACAGCTGGCATGAGTTGGCATAGTGTATTTACATTTTTGCCCTTGTTTACAAATTGCCATTTTCACTAACTATGCCAAATTGGTTAATTACATGATTAGTGATGGATTAGTGCAATGTATATAAACCAAATCACTTCCTAATCATAACAGAATTGCACAATTACCAAAACCAGATCTGAAACTTCCACATTCTCTCAAAACCCTCAAGAACACAAACACTTTCAATTCCAAAATTCTCCATCAATTCTACACCAAAGTTCGAAATTCTTTTTGGTTTGAATTCACATAATCATCCTCTCAAACTGTTTTGATGATTTGGAGGGAGAGGAGTATGAAATCGCAGCTGCATCTTCAAGCATCATCCATGGTGAAATTGAATTTTGAGCATTAGGAGCAACATTGATCGAACCTGAGCTTCGCACCTTGCTTCTTCATCCTTATACAACATCTGTTTTGGACTAATTCACGCGAAGAACAACTCCATAAGCACTGCCATTCCAGGTACCTTCGAGTTTCGATTGTCATGTTTTGCTCGATGTTCATATGCGTTTTATAGAGCTTGCTACGTAGATCATGGTGATGTAATTAGTTTTGCAAATGGTTGACTGTAGCTTAAGAAATCGCGATTTGAAATTATGAACACAAACCCTAAGTGATTCGATTCGTTTGATATAGGAAGAATTGGTTGAAATAGAGTTCATATTTGGATTGTAGAGGTTGAGACGAGTCCATTGATTATTCGCATGTCCATTTTCGTTGAAATTTTGTGTTCATCATTTTTCTGAAATTCTGGAAAATATTTGGTTGAAGATGATGATGAAATAGGCTTTGATCCATTTTTCTGTTTAAATTTTTGAATTATGTGTTTCCCTCCCGCGCCATTAACTAATTACAAAAATGCCACTGTGTAATATTAATTATTTTAATTAATTCTTAACAAATTACAAACACATTAAAAAATGCATAAAAAATAGTAGAAAAATCAGAAAAATATGGAGATTTTTTCTATGACTTCCTTGTTGACTTTAGGATCTTTTTGACCTATTGGTCAAAGTTGTGCTTGGTAGAATTATCATTGGACCTAGGCTTGTTTCACATGTATGATATTTTGCTACATTTTGCCAATTGATTCATGAAATGCACATAATGTTAAATAAATTCTTGAAAAATTTTGTGATGATTGTGGACTCATTGATGTTCATTTATATGTAAATTTCATGCATTTTTGATACCTGGTCAATGAGCAGCAAATTCTGGAACTTAGGTGTGACAATTTGTGTCACACCTCATTATGTCAACTTGCTGGATTTTTTTGAGTGACCTATACTTGTTGGATTAATGTGAAATTTTGCATGATGGTTTATTAACATGTCAAGATGCTATGTGAATTTTTGTGGAATTTTATGTGGCATTTTCAAATTGATTGCTATTTTTCATCTCTGGTGATCATTTATGCAAGCTCATGTGACATAGGTTGGTAGATTGATTGGGAAATGCTCATATGGTACTGTATAAACATGAGATTTGACATGCTTGTAATAGACACATGATAGGACTCCCCTGTTTTGGTCTCATCCATTTCTTTGTTGTTTTCATCAAGTTATGAATTTTTGAAGTGGAAGCATGTATTGATGGTGTGAATTGGAGCATGTAATTGTATCTGTTTTTGTTGATTTTCATTGACATGGTTTCATTTGCCCAATTGAGCTCAAATTTGACATGGTAGACCTTGATTATCCCCTGTTTAGGTGTAATTAATTTGAGAATTTTTGGATGTGTTTTGATGTGGATTTGAATGCAATACTTCTGTTGGTATATTTGATGCTTCCTTTGAACCAATATGGATTGTTTTGTGCATGAATTGGATATGGTGGATGATATAAACATGAGACCAATGATGTTTGTTCTTGTTTGATGTTAATTTGATGTTGGTTGATGAATACCTTGCTGTTTTAGATTTTTTCTTGCTTTTGGACCCTAGGCTTGGCCTAGTGGTCTAGTTGCTAATGTTTGCTTGATGTTTCAGGATCAAACGCATAATGCACATGGAGAATGATCCAAATCAATTTTAATTGATGTTGTTGATGTTTGTACACTAACATAACATTGTGTTGTAGGTGGTAAAGCTTAGGCTTAAGCTTTGAGCTTGCTTTGTTTGTGCATAACTTGTATAGTTTGATTGATTGAACTTGCTGTTTACAGTTTGTCTGCCTGATTACTAACTGTGTTTGATTGTTTCCAGGTACTTTAGTTGCTCAGTTCCTTGTGAACTTTTGCTTTGCTTTGCTTAAGCAACTTGCATAGAGGTATAACCTTCTTGACTTCATGTAGTCTGGAGACCCGGCTGTTACCGGGCCGGGCAAATAAATGTCTGAAGTCCTCCTTAAGAGGCAATGATTGTGGTTATTTATTTTTAAGCCCAAGCAGGTGAAAGTCCTTTAAATAAGGCAATTGGTGGAAGGTAGGGGTATGCAGTCTACCCCCCACTATTCAGTTGAGTCTTCTCCTTGCTCCCATTACATGGTTGAAGCATTGAGATCCTAACCCAAGATCCTGTGCAGTGCACATTGAGTCAGAGTCTCCGAGTATAGAAGGGTCCCCCCATTCTGGACCCATGCTCATTTGTCAGACGCTCTCCCTGGTTAGGGATAAGAGCTGTGAGGTCTCATCCTCACTTCATCCTTTCATCTGCTTCACCTTAGCCTCGTAATGGCAAGGTTAAGAGCAAACACAGCCTGTACAGACGATTGCTTAGGCAGTCAAACCTGATTGATTGAGCCCCTTGTTTGGCTATAGTGCGTGTTATGTGGATATCTGATTGACATGCTTGTTTGAGATACCTGTTCTCATTTGATGATATATGATTGTATGCTTGTGTGCTAGCTTCTTTCCTGGTTAGGTTAGTTTGCTTATGCAAGTAGGATAGAAAACCGAACTTAGGGTTAACGATGCATGACAACATTAGGCTCGAGTCTCAGCTCCCTAGTTGTGTATCTTTCCCCGGTTTCTGGTTAGCAATTTAGTCCCTTTCAGGGGAACTACATCGCCCTGATCCTCGTTCCAGACGAGGTATGTAGGCAGGTGGTCGTGCGAGACCACTCCGGGCAACCTTTTTCTTTTTTGCGTGTGTTTATTTGTTATATGACTGTGTGTTTTGGCTCGGATGCCGACGTAAGTCCAATAATTGGCTGTCGGGCTCCACGTTTGCCGTTTTGTGCGTGTTTTGGTTCGAATGCCGACGTAACTCCATCCAGTGGTTGTCGGGCTCCATGTTTGCCACCCTTGCTTGTTTGTATGTTTTGTGTTGTTTGGCGTGCGTAAGCCGAACTACAGAGGCTCTGATTCTTGTTCCAGACAAGATATGTAGGCATAAGGTGCGATACCTTATCGAGCTCCCTTCTCTTAACCCCACCTGCGTTCCCTTGTGTGTGTGTGTGATGTTTAGCAACCTTTTCTTTTCTTAGAACGTGGATCCCGTCGAGTACGACGGACGTGAGGGGTGCTAATACCTTCCCCTCGCGTAACCGACTCCCGAACCTTTTCTCTCTGGTCGCGAGACCATGTCTTTCCAGGTTTCTCTGAGCGTTTCCTTTCCCTATCTTGGGATAAATAACGTTTAGTGGCGGCTCTGTGTGTTTTTATTTTGAGTCTCGCCGGTTGATTTTTCGCAGGATGCGACAGCTGGCGACTCTGCTGGGGAATTTATAGATGTAGACCTGTGCTGGTCCATCTTCCCTAAGCGAGTCTCTCCTAGCGTTCTAGGATTAGTTTAGGTTGCTTATTGTGTGTTATTTATTGCATTTATTATTCTAACCAGTGTATATATTTGCATTAATGTCTGCATGCATCATACTATCATGTTGTTGCCGTCCTCTGTGCAGGTGGTTCCTCTGTTTGGGGTGGGTGTTCTGAGTGGGGCTAAAACCCAGGCCCGAGTATACACCTAGGACTAGTGTGGTCTCATGTTCCTCATTTGCTGGATCAGCATATTGTTGCAACGTGACATACCACAAGCCAGACGAGGTTCATTTGATAGTGCTTTCCTCTGTGGGGTACTCCACTTTGGTTGAGTTACTTCATCTGAACTATTGACTCTGGTGACCGATCATTTCCCGGATCTTTGGTTTAGACGATCTCAGGAGAGCTGCAATGGCACACCCGAAAGGGCAAACCCATTGAGTATCTCTGCCCGATTGTCGAGACTATTATCCGCCTTAGGATGACCTGTTTAGAATTTACCTGTGAGGGGAGGGTGTTTTCTTTCAGATGCATGATCAGATGGATTCAGATGGTGACTATTTGTTCCGTGGGTCCTATTTATAAGTCGGATTTATGGCCGTTTATTTCAGAGACGCCGGAGTGCTGTCCGTGATTTATCAGTGGGGATCCGTTTATTTCAGGATTCCCCGGGCCGAGATATTTATCAGTGGGGATCCGTTTATTTCAGGATTCCCCGGGCCGATTCAGGTGGTTGTGAGTGTCTTCTCAGAGACTGATGGTGATGATGATGGTGTATCTTTCTTCCGTTTATTTCGGAACCCGTGGGTCAGATTTGTGGTTACAGTTTCCTCAGATGGTTGTGATCGGTTCAGAAATCAGGGCTGTGATTCAGAGTAACAGATGATCAGATGACTTGGAGGATGGCACAGTGCATTGCATACATCTGCATCATTCTCATTTTGCATTCATCTGCACCAAACTCACGTCTAGCCATAGGGGGAGTATTATTGATTGAGAATCTGGTTGAGAGACATCTTGAATTTCAGAATGTGGATGTCAAAATGTTGTCTGTCTCGATGAAATCAGAATCAAAGGACAGAAGCTTCCTCATATGGATAGACGTTGCATTCATGCATACTAACCTGTTTGCTGTTTTGCAGGAATCATTGCTCGTGCTCGCAGAACTGTACCTTTGCACTCGACCCGTCCTCACAGATACTTCACCAGGCGCAATACTCCTAGACTCATGGATCTTCCCAACACAGATATCCTCGAGCTGAAAGATAAGATGACTGAGCTGATCAACATCATGAAGGGTTTTGCAGTTGATCAAAAAGCTTTGGCTGACAAAGTTGAAAAGCTCGAGCGGGCTTCTGCAGCAAACAGTGCTGTTAACCTGGATGGTGTCTCCAACCAGGGGCTGGGATCCAGAGACGGTGGAAAAAAAGAAACTGTGGGTATGGTGAACAACAATGCTGGTGGATTTGGTATTGCTACTGGTGGTGGGCCCGGTCTGGGGCATAGTCTGAAGGATGGTCTGGTGCCTCCATTCTATGGGTTTGATGAAGACCAGGAGGAAGACAGAGAGGCCGATCAATTCTCCATGCACAATGAGCCATTCGGGCAATATGGTGTTCAACCACAAGACAAAGAAATCCAGTTGCTGGCTGAGAAGGTAAGGGCTCTGGAAAGCCATGCTACTCCGGGGTTTGTCAACATGTCCAACATGGGGCTGGTCGAGGGGATTGTGATCCCGCAAAAATTCAAGGCGCCTGCATTTGACAAATACAATGGGAGTTCCTGCCCGGAAACTCATCTTCAAGCTTTCGTCCGCAAGATCTCTGCATACACAACAGATCAGAAGCTCTGGATGTACTTCTTCCAAGACAGTCTGTCTGGAGGATCTCTGGAGTGGTATACCAAGCTGAAATCTGCTGACATCAAGAGTTGGCAAGATCTTGGAGATGCATTCTTTAAACAGTATCAGTTCAATGCTGATATGGCCCCGAGTCGTACCCAGCTGCAGGGTATGTCTCAGAAAAATAACGAAGGGTTTAAAGAATATGCCCAAAGATGGAGGGAGTTGGCTGCCAGAGTGCAACCTCCTCTAGTGGACAGAGAGATGTCTGATCTCTTCATGGGTACCCTGCAGGGGGTTTTTGCCGAAAGAATGGTGGGCTGTCCGGTAACCAACTTTGCAGACATTGTGGTGGCTGGGGAGAGAATTGAAAGTTGGCTGAAAATGGGGAAGATACAAGGTAATGCTTCGTCATCAGGGTCGCAGAAGCCATTCGGGAACGGTCAGCGCAAGAATGAGGGTAATACCAGTGAGGTCTACGCTCAGAGAGGACCCAGTAGGGATCGTTACTTCCAGCACACCGCTGCGGTAACTATTCCTGCTGACAATCAGCCTGCACAACAGCAACAGCAACGTCAGCCATTTCAGCAGAGGTCTCAGAGGGCAGGATATCCAGTCAGGAGGAGGATGAGTGATCGGCATTTTGACAGGCCGCCTGTGACATACTCTGTCCTATTGAAAAAGTTGAAAGATATGGGGCTGGTACAGTTGAGGACTTTGGCACCTATGGGACCTGATCAGAGGCCAGCCAATTTTGATGAAAATGTCAAATGTGAATTCCATTCGGGTGCTCCCGGGCACAGTGTAGAGGACTGCAAAGCTTTTAAGCACGTAGTCCAAGACCTGGTGGATTCAAAAGCAATCAACTTTGCTCCATCTCCCAACGTTAATGCCAATCCCATGCCGGCACATGGTCAGGCAATGGTGAGTGCAATCGCTGAAGATTCAGATCACGCCTATACAGTGGGTAAAGAAACTGACAGTGACTGCAAGTTCAATAGTTGGATAAAGCCGTGCGTACCAGGAAGCTGGAAGGCTTAAGAGATCAGCACTGCCGCTCATCCGAAAGAGTAATGATTTCTGTTTTGATTTTATCTGCATGAAAGCCATACGTGTTGCCCGACACGTAATGGTCCATTGTAAGGGCCACCTCATGTTCATAAATTTGCATTTTCTGCATCATTAATAAATGGATGTTTTTCAGTCAAAAAGCGGTGTTCCCTGTTTTTCATTTATTTTTGCAGTTTAAAAACAAATAAAAATGGCAATGTTTGTTTTCATTTTCCTTTTTTGATTTGTCTCGTCCCGAATTCAAAAATAATTCTCCGGATCTCGTTGATAACAATTTGGTTACCCCTCATATGACTTCGACAATTCGATCTATCTTGCTGAAGAAGAAGACGAAGAAGATGGTGATCTGCTGGAATTAACCAGGTTGTCAAAACAAGAGGAGAAGGTGATTCAGTCGCATGCGGAACGGATTGAGGTTGTTATTCCAAGCACCGCCAAGGTCAGGAAGGAAATAGGAAAATGAGGCCGCTTCAGAGGCAAGTCGAGAGTAGAATGGTAGTCCTGTTGAAGGTGCATGTGGATGCCTTCACCTGGTCATGTCAGGATATGCCAGGGTCGGATACCGATGTCATTGCGCACAAGCTACCATGGAAAGGAGACTGTCCTCTAGAGAAGCAGAATGTCGGTGCCTGTAGCAGAGAGCCATGGTGACTTTGTTTCATGATATGGTTCATCATGAAATTGAATGCTATGACATGATAGCAAAGTCCCAAACGGAAGAGGGGCATCTGGCAGACCTGGCCAAGTCGGTTGACTGGTTGAGATAATTCAAACTGAGGTTGAATTCAAGTGAGTGCACTATCAGAGTGCGGTCCGGTAAGACGTTGGGGTTCATTGTAAGAGAGGAATCGAGGTTGATCCTGCTTTAAAAAAAAAAAAAAATGCCTGAACCGAGAAAATAAAGGAGAGGTTCGTGGTTTCTTAGAAAGATTGAACTACCTGTCATGGTTCACATCTTATCTAACAGCCACGTGCGAACCAATTTTCAAGATGTAAAAAAGAAAAGATCAAACGGTCAGGTGAAATAATGATTGCCAAGGGGCATTGAAAAATAAAAGAAAAGTTGCAGGAACCTCTGATTCCGATGCCTTCCGTGGAAGGAGCGATTGTTAATCTGGTACTTGACGGCCTTCGAGGGGTCTACGAGGTGTATTGGGTCAGCATGACTAGTCTTGTCGAAAAGAGCATGCAATTTACCTTAGCAAAAAGTTTACCGACTGTGAAACAATACATTCACTGTTCGAGAAAACTTGATGTACTTTGGCATAGGCTGCTCGCCGACTGAGACAGTTTATGCTGGTTCATACCACTTTGTGGATTTCCGAGATGGGTCCGATCGAGTATGTGTTTGAAAATCCAGCATCGACCGGACTGGTTGCGAGAAGAGCAAAAGAATGTTGACTGATTTGTGATGCTCTCAGAAAGCAATCAAGGGGTGTATTGTCTGATTACATCTCTCAGCAACCCGTTGAGGTTGTCAACCGATGAAGTTTGAGTTCCCTGATGAGGACATCTCGAGGTACTCTGATCGAAAGATTGAGAGTGACCGATCCCGGAGGAGGGGCTTGACCCTGAATCCGAACGGATTCCGATGTCTGATGGGGAGGTTAAGGTGTGTCGCATCTCGAAAAATACGATTCCTCGCGATGGTCGCGGAAAAATTTATGTTCGAACAGAGTCGCCACCGAACTTTATTTATTCCGATGAAGGAATAGGAAAATATCGATAAAACCTTTTAGAAAATAGAATAATGGTCGTCGCAACCATATTCGGGTTCGGGAGTCGATTACGCAAGGGGAAGGTATTAGCACCCCTCACGTCCGTTGTACTCAACGGGAACCTTTTAGTTCAATTTGCTATTTGAATGTTAGTTTAATGTTATTTATTTTCTTTGAGTGATAAAGTTGATAATAGAGATGGATGAAGACCTCAGGAAGGAGAAATGGGAGGTTTTTTATTAGTGTGCTCGCGAAGATACAGCAATCTCCTGCCTACGTATCCTTATGGTGCAATAAGGAAATCAGAGCATTCGTAGTTCGGGAAACTACGGTTTTTGTTGGTGTCTTTTAATGAACAACTGTGTAGATCGCGTTCTAAAGGCTAAACGCTGGCTTGTTTACTCTCGGCGGAGGCTTAAGCATTGGTTTGTTATGCGCATTAGAAAGGATTGACAGTGTTCTTTTGAAAAGAATTTTTAAGTTATAGGTTGCACGGGGCGGGACATTAGTTTGATTTGTTAAGGTATTTTAAAGAACGACAAAAGATTGAGCAATGTGGTGTACACCAATTGACCAATTCCTTCGAGGAGTAATAAGGCGTACGCCTTCTATTCCTTTTTCATTCGAATTATTTTTGAAATTTTGTTAGTGGATGTTGAATATGCACGGTAGTGAGGCGTACGCCTCCTACTTGCTTATTCAAGGAATAAAGAGGCGTACGCCACCTATTCCCTTATCCAAGTTTATTTAAAGTGTTTTAATCCGAAGTCGATAATTTGTGCAATATGGCGTACGCCAATTATTCAAATAATCGAGAGACAATGAGGCGTGCGCCTCCCATCTCCTATCACCCGAGGTTTAAATTGTAAAAGATATGTTTTTAATTGTTTTGCGAAAATGGTTTGTATTTGAATTGGTAGGTTTGGATTTAAAGATGATTTGAGCTTGTATGATAGTGGTTTTTAAATTAAATGACGAAGATCCGAGCAATATGGCGTACGCCAATTATTCGAATAATCGAGAGATAATGAAGCGGATGCTCATTATTCTCCTTTTCATTCAAAGGTTTATTATTAAGATAGGGCTTTTAGAAATTATAAATAATTTGGGGGAATATATTAAGTTTATGTATTTTAAGGTTTTAAATTGAATGACGAAGATCCGAGAAATGTGGCGTACGCCAATTATTCGGATAATCGAGAGATAATAAAGCGGGAGCTTACTATTCTCCTTTTCATTCAAAATTAATTATTAAAAATATGGCTTTTAAAATTAATAAATAATTTGGAGGGGTGATTTTAATCTCATAGAATTTTTACAGTTTAAATTGAATGACGAAGATCCGAGCAATGTGGCGTACGCCAATTATTCGAATAGTCGAGAGATAATGAAGCGGATGCTCACTATTCTCCTTTTCATTCAAAGATTAATTATTAGAATAAAGCTTTTAGAATTCATAATTAATTGAGGGAGTAATTTTAGTTTTAAGGAGTTTTGGGGTTTTAAATTAAATGACAAAAATTCGAGCAATATGGCGTACGCCAATTATTCGAATAATCGAGAGATAATGGAGCGGATGCTCATTAATCTCCTTTTCATTTAAAGATTAATTTAAATAGTGCTTTTAGAATTTGTAATTAATTTGAGAAAATAATCTTAATTTTATAGAATTTTTAGGGTTTTAATTAAATGACGACAATTCGAGCAATATGGCGTACGCCAATTATTCGAATAGTCGAGAGGTAGTAAAGCGGAAGCTTACTATTCTCCTTTTCATTCAAAATTAAATTATTAAATAATTTTAAGAGGATATTAGAATAATCAAATTGGGAAAATAATTTTAATTTTATAGAGTTTTTTAAGGTTTTAATTAAATGACGATAATTCGAGCAATATGGCGTACGCCAATTATTCGAATAGTCGAGAGGTAGTAAAGCGGAAGCTTACTATTCTCCTTTTCATTCAAAATTAAATTATTAAATAATTTTAAGAGGGTATTATTTAAGTATGGTGAATTAGGGTTAATGTGTCTGGATAAAGCCTATGTGGTATTAGATCGAGATTGACCTTATTTTAGGAAAAGAAATACTTATTAATACTAATATTTAATCTCCTATTTAATTAATATTCCAACGAAATAAACAAAGATATGAATTAAAATAAATAATAATCAATAATCAAACTAAATAATATTTCTACTATCTTTAATTAATCATAGTTGTTTTAATATTTTTTATAAAAAATAATACCTAAACCAAATAGGACAAATCAGGATGTATGAGTAATAAGGAGGGGGTGAAGCCCCAAAACACCAAACTGTAGAGGCCCAACAGAGTTCTAAACTAAGAGGGAGTCCGAGTTGGCCCTAAGGCCCGCAACTTTCCTACACCAAAAACAATCAACCGGCAAAAAAAGAGTGGGCCTTAAGCCCAATTTTAACAATCTGTCTAGAAGCATGAGGAAGGCGAGGAGCGTCGGTTGAGTGACCGTTTGGTCTTTCCCAAATAAAAACGCACGCGTGCCTCCTTGAGAATTGCCAACCTTCGCTAATATCCATTAATTTGCCAACTGTTCTCATTAATTAAACATAAAACCAAAAAATAACACTGCTGAAGGATCAGTCTTAAAGCGTAAAAACCAAAAGGGACGACACGTTTCGTCTTCTTCACTCGGCCTCTCGTGGATGCTAAACCATAAAAGGTCATTTCCCTGAACCTTCAATAAAAATCCCCAAAACAAAACTCTAATCTAAGCCTTAAACCTAAATCTAACGAGTAACCACACATTCGTATGCCACAGATTCAAACACATGCAAGCAAACTCTAAAGATTCATGATTCAACCACAACAGGCAAACAGCTCACAATGGTATGATAAGCAAGAAGATATACAAACAGAAATATGCAGATCAACAAAGGGGGAAAGTAACATAAAGCCCGCCGGAAAATGGATTTTCCGACGAGCTTACCGGCGATGTAACCGACCTCGAGGTATTTTGACTTCTTCTCCTTTTCTTCCTTCTGAACTTTGGATCCTCCTCTTCTACGCTTCCTCTCCTCTTCCGTTCTTCTTTATGATTTGGATTTGCTTTGGTTTTGACAGGGGTCTAGCTCGAGCTTGTTGAGCTTCGATGTGAAGATCTCAACAAGTTCACAACGGAGCTTTTTAAACTAGGGTTTGGGATTGATTTCTCCAGAGTAACGTTGCAAAAATTCGGATCCCTACTTCATCCCTGGGGGTCCTTATTTATAGCATTTTTGATGTACGAGGTTTTGAATTCCTCTCTCATGAGCTTGGCAAGTTAGTGGGAGAATCATTCCGTTAGGTAGCAGAATTTCTCAGAGTTAGTGGTGCTTCAAATCGGTGTGGTCCCTCAAATGGCAGGATGTGGTTTTGTCTGTAGTGAATCCGTGGTAACCACCTATTTTTTACTTTTCACTGCAGTAATTGTCTATTTTACTTAGCATTTGCCATTTGTTTTTTTTAAGCTCGTGTTCTGATTTTGTAATAGATTTATGTTGTGATAGATGCATGTTTACAAGGTTTGGAAGATTGACGAGTATGTTTCATCGTGACAGGTATTTTCTTGTATTGATTTTTATGAATCCTTAAACTTTGCCAATTCTATGCCTGACTTCAATGTGCCATGGCTTTGCAGGTTTTGTCATGCTATCATGCTATCTTGAATGCTGACTGCTGGATTGGTTTCTCTCACATATCTTAGGACATGTTTGGTTTTGGTTGAAGGATGGGTAGGCCATTAGAATTTATGCGTTTGGTGTTGGTCTGAGCATGGCATTAGTTAGGTTAAATGTTGGTTTGATGCAGGTTTTTTGAATGATGACAGGTAGGTAGATGGCATTGTTATGTGATGGATAGACTTGCATCATGAGTTTGGCATGTGGTTGTGCATTATTGGCTGTTGTAAAGATTGAAGTCATGGTGATGGTGAATTCATGATGCTTGGTATCACTTTGTTGTTGTAGTGATTCCGGGCTGGTGTATAGCGGCAGTATTTTGTCCTGTTCGGCCTGTTCGGCCTTAGGTACGTTATGCGTTTTGCATCTTGGTATCATGGTGTAGTTATGCTGAATCTGCTTTACGTCACCGCGTGGCTCTTATGGTATTAAAAATGTATTGCAGGTTGCTTCTTTACAGGTCATGTACCAGTCAATTTCATGAAGTGGCTTGTGCATAATTAACAAGTTAAGGTATCAAAGTCCATTCTTAGGATGCTTTTTATGTACAAACTTGAAAATAACTTGTTCTTCATTTGTTTATTGTTCTACTCCTGGTATGGCTGTTATGAAATTATTCGAGCGTTGCAAGATGTATGGTTGGTGATCTTATAAGGGTGCATTTGTGATATGCAGGTTTCTGATGTTAACCAAATGGCCCTTCAGTGGATTTCTATCCTGCAATATGGTCGGTTATTTGTGGCTCACAGTTTTGCTAGACTCCACGGTACCTTGCGGTGTCTTACTGTTTCAACAATTCTTGGACATCCGAAACTCTTGGGAATTTTGAATGGATTTGTTATATTGCAGGGTGCTGTTATGCCGACATAAGTTGGCGAGTAACTTCAAGTTCCATGATTTCACTTCTGTTTTGAAAGGTAATGACCATAGCCTTCAGCTCATGCGCCATAAGCCTTTCACTGCCATTTTCCTGATGCTGGTGTAAATTGACTGTAGTGTAGGTGCCTGTTTGCTGAAGATCCTGACAGTCTATATTTGGGATAACATCCTCTTCGTGGTTCTTCAACGTAGCATCCAACCTTACATCTTTCTGGATAAAATCTTTGTTGAATGATGACCTACCATAATCAAACAAATTGTTGTAAATGATAGCACTCCGGTCCGGTGCAAACGCAGCCGTTTTGGACATCCTTAGTTCGAAAGACTTGGAGTCCCAGTTTTTGAAGACTCTGATGTAATTTCATGCATCAAGCGGACTTTCTTTTTTTCATGTAGAAGACTGAGTTTAATCATGCAGTAAACTCTTTATCGGCAACACTCTCGGTGGAATTCCCATATTTCTCCTTAGCTTAGTGATGAACATGGATTATAAAACATATGCCATAATAAGTGTACTGAAACCTTGGTTAAATTTGTGTGATACAGGTGATGCAGGCTGGACTGCGCTTATCCGGACACGGCATGTTGCTTGTTAAATCTTTTGGAAATCTGTTTCTTCTTGTAATGTCATTGATTCTCTTGGCTGCTTTGAATTTCAGCTCGGTATTTTTTCGCAGGGCCTAATTCCTCAACACAAAACTGTTAAGGCATGTTGCTTGGTTTGTGGACTTTGTAGGCTGTGGAGCGAGATTGTAATGGACTGCAGGGAAAATCTAGGAAAGCATCATGGCAAAGGGATGTTTAATTTCCAGTTTGAAGCTTATTCCTTTCGTTTGACTTGATTGTAACGTAACTTAGATCATTGGACTGTTTGTAACCAACAGCATGACTTCTCATGGTTACACTTGAAACAATTGTGTTTGTAAAAAAAATCCAAAATTTATTCAGCCAATGTATTTCTTTATTGACATTTTCAAACCGTGCCATATTGTATTTTGGGATCATTGGCCATTTGATACACGTTTGAGCAAAAGATCTCTTAATCCTTGGCCTAAGGCCATGATGGTTATAAATGAAAGACAAAAAATGTGAATTTGCGAATTTAAGTCATTCATTTAATATCTCTTCAACTCTTGCCAACTTGGTAATTTGGTTCAGTAAGGTGCAAGAAGTAAAATAAGCTAGTCCATGGCGTGTCAACGATTACTGTCTGTAATAAACCATGTTCATGACTTTGCTTATGGATTCAGTATTATGGTGTTGTCAAGATGAAACTCAAACGTGTCCTTGATCCATATTGGTATCCCACCTTAAGAAATATCCTTTCACTATATCCCTTTTCTTACATTCATATAATAAATCATACTCTTTAATGAAATGGATTTTATGAAATGCACGTTTCTAGGTAGTATGAAAATGGCATAATAATGATAGAAAACTAAAGTGAAGTATTCTCGTGATGAAAGGTATGCCATGATGTGCATATGATGTTAAATTAAAAAATGAAATTAATTTTTATGAAAATTTTAAATATGACCGGACAAAATTGGGGTATGACAGTTGCCCCTATTTAATTAACTTGAACTAGAAGGTAAGAATAACAATGGTCTTCATACATTCGTGGTGGAAGGTAATTAAATATTAAAAGACCCAAATTTTGTCCTTTGGAATGCAATGGAGAAATGCAGAAAGAAAATGCAGTGAGAAGTACAATAAGAAAAGGAATTGTCAGCGCAGTATCTTGGATAATTGCAATCGAGGTATCCCATTAAAGGAATGATGTCCCAACCGTATCCAAGACTGTCTGGTAATAAGCAGAACAATGTTTCTAAAACTGAATGAGACTCTTCATGTTGATGAAACAGCATCTCAGACAGCAAAAGATGAGATTCTCTGTATCAAGTCGAAGCAGCATCTCATATGATCGAATTAAGATATTCCGAACAAGGGAATGATACCTTAATTGAATCTGAGACTCTCCGAGGATACCAGAGCAATATCTCAAAAGAAAAACTAGAATGAGGCTCCTCATATTGATGAGACAGCATCTCAGACAGCAAAGATGAGATTCTCTGTATCGAGTCGAAGCAGCATCTCATATGATCGAATTAAGACATTCCGAACAAGGGAATGATACCTTAATTGAATCTGAGACTCTCCGAGGATACTAGAGCAATATCTCAAAAGAATAACTGGAATGAGGCTTCTCATATTGATGAGACAGCATCTCAGACAGCAAAAGATGAGATTCTCTGTATCGAGTCGAAGCAGCATCTCATATGATCGAATCAAGATATTCCGAACAAGGGAATGATACCTTGATTGAATCTGAGACTCTCCGAGGATACTAGAGCAGTATCTCAAAAGAAAAACTGGAATGAGACTCCTCATATTGATGAGACAGCATCTCAGACAGCAAAAGATGAGATTCTCTGTATCAAGTCGAAGCAGCATCTCATATGATCGAATTAAGATATTCCGAACAAGGGAATGATACCTTAATTGAATCTGAGACTCTCCGAGGATACCAGAGCAATATCTCAAAAGAAAAACTAGAATGAGACTCCTCATATTGATGAGACAGCATCTCAGACAGCAAAGATGAGATTCTCTGTATCGAGTCGAAGCAGCATCTCATATGATCGAATTAAGACATTCCGAACAAGGGAATGATACCTTAATTGAATCTGAGACTCTCCGAGGATACTAGAGCAGTATCTCAAAAGAAAAACTAGAATGAGACTCCTCATATTGATGAGACAGCATCTCAGACAGCAAAAGATGAGATTCTCTGTATCGAGTCGAAGCAGCATCTCATATGATCGAATCAAGATATTTCGAACAAGGGAATGATACCTTGATTGAATCTGAGACTCTCCGAGGATACTAGAGCAGTATCTCAAAAGAAAAACTAGAATGAGACTTCTCATATTGATGAGACAGCATCTCAGACAGCAAAAGATGAGATTCTCTGTATCGAGTCGAAGCAGCATCTCATATGATCGAATCAAGATATTCCGAACAAGGGAATGATACCTTGATTGAATCTGAGACTCTCCGAGGATACTAGAGCAGTATCTCAAAAGAAAAACTGGAATGAGACTTCTCATATTGATGAGACAGCATCTCAAACAGCAAAGATGAGATTCTCTGTATCGAGTCGAAGCAGCATCTCATATGATCGAATTAAGACATTCCGAACAAGGGAATGATACCTTAATTGAATCTGAGACTCTCCGAGGATACTAGAGCAGTATCTCAAAAGAAAAACTAGAATGAGACTCCTCATATTGATGAGACAACATCTCAGACAGCAAAAGATGAGATTCTCTGTATCGAGTCGAAGCAGCATCTCATATGATCGAATCAAGATATTTCGAACAAGGGAATGACACCTTGATTGAAATTGAGACTCTCCGAGGATACTAGAGCAGTATCTCAAAAGAAAAACTAGAATGAGACTTCTCATATTGATGAGACAGCATCTCAGACAGCAAAAGATGAGATTCTCTGTATCGAGTCGAAGCAGCATCTCATATGATCGAATCAAGATATTCCGAACAAGGGAATGATACCTTGATTGAATCTGAGACTCTCCGAGGATACTAGAGCAGTATCTCAAAAGAAAAACTGGAATGAGACTTCTCATATTGATGAGACAGCATCTCAAACAGTAACGAACGAGATTCTCCATATAAATGAAGTAATATCTTAAAGAATGAATGTCTGTTGGGGGATATTTTTAGAAAAGATTCCTTTTGGAGGGAATATGCTGAAGAAGCTCTGCAGGGGAGAAGCTCATAAGAGACTTTTATGGTAACCTCTGCTTGGGGAGCAATGGCAGCAAAGAAAATGCCGAGAATATCACTATCACCCACGAAGTTGGGAGAAATGACTGGCTAGGAAATGATTCCATGAGCGTATGTAGGGTAATAACTTTATTTGGGAAATGAGGAAACTCTAGGATAGATGCGAATGACCTTAGATCCTTATCATATTATGTTTAATTTTCGTATGATGTTCCACTTTGGGTGGAAATGCCATGCATGGGAAGATGCATGAGGTGTATGCGTTATGTGTTTGCTGGGGATGTTTTACTGTGCATATAGGAATGCGAATCGTTCAAGGCTATACATATGGATGCCCATGATTGATATGATTTCTTAATGGTGAATCCTACTTGGTAGGAAAATTATGTATGTAACTGATGCATGTGATGCATACGGGAATGCAACCGGGTAATTGGAACATGCCCTGATTGGGACGTTTTTGCTTTGGGTGATGGTGCCAGTGGTGTGGACTTTTGTTATGATGGAGATCAAAAATTGATGCCCCACTGGGTGATTTTGGGAATATATCTGGGGTGCCCCAAACCACTGAAGGGTTCAGACTTCTCAACACGCGATACTCCAACTACGATTTAATGTTTCTGCTGGAAAAGCATTAGAGACTTGCCCCGGTTTTGGCTATACCATGAGTATATCTTTGAGAGGTGTTGATTAGCACTTGGAATGAACATAGGTGCCTACACAATCCTACACCTCTATGAAAAACATGAGCAAACTTGGAGACCAAGAAGTTTATCCTTTTACTATTTCAAAAGCAATTTTATTACTTCATTCAATTATGTGTTTTTTATTTATTTTTTCCAAAATTTTAAGAATGATGTTTATCAAAAATAAAGGTGCTTTGCAAACAAACAGAAAAAAATGCAAAATAATTTGGGCACAACTTTTGTCGAGAAAATTTTCTCTTTTATTGATTTGACCCTTGAATGGGCGATTGTACATAAAGATGCAATTCCTTAATGAGGTAATTGCTGTGTGTAGAAACAAAATGGCAATAAGATTGAGTTCCTATTGAGTCTCCACACTGCTATGATCCTTATGTCTTTGATAGTCCGAGCACCTCGCCTTTGAGAAAAGTCGGGTAGATTGATTCTTTTGTTTTTGAGGGATATGTTAGATGCCTGAGAGTATAGTTCTTTGCCTTGGAATTAATCCCTAACTTTTGCCTAGATCGCCCTTTCGGGTTTTCGATCCACCGGGATACCCATTTTTGCCTGAATCGCCCTTTCGGGTTTTCAACTCAGCGGGTCAAAATTTTTTATTTTTTTTTTTTATCCCTAATTTTTGCCTGGATCGCTCTTTCGGGTTTTCGATCCACCGGGATAGCCATTTTTGCCTAAATCGCCTTTTCAGGTTTTCGATTTAGCGGCTTTTTATTATTCCACTTTTCTAGGCAAAGTACTTTTTAACAGCATCAGCATTGGTAGGGAGTGGCAATTCATCACCATCCATAGTTGCCAGGATTAGAGCGCCTCCGGAAAAGGCTCTAACCACCACAAATGGACCTTCATAATTTGGTGTCCACTTCCCCCTAGAGTCCTTGTGAATGGGCAAGATTTTCTTCAGCACCAAATCACCCTCTTGAAACACCCTGGGACGAACTTTCTTGTCGAATGCCTTCTTAAGACGCCTCTGATAGAGTTGACCGTGACTTAACGCTTTCAAGCGTTTCTCCTCAATAAGGTTGAGCTCGTCGTACCTTGATTGAACCCACTCTGCCTCGTCCAACTTAGCCTCCATTAAGACTCTCATCGAAGGAATCTCCACTTCTATGGGAAGAACTGCTTCCATGCCGTATACTAAGGAGTATGGGGTTGCCCCTGTTGAAGTTCGTACTGACGTACGATAACCATGTAATGCAAAAGGTAGCATCTCATGCCAATCCTTATACGTGATTACCATCTTCTGGATGATTTTCTTGATATTTTTGTTCGCGGCTTCAACAGCCCCATTCATCTTAGGTCGATATGGTGACGAGTTGTGATGCTCGATCTTGAACGTTGTGCATAACTCCTCCATGGTCTTGTTGTTGAGATTGGACCCATTATCAGTGATGATTTTGTTGGGAACCCCATATCGGCATATGATGTTGTTCTTTAAGAAACGGGCGACTACATGCTTTGTGACATTCGCATAAGATGCGGCTTCCACCCATTTGGTAAAGTAGTCTATGGCCACCAAGATAAATCTATGCCCATTAGATGCTTTAGGTTCTATCATCCCGATCATGTCGATGCCCCACATAGAGAAAGGCCAAGGTGATGCTATAACATTCAGCGGGGTAGGCGGTACATGTATTTTGTCAGCATATATCTGGCATTTGTGGCAGGCTCTGGTGTAATGGTAACAGTCAGCTTCCATCGTCAACCAGTAGTAACCGGCCCTCAGGATTTTCTTCGCCATGGAGTGCCCATTTGCGTGTGTGCCGAAAGATCCTTCGTGTATGTCCTTCATAAGCTGATTGGCTTCTTGTTCGTCCACACACCTCAACAAAACCATGTCATAATTCTGCTTGTACAATACTTCCCCATTCAAGAGGAACTTCGATGCCAGTCTCCGGAGGGTCCTTTTGTCAAGGCTAGAGGCCTCTGCCGGGTATTCCTGTTTCTCTAGACCGTTTGATGTCAAAGAACCAGGGTTTACCATCTGGCTCTTCTGTTGTCGTCAGGCAATGCGCGGGTTCATCGAAACGCCTAAGTTCGATGTGAGGCTGATGGTTGGGCCAGATCAACTTGTACATGGAAGCCAAGGTTGCCAAAGCATCTGCCATCTGATTCTCCTCTCGAGGAATATGAGAGAAAGTGATTTTGTCGAATTTTGGAAGTAGCTTCAGCACGTAATCCCGGTATGGAATTAGGTTGGCATTTCTTGTTTCCCAATCACCTCTGATCTGATGTATCACCAGGGCGGAATCCCCAAATACTTCTAGCACCTTAATCTTCAACTCAATAGCTTCTTCCAACCCTAGTATGCAAGCTTCATACTCAGCCATGTTATTTGTGCATGTAAAACAGAGCTTTGCAGTGAATGGTAGATGGAAATTCCTGGGAGACATCAATACTGCCCCAATTCCATGGCCTATTGCATTTGAGGCACCGTCGAACATGAGAGTCCATTCTGCTTTTGGCTTGAGATTCTCCTCTTGTTCAGAGTCTTCAGCATCCTTGACAACCATAATGTCCTCATCTGGGAAGTCAAACTTCAAAGGTTGGTAATCCTCCAATGGTTGGTGAGCAAGATGGTCTGCCAGTACGCTTCCTTTTATTGCCTTTTGTGCAACATATTGAATATCGTACTCTGATAACAACATCTGCCATCGAGCAATCCTACCGGTAAGAGCTGGTTTCTCGAATATGTACTTGATAGGATCCATTTTAGATACCAACCAAGTCGTGTGAGTTAGCATGTACTGTCTGAGACGCTTAGCGGCCCATGCGAGTGCACAACAAGTCTTCTCGAGTAAGGAATATCTGGTCTCGCAATCATTAAACTTCTTGCTCAGATAGTAGATGGCATGCTCCTTTCTACCAGTCTCATCTTGTTGCCCCAATACACAACCCATGGACTCGTCGAGCACTGTTAAGTACATGATGAGGGGTCTCCCTTCTGCAGGGGGTATCAGAATCGGCGGCTCTTGTAAGTATTCTTTAATTTTGTCGAAGGCTATCTGGCAATCATCATTCCACTCCACGCCTTGATTCTTCCTTAAAAGCTTGAATATCGGTTTACATGTGGCAGTAAGATGAGAGATAAACCGAGCGATGTAATTTAGTCTTCCCAAGAAACCACGGACTTCCTTCTCATTCCTTGGTGCAGGCATGTTCTGAATGGCTCGAACCTTGTCGGGATCTACTTCAATTCCCTTTTGGCTTACATTAAAGCCTAAAAGCTTCCCAGATCGAACCCCAAATGTGCATTTATTAGGATTAAGTCTCAGACGAAATTTCCTCAAACGAGCAAACAGTTTCTCCAGATTAGTGATATGTTCCTCTTCTGTCTGGGATTTGGCAATCATGTCGTCAACATACACCTCAATCTCTTTATGAATCATGTCATGAAAGAGGGTCACCATAGCGCGTTGATATGTTGCCCCAGCGTTCTTTAATCCAAACGGCATTACCTTGTAACAAAAGGTGCCCCAAGGGGTAATGAACGTGGTCTTCTCCATGTCCTCGGGATCCATTTTAATTTGGTTGTACCCGGAGAAACCATCCATAAAGGAAAATACAGAGAACTGTGCTGTGTTATCTACCAATACATCGATGTGAGGTAATGGGAAATCGTCTTTAGGACTAGCTCTATTTAGGTCTCGGTAATCTACGCACATGCGGACTTTCCCATCTTTCTTCGGTACCGGTACAATGTTGGCGACCCATTGTGGGTACTTTGCGACTTCTAGGAAACCAGCGTCAAACTGCTTTCTCACCTCTTCTCTGATCTTGAGAGCCATATCCGGTCGAGTTCTTCTTAGCTTCTGTTTGACGGCAGAGCATTCTTCTTTAAGGGGAAGTTTGTGGGTCACGATATCAGTGTCTAATCCGGGCATATCTTGATAAGACCATGCAAACACATCGTTATATTCACGGAGGAGCTCTATCAATCTAGTCTTCACTGCATCTTGAAGCGCGGCGCCTACCCTTACTTCTCTTTTGTCTTCTTCTGTTCCCAGGTTGATGACTTCGACGTCCTCTTGGTGTGGTTGAATGACCTTCTCTTCCCGTCTGAGTAATCTGGCCAACTCTTCAGGGAGTTCGCACTCTTCACCCACTTCCTCTTCAGCTTGGTAAATCGGACAATCAAAGTCATGCCAGACCCTAGCAGTGTCGTTATCAATGGTCTCGGTGGTGTTTCTGCATGTTATGATTTATGCAGTTTATTTAGAAAGTGCGTGCATAAAAATTGATGCCATTTTTGTAAAAAACGAAAGGAAAGGAACGAAAAATTGAATGCAAATCTCCATTTATTATTGATAGAAAAATTCTTTAAAAAGATAAAGGGGGCCCTACAACATGCCACTGTGCCTTGGGCAGAGCACAGGGTTTTGTCTAAAATAATAAAATTACTTTTGAAAAATTTGAGGGACTTCCACAGCCTTCCAGTTTGTCAGTTCTTCATTAGACGCGGCTTGTCGTATCCAGTTAGACGCTTCTTCCTCATGATCTTCGACATTGATCATGGCCACCTGATTTCCAAAAATGTGGCCAGCGCTGATGAACGTTTCTTTTACAGGAGGAATCTGCTCTTCATCGTGTTGGTTACTGGCTTCAATCAATGATGGGTCATACCCTAACCCAAACTTGTCTCGCTTCTGGTTCACTTCCACCACTTTGCCCCAGTCCTGAGCGTTTTCACTTTCCATCACAGCTTTAGCTCCTTGCCACGAGGCCATGGATGGTCCTGACTCCGGAGTCTCCAATGTCTTTTGAACAGCCATCACATTCACCACTTCCAAGGACTGGAATGGTGTCTCGGTTATCTCGCCATCTACTTCGATATATCGGAAAGATGTTAAGTGGCTAACCAAGATATCCTCCTCCCCTCCAATCACAATCATCTTGTCATTGGTAATGAATTTTAGCTTTTGGTGTAAAGTGGAGGTGACGGCACCTGCAGAGTGGATCCATGGTCTCCCAAGTAAGCAACTATAACCGGGATGTATGTCCATAACTTGGAATGTGATATTGAAGAAAGTTGGGCCTATTTTGATTGGTAGGTCAACCTCTCCTATCACTGCTCGTCTTGAGCCATCGAATGCTTTTACAATCAAGGTACTGGGCTTCATATTCATCCCCTCCATCGGCAGCTTTATCAAAGTGGTTTTTGGCATGACGTTCAGTGAGGAACCTGTGTCTACTAATACCCTTGATAGTATAGTGTCTATACATTTCAAGGAGATATGTAGGGCCTTGTTATGGTTCTTTCCCTCAACTGGCAGTTCATCATCATTAAACCCCAAAAAATTTCCGGTGGTTACGCAAGCTATCACATCGTCAAACTGTTCTATTGTTATGTCTTTCGTGATATGTGCTGCGCTTAACACTTTCAACAATGAATTCCTGTGTG
The DNA here is from genome assembly GCF_024323335.1 of Lathyrus oleraceus. Taxonomy (NCBI): domain Eukaryota; kingdom Viridiplantae; phylum Streptophyta; class Magnoliopsida; order Fabales; family Fabaceae; genus Lathyrus; species Lathyrus oleraceus. The sequence goes on from NC_066581.1 coordinate 157,042,856, forward strand.
CTTCTGAGTTGAGCAACAGAGATAACATGGAGATTTTCGAAGGTGTCTGATTCAACTGATCTACCACTTTATAATCACTTTTCTTGATTATCCTTAAAAATTCTTCAGCCTCCTCTCGAGTGACCGCAGCTTTAGGCGACAGATGCATGTCTTGCATTTCTCGACTAGGGACAGGAATTTGGACAGGAGTAGCAATTTCTTTCCCTTTGGCTTTTGTAGAAGCATCCACAGCCCTTGGTGCAAACACTCGGCCACTACGCGTTATGCCGGCTGGCCCCACAATTGAGGTAACATTTGGTTCGTTGATTACCACAGGTTGGTCTTCCTGCCCTTGCTTAAAAGCTCTGGGCTGATATATCCATGGTACCGCCTTCTCATCCTCATATGCGAATGGCGCTGGAAACTCTATCACCAAAGGGTTTATGGGGATTTCCACATTAACCTCATCATAAGGGATAGCCACATTAACCTCATCGAAAGGGATGTCCACGTTAACCTCATCGAAAGGGATGTCCACATTAACCTCATCGAAAGGGATGTCCATGTTAACCTCATCGAAAGGGATGTCCACGTTAACCTCATCGTAAAGGATATCCACCACAACGGCTATCTCTTTCTCTTCTTTGTTCTTAGCATGGCGATTTATCTGTAACTCGCCTCGATCCAGCATTTGTTGTATAAAATTCCTCAACCCTTTATCATTCTCATCATTGACTAGCTCCTCTGGGACTAGACCACTTTTTAGCAGTTGTGCCCCTATCATGGTGATAGGGGTTTGAATGTCTTCAACCTTAAGAATCAGTTCTCCCTGATCACTCTCCTCTATGGCACTGACGGAAGCACCTCCATGTGTTGGCATGGGATTAGTGTTCACGTTCGGGCGTCTTGGAGTGAAGGTAACAACTTTTGCTTCAATCAGGTCTTGTACCCTATTTTGGAATGCAAAACAATTCTCCAGGGTATGGCCGGGCGCTCCCATGTGAAATTCACAATGGGCGTTAGCATCATATCCTGGTGGATATGGAAAAACAGCCGGTTTTAGCTCCCTCAATGTCAGAAGACCCTCCTTTTGCAAATATGGGAATATTTGGCTGTAAGGTACTGGTAGAGGGTCAAGTTGCCTTCTTGGAGGCTTTGGCTTGAATTGTCTTGGTGGTGCTGTGTTCTGTTGTTGACGAGGTTGTTGATGTTGTGGTTGATACATTGGTTGTTGTTGTATGGGTTGCTGATAAGGTATGGGTACCACGGCAGCGACTTGGCCATATGAAGCCTGTTGCTTCCCCTTATAGCCTCTAGATACAGCATTCGTTTCACCCTTTTTTCTTCTGGAAGCCTCCAGAATACTTTTTCGGTGCGCTAGAGGTGGCCACAGCTCCTGAAATCTTTCCATCCCTCAGACCCTTTTCTATACGATCTCCGATTGTGACCAGATGTGCAAAATCGGATGCTGCACTACTCACCAATCTATCAAAGAATGGGTCCTTCAGCGTGTCCACAAATATTCCAGTCATTTCCTTCTCAGACAATGGTGGCTCTACCTGAGCAGCCAACTCTCTCCATCGCTGGGCGTATTCTTTAAAGGACTCATTTTCTTTCATTGCCATCCCTTGCAACTGCATTCGGTCAGGTGCCATATCCAAATTATATTTGTACTGACGGAGGAATGCGTCAGCCAAATCTTCCCAGCTTTGAATCCGCCCTTGCTCTAAGCTCATGTACCATCTCAGAGATGCTCCACTCAGGCTGTCTTGGAAACAGTGTATAAGCAGTTTGTCATTTTCGGTGTGAGCAGCCATTTTCCTGAAGTACATCACTAGGTGACTTCTTGGGCAGGTCTGGCCTTGGTATTTCTCGAAATCAGGAGTTTTAAATTTAGCCGGGATGACCAAATTTGATACCAGACGCATGTTCATGGCAGAGGCACCGAATATATTATTCCCTTCGATAGCTTTGATCTTCTTTTCCAAAGCACGAAGCCTATCTGCAGATGGATCTGGAAGTGTTTTAGGCTTTGGTTGGTCCGGCACATAGAAAGCTTCATACGGGTCATCTCCCATTTCGGACCCATAATGAGCAGGTGCTTCAGAAGGCTCTGCACGATCCCCCTCTCCTTTGCTTCCTATTGGTATGTGAACCAGACTCTTCTTGGCATGGACATAGCCCTCATCTGGGTGGACCAAACTTGATGGGTTATCATTCCTTCTAGCCTCATCTTCTGCATCCGCAACCCTCTCTCTCTGGGCGATGGCGAGCATTGTTTCCAGCAGTTGATCCATCTTCTCTTGGATCGTATTGATGTCTGACCTCATGGTAGCTTGGTTAGCCTCCACTTGCTCTAACGTCATCTTGTAATGGCTTCGCGTCTCGTACCGGTGTTGATTAGTCAGCGTTTACTGGTAGATGGCAAAAGGTTGGGTAAGTTTTTTTTGTTTTTATGAAGCGTGATGCATGAGGATGCAAATGTTATGCATATTTTATTTTCAGGGAATTTTCATCACGATTGTAGTTGTATTAAGCATTTAGAGAAAACATAAAGTCAGGAAATAAAAACGAGGATCATCCTCTTCCATTCAAATATTTAAAGTACGGAGTACAAAGGCATAACCGCCCAAATCGATACAGCTCAAATACTAACTGAATATAAGAAAAACAGAAGAATCACACAGAAGTCTTTCGAGTTATGAGTTCTTCTAATTCAGAGTTGAACCTCTTTACCATCCCCTCACACATCATAACAAAATGGATTACAGCAGGATGTGTGTCATGCTGGTCCAATCCTTCCACTGCCTCTCTCAATCTCCAAGGCATTTCTTGGGTTATCCAATTGCAGAATTGCACCAAACCGTTGAGCTTTGCACGGTACCCATCTTTGTCCGCTTGCAAAAAATTGATAGTTCTCCTAAAGGTATCGTAATCCTCAATGACTTGCTCTCTTTCCCTTAGCCATATCACACTGTCTTGGTGGAATGCCTCAAATCTATCTTTCCAATGTTGAGCAACTCCTTTAGCATCTTTTGCTTCTTGACATTTCTCGGCCCAAGTCGTAGGTGTGACTCGAGAAGCTTCCAAGGCTCTTTCCTTAAGTCGGCGCTCATGCTCGGCTTGGGTCTCAGCATTATGGAGGGAGATAGTGAGATCTTGTATCTTTGCCTCCAATATCTCTCTAACCTCTTTTTTCTCTTCTGTAGCTCGTAGCCACCACTGCTTATTCTTTAGGCATTCTTTCTCAGCTTGTCTCAACTGCTCTTTAATGGTTTCTAGGCAGTGGTCAGCTTGCTCCATGCCTATTTTCACTTTCTTTCTCTTATGTTCTTCTTTGTCGACCTTTTCCTCAGTTGCTTCAAGCTGGGCCTTCTTCCTCTCTAGTTCCCACTTTATCTCATTTCTTTCATTTGAAACTTGTTGGAAGCTGGCCTGTAGCTCTTCGTTTTCTCGTCCAAGTCTTGCTATAGTAGCTCGTAATGCTTCCACTTCTTCCATGGAGACAGGGATGGGTTCTGGTGGTGGAGGTTGGGTTGGAGGATCGAGGACGAATGGCAGTTTGACCTCTTGGCTTCTTCTAGTGACCCATTGATGATAGGGTTCTTTATCCCCTATGACACCCTTTCCTTTGTCTTGTCCTCTGAAGCGAACTTTCTCCCAGGCTCGGATGACCCTTCTCAGCATAGCGGGATCCTCCATATTATGGAACACAAAACCTTCTAACAACTGGTCATCTGGTTTGTATGTGATAGGATAACCCAACTGCCTTACTGCCAAAACAGGATTGTAGTTAATGCATCCTTTTGACCCTATTAGCGGTACATTCGGGAATTCTCCACAACTAGCAATTGTGTCTCCCACATTCAAGCCATAAGGATACCAAATAATGGTATTTTCAGTGAGTCCTACCAACTTTTGAGACCACTCATATCCATCCATACTTTCAATTGTATCAACCTCTTTGAACACATGAGAGACCAGCCATTGGTAAAGGAGTGGTATGCAACATAACATCAGCCCTCCTTCCTTCTCAAAGCGTAAGTGCAAGGTGTGATAGACATCTGCTAGGAGTGCGGGTACTGGATCTTCATTCTTAACCTTGACGGCCCAAAACACGCTAATAGCTGCCACATCAATTAACTTCTCCATGTTAGGAAATAACACCAATCCAAAGATAAGTAAAGCCATAATAGTGTCATGGGCTTCCCACTTCTGGGCTTTGGCAAAGCTTTGAGCAGTTTTCTCCAGGTACTCTTGTGGAATTCCTTGCACCTTCCCCCAAATTTTGATGTTAGGGGTTAGATCTTTGACTGGGATGTCTAGTACTTCTGCCAACTCTTCGGGTTTAGGGATTTGACCTAGCCCCCTGTATGGTCCCTTCTTCTGCTTAGGAGAGTCTAATATTCTTCCGAATTCTTCCAAAGTCGGGGCCAACTGGAAATCTCTAAAGAGGAAACTTCTGAGTGGTGGATCATAAAACTGGGCTAGTGCGGTAATAGCTTCTTTTTGTACTGGTACAGACAACAAGTGTAGAATCTTCCCATATTTGAGTGTGAATGCGTCTCGACGGATATTAGTCAACCCATCTCTGAATGCAATGAACTTCTTCACACACGGTACCTTAGCTTTGATTTGGAATGTTTTTTTCTTTCCTGACTCCATTTGTTCTTGAATGCTTAATTAACTGAAAATTTTGAAATTCCCTGAAAATAAAAGTGTGTAAATGATTTTGCTATGCTCATAATGAATGCAATCATGATGTTTATGCAATGACAGGGATCCAGGCTTCACATCTATCACAAGGTTCAACTTAACAACGGTTCTATGTCTTTTACCCCACACAACAAGGATTGCTCTAAGGTTATCCGTTTTCATGATAAGAACTTAGAGTCATGGACTAAGTTCAGTCTTCCATCGCAATAATGGGCTAGCCACATTGAAATGGAAGTTCTGAGTCAGTCTATTCTAAGTGGGATCCTCGTATTGTACGAACAGGGTGTACACCCTTCGGTTCAATACTACACGATCGCCAATCATGAAGACGGACTTCAGTTTAAGATGAGGTTCCCAGAGTCATGGACCATGTTCAACGTTTCCTCGTAATGATGGGCTAGCCATATTATGATGGAAACCCTGAGCAGATCTACTCTGGGTGGAGTTCTCGTATTGTCCCAATGAGGTGTACACCCCCCGGTTCAATACTACACAACTCCGGGTTCTAAGTTCTTCTCAAAGCTCGGGTACGGAGCTTATCTCTCAACAGATGCCAAGTACCATAGATCACCCAACACAATAGCAGAATAAATTATATAACATAAATAATACATCAAGATATACAAAAGCAAATGAAAGCAATATTCTAAAATTCATAGCAAATTGACTAAGTTAGGCTTGACTCTCTCTAGCTTGGAGCATCGTCCCCAGCAGAGTCGCCATCTGTCGCATCTCGAAAAATACGATTCCTCGCGATGGTCGCAGAAAAATTTATGTTCGAACAGAGTCGCCACCGAACTTTATTTATTCCGATGAAGGAATAGGAAAATATCGATAAAACCTTTTAGAAAATAGAATAATGGTCGTCGCAACCATATTCGGGTTCGGGAGTCGATTACGCAAGGGGAAGGTATTAGCACCCCTCACGTCCGTTGTACTCAACGGGAACCTTTTAGTTCAATTTGCTATTTGAATGTTAGTTTAATGTTATTTATTTTCTTTGAGTGATAAAGTTGATAATAGAGATGGATGAAGACCTCAGGAAGGAGAAATGGGAGGTTTTTTATTAGTGTGCTCGCGAAGATACAGCAATCTCCTGCCTACGTATCCTTATGGTGCAATAAGGAAATCAGAGCATTCGTAGTTCGGGAAACTACGGTTTTTGTTGGTGTCTTTTAATGAACAACTGTGTAGATCGCGTTCTAAAGGCTAAACGCTGGCTTGTTTACTCTCGGCGGAGGCTTAAGCATTGGTTTGTTATGCGCATTAGAAAGGATTGACAGTGTTCTTTTGAAAAGAATTTTTAAGTTATAGGTTGCACGGGGCGGGACATTAGTTTGATTTGTTAAGGTATTTTAAAGAACGACAAAAGATTGAGCAATGTGGTGTACACCAATTGACCAATTCCTTCGAGGAGTAATAAGGCGTACGCCTTCTATTCCTTTTTCATTCGAATTATTTTTGAAATTTTGTTAGTGGATGTTGAATATGCACGGTAGTGAGGCGTACGCCTCCTACTTGCTTATTCAAGGAATAAAGAGGCGTACGCCACCTATTCCCTTATCCAAGTTTATTTAAAGTGTTTTAATCCGAAGTCGATAATTTGTGCAATATGGCGTACGCCAATTATTCAAATAATCGAGAGACAATGAGGCGTGCGCCTCCCATCTCCTATCACCCGAGGTTTAAATTGTAAAAGATATGTTTTTAATTGTTTTGCGAAAATGGTTTGTATTTGAATTGGTAGGTTTGGATTTAAAGATGATTTGAGCTTGTATGATAGTGGTTTTTAAATTAAATGACGAAGATCCGAGCAATATGGCGTACGCCAATTATTCGAATAATCGAGAGATAATGAAGCGGATGCTCATTATTCTCCTTTTCATTCAAAGGTTTATTATTAAGATAGGGCTTTTAGAAATTATAAATAATTTGGGGGAATATATTAAGTTTATGTATTTTAAGGTTTTAAATTGAATGACGAAGATCCGAGAAATGTGGCGTACGCCAATTATTCGGATAATCGAGAGATAATAAAGCGGGAGCTTACTATTCTCCTTTTCATTCAAAATTAATTATTAAAAATATGGCTTTTAAAATTAATAAATAATTTGGAGGGGTGATTTTAATCTCATAGAATTTTTACAGTTTAAATTGAATGACGAAGATCCGAGCAATGTGGCGTACGCCAATTATTCGAATAGTCGAGAGATAATGAAGCGGATGCTCACTATTCTCCTTTTCATTCAAAGATTAATTATTAGAATAAAGCTTTTAGAATTCATAATTAATTGAGGGAGTAATTTTAGTTTTAAGGAGTTTTGGGGTTTTAAATTAAATGACAAAAATTCGAGCAATATGGCGTACGCCAATTATTCGAATAATCGAGAGATAATGGAGCGGATGCTCATTAATCTCCTTTTCATTTAAAGATTAATTTAAATAGTGCTTTTAGAATTTGTAATTAATTTGAGAAAATAATCTTAATTTTATAGAATTTTTAGGGTTTTAATTAAATGACGACAATTCGAGCAATATGGCGTACGCCAATTATTCGAATAGTCGAGAGGTAGTAAAGCGGAAGCTTACTATTCTCCTTTTCATTCAAAATTAAATTATTAAATAATTTTAAGAGGATATTAGAATAATCAAATTGGGAAAATAATTTTAATTTTATAGAGTTTTTTAAGGTTTTAATTAAATGACGATAATTCGAGCAATATGGCGTACGCCAATTATTCGAATAGTCGAGAGGTAGTAAAGCGGAAGCTTACTATTCTCCTTTTCATTCAAAATTAAATTATTAAATAATTTTAAGAGGGTATTATTTAAGTATGGTGAATTAGGGTTAATGTGTCTGGATAAAGCCTATGTGGTATTAGATCGAGATTGACCTTATTTTAGGAAAAGAAATACTTATTAATACTAATATTTAATCTCCTATTTAATTAATATTCCAACGAAATAAACAAAGATATGAATTAAAATAAATAATAATCAATAATCAAACTAAATAATATTTCTACTATCTTTAATTAATCATAGTTGTTTTAATATTTTTTATAAAAAATAATACCTAAACCAAATAGGACAAATCAGGATGTATGAGTAATAAGGAGGGGGTGAAGCCCCAAAACACCAAACTGTAGAGGCCCAACAGAGTTCTAAACTAAGAGGGAGTCCGAGTTGGCCCTAAGGCCCGCAACTTTCCTACACCAAAAACAATCAACCGGCAAAAAAGAGTGGGCCTTAAGCCCAATTTTAACAATCTGTCTAGAAGCATGAGGAAGGCGAGGAGCGTCGGTTGAGTGACCGTTTGGTCTTTCCCAAATAAAAACGCACGCGTGCCTCCTTGAGAATTGCCAACCTTCGCTAATATCCATTAATTTGCCAACTGTTCTCATTAATTAAACATAAAACCAAAAATAACACTGCTGAAGGATCAGTCTTAAAGCATAAAAACCAAAAGGGACGACACGTTTCGTCTTCTTCACTCGGCCTCTCGTGGATGCTAAACCATAAAAGGTCATTTCCCTGAACCTTCAATAAAAATCCCCAAAACAAAACTCTAATCTAAGCCTTAAACCTAAATCTAACGAGTAACCACACATTCGTATGCCACAGATTCAAACACATGCAAGCAAACTCTAAAGATTCATGATTCAACCACAACAGGCAAACAGCTCACAATGGTATGATAAGCAAGAAGATATACAAACAGAAATATGCAGATCAACAAAGGGGGAAAGTAACATAAAGCCCGCCGGAAAATGGATTTTCCGACGAGCTTACCGGCGATGTAACCGACCTCGAGGTATTTTGACTTCTTCTCCTTTTCTTCCTTCTGAACTTTGGATCCTCCTCTTCTACGCTTCCTCTCCTCTTCCGTTCTTCTTTATGATTTGGATTTGCTTTGGTTTTGACAGGGGTCTAGCTCGAGCTTGTTGAGCTTCGATGTGAAGATCTCAACAAGTTCACAACGGAGCTTTTTAAACTAGGGTTTGGGATTGATTTCTCCAGAGTAACGTTGCAAAAATTCGGATCCCTACTTCATCCCTGGGGGTCCTTATTTATAGCATTTTTGATGTACGAGGTTTTGAATTCCTCTCTCATGAGCTTGGCAAGTTAGTGGGAGAATCATTCCGTTAGGTAGCAGAATTTCTCAGAGTTAGTGGTGCTTCAAATCGGTGTGGTCCCTCAAATGGCAGGATGTGGTTTTGTCTGTAGTGAATCCGTGGTAACCACCTATTTTTTACTTTTCACTGCAGTAATTGTCTATTTTACTTAGCATTTGCCATTTGTTTTTTTTAAGCTCGTGTTCTGATTTTGTAATAGATTTATGTTGTGATAGATGCATGTTTACAAGGTTTGGAAGATTGACGAGTATGTTTCATCGTGACAGGTATTTTCTTGTATTGATTTTTATGAATCCTTAAACTTTGCCAATTCTATGCCTGACTTCAATGTGCCATGGCTTTGCAGGTTTTGTCATGCTATCATGCTATCTTGAATGCTGACTGCTGGATTGGTTTCTCTCACATATCTTAGGACATGTTTGGTTTTGGTTGAAGGATGGGTAGGCCATTAGAATTTATGCGTTTGGTGTTGGTCTGAGCATGGCATTAGTTAGGTTAAATGTTGGTTTGATGCAGGTTTTTTGAATGATGACAGGTAGGTAGATGGCATTGTTATGTGATGGATAGACTTGCATCATGAGTTTGGCATGTGGTTGTGCATTATTGGCTGTTGTAAAGATTGAAGTCATGGTGATGGTGAATTCATGATGCTTGGTATCACTTTGTTGTTGTAGTGATTCCGGGCTGGTGTATAGCGGCAGCATTTTGTCCTGTTCGGCCTGTTCGGCCTTAGGTACGTTATGCGTTTTGCATCTTGGTATCATGGTGTAGTTATGCTGAATCTGCTTTACGTCACCGCGTGGCTCTTATGGTATTAAAAATGTATTGCAGGTTGCTTCTTTACAGGTCATGTACCAGTCAATTTCATGAAGTGGCTTGTGCATAATTAACAAGTTAAGGTATCAAAGTCCATTCTTAGGATGCTTTTTATGTACAAACTTGAAAATAACTTGTTCTTCATTTGTTTATTGTTCTACTCCTGGTATGGCTGTTATGAAATTATTCGAGCGTTGCAAGATGTATGGTTGGTGATCTTATAAGGGTGCATTTGTGATATGCAGGTTTCTGATGTTAACCAAATGGCCCTGCAGTGGATTTCTATCCTGCAATATGGTCGGTTATTTGTGGCTCACAGTTTTGCTAGACTCCACGGTACCTTGCGGTGTCTTACTGTTTCGACAATTCTTGGACATCCGAAACTCTTGGGAATTTTGAATGGATTTATTATATTGCAGGGTGCTGTTATGCCGACATAAGTTGGCGAGTAACTTCAAGTTCCATGATTTCACTTCTGTTTTGAAAGGTAATGACCATAGCCTTCAGCTCATGCGCCATAAGCCTTTCACTGCCATTTTCCTGATGCTGGTGTAAATTGACTGTAGTGTAGGTGCCTGTTTGCTGAAGATCCTGACAGTCTATATTTGGGATAACATCCTCTTCGTGGTTCTTCAACGTAGCATCCAACCTTACATCTTTCTGGATAAAATCTTTGTTGAATGATGACCTACCATAATCAAACAAATTGTTGTAAATGATAGCACTCCGGTCCGGTGCAAACGCAGCCGTTTTGGACATCCTTAGTTCGAAAGACTTGGAGTCCCAGTTTTTGAAGACTCTGATGTAATTTCATGCATCAAGCGGACTTTCTTTTTTTCATGTAGAAGACTGAGTTTAATCATGCAGTAAACTCTTTATCGGCAACACTCTCGGTGGAATTCCCATATTTCTCCTTAGCTTAGTGATGAACATGGATTATAAAACATATGCCATAATAAGTGTACTGAAACCTTGGTTAAATTTGTGTGATACAGGTGATGCAGGCCGGACTGCGCTTATCCGGACACGGCATGTTGCTTGTTAAATCTTTTGGAAATCTGTTTCTTCTTGTAATGTCATTGATTCTCTTGGCTGCTTTGAATTTCAGCTCGGTATTTTTTCGCAGGGCCTAATTCCTCAACACAAAACTGTTAAGGCATGTTGCTTGGTTTGTGGACTTTGTAGGCTGTGGAGCGAGATTGTAATGGACTGCAGGGAAAATCTAGGAAAGCATCATGGCAAAGGGATGTTTAATTTCCAGTTTGAAGCTTATTCCTTTCGTTTGACTTGATTGTAACGTAACTTAGATCATTGGACTGTTTGTAACCAACAGCATGACTTCTCATGGTTACACTTGAAACAATTGTGTTTGTAAAAAAAATCCAAAATTTATTCAGCCAATGTATTTCTTTATTGACATTTTCAAACCGTGCCATATTGTATTTTGGGATCATTGGCCATTTGATACACGTTTGAGCAAAAGATCTCTTAATCCTTGGCCTAAGGCCATGATGGTTATAAATGAAAGACAAAAAATGTGAATTTGCGAATTTAAGTCATTCATTTAATATCTCTTCAACTCTTGCCAACTTGGTAATTTGGTTCAGTAAGGTGCAAGAAGTAAAATAAGCTAGTCCATGGCGTGTCAACGATTACTGTCTGTAATAAACCATGTTCATGACTTTGCTTATGGATTCAGTATTATGGTGTTGTCAAGATGAAACTCAAACGTGTCCTTGATCCATATTGGTATCCCACCTTAAGAAATATCCTTTCACTATATCCCTTTTCTTACATTCATATAATAAATCATACTCTTTAATGAAATGGATTTTATGAAATGCACGTTTCTAGGTAGTATGAAAATGGCATAATAATGATAGAAAACTAAAGTGAAGTATTCTCGTGATGAAAGGTATGCCATGATGTGCATATGATGTTAAATTAAAAAATGAAATTAATTTTTATGAAAATTTTAAATATGACCGGACAAAATTGGGGTATGACAAGGTGAATGAGCTTTTGTTGCCCGGATAACGTTTGAATGCACCGACGGTGCGATTGTGCAGAAAATGGTGGTAACCTACAGAGACTGGCATGAGATGTTGCCGTTTGCATTACATGGGTATCGAACCTTGATGCGTGCATTTACTGGGGCAACGCTTTTCTCATTGGTATATGGAATGGAGGCTGTATTATCGGTTGAGGTTCAGATTCCCTCTTTGAGAAGTCCTGATGGACGTGAAATTGCAAGAGACGGAATGGGTAAGAACCCGGTATGAAGAGTTGAGCCTGATAGAAGAGAAGAGGCTAGCAGCCATCTGTCCTGGGCAGTTGTATCAGCAAAGAATGAAGCGTGCTTTTGACAAGAAGGTGCGACCTCGGGTATATCACGTAGGTGATATGGTGCTGAAAAGGATCCTTCCTCCTCAAAACGATCGAAGGGGCAAATGGACACCGAATTATGAAGGTCCATTCGTGGTCAAGAAGGTTTTCTCTGGCGGAGCCTTGTTGTTAACGACCATGGATGGCGAGGATTTTCCATCCCCTGTGAATGCGGACGCAGTTAAAAAATACTTCGTATAAGAGACCCGCTGGACGAAAAGAACAAAATAGTCCAGGCAAAAATGGGCATCCCGGCGAACCGAAAAACAGAAAGAAAGGTTCGGGCAAAAATTAGGGATAAAAATGAAAATGTACACCCGGCAAGTCGAAAACCTGAGAAGGCGACTTGGGCAAAAAGGGGTATCCCGGTGGACTGAAAACCCGAAAGGGCGGTCCAGGCAAAAGAGGGATTGAAACGAACAACTGCGTCTAGCATGATCGTTTGCGCTTTGGTTGAAGCATCATGGATAATACCCGGTAGGGATCAATCAGAATCGTCTTGTTCAGAAGGCAGAAAGCATGGAGAGTCTGAGGACATATGGGGTGTAACCGAGTTGGAACTCGATGAGATCACGGGTTTCACATTGCCATTAGGATAGATTTTTCCTTTTGTGCAATTACCTCTTTTCAGGAATTGCTTCCTTTGTATTGCTCATTTGAGCCACACATTTTTCCAGTCGATAAAATGCATATTCAGTCAAATAGTTTTGTTTTTGTTTTTCATTACCGCTTTGATTGCAAAAACATCCGATTATTTTGATAAAGAATCTTGCATTTTTAAAACATACAGGTTTCCTTCCAATGCATGTTTATAAGATTGAATGCTTGAAATCTTATTTGGAAGGTTGAGTGACCCAAGTGTTGAAATCTTGACACGCCTGGGGCACGGTTTTATCTGATGATCTGTTTTGCAGGGACTGTTAGATATTTTCACTCACTTGCAGGTTGTGATGTGTGAGCATTGGCAAAGCAAATCCCCAGAGAGTTCACTCAGGAACGAAGGAATGAAAGAAATGACGAAGACGTTGCGACGTACGACGATCCTTGATGGTAATCAAGAAGACTCTTCAAAGTCGGAAGATTGGAAAGTATGTAATTCCCCGCAGAGTCCAACCAGGGACGAGTGCATGAAGAAAGAACGGTAGGAAGAGACGACGAGACGTCCGACGACCTTTGAAATTAATCAAGAAGACTCTTCAAAGTCGAAAGATTGAAATTCCTGTATGAATCCCAGGAGAACGTTTCTCGTCGATCGCGGAGCGACTTGGAATACAAGATGATGGAGCAGAAAAGGTCCAGACGAGTCTGGAGTTCTCAAAAGTGGAAAGCTGATATGAGTATTGGAGGTGGATACCATGGTTCGATGAGTCGATGGGTGTTCTGTACCTACTTTTCTCATTTCCCAGCTAGGTCCCCAAGCAGAATTAGAGGACTAGCTCCCCTGCAGATCCAAGGTCTGTGGACTTTCTCCAGCCGAGTCATGGTGGTTATCTCCGGCAGGTTTACAATGGTGTTTCCTCAGCAGCCAGGCCAGAAGGTTTCTGTTCCCCGAGTGGAGCGGGTTTCAAAGAAATATATCTCCAGCAGTTCCCCGAGTGGAGCGGGTTTCAAAGAAATATATCTCCAGCAGTTCCCCGAGTGGAGCGGGTTCTTTTCAAAGAAATATATCTCCAACAGTGTTCATCCTACCAGAGGATTGACCAAGTCCCCGTAGCGGACAGATTTTGCATCCCCAGCTGAGTGGCTTTACCTATGGATCGCACGGGTTGTCCCCAGCGGAGTAGTATGCAGTTCCCTAGCAGGATCAAGGTGGTTATCTCCAGCAGGTGATATACTGATGTTTCCCCAGTTGAGCCTGGAGGTTGCTATTCCTCTAGCAGGGCCTATGTGAGTATTTCCCCAGTGAAGTCGGCAAGTATCTGGGAGGGTTTCCCGAAGCGGAGTCAGGATTGATATCCCCAGCAAGTCAAAGACTGTTGTATCCCCACAGAGTGTTGGTGGTTCCTATCCTCAGCAGTTTCCCGAGTGGATTGGGTGCAAAGGAGGTTCTTCCTCAGCAAGGGTTGCTATTTCCCAGCAGCAGTGTTATTCCCCAGCAGGGTGGAATTGGAGCGGTGATGAGTTCCTCAGCAGAGTGTCTCGTGCTTCTCAGAAGAGTCCCTTGAGGGGGATATTTTTTATGCATTCATCATGTAGAGTAAGCATAGCATATTGCATAGAAAAATAAATAATCGCGTAGCATTTCCATAATTATGGAGCATTACGCAGAAAAAGATCATGCATCATTGTTGCAAGCATAGAGCTAGTCTCAAGCCGTGGTTACCGTTTGAGAGGTGGTTTTGCCCAGAGGTGAAGATGTTACTCCGAAGAGTTTAGCCTCATGATTGGATCAGAGATGTACCCCAGTAGTGCGATACTGGAGGAAGCTTTTCCGTCGGGCAGAGATGGAAAGGTTACGCGATCAGCGCGATTCAAGCCGTGGTTACCGCTTGGGATTGTTTTGCCGGACAGTGAAGACGATACTCCGAGGAGTTCAGCATTGTGAGTTTGGAACCACAATATTTCCCAGTCATCAGTAAGTGTCTGGTCGAGCTTGATTGGTGTCCTGTAAAACATCATCATTCGATGTTCAGTAAACGTCGAGTTATTTCCCAGTCATTGTTTAATGTCTGGTCGATCATTGTGTGATGCCTGTCAACATCCTTGTTTGATGTCCTGTCAACATCATTGTTCGATGTCCTGTCAACATCCTTGTTTGATGTCCTGTCAACATCATTGTTTGATGTCCTGTCAACATCCTTGTTTGATGTCCTGTCAACATCCTTGTTTGATGTCCTGTCAACATCCTTGTTTGATGTCCTGTCAACATCCTTGTTTGATGTCCTGTCAACATCCTTGTTTGATGTCCTGTCAACATCATTGTTTGATGTCCTGTCAACATCATTGTTCGATGTCCTGTCAACATCATTGTTTGATGTCCTGTCAACATCATTGTTCGATGTCCTGTCAACATCATTGTTCGATGTCCTGTCAACATCATTGTTCGATGTCCTGTCAACATCATTGTTCGATGTCCAGTAAACGTCGAGTTTTCTCCCAGTCATCAGGCAGTGTCTGGTTGAAAGTGTTACTCTGAGGAGTGTGGTACCATGACGTCAGATCAGCAGTGTTCCCCAGTAGTGCGATATTGGAGGAAATGTTTCCGTCGAGCAGAGATGGGGATGGAATCAAAGGACGTTTTGCGATCAGCGCAATTTTCGGGGTTCAAATGGAGAAAAGGAGATACTGAGGTATTTTCTGGGGTTCGAATGGAGACAGAGTTGAAGATTATATCCAGGATGAGGTCCTTAGGATTATCTTCTGTTCATGTGTTGCCTTAGACTCTGGCTGAGGCCGATGGAGGTCGTTATAGGTGTCTTCTGAGGAAGAGATACACATGCTACCTTCCTTTTGTGAAGGTTTACCCTCTGACATGTCGCCCTCAGAGTGGTTTGGTGTTATTTCCGACGTTGCCAGCGGAATTATCACGGAGAAAAGGATATGCTGAGGCATTTTTCCTGGGGTTCAAATGGAGAAAAGGAAATGTGGATACATTTTCTGGAGACGGGGTTCAAATGGAGAAAAGGAAATGTGGATACATTTTCTGGAGACGGGGTTCAAATGGAGAAAAGGAAATGTGGATACATTTTCTGGAGAACGGGGTTCATTCTGGCGATCGAGAGTTATCGTCAGGCGACTGGGGTTCGAACTGGAGATGGGGTTCATTATTTTGGCAAAAAAGGAGCGCTGAGGCATTTTTCGGGGTTCAAATGCAGAGATCCGAGGATCGTTTGCGCAGAGAAAAAATTTCGGGGTTCAAGAAAATGAAAAAATAGAGAAATTTTCGGGGTTCAAGAAAAGCATAAACAAGAGAAGAGGATGATAATCCCGAGTGGATGTGTGGTGATCAGGCCACGGTTATCCCTGCGCTACCATTGGTTTTGGTATCCAGGTCGACGTTTCTTTCGAGTTTGTTTCTTCGCCGATGCTGACAGGCGTTGTTAATTATTATCCCATCAGAGTGCAAATTGTTCGTCTGTTCTTGGTATTCAATCACTCTTCATCCTGATCATCCGAAAGCCGAGGCTATTTCGTATCGACAGGTTCACAGTGGATTGAATAGGGGCAGCTGTAACACCTCAAAATTTGCCCTCCTCTCTTGGGACTAGCATTAACATGTTGCATATCATTTTAGGTCATTAGGCATTGCATATTGCATATCATGTGGTTACATTGTGCAAGCCATCTTCCCAAGTCTTAATCAGGAGATAGGAAGTCAGAGGGTGCAAGCCTAGGGTTTCATTGATTGATCATGGGCCATTTGAGGATTGGGCTGTGAATTAGGGTTTCATGATTCTCAATGGATATTGGTCTTCATCTTGATTGCAATGATACATCATCATCATCATGGTTGGATGTCATCAGGAGATTGAAGGAGATTCCTCGAGATTAGGGTTTTGACCACTGGTCAACCCTAATCAGTTGCATTGGGCCAATCAGGGCTGGATCAGGAGATGGTGTTTGAGATGGAGATGAGGATCATTTTGTGATTAAATGGTGATTATTGAGGCTAGGGTTTCACCCTTGAGCCATTTCAGTTGGAGATTGGGGCTCAATTTGATCTATGCATTGCCAGAGTCATCTATCAGTTGGAAAAGTCAACTGTGGTCAACTGTACATGATCTGATAGATTTGGAGGTGGAAATGAGTTGAAGACACTTCATTCATGTTGGAACAAGTGCTATTTGACATTGCAAAGCTTAAAAATGAAGAAAATCAAGTCAGGACAAAAACTGCCAAAAATAGAAGGTGACTTGTAATTGAAGTTTCCAAAAATGGAAAGTTTTGGACCTCAAAGCCACGTGTCCAAGGAAGCTTCAAATGAGAAAGTGTTCAACATGAAAGTTGTAGATCTTGTTCTCACCTTTCCAAAAAGTCCAAGAACTTGAAAATCCCATGTATGGTTGGAAAGTTATGGCTCAGTGAATTTCAAAAATGACCCGTAATCAGGAGGCCATAATTACCACATACTTTGTCCAAATTGCAAGTTCTTTATATGCGCAAACTCCATTTGACATGTACTTTGAAGGTGCATCATTGGATTTGTTCAAAAATGGCCAAGGCAAAAAGTCACTTTTCAACTGGACAACTGAATTGGATCAGGGGCAAAATTGTCCAAATGTCAAAATAATTGGAATTTTTGAATGGGACTTTTTCCAACACCTCAGGAATGGCATTTTAAGTGTGTTTGAATATTCATTTCATGGCTAAGGCATGTAAATTGGATTTTGGCTTGGAAAGTGAAAGTGCTAAAAATGGACATTTTGCAAATACAAGGTGAAAATGAGATTTAAGCAACCAATGGACATGAAACAAGTTTCTACACATCACATATGTCATTTGGGGATTGCATGAGCTGTCAAAACAGCTGGCATGAGTTGGCATAGTGTATTTACATTTTTGCCCTTGTTTACAAATTGCCATTTTCACTAACTATGCCAAATTGGTTAATTACATGATTAGTGATGGATTAGTGCAATGTATATAAACCAAATCACTTCCTAATCATAACAGAATTGCACAATTACCAAAACCAGATCTGAAACTTCCACATTCTCTCAAAACCCCCAAGAACACAAACACTTTCAATTCCAAAATTCTCCATCAATTCTACACCAAAGTTCGAAATTCTTTTTGGTTTGAATTCACATAATCATCCTCTCAAACTGTTTTGATGATTTGGAGGGAGAGGAGTATGAAATCGCAGTTGCATCTTCAAGCATCATCCATGGTGAAATTGAATTTTGAGCATTAGGAGCAACATTGATCGAACCTGAGCTTCGCACCTTGCTTCTTCATCCTTATACAACATCTATTTTGGACTAATTCACGCGAAGAACAACTCCATAAGCACTGCCATTCCAGGTACCTTCGAGTTTCGATTGTCATGTTTTGCTCGATGTTCATATGCGTTTTATAGAGCTTGCTACGTAGATCATGGTGATGTAATTAGTTTTGCAAATGGTTGACTGTAGCTTAAGAAATCGCGATTTGAAATTATGAACACAAACCCTAAGTGATTCGATTCGTTTGATATAGGAAGAATTGGTTGAAATAGAGTTCATATTTGGATTGTAGAGGTTGAGACGAGTCCATTGATTATTCGCATGTCCATTTTCGTTGAAATTTTGTGTTCATCATTTTTCTGAAATTCTGGAAAATATTGGGTTGAAGATGATGATGAAATAGGCTTTGATCCATTTTTCTGTTTAAATTTTTGAATTATGTGTTTCCCTCCCGCGCCATTAACTAATTACAAAAATGCCACTGTGTAATATTAATTATTTTAATTAATTCTTAACAAATTACAAACACATTAAAAAATGCATAAAAAATAGTAGAAAAATCAGAAAAATATGGAGATTTTTTCTATGACTTCCTTGTTGACTTTAGGATCTTTTTGACCTATTGGTCAAAGTTGTGCTTGGTAGAATTATCATTGGACCTAGGCTTGTTTCACATGTATGATATTTTGCTACATTTTGCCAATTGATTCATGAAATGCACATAATGTTAAATAAATTCTTGAAAAATTTTGTGATGATTGTGGACTCATTGATGTTCATTTATATGTAAATTTCATGCATTTTTGATACCTGGTCAATGAGCAGCAAATTCTGGAACTTAGGTGTGACAATTTGTGTCACACCTCATTATGTCAACTTGCTGGATTTTTTTGAGTGACCTATACTTGTTGGATTAATGTGAAATTTTGCATGATGGTTGATTAACATGTCAAGATACTATGTGAATTTTTGTGGAATTTTATGTGGCATTTTCAAATTGATTGCTATTTTTCATCTCTGGTGATCATTTATGCAAGCTCATGTGACATAGGTTGGTAGATTGATTGGGAAATGCTCATATGGTACTGTATAAACATGAGATTTGACATGCTTGTAATAGACACATGATAGGACACCCCTGTTTTGGTCTCATCCATTTCTTTGTTGTTTTCATCAAGTTATGAATTTTTGAAGTGGAAGCATGTATTGATGGTGTGAATTGGAGCATGTAATTGTGTCTGTTTTTGTTGATTTTCATTGACATGGTTTCATTTGCCCAATTGAGCTCAAATTTGACATGGTAGACCTTGATTATCCCCTGTTTAGGTGTAATTAATTTGAGAATTTTTGGATGTGTTTTGATGTGGATTTGAATGCAATACTTCTGTTGGTATATTTGATGCTTCCTTTGAACCAATATGGATTGTTTTGTGCATGAATTGGATATGGTGGATGATATAAACATGAGACCAATGATGTTTGTTCTTGTTTGATGTTAATTTGATGTTGGTTGATGAATACCTTGCTGTTTTAGATTTTTTCTTGCTTTTGGACCCTAGGCTTGGCCTAGTGGTCTAGTTGCTAATGTTTGCTTGATGTTTCAGGATCAAACGCATAATGCACATGGAGAATGATCCAAATCAATTTTAATTGATGTTGTTGATGTTTGTACACTAACATAACATTGTGTTGTAGGTGGTAAAGCTTAGGCTTAAGCTTTGAGCTTGCTTTGTTTGTGCATAACTTGTATAGTTTGATTGATTGAACTTGCTGTTTACAGTTTGTCTGCCTGATTACTAACTGTGTTTGATTGTTTCCAGGTACTTTAGTTGCTCAGTTCCTTGTGAACTTTTGCTTTGCTTTGCTTAAGCAACTTGCATAGAGGTATAACCTTCTTGACTTCATGTAGTCTGGAGACCCGGCTGTTACCGGGCCGGGCAAATAAATGTCTGAAGTCCTCCTTAAGAGGCAATGATTGTGGTTGTTTATTTTTAAGCCCAAGCAGGTGAAAGTCCTTTAAATAAGGCAATTGGTGGAAGGTAGGGGTATGCAGTCTACCCCCCACTATTCAGTTGAGTCTTCTCCTTGCTCCCATTACATGGTTGAAGCATTGAGATCCTAACCCAAGATCCTGTGCAGTGCACATTGAGTCAGAGTCTCCGAGTATAGAAGGGTCCCCCCATTCTGGACCCATGCTCATTTGTCAGACGCTCTCCCTGGTTAGGGATAAGAGCTGTGAGGTCTCATCCTCACTTCATCCTTTCATCTGCTTCACCTTAGCCTCGTAATGGCAAGGTTAAGAGCAAACACAGCCTGTACAGACGATTGCTTAGGCAGTCAAACCTGATTGATTGAGCCCCTTGTTTGGCTATAGTGCGTGTTATGTGGATATCTGATTGACATGCTTGTTTGAGATACCTGTTCTCATTTGATGATATATGATTGTATGCTTGTGTGCTAGCTTCTTTCCTGGTTAGGTTAGTTTGCTTATGCAAGTAGGATAGAAAACCGAACTTAGGGTTAACGATGCATGACAACATTAGGCTCGAGTCTCAGCTCCCTAGTTGTGTATCTTTCCCCGGTTTCTGGTTAGCAATTTAGTCCCTTTCAGGGGAACTACATCGCCCTGATCCTCGTTCCAGACGAGGTATGTAGGCAGGTGGTCGTGCGAGACCACTCCGGGCAACCTTTTTCTTTTTTGCGTGTGTTTATTTGTTATATGACTGTGTGTTTTGGCTCGGATGCCGACGTAAGTCCAATAATTGGCTGTCGGGCTCCACGTTTGCCGTTTTGTGCGTGTTTTGGTTCGAATGCCGACGTAACTCCATCCAGTGGTTGTCGGGCTCCATGTTTGCCACCCTTGCTTGTTTGTATGTTTTGTGTTGTTTGGCGTGCGTAAGCCGAACTACAGAGGCTCTGATTCTTGTTCCAGACAAGATATGTAGGCATAAGGTGCGATACCTTATCGAGCTCCCTTCTCTTAACCCCACCTGCGTTCCCTTGTGTGTGTGTGTGATGTTTAGCAACCTTTTCTTTTCTTAGAACGTGGATCCCGTCGAGTACGACGGACGTGAGGGGTGCTAATACCTTCCCCTCGCGTAACCGACTCCCGAACCTTTTCTCTCTGGTCGCGAGACCATGTCTTTCCAAGTTTCTCTGAGCGTTTCCTTTCCCTATCTTGGGATAAATAACGTTTAGTGGCGGCTCTGTGTGTTTTTATTTTGAGTCTCGCCGGTTGATTTTTCGCAGGATGCGACAATTATGTGATTTATAAATGCCATGAATTTTATCATGATGAAAATTAAATATTGTTGTTATGTGGAAGGTGAAATAACATGATTAAAAACCTTACAAAGATGAGTGAGGAAACCTAGAAGAATAATTTGATTAATAACTTAGAAAGATAATCTAGGTTATGGAACATGTGAGATACATGTACGAGAATACGATATTCATTCGTACGACGCTTATGTGAGGTCGTGGACGAATTGTTGCCATGATTAAGAATGAGACGCATTGTATGGAACATGCCATATTATTATTTGTGTATTATGGTGAATGAAGTCACCTATGATTGATGAATTTGTTATGGTTCGTGGAACCAATGATTATGGAACCGATCATGTATTCAGAATGTGTGTTTTCTGTGGTGGTACACAACTCTTGTGGTATGCTTAGATGAGTAAGCATTGGGATGTGGGACCAATGATTCGAGCCTCAATTGGGTTTGAGCCCCAACCATGCCGGACATGGGGGAAAGGTGGACACCTATGTGGGTTAGAGTCCCATACGGTGAAAGATACCCTAGGTGGGTTAGAGTCCCATACGGGTGATGGTTCTTAAAAGTGGGTTTAAGTCCCATAGGGGAACCGGATATCCACCGCGAAAGTCGAATCATAGGAGCATGCATGAACCGAGTCTGGCTTAGACGTAAGTCCGATCGGGAATTGATGTTTCGTGATCTGAATAATGATCGTGGTTGAGTTATGAGAACTCAGATGCATGTTGCCATACATTTGCGAGATAGTTTCCCCATCGCTCAAGTCTTCGTTCCCTTGTTGACTTGAGTTGGATATGAGTTGAATATCGATTAGAATACCCTGTAGAGCCGAGTGGACCCATAGGATAGGAGAACTCACTGAGATTATTATATCATCCCATTATTGTTGTTATTTTTCAGGTATTCTTTACAGGTTGAATCTAAGAGAAACTGTTATGGATGTTTCAAGGGTTGCTGTTCATTATGATCTTCCGCTATGGAGTTGTGTGCAATGAAGATATTGTACATAGTTCTTAGATTTTTATTGTTTAGGCATTATTGTATAACATGTTCCATTGATGTTTTAGTTTGGACATGTATATATATTGATGCCATTAGGCACTTATGTTGTGACAGTACCAAAATTTAACACTTGTATGATATTATTCTAGATATATATTATACGGGTTGTTACATATGGGCCATATACACTTGAGTGTGCTTTTTAGCTTGAAGCCCACACAAGTGGTTTTATAAATAGAACCCTTGTGTAGAAGCATTTAGTTGTTGCAATTTCATTTCTCTCTCTCTCTCACTCAAAGCCTTCATTTGTAGCAGCTAGCACTGAGATTGAAGGAATCCGTTCGTGTGGATTGAGTAGAGGCGTTGTCATCGTTCAACGTTCATGATCGCTCCGTAGATCTGCATCAAAGGTTACAATCACCACAAGAGGTAACGATTTTATCACTGATCATGCCCATTCGTAAGGATCATTAAAGGAGAAAGTTTAAATTCCGCTGTGTTTTGGATCGCCCTTCTCCTTCAGTTGTGTGGTTGTGAAGAGAGACATCCAGAGGTTGATGGATGATGGCTTGATTCAGATTGTTCAATCTCGTCACATAGATGATGATGTCAATGATATAATCCCTGTTTTCAAAACTCCTGAGAGAGTGGTTATTCAGTATGATAGCAGTAATAGTAACGGTGTTAGCAATAGATCGGTATCACCGTTGGTTATACGGTTAGCGGGTCCAGTCCTGTATGCATCCGATAAGGCTGTCCCATATCAGTATAATGCTACTATGTTGGAGAATGGTTAAGAGGAGTGAATTCAACATGGTGGAGCAGTTGCTCCAAATCCCCTCGAAGATCTCAATATTGTCTTTGTTAATGAACTCATAAGCGCACAAAGAAGCACTGCAGAAGGTTCTTGAGCAAGCATATGTGGAAGATGATGTTATAATGGATCAGTTCGATCATATTGTGGCTAACATCATGTCCTGCAATAATCTCAGTTTCTGTGATGAAGAACTCCCCGAGGAGGGTATAAATCATAATTTGGCTTTGCACATCTCGATGAATTGTAAAGATGATGTTGTGTAAAATGTATTAGTAGACACCGGGTCTTCATTGAATGTACTTTCAAAGTCGACTTTGTCCAAGTTTTCATACCAAGGAGAGCCTATGAGATATAGTGGTGTAATCGTCAAAGCATTTGGCGGTTCTCGCAAGACTGTGATAGGTGAAGTGGACCTTCCTATGAAGATAGGTCCGAGTGATTTCCAAATTACTTTCCAAGTAATGGACATCCACCCGGCCTATAGCTGCTTGTTATGAAGGCCATGGATACATGAGGCAAGATCTGTTACTTCAACGTTGCATCAAAAGCTGAAGTTTGTCAAGAATGGGAAGCTTGTTATCGTTGGCGGGGAGAAGGCGTTGTTGGTCAGCCACCTGTCATCTTTCTCTTATGTAGAAGCTGAGGATGAGGTTGGAACCCCGTTCCAAGCCTTATCTATTGTTGAGGAAAAAAGAGGTTGGGCATCAATGTCCTCATTCAAAGATGCATTGGAAATTGTTGAAGATGGTTAGTCAGATCAGTGGGGGCGGATGGTCGAGGTCTCCGACAACAAGAGCAGAGTCGGTTTGGGTTTCCAACAAGGTTCACCAGTGGTTAGATCTGGAGATGTGCAACTCAGTTTCCGTAGCGGTGGGTTCATTCATGGTAATGAACAACACTTAGTTGTTGTGCTAGAGGATGATGAAGATGAAGACTGCACCAATTTTGTGACGCATGGAAAAGCTTGCGACAATTGGACTGCTGTTGATATTCCTGTTATCATGCATCGATCTAAGTAATTGTTTTTATTTGTTTTGAAAATCCTTCTCCTATGCCTAAGGGAGAAGTGAGCATTGTTTGGGCATTTTCAAATTTGATCATGAATAAAATATAATTCTATTCATCCACATTTATGATGTTTTATTTTTACTTTTTGCTTTATTCTGAAAATGGTAATCACAAAAAAACATAAATAAACAATAAATTTTCCATCTGCATAATATTTGGTCACATATCACTTCTCTAAAATCAAAAATCAAATCATTATGCAGGTTAGTTTCTAACCCCATTGAAAACAATGATCATTCTCCAAATTTTGAATTCCCTATGTTTGAGGTTGAGGAAGAAAGTGATGAATTGTCTCGTCTTCTTGAGCACGAGGAAAAAGCCATTCATCCATTTGAAGAGCAGATTGAGTTAGTCAACTTGGGTTCCGAGGATGACGTGAAGAAAGTCAAGATTGGGTCTCGACTGTGTCCAGATGTCAAGAAGGGGTTGGTTGGTCTTCTCTGAGAGTATTCAGATGTGTTTGCTTGGTCCTATCAAGACATGCCTAGTTTGGATTCTGAGATTGTGGAGCATAGATTTTCGTTGAAGCCAGAATGCCCGTTGTAGCGGTAAATTCATGATCATCAAGCTATGGATAAGCTAGACATCAAATAACAAGAGTCGCCACCGCGCTTTTATTATTTCCTAGGGAAAAGGGAAAAGTACGAACAAAGCCCAAAGTAAGAAGTTTTCAAGTCAAAACTAATAAAAGTCAGAGATTATAGGTAAGGGGGTTGGTTACACATAGGGAAGGTGTTAGCACCCAAAGTGCCCTAGGTACTCCTAGGGAGACCCTTTCTGTGTGCATATGTATTTTGTACAAAGTGATGTTTACAAACAAATAGAATGGGGGGATGAGAAAAGAATTCATTAATTATATTTTTGTGTTTGACAAGACCTTCAGACTTGTGCCTACGCACCAATATAAAAATGAGGGATCAAAGTGGATGCATCGTTTTAAACAAAAATTAAGTTTGAAAGGCACAAAGGCCTAAAAATACTTTGAATGAGTTAGTTCTTTTTGGCTTGTTTGAAAGTTTACAAGTTTGATTAAGGAAAGAAGTTTGAAAATGCAATGGCATAAGGCCAAAGTTTATAGTTTGCAAAGTGGTCAAAGTTTAGAACAAAACTAGTTCGAGGAAAGAAGAATTTTTTTTAAAAGGGAGGGAGAGATTTTGAAATTAAAGAAGTGGGGATGAGATGAAGAGACTAATCCTATGCACAAAATTAAAAGTTAAGAGTTGAAAAGATCTGACCGATAGGTAGCAATCCAATAGGCAAGAATGCCATATAGAAACCCAAAATTCCTTTGGATATTAGAACCAAGCAACAAACAATGCATACAATATTAACTTGAAGAGCAAGGCATCAAATAAAGATAGCCCCATCCAAGCTTTAGCCACTCCATGATCTCCTTCAAATTTGCCCATGTAGTAGATGAATTCCATAATGCCATAAGTCACGGGTTCAAAATAACAGCTTCACGATGATCATGTTGCAGATGAACTCAAATGGATCTTTAATGATGTATCAGATGAAGTTTCAGACTACAAGCACTTGGTTACATAACAGTTGGCATTGGACAAGTCCTTTAGCATAGGAATGTTACCTAAATTCTAAGTCCAATTGTTCAAGATCAAACCAACAGTCTACACAATAGTCTTTTGGGTTTTTTTTTGTTTCTTATTATGTACATTAATGGTCAAAGACCATACAAACAAACAAAATATACACAAACAAGATATATCACACAATATGGTCCAAATGGACAAAGTGAAAATGGCACTAACATAAACAATTAGAATGGTATGAATAATGGCAAATGAATAGAACTTGAAATTAAATGGCCTTAAAGTAAATGGCTTGAAATTAAATGTTAGTTGTTAATGAGTTAGAAGTTAGTATTGTTTTGCTTTTGCTTTTTGTTTTAAGTCATTATTTGGAGAACACTCAACCCACTTATCACAAGCATGGATCCTTGAGCCAAGACATCTTCCAAAGGAAGGAAAAAAGGCCAAGTTTCCACACAATACCATGAAATAGGGGAGACTTACAATCTCACTAACTAGAATGATATTCCTTTTGTATCAAAAATTTAGCGCTATGTTAAGCAATCATAATTGGACTTATGTAGAAGTCACAACTATTTGAGGTCGGGCAATAGAATTTTGGTGTTAATGCATGTTAGAGACATAGTATAATGGACTATGCTCATGAAACATACCACACACAAAAAGAATATGCAAAAGAGATGGCTTAATCTCATCCATACTTATTGTCATACCCCGATTTTGCCCGGGGATTTTAAAAATATATTTTCATTAGAATTCATAACCAGAGAAAATGATGCATAGATGCAAAAACATAGGGATCTTTATTTAATCAAAGCTTCATAAGTCCTAATCGGATCTAGCATGTTTTTGTTGGTATCCAAACCCTAATTCCATCTAACTCTACCTCAGTCATAATACTCGATTTCATCTGCTTGGTCAAACGTTCATTCATCTATCTATGACCCTTGGTTATGATATAAGTGTTTGGTCTCATAACTTTCATTTACTTTCGTTCATCCGTAAGTCTTTGTTTAGCTCTTAGGACATGGTACATCTTAGTCTTCGCGGGGCCTTTATCACAAGCGTGTCATTATCCATTTACGTACTAATATTGAGTATCACTCATGATTAAGTCAATGTCATACTATCCATTCCACTTCATTACGATACATGTTCAAAGATTCATTATTCATACATAAAAAAAAGCATCAAATTCATTCGTTTCGAGAAGTCATTCAATTGAAACGCCAAATCCAACTCCATTCAAATAAGGAAATATTATTCATTACATGGTCATGAAAGAGTGCATTACATAAAAAAAATACAAAGAAGAGTGTGTTGACCAATTGTTGACTTTGGTCAACAATTGACTTTTTGGTCAACTTTGACCAAAGTCAGCTCAAGCCTTTTTAAACCCTAGAATCCCAACCCTAATTTTAACCTTAAGCTTGACTTTTCATTATTGGCCTTTTGAGCTATCCATGTGTACGTGATTCTTCAAATCCAAAGTTTGGTCATCTAAAAGCATGCTTCATGCCTTCATGGCCTGCAAAAGATACCAAAGCCATTTAATAACTTCCCAAGAGTTTTGGGCGTCCAAATTATCAAAGCAAGAAGAGGTTCATAGTACCATGCCATAAATTTTCGTCATACCTAGCAAAACCATAAGCCATAAACCAATCACCATCCATTTTAATTCAATGGCTAAAAGTTATTACAGTCCAAACTGTTAACCATTTTACATAACAGAAATAATAAGTTTACATAGCCCAAATCCAATTGAGTGTTTCAAGTAGGACAAGAGGGAATTACAACCAGATTTTGTTTACAACAAGGTTTTCAACAAGCAGTACACACATCACTAGCCATGCCAAGCTCTAAGCTACAAAATAACCAAATAGAGGCATATCAGTAAATCAAGGTCAACAGTGATGCAACGTTTTGAAATATGAACCAACAACTAAATGGCTTCAGCAAGAAAACGGAATTGAGAAACTCGTGGAATTTATGGGCATGACATAACCGAACTTACAACATGAGGCCAAGAACGCATAAACTAGTGTAGATGGGAATCAGGTTTAAAAATCCGTGAGCTACGACATTTCCACCACCATATTTCAAAGATGTTGTACTCTGCCTTGTCAAAAGTAAAATGCAGACCTGCAGTTCTTCTCCAACAAAGTTTTCCACACATCCCTTATTCTTCAGCTTATACCCCGCAACATGTCGCTGCAACATCATAATAACCAGCAATAATTAGCTGTAGTGGAAATGAGCTTCGCACCAAATGCAGCGTCATCGTTAACAACAAATTTAGCAATATGTATTAGCGGTACCAACCTTGCATTGAAGCCATTTCCGAGTGTGCAAGTCACTTACCCTTTGTCTTCTCGCTTATGCCAAACCAACGTGCATATAACCTACAAGAGAAAAAAACAAATCATCAGCATTACCAGATAATCAGAATCAATTACTTTTTTTCCAAATAGTGTTGTTGTACATTTCCATGGCCATACTTGAAAATCCGGCCATAACATAAACTGAACATATGAGGGGAGTTTCAAATCTGACATTAACCAAAGAAGACGGAATGTAATTTGAACCATTTCCATGAAGGACGTAGTAAACCAAAGGGCATAGCTTGTATTGGATCAAATACGTATTGACCGACCGAGCCACGAGGATCACGCCGCTATGTCTTGGATGTGGAAACTGAAGATCAAGCGTTTCTAACAGGACTGCAGGAATCAACCAATCCATATCAGTGCGTATCGGTACCATGCGATAGCAACAAAACCAGCAGCTGCATATCAGCTCAAGATGGCGTCCCTGTTACCAAATAAAACCAAAACACATAAACAATCAAACAAAATTTTAATTTTACATAATGACATCATACCAAAAAGGCTGGACCACCAGAGTTTCAAATAGATCATTATAGACAAAAATACAGAACGGACTCACAACAATTGCAAAGATCCGCGTATCGGTCCCCACCAAATCTAAGAAAATTCTCTTCTAACAAGATGAGAAGTTTTTTTTTAAATATACAAATTTTTAAAAAAAAAATCCAAAAATACCCCCATTTTCAAAAAAATTACAAAAATGAGCATTTTTTGCCCTTTTTTTGCCTTGGGCGCCACCCTAGTTGGCGCCTACCCTTAAGGGTAGGGCAAGTCGCCACTAGGAGTGGCGCCTACCTTTAATTTTTTTTATTTTTTATTTTTTAAAATTTTTTTAATTTATTAATTTATATTTATTATAAATTATATTAATTTATATTAATACATATATATAAATAATGTTATTTACAAGATATATATATATATATATATATATATATATATATATATATATATATATATATATATTAATTTATATATATATTAATTAAATTTATAAGTAATTAATATTATTTATAAATTTTTGGAAAAAAATTTAATTTATATACATGTAAATAAATAATATTTTGTATATATTTGTAAAATATACAATATATATATATATATATATATATATATATATATATATATATATATATATATATATATATATATATATATATATATATATATATATATATATATATATATATAATATATATATATATATATATATATATATATATATATATATATATATATATATATATATATATATATATATATATATTGATTTAATTTATAAGTAATTAATATTATTTTCCTAGATCTTTTTAGGGTTAAGTACATTGGTGTACAACCTAGATCTAATTAGGGTTAAGTACATTGGTGTACAACCTAGATCTTTTCCTATAAATAAAGTGTTATTTCCTTGCATTTTGTTCACCACTATTTCCTATCACTTTCTCTATCAAGTTGAGTTCATGGCATCCCCCAGACCGTCTTCATGGCAGCGAACATCATCAAGGCGCCCGTATCCTGAACCAGTAATCTTAAAAAGGGATGGGCATGTTATTTTCTCGCCTGTGAAACCCCCAATGGAGATGCAATTTTGGAACATCCGTTCGTTGGACCAACTAAAAAGGTCCTTGATATCTTGGTTAGAGGGAGATTACGAACCTGGTGAAGTCATCAGAAGGATTCAGAGGCTTAGAAGAAGTATCTCATTTGAAACTGGAGAAACGGTATGTTCGTGGGTTGAAGTTGAAAGCGACATTGATTGCATCCAAATGATGCATGGATCAGACGACATAGTGTTGACTGTTGTAATTTCCTAGATATTAATGGTTGTTTGTGTTGTTGTTGTTGTATTTGTTATTGTTCTAGTACTTGTTCTTGTTTTAGTACCTGTTTTAGTAATTGGTGTTGTAATGTTAGATGTTTGTGTTTGTTGTTCCAGTGTCATCTTCTATTTGGAATGAAAAGTAAACTTTATTGATAAATAGCATTGGTACACATAGTTATGAGTATGAAAACTATGTTGTGGAACTAGATCCACGATATGGACATTTGTTCTTATTATGCCCTAGTTGTCTACATATGCTACACTTCCTCTGCATTTTCTCTGCGACGTCCATTTCAGTTCTAATGCGCCTGCTATTTGGGCGACCACTTTTATTCCTCCGCATCGATTCGTTGTGCCAAACAATTTCCCCGTCATACTCTGGCCAATATGCCTCCAATGCTACCACCGGAAAGGGATTGTCGTATACATTTAGCAATGTTGCAACTTTGTAGATGGGAGACACTAGCGATAATGCATCGAAGTGGCTGTGTGAACACGCTGCAATGACATGGGAACAAGGCATACGATAGGCCTGAAATTGACCACAGTCGCACCAACAGTCTGGTATTAGGACCCTATACTCTTGTCTGGGAAGCCCCTGGTTGTGGTCAATTGTTTCCTTGACACTAAAAGTGTGGCCATGGCGGTCGAATTCCGTAACCCGATGGCTGCTGGCTTTGGCAGATTCCTGCCTCATAAACTTCATGCAGGCATCACTATATACTTGACTCGTCTGTAACACTTCATGCCAGCGCTTGCCTCTTGTTATGAACAACGTAGCCATCCGAAAATAGGTTGCACTCACCAAAGCGGTTACTGGGAGGTTACGTATGCCCTTAAAGACGCCATTCATTGATTCCACAAGATTTGTTGTCATGTGGCCCCACCTCACCCCATCGTCGTATGACCTAGTCCACTTTGCTTTGTCGATATTATCGATCCACCTACCTGCATCAGAATTTGCCAACACTATTTCCCGGCGGTAGTATTAGAATCCAGGTTGGTTTAATGCATAACCCGCGTTTATCAATTTTTGCTTCAAGAAATTATCTTTGAACTCCCGCATAAAATTTTGAGCAATATGCCTGATGCAATAGACATGCATAGATGGGGGGTCATGCCAACCATTTTCTGGATTATTGTATGCACTGTCGATAGAAGCGTGCCTGTCAGAAATCACACAGATGCCAACTTGTGGAGTCACGTGCGTTCGAAGATTCTTAAGGAAGAAACTCCAAGCAGCAGCCGTTTCTCCTTCAACTAATGCAAAGGCTATTGGGAAAATATTAGAATTTTCATCTTGTGCGACCGCCATCAGTAACGATCCTTTGTATTTCCCATACAGCCAAGTTCCATCGACTTGAATAAGTGGCTTGTAGAATGTGAAACCGATGATGCAGGGACGGAATGCCCAGAAAAGTCTATGGAATATTCCATTACCTTCTAGACGAGTTCCGTCAGGGGATTGTGCCGGCAAGGTCTCCATTATAGAAACCGTCCCAGGTGAATACAGATGTAGTGCAGCCAGGTAGCGCGGAAGTTGTTTGTATGATTCCTCCCAATTACCGTATACCAGTTCAATTGCCTTGGTTTTTGCTAACCAAGCCTTTATGTACGAAGGTGTATATTTGAAAACAGCCACACAATGGGAGATAATAATTTTGACCTTGAGTGACGGGTCAGCCTCAACAAGAGGTATTATGGAATGACAGATCATATCATGGCTAAGTTTGCGATGATCCTGTGCCATGTTTGTGTTGACGCAAGTGTGAGCTTGATAAATGGACCCTATCACCCACGCATTATGTTTCTTCTTGTACGATGCCATCAACCTATACCCACACTCCGGATTTTTGCATAAAATAACGTATCTTTCCGGATTTGATTTGTTAACATCGTAGTCAACACAGTTTTTCAAGTCCCAGTTTTTTATTGCTAACAGACACTCTTCCTTGGTCCGAAATTGGTCACCCTTCTTTAACTCCTCATCAGACCTCATATATGGGTTGTAGAACATATCTGGTGATGGCTCATCCTCGCCCAAGTTAAGGGTTGTGAAGTGCGCAGGCGGTGAGTAGCGTTGCACTATAGGTATTTGGACTTGGTCTTCGTCTTCGGAATCACGGTACACCAAGTCATCAACCACGTCTTTTGCATCATCAACCACATCGTCTTCAACGTGGTGTTCAACATCTTGTTCGTCATCATCCACAGGATCAATAACCTGTGACTGAATATTCTGAGTGGTTGAAATTGTTCCAACATAATGTACAACACTATATATTCGTAACCAGAATACTCATGGTTACGAAACATGTATTGTGCCTCCATGTCATTTTGAATCAATGACTTATAAAACCTGACTGAGTTATTTTCAGAAAAAAAAGGTTGTTGATAAAAAAATTGGGACACGGGTTGTCTAAGTTTGGACTCAATCTTTTTTTTCAGATAAGAGAAGTCAGCTCCTCTATTTAGACAAAAACGAGTGCAATCGGTGTTTCTAAATAGGAAGCCAGACATATCACATTCATAAGTCTCACCATTAACGTGAGCTTTGATTTTGTATTGTGATGAAGATGCCATGATATGTGACGGTTTTGTGAAGATTTTGTGAAGATATATGGGAAGATATTTTGAAGATATATGTGAAGATATTGTGAATACCTTTGTGAAAATGTGTGTGAATATTTATACTACCACCAAGTCTGCAACCAAGCCCACACATCTTTGCATGCATGTCTTCAACCAAGCCTTCCCCAAGAGTAACACATGCAAAACTTGGACACGTGTAACGCATACAAAAATTTGGGTAGGAGGAAGGCATGCAAAGTTGGCTGAGAATCTTGCAGGCTAGGTGGAGCTGCATGCATGTCTTCACATAAGACACGTCTATTGCATGCATCAGTCTTGTCTTGTCTTAGAATCTTGCAGGCTAGGTGGAGCTGCATGCATGTAATAATTTTGACACGTCTACTGCATGCATCAGTAGGTCAACAATAGTTGTAATACTCATATTTTCGAATAATGCATCTAAATACTTAATGAATTATACTACCACCAAGTCTGCAAGATTCCCACGCATGCCTATCCATCAAATGTATTCACCACCAAGTCTGCAAGATTCCCACGCATGCCTTACACGTGTCACATCTTTGCATGCAACACTACCACCTAGCCTGCACCTAGCCTGCAAGATTCCCACGCATGCCTTTTCAAATATGTTGTCTCGGCTTTAGCTTTGCTTACACCAACAATAGCTTCGTCTTCATGTGCAAATTGAAAGTGAATAACTCCATAGCGAAAAGTTAAACTTCTTGAACTTCCAATACTGAATATCACGCTTCCAATACTAAACTATCTCTTTTTTCCATTATGTGTTTAAAATAATATTCAATCTAATTTAAGCTTAATTATTTATTTTAAACAACCTGATTAACTAAATTGAATTAAAAACCAATTTAAACTTTCGAAAACTGTTGTACTAAAATAATATTCAAAGCAAGATTCCCACGCATGCCTATCCATCAAATGTCTTCACCACCTAGTCTGCAAGATTCCCACGCATGCCTATCCATCAAATGTATTCACCACCTAGTCTGCAAGATTCCCACGCATGCCTTACACGTGTCGCATCTTTGCATGCAACACTAACACCAAGCCTTCCCCTAGACAAGACAAGTGCAACCTACTCTGTACCAATGCATGCCAACCTATCCACCTAGCCTGCACCTATTCTACAAGATTCCCACGCATGCCTTACACGTGTCACATCTTTGCATCATCAGGTTCCACCAAGCCTTCCCCTAGACAAGACAAGTGCAACCTGATTTGTACCAATGCATGCCAACCTATCCACCTAGCCTGCACCTATTCTGCAAGATTCCCACGCATGCCTTACACGTGTCACATCTTTGCATCATCAGGTTCCACCAAGCCTTCCCATAGACAAGACAAGTGCAACCTAATCTGTACCAATGCATGCCAACCTATCCACCTAGTCTGCAAGATTCCCACGCATGCCTTACACGTGTCACATTTTTGCATATTCAATCTATTTGAAAACGGGTATAAATAGAAGGTCATTCTTGCAAGTTTTCATCAACCACTAACACTTTTATTCAGAGAACTCCGGCGAAACTTCTCATCCACCAAGCTTCGTTCTACATTGCAATCATGTCTCTTCTTACCATGGGCCAAGAACACAAAGGCACTAGGGCAAACATTGCCTCATTCGTAAGTTTTTCTTGAACATTGCCTCTTTCGTATGTTTACAATTTGTTTTTTAAAAGTCCAAACTAATGATTGTTTATATTGTTTGTTTTTAAAGGATCCCAAGAAATTTCGTCAACGTTCACACCCTATGCCTTATCCAGACCCATGGTGCGTACCTTACATAGAGCGTTCGGGGTTCGGTCATGTTATGCATGTCATAAATGCCACAATTAATGTCAAATTTATTCTTGCTTTGTGTGAACGTTGGAGACCAGAGACACACACTTTTCACCTACCAATCGGTGAATGTACCGTCACACTAGAGGACGTGTACATGCTTTTGGGTCTTCGAATAGATGGTAAGCCTGTGACTGGAAATGTTCAACAGCCCAACGAAATATGTGTTCAAATGTTGGGCGTAGATCTGGTCGAGGGTGAGGGATCTGCAAAAGCAAGGGGCCAGGGTATTAAACTATCGAGCCTCGAATTCTACCACGACTCCATAACTTTGACTGAGTATTCGTCCGAACAAGAAAAAATCATAAAAACCAGGGTTTACATTATGTTATTGTTTGGAAACTTGCTATTTCCCGAAGGCACGGGAAATAGCATAAACTTTATGTACTTGAGTTTGCTCGAGGACATAGATAGAATAAGCACGTATAGTTGGGGTTCTGCTGTATTGGCTTTCCTATATAGCTCTTTGTGTAAAAATGCACAAAATGACCACTGTACATTTTCCGGATGTGCTTTTTTGCTCCAAACATGGGGGTGGTGGAGATTGCCGAGGCTAGCCCCAGAAAATCCTAACGTCTACTCCTTCCCTACGCAACTAGGTAAATTTATGATGTTATTTCATTTTGTATATTTATTCTATAAATATTTGTAAATAATATTATTTATCTTTTTTTGTTTAGGTTCATTACAACCGGACTAGATTACAGTCTTACCCCGAAAAATAAAATAATATTTTATCGTCAACTCTTGGATCGTCTCCGAGCACAAGATGTATTACCACTAAATCACTCATCTTCTAACTGATTTATTAATATCAAGCATTCTCAATAAATAACATATTTACTTTTTTGTTTGCAGTTTATTTGGAGGCCATATTTGGGATTGGAACATCAACCCAACCCCGAAGATGCAGCTGTTTGGACAGCAAAAACAGCTATAATGTGGTTCACCACTGTGGAGATGCACCAAAGTGACCGTGTCAAACTGCAATTTGGAATGCATCAAGAAATCCCAGGCCCCCCAATGTCTTTGGAACCTTGGCATCTAAAAAAAGTTAGCCACCAGTGGTATGCCCAAAATTGGAAGGAATTTGCAAAGGAGTTCCGTAAAATGTGGAAAGACCGTGCCCATTATGTTCTACAATTTTCGGTGGCGCCCAACGAAATGAAGCCGACAAGGGAATATGTGGATTGGTATAGAGCAAATACAAATCCAGAAATGATTGTGTCTGACCCGTTCTATTTGGACGATCCCCGGATGCAACAACCATATTTCCAACAACAACAACCACCACAATATTCCCAACAACAACAACCACCACAGTATTACCAACAACAACAACCACCACCATATTACCAACAACAACCACCACCACCTTATTACCAACAACAACCACCACCACCGTATTACCAACAACAACCACCACAACACATGTCCACCCCCCAACCAAATCAACACTACATACCATAAACTCAACCCCAATACCATGAAGATTACCAACACCAACCTCAACATTCCCACCACCATCAACAGTCCCAACACCTACCACAATATCAATTCCCCCACATCCACCAATCCCAACACTTCCATCACGACAATGTCCCGAGCTCTTCCAATCCTCCACCTAGCCCCGACATGGGTATACAAGAGGATTACCAACAAGACTACTACGCACCACAACAAACATTGTTCTTTAGCCAACCCGATTCAACCCTCAACTACCAAAGGCCACATTTCGAGGGCGCACCCAACAGGAGTCAGTTTGTCCCACCGAGACAAAGCTTTGAGGGCGCAGAGGGCACCCGCCTTTCCTACAGCATTGAAGGGACTTCGACCCAACCACAACGGCAAACGGCAAGGGGACGCGTTAGGACTAGGGGTGGTAATAGGGAAGCACCACCACCACGTGAACCGTCTAGGCGAGTAGTTAGACCTCCCCCGTGCGGATCGTACCAGTGACCGCATCATATGTGATAAATCCCAAATTAATAATGCATTTTAATCATATCTTTATAATATTTTTCTTGTGTATTATTTTAAAAAAAATATTTTGTGTTTATTATCTTTATATCTTTATCTTTAAAGATATTGTGTATCATATCTTTATATATATATATATATATGTATATATATATATATATATATATATATATGTATATATATATATATATATATATATATATATATATATTAATATATATATATTAATTTACATGTATTTAAATATTTATTTACACGTATGTAAATTATTATTTTTTCCAAAAATTTATAAATAATATTAATTATTTATAAATTAAATTAATATATATATATATATATATATATATATATATATATATATATATATTTCTTGTAAATAATATTATTTATATATATGTATTAATATAAATTAATATAATTTATAATAAATATAAATTAATAAATTTAAAATAACTTTAAAAAAAAATTTAAAAAAAAAATTTATTAAAAAAAATATAATAATAAATAAATAAATAAATAAAAACAAGGTAGGCGCCACTCCTAGTGGCGACTTGCCCTACCCTTTAAGGGTAGGCGCCAACTAGGGTGGCGCCTAAGGCCAACTTAGGACAAAAATTGGTCATTTTTGTAATTTTTTTGAAATATAAGGTATTTTTGGAATTTTTTTAAAAAAATTGGATATTTAAAAAAAAACTTCACAAGATGATTCTTTTTCATCCACTGCCAGCTTGCAATCCGGACGTGATTAGAGGACCCGTTTCATTCTATATAAAAGGGGGTCCAATCATTGTAAAGAGGAGCACCGGAAGGTCGTCACCCTGCTAAAATTTGATCCCAACCTATACACCAAAGCTAAACCCGCAAAAGGAATGCTCAGAGTTCATCAGAACTTTGCCTAAACCGCGCTAAGCCCTGACGAACCAAACTCAAAAGTGAGAAGAGTGAGAGACCGAAGACGAATCGAACGAAAGGAAAGCTCGTACACGAAATCGGAAAGTACTTACATGAGGTTAATGTTCGTCGGAGTCTCGCCGGAGTCGCAAAGCTCCGGCGACTTCCTTCACCCTTTATTCGATTTCTCCGAAGTAGTTATAGCGTCACGTAGCCACCGTTTGTATGATTGATTTGATAACTTTTTGTTGATGATACGCCTGAATCGAACTTAGATCATTGTAAATTCGTAGGAAGTTTTGTTGTGATGCATAGAAATTTGTTGATAAATCTAAGCCATAAATTCTAATTTAAGTTTGGAATAATATTTGTTTGGCTGCATTTTCTTTCCGTGGATTTTCCTTGTTGAAATCATAAGTTACTTTTGGGTTTGGTTATGCTAGGGTTCTGAAGAAGAACACCATGAGTTGTTCATCTTTAGATATAGGGACTTGAGTGCCCCGTTTTCTGCATTGGAGATGTGTAGAAGAGTTATGTTTAAAAAAGTGCTTATGCTAGAAGCTGTACCATTTTTCCTTTTCACTTTATTTCTTTTTATTATTTGGAGTTAATTACTGAGTGCATTAATGGTGTGGCTGACAATCGCGCGCCCCAAGGAAGGAACCCATGCGCCGCTTCGATGGCTTCAATCACCATTTCCCACGCGTCCCACTAGCGGAAGGCCAAGGGCCATGCATGAAGGAAAGCGCAGGACAGCTGTACAACTGCCTGCTTGCTTTGGTTTTCACCATAACATGGAGGATCCGGGCTTAGGGCCCGTTTCGCCCTGTTGATCCTCGGATCACTTCTTTATGGAAAATTTTACCTTGTACCCCTACAGTTAGCCCCATACCCCTACATTTAAATTTTTTTGACCAAAATACCCTCATATAAATAGGGTATATTTTCCATTTCAAAACAATTTTACCATTTTCGTTGAAGAGATCTGGAGAAGAAAAATATTTGGCTTTTTTGCATTGTAAACCGGAGCACTCAGAGTAAGTCTTCCGGTTCATTAAATGTATACCAGAACACTTCTCTAAAGAGTTCCGGTTTGTTCCATTTTAGGGGCACTGAACCGGAAGTCTTTTAGAAAGTCTTCCGGTTTGGAATGTTGTATACCAGAACACTTTCTTAAAGACTGCCGGTTTGGATGATGTATACCGGAACTCTTTAAGAAAGTGTTCCGGAAGGCATTTTTTTTACTAACCGGAACTCTTCTTTGAAGTGTTCCGGTACGTAATATTTTTTATTTTTTTTTTAATTTTAATTATTTTTTTAAACATTTTTTTTGCATTGGTTCGAAGACGAGGTGTAGATGGTAGGATTCCAGTCCGCACGTTAGACCGGGGTGCATCTTCATCTGCAGCGGAGCCGGCTGGATATCCAGGAGGGCCGTACGATACGTCTCTTTTGGTGAAGTACGAGCATCATGTTGCTCGACATTTATGGTTCGGTGAGGTAAGTAAACGGGCTATATTTGAAAATGAATAATAGTTGAATATAACATATTTTGTTTTCTAATATGTGTTTTAATTTTTTTTAGGAAAGAGGTCCAAAGAAAGAGTTGAAGGTTGCTGGACATGGACTGAAGTTGACTTCTAGGGTTCCATTGGCTCTTCCACCACAGATGGAGAGTTGGGTATCTAGATCCGGTTTATCTTCACTACAGAGAACCAGTTTGAACAAGATAGACACAAATCTTGTCTCTGCATTTGTGGAAAGATGGCATCTAGAGACATCTTCGTTTCACATGCCGTTTGGTGAAATGAGCATTACTTTAGATGATGTCGCATGTATACTTCACTTGCCCATCAGGGGTATCTTCTGGAGTCCTCAGGATGTGACTGAAGAGGTAGCTGTTTAACTTGCTATTGACTACCTAGGAGTGTCACGAGGTCAGGCACAGTCACATGTTCGTAGCTGCAAGGGGTCGTATTACAAGTTGGAGTGGTTATACGATTTATTCGTACATCGTAGAGCTGCTTCCAGCTGGGCATATACGACTAGAGCATACCTATTGATGTTGGTGGGTTCCACCATATTTGCTGATAAGACCTTTACACTTGTAGAGGCACCATACCTCCTCCTGTTTACGGACTTGGATGGATGTTCAGGATATAGTTGGGGAGCAGCTGCACTAGTTACCCTCTACAGATATCTTGGAGATGCGTCCATGTACAGTTGCAAACAGCTCAGTGGATATCCTACTCTCCTACAGGTATAAAATTTAATTTTGTTTATTAAGTGTTGGATTCATTTTATAAAATATGTTAACTTAATTTGTTTTATTTATTATGTTTGTATTTTGTAACAATGTTGGATTCACGAGTACTTTCCAACTGTTGGAAAAAGAGGGGAGAATCGGAAACCTGCTGATAACTGTGGTCTTCCCCGAGCGATGAGATGGTCGTATAGGCAGGGAGTCCTGAAGGTCGATGGTTTACGACCTATTTTGGACGAGCTGACACCTGCCGACGTCATATGGAGACCATTTGAGGATCATAGAGCATGGTGTGTATTTGATGAGATATGTCTTTACAGGGGTTGTTTGAATTGGGGTGAAACAGTTGTCCCATACTTGCCTGATAGATGTTTACGTCAGTTCGGGTATAGGCAGTATGTTCCATCCCCACCTCTGGATTGTATGATGGCGACGGATATTGATGTTGATTGGATCAATTACCATCAGAGTGTTATCGCTGTGATCGGTTCATCTACCGTGGCCACCACTCCATCTGATGCAGTAGACGGTTATCTAGAGTGGTATTATTGTGTTTCCCATCCACGGTTGGTCCCTCCCCATCGTGACGCTCCTAGAGAGGTACCAGTTCTTGTATATGATTCCGGGCCATCTGATCCTGATTGGGCTCGTGTATCTACATTGATTCATCGCTATCTGAGACAGGTTAATACCGAAGAGGAAGATCCACAGTTTTCTGATTTATTTGAAGCTTTGCATATTTCTCGTTCACATTGATTTTATGTATTAAGCTTTGAATATAATAGACATATTAATATAAAATTCATATTTTGATTACATATGTATGTTTTGAGTACATAATCATGCTAATACAGGTGTAAGTAATTGCCAATGTTGCATACGTCCTGCAAATCCTAACATCCAAGTAGTTGCTATATGAGAACGAAATTTCTTCCAATCTAATGTGACCGGTGGCAATGGAAACCCCTCTTTCATGTTAACCTGATAAAGTAAAATAATTAAAAGATTAAGTCATATAACATAAAATATTAACTGAAATAATGTTTGTATTTAGGCATATAAATACGTACCTAAACCCAATGATTGCGGTTAACAAAACCAATGCAATAAATAGAGACATTAGGTGAATATGAACTTGTCATCGGAAAGAAAGTCATGCACGGATTGCCTAAACAGACAAGTACAACATTATAGCGATTCGCTATCAAGTAACCCATATCTGGTAGACTCATCCATTTTTCAGGTGGCTGTGAACCAAAGGATTCTATCATCAAAGATTCTCTCACTTCTGACAACCGATTAGAAAATAACTTGTCATACAAAGTTGACCTATCCTTGTCTATTATTTCCAACCCCAACTCTCTACGAACCATTGGCCAACCATCCTCACCATATCCATGCAATGATGCAATGATGCAATGACTCTAAATCCACAATTACCATCTGATTCAACATTAACTACATCTTCAATGTATGACCTAATATGATTAGGAAATTGAAGAATGAATTGTGGTTGCTTCTTTGATAATTTGATCTTCTTCGAAGTCTGTGATGGTTGAGATTGCCTTTGTGAAGATTGAGATTGCCTTTGTGAAGATTGAGATGCCTTATCAACATACTCATGATACGAAGGGTCCCTATAAACATCATAATCTGCTGGTTTTTTCCCTTTCTTCTTCACTCCTCCTTTGGTTTTTATTTTCTCAGGTGGTGGACATAATGTTGTCATTGTTGGGTATGCTAGTTCACATACCCTACTCTTTAATGCCCTTTTCCCAATAACATCTAATGACCTAAATCGTCTCCACAACTCATCCATTGCAGAAGTCATATCCACCTCTGATCCATCATCTTCACCTACCTCTAACTCAACTTCCAATGAGCAGATTCAACCCTAAAAATATTGAAAATAACACATAAAAAATACATAGAAATAATATCAGATATAAAAATAACACATACAAAATTATAAGACGTACCGATTAGTCGTTGTGTTACCCAAATGTAGCACTCGATTAATCCATGCTCCAACAAATCTATGCCTATGTGGAGTCAACCATGTGTCTTTCACATAATTAATAAATCCACTATAATCAACACATGCTTGCTCAAGTTGATGCAACCGCTGACCATACTCAACCTCATCACTAGCCCAGACAACTTCCATCCATAATGTGTCTATCGTCTTTTGCAGGTCATTCACCACATGTTGTTTGCATTTGGCACCAACGTTTTTGTTAATGTGAAATCTACATAGCAAATTAATCGAGCTGGGAAACACAACTTCAATTGCTTTCATCAAAGCAAGATCTCTATCTGTCAAAATCACTTGTGGACACATGTCTTTCTTCACAAACAACTCTTTTAATTTCTCCAATACCCGGCAAAAATTCTCTGTTTGCTCAGACTCCATATACGCAAATCCAACAGCAAAAGTCAACTCGGTCGATGTCATGCCAACAATTTCAAACAAAGGTTGTCTATATTTGTTTGTCTTGTAGGTGTTATCCATAACTAACACAATCAGAAATATATTCAACAACTTAACTGAATCAGGATGTGCCCAAAATATCTCTCTCACCACTTCCGAGTCATCCTTTTTTCTACTCCAATACACATATCCTGCATCCTCAATAAGCTTAAACAGATGTTGTATCTCACTCCTAGGACCTCTTATCTCTTTTTGTATCACACTCTTATGCTTGTATACTTGCGTAATCCGAGTGATATTCTTAGGATAATTGTCTTGCAAGGAAAGCAATATGCATCTAGGTGCTACATGTCTCTTTGCCAAATCAACGACATGTTGCTTCTCATCTGTGGTCAACCTACCAATAAACGAATGACCTTCTAATCTATCAGGTAA
Source organism: Lathyrus oleraceus (assembly GCF_024323335.1). Taxonomy (NCBI): domain Eukaryota; kingdom Viridiplantae; phylum Streptophyta; class Magnoliopsida; order Fabales; family Fabaceae; genus Lathyrus; species Lathyrus oleraceus. Next base: position 157,085,148 of record NC_066581.1, read on the forward strand.
ACCATGATTATGTAACCCACATTTTACATCAATCTTCCAACCAGATCCATCTTTCGCCGGAGTCGACCTGATTTTAAATGGACATCCACATTTCTTCGACGCACTTTGGGTACCACTATCACTAATCTTGTGTTTCCCACCTTTATCACAACCAAATATTATTTTGTTACTTCTCCCTCTCTTCCCCGTTTCAATATCTGAACGACTGATAATAACAGTTACTTTATTGTTGATTCCAACCTCTTTAATCCATCTGATAACCTCTTCTCGTGTACCAAATCTTTCCGTCGTCATAAACGCATCAGTAGTATCTACACATATTTGGGGAAGATTTTCCATTCCTGCAAAATAAAAAAAATAAAAAAAATAAAAAAAAAAAAAAGCGAACCGGAAGACTTCTTGAAAGACTTCCGGAACGCATATAATACATACCGGAACACTTCTCCAAAGAGGTCCGGTATGTATAAATTTGTTCACCGGAACTCTTTCAAGAAGTGTTCCGGTTTTGTAAAAAAAATTTAATTGAACCGGAACTCTTTCATGAAGTGTTCCGGTTCATTGATTTATGTGTTCCGGAACTCATTCTTGAAGTCTTCCGGTTTGGGAAAAATACATACCGGAAGTCTTTTTGCAGGAGTTTCGGTGCGAGGGGTGTGAAAGTGTAATTTCTGAAATTTTCAACTGAATGGTAAAAATGAAATGGTAAATTGGTTAAAACCAATTAAAGGTAGAATGAGAATTTTAAAATTTTTGTAGGGGTATGGGGCTAACTGTAGGGGTACAAGGTAAAATTTTCTTCTTTATGTGATGTTTTGTTTTGGGCCTTATGGCCCATTACTGTTTTTTGGGATGTTTTATTTTAAGGACTTCATTATTTTATTTTTTGCTCTTATTTCCCGATTATTCGGACTAATGGCCTTTGGTATGTGTATTATCTTTTAATCACATTAATCAAAATGACCATGACTAAATAATAATAAGTAGAAATGTCTGTTAGCCTAGTTTCGATTATTATCTTTGACTCATTCTTTATCTCATTAGGATATTACAAATAATGGATTGATTATTAATGTTAACAAATGATTTACCTTATTTTTTAAAAATAAGTTTGACATCGGTCCGATACTAAATAATCTTTCTCAAAACATATTAATTCTAAAAAAATCAAATTCAACATATTTTAACTAATATACTCTAAAAAACTATTTAATTTTATTTTTGAATGAAAAGGAGAATAGTAAGCGTCCGCTTCACTATCTCTCGATTATTCGAATAATTGGCGTTCGCCACATTGCTCGAATTTTCGTTATTTAATTAAAACCCTAAAACCTTACCAAATACAAATTCAAATCATTTTTTCCAAATTAAATACAATTTCTAAAAACTCCATCCTTTTATATAATTTAAATTTTATATGAAAAGGAGAATGGGAGGTGTTCGCTTCACTATTTCTCGAGTATTCGAATAATTGGCGTTCGCTACATTGCTTGAATATTCGTCATTCAATTAAAATCCTAAAAAACTTACGAATACAAATCATCCTCCTAAACTAGTGTGATACTTAAAAATATATTTCTTTTATAAGCATTAGATGAAAAGGGTATAGTAAGCGTTCACTTCACTATTCCTCGAGTACTCAAACGATTGGCGCTCGCCACATTGCTCAAGTTTTGTCATCCAATTAAAACCTTAATCGTACATAATTCCAATTATTTTTCCAAACCAATTACAATACCTGAATATATTATTTTTGTAATTAAATATCGGATGATAAAGGATGGGAGGCGTTTGCCTCACCATCTCTTGAATAATTGATCGATTGGCGCTCGCCATATTGCTCGATTTTGTTTCGACTTCCGATCAAAATACTTTAAATAAATTTGGATAAAGGAATAAGTGGCGCATGCCTCATTATTCTTTGAATAAGCAAGTGGGAGGCGTACGCCTCACCACCATGCATATTCGATTTCCGCAAACAAACTTTCAAAAATAATTCGTACGAAAAAGGGAGTAGAAGGTGATCGCCTTATTATTCCTCGAAAGAATTGAACGATTGGTGTGCACCACATTGCTCAATCTTTCGTCGTTCTTCAAATACACCTCAAACATACTAAACCTGACTTCTCGCCCCCGTGCGACCGAAACAAACCAAACAAAACATCAAACATATTAACTCAACTTGTCACCCCACGTGACCAAAACTCTTTTCGAAAAGAACATTGTTAATCCTTTCTAATGCGCACAATAAACCAGTGCTTAAGCCTCCCCGAAAGTAGACAAACCAACGTTTAGCCTTTAGAACGCGAGCTACACAGTCGTTCGTTAAAAAACACCAACCAATTGTAGTCCCCGAACTACGAATGCTTAGATTTCCTTATTGCACCATAAGGATACGTAGGCAGGAGATTGTTGTATCTTCGCAAGCACACTAATTAAAAAACCTCCATTTTCTCCTTCTGAGGTCTTCATCCATCTCCATTATCAATTCTAATTACTCAAAGAAAGCGAATAACATTCAACTAACATTCAAATAGCAAATTGGACTAAAAGGTTCCCGTTGAGTACAACGGACGTGAGGGGGTACTAATACCTTCCCCTTGCGTAATCGACTCCCGAACCCGAATATGGTTGCGACGACCATTATTCCATTTCTCTTAAAGGTTTTATCGATATTTTTCTATTCCTTCATTGGAATAAATAAAGTTCGGTGGCGACTCTGTTCGAACGATATTTTCCGCGTCCATCGTGAGGGATCTCATTTTTTGAGGTGCGACAGATGACGACTCTGCTGGGGACCCTGCTCCAAGCAAGAGAGAGTCTAGCCTAGTTTAGTCTGATTTTGCTATGACTGTTAAGAGATATTCCTTTCTTCATGTCGCTTCTCTATATCTTATTATGATTATTTGTGTTGTATGTGATCTGTCATGATGCTATGATATGGGGCATGGTGTATGCTGTAAGATAAGCTCCATACCCGAGCTTCGAGAAAAACTCAGAACCCGGAGTTGTGTAGTATTGAATTGAGGGGTGTACACCTCATTGGGACAATACGACGACTCCACCTAGAGTAGATGTATTTGGAGTTTCCATCACAATGTGGCTAGCCCATTATTGTGGGGAAATTTTAAATACGATCCGTGACTCTGGGGACCTCGCCTTAAACCCAAGTTTTGTTTTCATGATTGGCGATTATGTAGTATTGAACCGAAGGGTCTACACCCTGTTCGAACAATACGAGAATCCCACTTAGATTAGACTAGTTAAGAACTCCCATCACGATGTGGCTAGCCCATTATTGCGAGGAAGTTTTGAACATGATCCGTGAGTCTAAGTTCCTTCCTTGGAAACATAACTTTAGAACCTACCTTTGGGAATTTCTAATCAGAGAAACCTGTACTTCTTCCAGTTATCCTGATGTATCCGACGTGTGAATAATCTTAAGTATTTGTATTCCTTTGGGAAAAACATGGCAGAATTGCATGCATTTGCATATCATCAACATGCATTACATCTCATCTTCCAGAAACAAAAACTTACACCATATTCTACCATTTGTCCCATAATGTTGACTACTCGATACCGGTATGAGACACGCCGCAACTACAAGATGACACTTGAACAACTTGAAGCAAACCAAGTTTCGATGAGGACAGACATTGACTCCATGCAGGCTAAGATGGACCGTCTGCTTGAGACCATGTTGCTCCTAGCCCAGAAGGAGAAAGATGTTGAGACTAGCGCCGAAGCCAGAAGAGTTGCTGCTCAATTTGGATCGCCATCGCTTAGCATCCCTGAAGTAACTAACCTTGATGGTAATCATGTCCATCCTAAAAGAGGACCTATCCTTATTCCTATTCCCATGGTCAACATGAACCCCCATGAGCATTCTGCTACGCCTGCTCGACATGGATCTATGATGGGTGATGAAGATTCGTATGATGCCTTCTTCATGCCACAACCCACCAACCTTGTTGTTGGAGGTCTCCTAGACCCAGCTGTTGAGAGACTCCACGTTTTGGAAGAAAAACTCAAGTCCTTGGAGGTTCAGACTACTCCCGGTTTAGACGCCGTTGATATGTGCTTGGTGCCAGGTTTGGTGATTCCGCAGAAATTCAAAATCCCAGACTTCGACAAGTATAAAGGGATCAATTGTCGTAGAACTCATCTTAGAGCTTACTGTCGCAAGATGGTTGCCCACATCAGCAATGATCAACTCTTGATTCACTACTTCCAAGATAGCCTTAGTGGGGCATCCTTGGAGTGGTATATGCAACTAGAAAGAAGACAGGTCCAGTCATGGAGAGACCTTGCTGAAGCCTTCCTTAGGCATTATCAATACAACACTGATTTATCACCCAATCGCACCCAACTGCAAGACATGACTCAATTCAATAATGAGTCGTTCAAGGAATACGCCCAGCGTTGGAGAGAGCTAGCAGCTCGTGTCCAACCTCCTCTCCTTGATAAGAAGCTAATTGATATGTTTATGGGGAATCCTCATACTTAATATATGGAGAAAATGGTAGGATCCAGCTTCCCAACTTTTGCTAAGGTTGTCTCCGTGGGAGAACGAATCGAGAGCCAGATCAGGAAGGGAAAGCTACCTTGCGTCGCCAATGCTTCATGTGGGATGAAGAAACCCTATCCCAATCTCCCAAAGAAGCCACAAGGTCAGACCAATGCCATAATGGGAGGAGGAGGATATAGGGCGCATCTGTATGTTCCTGTACCTTACCACCAGGTTGCCGCTGTTATCCCAACACCATATCAGCCACCATACCAGCAACCATATCAACAACCATATCAGCAGCCGTATCAACAGCCAACTTACCAGCAGCCACACCAGAATCAACAGCAACGTGCTCCACAACAACGTCAACCTAACCAGCAGAGGGCAAGGAGGCTAGAAAGACATTTCGATCCTTTGCCAATACCGTATAACAAGATCTTCCCCTACTAGCTAAAGGATGGATCAATTGTTTTGAAGGAGCTAACACCTGCAACTCCACCCTATCCTCCAGGATATGACGCCAATGCTCACTGCGAGTATCACATGGGGCCCTGAGGCACACAGTGGAGAATTGTAAGGCCTTCAAACACAAGGTTCAAGACTTGATTGTCAGTAAGGCGGTTTCTTTCACGCCAGTTAGGCCAAATGTCGCGACAAATACCATGTCGGCGCATGCGGAGCAGAGTGAAGCTCGAAGATAAAGCTTCCCACCGGCCTGAGCGAGCAGAACAACTCCCAAACGAAGAATCAAGAGATGAAGGCCCGTTTCTTTCAATGAAGGCGATCATTATGCCATTTTTACCGTTTCACATTCTTGTAATCTATTCTTGTTTGTCTAAGTACTGTATTGCTTTAAACATTGTTATTTGTATTTGGTCTTATTAATGGGATAATTATGCATGCTTTGAATTGTAAGACCCCAATTTTGACCCTAAGATCCCTCATGGCATCATAACATTGCATTTGCATAGCCTCAAGGATCATGAGCATCTTGGTTCCCTTTGCCTTTTGATGGGACTCCTTGTGATTGGTTTGAGATCACCAAGCATGCTTGAATTATACATCATTGTTTCTCTTACTTTTGTTTACTAAAAAATAAAAAATAAAAATATAAAAAATAAAAATAAAAATAAATAATAAATAAATTAAAAATTAAAAATAAAAAAAATAGTAAAATAATAATAATAATAATAATAATAATAATAATAAAAATAATAATAATAATAATATAAAAAAAACAAAGATAAATAAATAAATAAATAAAATATAACACAAAAAAAAAGATTGGACTTGGGCCTCTCTCATTTGAGCCCACATGTCCACAAAAACCAGGTTATAAATTCAGAGTTTCAGTGAAACAAAAGGAGATGCCATTCCTATTACCCAGGCAGAAAAAAGAAAGTGAGAGAAGAGCTAACAGAGTTCAGAGCAACCTCCAGAGGCTGAAGGGAAATCATCGGCAAAGAACCAATTCCCTCTCATATAAACCCTCAGATTGCTCTACAAACCTCACGGGTGCAACTCAACTTCAATTGATCCTCCCCAATCAGGGCTCACATGACTCTTACAGAGATGGCCTGGTGCTCCACTTTATTTGTGGGATATCCCCTGGAGGTTTATTCCGATTACCCGTGCTTAATGGCTTGAGATATTTGTTTGTGACTGCTTATTCCAAAGGATGGGAGCTACTTGGATCATCAATATGATCTCAAGAGGGGAACTCCTAATGTGGTTTTATTTTCTTTTCCCTTATCTCTTGTATGTTTAGGAATTTAACCCTTTTTCCCCCATTCTAACCCAAGCCAAAAAAAATTGTGCAAACAATAACTTTTGTTTTCAACATTAGAAACCTAAGCCTTATGCTTTTGATTTTCAAAACTTATTTTTCATAACACTTATTCTGAATTGAACCTTTTAATCCACTTTAACCATATTTTTGTAAATACTTTTAATTGGTAAATATAACCCATTCAAATACTTTTTGTGGTTTCAATGGCCACCTTCTTAATCAAACCCTTTTTTTTATAAACCATTAGCTATTAGGTTTGAGTTATCCTTGAGGTAGATATAATACTCACCTTTATCCTTAGTGATGGACAATGAGTCTTCCATGCTTATTATAGGGTTAACCCCTCACTAGCATGTTGAAGCTATCCTCACATGGTGGATTTGTGGTTTTAGGTTGAGTTTTCTCCCTTTGATAACAAAAGACCTTAAGGTTTTTGGACCAATCAATTCACCAACTTTTTTTTGAATTTTTTTACCCCGAACTACGAGGTTTTGATCCTTATCTTTTTTTTAAGATGGTACGTAGGCAATGGGTTCATCCATTCAAACACAAGTAAAGCAAAAACAACACTAACCTCTAATTCACTAACAACTAACATTTAATTTCAAGTCATTTACTTTTAATGCACTTTATTTTTTATGCCTTATTCATTTTCCATTATTCATACCATTCAAATTGTTTACTTTTATGTCATTTTTACTTTGTCCACTTGGACCATATTTTGTGATATATGGTGTCTGTATATACTTGTTTGATTGTGTGGTCTTTTGACCTTAATGTACATAATAAGAACAAAAAAACCCTAAAAAACATCTTGCGTGGACTGTTGGTTTGATCTGAGACTATTGGACTTAAAATCTAGGCAACACTCCCTATGCAAAGGACTTGGCCAATGCCAATTTTAATGTAACCAAGTACTTGTGAATAACATTCATCTGATACAACTTTGAGGATCCATTTGAGTTCATCTGCAACATGATCATTGTGAAGTTGTTATTTTGAACATGTGACTTATGCCATCTTTGAATTCATCTGACACATGGGAAATTTTGAAGAAGATTATGGAGTTGTTAAGCTTGGATGTGGCTATCTTTATTTTATGCCTTGCTCTTTAACTTTCTATTTGTGTATTGTTTGTTGCTTGATTCAAAAGTCCAAGGGAAATTTGGGTTTCTATATGGCATTCTTGTCTATTGGATTGCAGCCCATTGGTCAGATCTTTTCAACTCTCAACTTTTGAATTTATGCTTAGGATTAGTCTCTTCATATCCTCTCCACTTATTTAATTTCAAAATCTCTCCCTCCTTTTAAAATCTTCTTTGATTGTATTTGTTTTCTAAACTTTGACCATATTGCAAATTAGAAACTTTGGCCTTATGCCATTGCATTTTCAAACTCCTTTTCTTAATCAAACTTGCGAATAAACTTAACTATACTTGACTTAAAATTTCAAAAGCCAAAAAGAACTAACACTCATTCAAACCATTTTTAGGCCCCTGTGCCTTGTAAATTTAAAATTTTGTTAAAAGTAATACACTCACTTTGAAATTGATACCACGAACTACGAGGTTTTGATCCCTCATTTTTATGTTGGTACGTAGGCAAAAGTCCGAAGGTCTTGTCAAACACAAAAATATAATTAATGAATTCTTTTCTCATCCCCACACTCTTTTTATTTGCAAACATCATTTGTACAAACACAAATATGCACACAAGAAAGGGCTCCCTAGGAGTACCTATGACACTTTGGGTGCTAACACATTCCCTTTGTGTAACCAACCCCCTTACATGTAATCTCTGGCATTTTATTAGTTTTGATTTGAAAACTTATTATTTTTGGGTTTTGTTCGTACTTTTTCCCTTTCCCTTGGAAACAATAAAAGTGCGGTGGCGACTCTAGTTTTATTCACATCTAGCTTATCCGTAGCTTGATAGTCATGAATTTACCGCTATAATAACTCATTGACGATTCTGGAGATACATATTCGGAAATGTCAAGCAGAAAATTGAATAAAAGATCACTTTGCATATTCTTCTTCCCCATGATCAAACTAACTTCACACTTAAAACCCTTACAAATTTCTTTAATTCTCAATCGCTTTTTCAACACCAAAACATCATTCTTGTATTTTATCCCATCAAATGGAGGAAAAGAAGTTGGAATTTAAGATAAATTTCATTCATTTCATCTCTCATTACTTTGAATAATCTGGTTTTTTAGTTTAAAAAAAGAGCGTTGAGTCTGAATATGCATCTTCGGGCTGAGTTTCATGTGTTCCAGAGATGTATCTCTGGATTTTCCTGATACTTTGATTTTTTTAATCATTTCTCTCTTATTATTGGTATTAGATATGGTGCACCTGAATATGTTTCCCAAAGCTACTGTTAGGATGGATGTTATACTAGATGAACGGAATAATGATGTTAAATTGAATGAAGTGAAGAATAATTTTGTCAAGGTAGATGTTCGTGAATAGTTTACAAACAAAAGTTTATTATTCGTGAACTTATGCTACAACAGGTTCGCGTGGAGGCCGAGAAATTGGGGTTTGGCGTTGTAATCGGAAGGTCTGATAATGGTTCTAATAGAATACAAGCATTTGTAACAATGACATGCAAAAGAAATGACACGTAACAACAATAGACAGGAAGTTGAAACGTGATGAAACTTGATCGAGAAAATGTGAGTGTTCGTTTAAATTGTGCGGATAGCGTAAGGTGAGTGATACATGGAAATTTAATATAGTTTCTGGTATACTTATCATGCATTGTGTCACAAGCTAGTCGGTCATCCCATTATATGTCTCCTATTCCTGAGGAGAAATAACTTGTTTCAGACATGACATTAAACATGGTGGCACCGAAAAATATACTTGCAATTTTGAAACGGAAAAGACCTTAAAATGTTTCAGATATCAAGAAAGTATACAATGTGCATGCATAAAACAATAAGGCGGTAAAAGGTCTAAGATCTTAAATGCAACAGTTGTTGAAGCTTTTGGATAATGACCATTATGTTTCTAGGAACATAGTTTGTGAGGATAAAGTCATTGTTCGTGATATATTTCAGAGTCATCTTGATTCTATCAAGTTGTTCGACACATTCCCATTGTGCCTATAATTGATTCAACATATAATACCAATAAGTACAGGCTTCCACTTCTAGAAATTATTGGTGTTACTTTGAGGGAGAAGAATTTCATTGTGGGTTATTCATTTTTGGAATCCGAAAAAGAGGACAATGTTACATGGGCTTTGTAAATATGCAAGACTATGTTGAAATAACAAGAAAACATGACAAATGTGATTGTCATTGATCACGAAACTGTATTGATGAATTGGTTGCAAAGCTATTTCATACATCGTATGCATTACTTTGTAAGTATTACATAACCAAAAATGTGATAAGTTGACTAAAACTTGCATGAGGCACCAAACAAATCAAGGGCGAAGATTGAAAAATGGTCAAACCCGGTATGGTGTTGGAAAAGATAATGGATGTCTGGAATGGTATAATAAAATCTTGCACATCAAATAGCAAATAAGGAAGATTTCCTATCATGAAACCACATATTTGAAACCACCTTCGGAACCGGTTAAAACGAATGGTGCCCCTAAAAAGGTCAAACCGACCGAGAGTGACAATTTTATGAGATCACTTCCTTCGTGCTTTGAACACGTTGACTCGCATTTTCCGGATTCTCCAACTCTTAAATCTAAAAAAACAATATTTTCAAGGGTGCTCGCATTAGCAAACTATATCCCCCACCACCATTACAAAAATCATCCACATTAGAGAGATGTCACTTTTTATACACAAATACATTATGCAGATTATAGATGATGAAGGTGATAGAAGTTGTGGTTTTTGAGTTGTTTCGAGTTTGCTCGATAAAGGAGAGGAGAACCACTAAGTTATTCTCCATCAGTTCATACCATAGTTGACGACGCGTAGGGAATCATACACATCGCTATACGGGAAAAAATAAACTTACAATGTAATTCACAATGCTCGTGTTCCTTGTGTTAGAGGCCTGACACCGTTTGAAAAATGGATGCACTTTCCTAAAATGGGATATCTTATAGAAATTTCTTGTAGTGCTAAATTCATGATCATCAAGCTATGGATAAGCTAGACATTAAATAACAAGAGTCGCCACCGCGTTTTTATTGTTTCCAAGGGAAAAGGGAAAAAGTACGAACAAAACCCAAAAGTAAGAAGTTTTCAAATCAAAACTAATAAAATGTCAAAGATTACAGGTAAGGGGGTTGGTACACAGAGGGAAGGTGTTAGCACTCAAAGTGTCCTAGGTACTCCTAGGGAGCCCTTTTGTGTGCATATGTATATGGTACAAAATGATGTTTACAAACAAATAGAATGGGGGGGATGAGAAAAGAATTCATTAATTATATTTTTGTGTTTGACAAGACCTTCGGACTTGTGCCTACGTACCAACATCAAAATGAGGGATCAAAACCTCGTAGTTCGTGATATAAATTTCAAAGTGGATGCATTGCTTTTATCACAAATTAAGTTTGAAAGGCACAAAGGCCTAAAATGGTTTGAATGAGTTAGTTCTTTTTTGGATTTTCTGAAAGTTTAAGTCAAGTATAGTTAAGTTTATTTACAAGTTTGATTTAAGGAAAGAAGTTTGAAAATGCAATGGCATAAGGCCAAAGTTTCTATCTTTTTACAAAATGGTCAAAGTTTAGAACAAAATAAGTTCAATCAAAGAAGATTTTGAAAAAAGGGAGGGAGAGATTTTGAAATTAAAGAAATTGGGAGAAGATGAAGAGACTAATCCTATGCACAAAATTAAAAGTTAAGAGTTAAAAAGATCCGACCAATAGGTAGCAATCCAATAGACAAGAATGTCAATAGAAATCCAGAAATCCCTTGGACATTTAGAATCAAGCAACACACAAATGCACAATTATATTATCTTAAAGAGCAAGGCATCAAATAATGATAGCCATATCCAAGCTTAGCCACTCCGTGATCTTCTTCAGATTATCCCATGCAACAGATGAATTCTACAAGTCACAGGTTCAAAATAACAGCTTGAATCATGTATCAGATGAAGTTTCAAATTGCAAGCACTTGATTTACAGAAAGTTGGCATTGGCCAAGTCCTTTAGCATAGGAATATTGCCTAAGTTCTAAGTCCATTTGTCCAAGATCAAGCCAACAGTCCACACAAAAGTCTTTTAGGGTTTTTATTGTTATTATGTACATTAATGGTCAAAGACCACACAAACAAGCAAAGTATACACAAGCAAGATATATCACACAATATGGTCCAAATGGACAAAGTGAAAATTGCATTAACATAAACAATTAGAATGGTATGAATAATGACAAATGAATAAAAGGCTAAAATTAAATGACATTAAAGTAAATGGCTTAAAGTTTAAAGTTAGTTGTTAATGAGTTAGAAGTTAGTATTGTTTTGCTTTTGCTTTTCATTTTAAGACATTCTTTGGAGAACACTCAACCCACTTATCACAAGCATGGATCCTTGAGCCAATACATCTTCTAAAGGAAGGAAAAAAGGCCAAGTTTCCACACAATACCATGAAAGAGGGGAAACTTACAATCTCACTAACTAGAATGATATGTCTTTTGTGTCACAAATTTAGCGCTATGTTAAGCAATCGTAATTGGACTTATGTAGAAGTCACAACTATTTGAGGTCGGGCAATAGAATTTTGGTGTTAATGCATGTTAGAGACATGGTATAATGGACTATGCTCATGAAACATACCACACACAAAAAGAATATGCAAAAGAGATGGCCTAATCTCATCCATACTCATGTCAATTTTTCAATCAACTAGCATTAGGACTTTGACATATCATAGACCAAAGGGAATGAATGCATAAAGAATGGGAGTGAGATGAAGTGGGAGGGGAATGGATCAAAACACAAATTGTTCAAAGGAGGACTTTTACCAAATTAGTATCATCCATTCATTTTGGGAGATAGAATGTACATTCCATCAATCCCCTAAATCTAATGATATTAACTTGACAAAATCAAATCAACCTTGACCAAGGCTCAACTACAAGAGTCAAACTCAAACAAGTCATCACAATTGGTCAACAATTTTTTTTGGCATTTATTCAATTAAAAAGACTAAAATAATACATTTAAATTAAATGTGGTTTGTCAAATTCCTAAAACCTCATCAAAACACCAAAGAAATGGTCATGAGATTTATCATAGGCCAAACAAGGTCAAAGGACCTTGGAGAAAAAATTTCAGAATTTTTAAAGACTTAAAAGTATTTTTAAACAATTAAAAATAATTTAAAAATCAATTAAATCATGAAAAATATTAATAATGATCCAAAAAAATAATTTTAATTCAGAATATGAAAGAGGAAATTATTTGAAAATTTTTGGTGAAACTCTCATTTTTTTGGATCAATATTAAAATTAATATGAATTAATGAAAATAAAAGGATTAAAATGAAAATCAGAAAATAGCAAAAAACGTGAGCCACTTGATCTCCCTCATTAATTGAGGTGGCAGATCAAGTGGCCTAGAACGCGCGTTCCATGATGCACGCTAGTCAGCTCATCCACACGTCTGGTATTCACAATGGACGTGTGAGATTAAAACGTTTTGAAACAAATCAAAGGCTCAGAACCTGTCTAGCACACCACCAGCGCTGGAGCTCCGGTCACCTTCTCAGGCGAGGTCCACCGGACTGGTTCACTCATCACCATCAAAAAAATGAAAAAAGAGGACATGATCTGAAAGAAAAAATGACGTAGAGTATGAATCTGACCTCAATTTTAACTAACTCCACATGTATAGAAAGATATGAGGAGTTGAATTTTGAGGTGTATCAATTGAGTTGCTTCGGTTTGACCTCTAAGCAACTCAATCTTCTTGTCTACATTGGTAGGACTTCAAACAACCAAAGATCTAAGAGAATTGAGTAGAATTGAGAGAGAATCGAAAAGATTAAGTTTTTTGAAAATTACCTTCAATGCTATGCAGTTCTTGATGTTGCTTGCTTCAAACACGATTTGTTCACATTTGAGAAGCTAGCAGAAAGTGATTAGAGAGGTTGCAAGGCTTTGGATCCTGGAGTTCTTGAATCTCCAACAGTTGAGATTCAAACTCAAATTTCAAATTGAAATTTCTCAGGTTTTCCTTTAGAATGTGAGGGTTTCAATGGGGGGCAAAGCTGGCGCACAAGGTCTGTTTCAAATGAGCACAGAAGTCATGTATTTATAGCATGAATGAATGATATTTGCACACTTCAAAATTTCTCCAAAATTAGTAATGTGGATGGCACGAGTGCATGGGCATGTGCAGGCCCATGATGCAATGCAAAAAGGTCCAAAATGATTCCAAATGAAGTCTGAATGGAACCTTAATTGGAAAGGCAAAGTTAACTGAAGTTTTGAAGTTTGATTCTTTCCAATTATGCAGCCCTGTTAAATTCATACGCAGACCTAGCAAACCTTATCCAAAATGCATGAACTTAGGTTCTTTGGAAAGCTTGGATCAAGGGGAACAAGTTTGATGTTCAACACTTTTTCATTTGGAGCTTGGGACATGGATAAATTTGAGGTGGAAGTTTGTAAATTTCAACATGTTGAAAAATTTTCTAAGTGTCAAGCCATATATCTCAATATTCCACCTTGCTTAACTTTTTATGTGAGCTTCAAATGAGAAAAGTGTCTTCATAAAAGTTGTAGCTCTTTAAAAAACCTTAAAAATGGTCACAAATTTCATGTCATGTGGATTTATAATGATAGAGTTATGCATTTTTGAAGTTTGGAAAAATCACTTGTTCAATGGTATAGGTCAAAAATGAACTATAATGTAACCTCGTATGACATGCTCATAAAAGTTGAATTAGCTCTCACTCCAAACATCAAAGTTGAAGTAGGCATCTTGAATTGGATTGTGCAACTTGTAAATCTTTCATCTCATAAAAATTGAGCAAGTTATGGCCTTGGGAAGTTGACTTTAAAATTAGGCTTTAGACAAAATGACCTATAATGTTTCAATATAGAAAATGATTTTCCAAGCAAAACTAGATCTAGGTCTCAACATTAAAGTTGTTTGTAATATCATTTAGAGTAACTTTGCTCTTAGAATCATTATCATATGGTGACAATTGTAGGAGATAGGGTCTAGGGAGACCCAATTTTGATCAGATGAATTCATCTGGCCAACCACCATCAACCAACTTGCTAACCTTCAATTCTTTTGACTTTCTTGGCTCATGGTAGATCATATATGCATAAGATGATGAATTTTGAGGTGTCCCTTGAGATATTTGATCAATTGGTGAGATAGCTTGTTGGAGAAGTTACTCAAGATACCCAATCAAACTAGGGTTTCCAAGGCAAATCACCCTCAAACTCTTGAAGAAAAATTGGTCAATATGACATGTAGGAATAAATGGAACTCATATATGATGCTCATAACCATTCTTGGATCAATTCATGGTTGTGCTCTTTGTTATGAGGGTCTCAAACCCTAGATATGAACTTGGTGATCATTCCCTTCCTACAAAAGAGTTAGGCAAAATGCAAAGACATATTTTTGGTATTTTGGTTAGTAAAATGATAATATATAAGTATGATATAATCACATAGTGCTTGGTGATCTCTCCCAAAACAAACCCAATAAAAGAGGGGTAAGGAGGATGCCAAGGTATGATCTCAATGCTAATGCTTATGATGAAATTGCATGAGGGATCTTAGGGTCAAAATTGGGGTATTACAGTTCTTATGATATGATGTGTATCAATCTGGCAAGATATTGTTTCTCGAAAACATTTTTTCCACTTCGGAGTAGGCCACCTTAAAATCCATCTGGACGCATCATGTACATTGGGTGACTTTCAAAAACACAACATTTTATTCAAATATTTTTGAAATGGGGATGTCATATACCAAAGACATCACCAGAATGGATGGAACATTTCACTAAAGAGGCTGAACTTTGTCAGATCACTTTCAAGAAAGGATGGAAGAGTTCACCAAGTTGAGCGACATTGAAAAAGAATCAAATGAGGAAAGCTTAAAGAAGGAACCATCAATAGATATAGATTTAGGTGGTAACATTGACACATATTTTGATACATTTAGTTTTTATCAAACAATGTAACTTTTTTGTATGTAATGTTGTCAATGATGTAGTCTAGATAAAATTTGAGATATAGGTAACATATATTCTACATTAATGTTATAGAATTTTTGGGTAATTTTTAGACATTTTTTCTATTTCAAAATTTGGCCCTACATACTAATTGGTTATGTATGAATATTTCTCTGGGTGGTTCTGGACATGCTTCATCGGACACCCCCCATTTTAATTGTAACAACAACTTAATAAGGGATTTTACAGATGTGCATATCTGTAAAAACTCTTATTTTGTAAAATAGGGTGTGTCTGGATATGCATATCTGAAATATGCCCTAATGAGAGGATAATGTTTCTAAGGTCTAATTGATCTAAAACTTGGGCAAATATGGTGTTTATCATCCCATGTTCTTTACAGAAACACAACACACCAGAATGAATATATATCTTCATCTTAAATTTGTGTATTTCAATGGCGCAAGCCCGCACTTCAATTTAGGGTATCCGAGGACATACCTTTTGTCGGTCAAATATCCAAACTGAATACTCTCCTTGATATATAGAAAATTGAAGAGTTTTAAAACTTGAGTATCATTCACCCTTAATTGACGATGAAGGAAAGATATGGTTCGCAGTGAACTGAAGACGAATGAAGATTTAAAGGTTATGTGGAGTACATTTTATCGTTACTCATCCCATGGTCTGATTGAAGTTGATGTCACAATTGCAAGATCGACCGAAGATATTCTAAAGATATTGCAACATAGCGAACCATTTATTTGTAATGAAATGTAATGTTAAATTTATGTTAACAATTATCTATGTAATGTTAAGTATTTGAATGTTAATTTGTGTTATTTTTCCAACATTCTGCAATTGCTTTTGATTTGACCTAACAAAGCATATTCCTAGGATGCATCTCCATAAAACATGTTGAGTTTTGAATTAAGGGTTGTTAAGAATATGCATCTTCGGACTCACCCCAATTCGGATACGGAGATGCATCTTCGGACTAAATTTTGGAAATATAAGGATGGCTCGCCATTTTACACAGATAAATATGTAAAAACATATGTCCGGAGATGCATCTTGGGATTCTATGGGCAGGTGTGACTTTCCATCATGGTATGGAAGCACCCATGGGAAATAAAGAGTATTTCCCAATTTATATCCCCCCCCCCCCCCCGATCCACCAAATTCATGCATGAAAAAGTTAGGAAATGTTAATCCCCATCTGAGAGATGGAAAAGCACCCTATGAAAATCCAAAATTCCTTTTCAGGTTCCGAAAATACATATCCGGGTGCACCATTTTCCTCACTGAAACATACCCAAACTAAGTCTCACCCCATATGTTTTCCAAAATTTATTTCGGATATGCATCTCTGAAACACCTCCATGTACACCTCATGTATTCTGCACTAAAATTCCCTTCTTTGACATATATTGATTCGGATTTGCATCTTCGTATTCACACCAACAAGAAGTCGGAGATGCATCTTCGAAACCACACCAGACAGTAATTTTTTACTTTGTTTTAGAGATGCTGTAATGAAATTGACGATATATTATAGTTATACTATAATATTCAATTTTATATAAATTAATCTATAAAATCGATATAATGAAAATGACATATAGAAATTAATAAATTTTGAGTACACAATGAAGTCAAAATAAAATAGAACCGAAAATAGTGCTCCTAATACAAATACTAAATACTATTGTGTATGATGGACTTGGGTCCTCATGTTCCTACGTTGCCTCTTGTACTGCAGTGCCTCTCTTATCATGGCATCTAGAACATCCATCACCTCAGACCCATCAGAAAAAAAGTCTTATGTTTATACCTGTCTGCTCAATCTCCATAATACAGAGACATCTAAAAAACACATCAACAACATGATATGTCCTAGCCTACTCCTCCTCTAGGATCTTCTGATGAGTTGGCCAAGGTGGATCTCCCAAAAGATCTTGTGTCATATAAGGATGTGACACCCTGGAAAACCATTGGATATAGTTGGGTGAGCACTTCGTCGTTGTGAGCTATGGGACTCCATCTCTGGTGCTAGGTGATTAAGATAATAATCAAACATGGTATCCATATCTCTACGTGTCATAGCGGGAAGAGCAGACACAAGAGGATCTTTGGGAATAAACTGAATGTAGTTGAATTATTGCATGGCACACTCAGGAAGATGATGATACGTCAGAAGTGAACAACAAGCCAACCATCCCGAGTATGAGGCAATGTCATTAAAGGGACGTGTCTCACGGTGAGTGACGTAAGTATGGAAGTGTATATCCTATATTACCAAGCAGACGAGATACACTCAGTATGGCTCGATCATCTGATTCTCTCTGAGCATGACGAATGCAGAAGCATATGGCATATCCTTAGTGCATTTCGGAACATATGACCAGTCGGATATGCGTAGGAAGTATTGGAGGATCCGAGCCTAAAATGGTACATATGAATCATTAGTAAAAGATGAAGAAATGGACATAGAAAAAATGTTATGAAAATGACACACTAAAAGACTCAAAAATATTACCGTCAACGATGTAATGCTTCATGTCACCTATTTTTTCTTCCACATACAACCTTCGGCTAACTTGGAATACAAGTAGACCAAACAAGTGGCCCCCCTAATTGTACTCATGAATCCCCTCCAAGTCATCAAAGTATAGTAGGTATACAACATCCACATAGGTGGCACTCTTGTCCACAAAAATAGGCGTGCCAACCAAATACAACAGGTATGCTCTATATTACGCAACATGCTTGTCATCACTAGCATCCTGCTCTGCATCATGTAGGTGATGTGTATACAACCTCTCCAAGAATAGAAACCTAGCATGACCCTCTTGGGTGGCTTCAAGCCCCTTCAGGGCATCCCTTGGGTCATCTCCCGGATACCCTACCATCATCTTCAATCCATCATATTTGTTAATCCTACCGTATTCTAACATTCTCCCCTCAATCGGAAGATGCAGCAGGCATAAGACTTCTTCTAGTGTGATAGACATCTCACCATGTGGAAGATGAAATGATGACTTCTTTGAGTGTCATCTCTCCATAAATGCAGACAACATACCATGGTTAATCGTACCATAACCAATACTACACAAGTCACTCAGACCAGTTAGACGCAACACATCCCAAAACCACTCCTTATTAGGCTACTACAGACCAGTGAATCTTTCGACCATGGTTGACGAATTTTAAAGCACTGTGGTCCTAAAGAAAAATGAACCATCTTCAGAAAGTTATATTATTATAACAAACATGATTTCAAAAAATGAATACAACTGAATTTTACCTCTTCGTTTCAGACATGTCTGACAGTATGGTCCGGGTAAAGAGGCATCAGCGATAAGTCTGGCAGGCCTCATTCAAACCCATTGGGTGCCTATGGTGCCTCATGTGTCTGGGTGCCTCATGTTCTTAGGGTGCCTAGGGTGCCTAAGTAAGTGACACTTATCTCCTACGGGAAGATGAAGACAAAGATGCATGAGTATGTGACACTTGTCTCCTATGAGAAGACGAGGGCATAGATGCATGGTCACAAAAATTGAAACCTCTGCATGAACTGCACTAGAAATAACATGTGACTACGATGATTAAGTTTTGTCCCTCCGAACTGATGCATATTATGCAATCCTGTCGTGCCTCATTCTATCTTGCTTATCATCCATAATGCCTATAAGTAAATCACACAAACATTATACGTATGAAACACAATGAGGTAAAATAAAAAAGTGCAGACATATAAGTTTCAGAGATGTATCTCCATATTTTAGAAATCAAAATGTTGAAAAATTCTAGAGAAGCATCTATATAAAGTTCTGCAATTCAGACACACGTTAATGCCGTAAATGTTGTCCATGCCAACATCCAAAATAATGCATTGATCATTTAAACTACCTATCGAACATATTTTTCACTAAAATAACACATGTAAACTGCCTATTACATAATCTAATGCTCAATTTCTACAAATGTATATAGAAAGATAAAAAATTAGAAAACTCAAAAACTAACTGAAATTCTGGTATCAGATATGAGATGTCGAAGATAATGTCACGACACTAATATCTGAGTAATACAAACAGAATAAAGATAGAGAATAGTAATGCAGAATACACAAGCAATTGTTAACCCAGTTCGGTCCAACTCACCTACATCTGGGGGCTACCAAGCCAGGAAGGAAATTCACTAAAATAGAATAAGTTCAAAGACTCTCCGTACACTTCAACAAGTTACAGTCTTTCTCACCTAATCTCTACCCGTGCAATTTCTACCTAAGCACTCTTAGATATGAGAACCCACTCACTTCCCTACAATCACACCTGTGATCTTAAACGACAATCCCTTGAGAAAAGAAAACACTTTTCAATAACACACTCTTGATTTTACTTCACAGTTTCAATCAAGAAGACACACTCTTGATCTTGCTTCACAACTTTGATCAAGAAGACACACACTTGATCTTGCTTCACAGCTTTGATCAAGTAGACACACACTCTTGCTTAGCAGCTTTAGAGTGACAAATTACAACCACAAATCAGACCAATTCAATCATCAATGGATGACTTGAATGGCTTACAAGTCTCACGACTAAACAAACACAAACCCTAGCTCTCTCTCTATATTTAGCTCAGTATTGGTTGTGTGTTAAAACAGGTTTTCCAAGTCCCTTTTTATAGAAGCTTTCAGTTGGGCTTGGACATCTTGAAAACCCTAAATCTATTTTCCAATCAAATCTTCTCATGACAGCTGGTTAGATCTCTTTGGAAAATAAGTAAATCAGGTTATAATCCATGATTGAATGCGCCTGCAAATCAGATCTTCAATCATACATAGATTCCCATTAATTGTGCAATCACAAAACACCAGACATTCCTACTGGATGTTATGTGTACAGGATGTCATGACATCGGGTATGACATCCTGGAACAATTCCTGCATAACTTCATAATTCCTTTTATAAATTTCAGCAGGTACAACCATATCAGGTGTCATGTCATTATGTATGACATTCTGAAACAATCCTGCATGATCATGTCTTTCATTTAAACTCCAACAGGTACACATCATCAGATGCCATGTCATTATGACATTCTGATATAATCCTGCATGATCATGTTCTTGAATTCCAGCAGGTACACAGGATATCTCATGTTAAGACATCACACATAACATCTTGTGAACACTCTTTGTTTTACCAAAATTGTTGCCAACACTTAGAACCAACAAACTCCCCCTTTGGCAAATTTTGGCTAAAACATATATCTGTCCTTTTTGTTCACAAGAAAACTATCAGCAGTTAAACAACAGTTTAAACAGCAGCAGAAGCAAATACAATTACTAGTTATAGCTACTAGTAATACACACATGCACAAGGGTACTTCTCCTCCCCCTAAATCTGTGCAACACAAACAGAATTACTAGTTATGGATGCAACTAGTAAGATACACAAATGCACAAGGGTACTTCTTCTCCCCCTAAATCTGTGCATTCATCTCATTTGTTAATAACAACACCTGTAACCACAGTACCTGTAACAAACAGAATGTCATTCTGACATCTGCTTCAACATTACCACCACACATCAGACATCTCCTTTGACATCTGTAAAACAGAACAGCATTCTGTTTAACAATAGTTGTCCATCTGTCCAGCCACATACATCTCCTCACAGCTCCAGCTTCGCATAAACACTTCACATAAACACTTCTCCCCCTTTTTAGTCAAAATTAACCAAAGGTGACCAATTCTCATAACATCAACAACACCAGAACAATCTTCATTACACCATACCTCACAAACTCCTTGCTCTTTTTGTGAGAACCATCCAGAGACTCCTTTGATTGCTTATAGATTCTCATAAACACAAATCCCCAATTTCTCTCTTAAACATTCAAATTGATTGGCATCCAAGGCTTTTGTGAATATGTCAGCTAATTGCCTCTCTGTAGGAACATGCTCCAGTGTTATGATCTTCTCTTCCACAAGTTCTCTGATGAAGTGATGCCTAATATCAATGTGCTTTGTCCTGCCGTGCTGAATAGGATTTTTGGAGATATTTATAGCACTTAGGTTATCACAGTATAATGTCATGACTTCTTGTGTGACATTGTATTCAGACAACATTTGTTTCATCCAAACCAGTTGAGAACAGTTACTTCCAGCTGCTATGTATTCAGCTTCAGCAGTGGATAGAGATACACAGTTCTCTTTCTTGCTAAACCATGATATCAGATTGTTACCTAAGAAAAAACATCCTCCTGATGTGCTTTTCCTATCATCAGCACTTCCAGCCCAGTCAGCATCACAATATCCAGTCAGCATAGATCCAGATCCATGAGTATACAACATCCCATAGTCACTGGTGCCATTGACATATTTCAGTATTCTCTTCACTTGGTTTATGTGACTGACTTTTGGTTCAGCTTGATATCTAGCACAGACACCAACAACAAATGCAATGTCAGGTCTGCTTGCTGTGAGATAAAGCAGACTGCCTATCATGCTTCTGTATAGACTCTGATCTACACTTACACCATTTTCATCTTTGGAGATTTTCACATGTGTAGGAGCAGGTGTCCTTTTATGGCTTGCATTCTCCATGCCAAACTTCTTCACAATGTTCTTGGCATACTTGCTTTGAGATAGGAAAATAGAATCTTCCATCTGTTTGACTTGTAGCCCAAGAAAGTAGGTTAGTTCTCCAACAAGGCTCATCTCAAACTCAGATTACATTTGTCTGACAAAGTGTTCAACCATCTGTTCTGACATCCCACCAAATACAATGTCATCTACATAAATTTGTGCCACCATGAGCTTCCCTCCTTCATTCTTCACAAACAGAATTTTGTCAATACCTCCTTTTCTGTATCCATTATCAGTGAGGAATAATGTGAGTCTCTCATACCAAGCCCTGGGAGATTGCTTCAACCCATAGAGGGATTTCTTCAATCTGTACACATGTTGTGGAAGATTTGGATCTATGAATCCTTTAGGCTATTCAACATACACTTCTTCATTTAGGTAACCATTCAAGAAGGCACTTTTTACATCCATTTGGAACAGTTTGAATTTCAGAATACACGCTACTCCAAGCAATAATCTAATGGACTCAAGGCGAGCTACAAGAGCAAAAGTTTCATCAAAGTCTACCCCTTCAACTTGAGTGTATCCTTGAGCTACTAATCTTGCTTTGTTCTTAGTAACAATCCCTTGTTCATCAGATTTATTCTTATATACCCACTTTGTACCTATGACATTTACTCCTTCAGGCCTAGGAACTAGTTTCCATACTTCATTCCTCTTGAATTGACCTAATTCCTCCTGCATGGCATTGATCCAGAACTCATTAGTCAAAGCTTCCTTGACATTCTTAGGTTCAATTTTTGACACAAAACAGCCATGTGAGATCATTTCCCTTGATCTAGTAGTGACTCCTTTAATTGGATCTCCTATGATAAGATCTTTGGGATGATCCTTCTGAATTTTGATAGAGGGTCCCTTGTCAAGTTTGTCGTCTTCAGGTTCAGTTTGAGGAGGTTCACTTTCCTTATTTATGTCTGAGAAGTCAGCTGGGGAATCATTCAGAGATGTCTCAACATCGTCTGTGACATTAGTCTGTTGGTCATCAACCACAACATTAATGGATTCCATCAATACATTAGTTCTGGAATTGAAGACCCTGTAAGCTCTGCTGTTTGTAGAGTAGCCCAGAAATATTCCCTCATCGCTTTTGGGGTCCATCTTCCTGCTCTGCTCACGATCAGCCAAGATATAGCATTTACTACCAAATACATGGAAGTATTTGACT
Organism: Lathyrus oleraceus; assembly: GCF_024323335.1. Classification (NCBI taxonomy): domain Eukaryota; kingdom Viridiplantae; phylum Streptophyta; class Magnoliopsida; order Fabales; family Fabaceae; genus Lathyrus; species Lathyrus oleraceus. The sequence continues at coordinate 157,108,403 of NC_066581.1, forward strand.
GTAGGTTTTCTTCCTTTCCAGACTTCATATAGGGTTGTGGGAGTTCATTTCTTTAATGTCACTCTGTTGTGAACATAGCAAACTGTGTTTATGGCTTCAGCCCAAAAATGGTAGGGCAACTTCTTAGCATGTATCATAGCTCTGGCTGATTCTTGGAGAGTTCTATTTTTTCTTTCCACCACACCATTTTATTGAGGAGTGATGGGAGATGAGAACTCATGGTGAATTCCTTCTGAGGAGCAGAATTCAGCAAATTTGCTGTTCTCAAATTCCTTCCCATGATCACTTCTAATTTTGATGACAGGACTTTCCTTTTCTATTTGTAGTTTTAGACAAAGCTCCTTGAAGACTTCAAACACATCAGATTTTTCTCTTATGAAATTGATCCAGGTGTATCTAGAGAAATCATCCACCACCACATATGCATACTTCTTCCCACCAAGACTTTCTACTTGCATTGGTCCCATTAAATCCATATGAAGGAGTTCCAAAAATTTGGTAGTGGTGTCATGTCTGAGCTTCTGGTGTGACATCCTTGTCTGTTTACCAATCTGGCATTCTCCACACAAAAATTCTTCATCAATCTTTAGGTTGGGAATTCCTCTAACAGCTTCAACAGATATGATCCTTTTCATACCTTTAAGATGCAAGTGGTCCAATCTTTGATGCCATATTTTTACTTCTTCCTCTTTGGCTAAGGTACACATTGAAGAGTAACCAGTTTCTTGAGAGCTCCACATGTAGCAGTTGTCTTTTGACCTCACTCCTTTCATGATTACTTCATTTTCTTTGTTAGTAATCAGACATTCAGTTCTAGTGAAGTTTACATTCAGACCTTGATCACACAAATGACTGATGCTTATTAGATTAGCAGTTAATCCCTTGACAAGTAGGACATTGTCAAGGTTAGGAACTCCAGGGCAGTTCAGCTTACCCATTCCCTTGATTTCACCCTTTGCTCCATCACCAAAGGTAACATAACTCATGGCATGAGGGTGAAGGTCAGTTAGCAGATTTTTGTTTCCAGTCATATGTCTGGAGCAACCACTGTCAAAATACCAATCTTCTTTAGTTGATACTCTAAAGGAAGTGTGAGCTATTAGACTCGTTACCTTTGTCCTAAGAACCCATTGCTTTTTGTTGACAGGCCTGTGAGGTTTAGATCTTGATTGATATTGAGTCTTCTCAGGGGTAGGATAACCATATAGCTTATAGCAGAATGGCTTTAGATGGCCAAATTTTCCACAGTAATGGCATCTCCATTTTTGATGTTTTCCTTTCTGCTGTTTTCCCTTCTGATGTTGAGACATATGATATGACATCTCAGGTTTGTTTCTAGCATGGCTGTACTTAGGTTTGGATTTTGGTTTGCAACCAGTGTAACTACACTCAGCCTTAGATTCATTGAATCCAATGCCAGATTTGTCCCCTTTTATTTGACCAGTCTGGAGAATCTTGTCTAAGATGTCAGATCCATTTTTAAGCATTCTTACATACTTGGTCATCTCTTCTAATTTGGAATTTAAGAGAACTGCTTCAGTTTTTAACTTGGAGATGGTTTCAACATATTCTTCCTTTTCGTTTTCCAGTTGAGCAATCGCTTTCCTCTGAGTTTCAACTTGTCTGCACACTCCTGCACTTTTGTGGCGCAACTCTTTATAGGTAGTGGCCAGCTCTTCAAAGGTTACTTCATCATCTCCTGAATCTTCATCAGAACCCCATCTTCCTGTCAATGCATTCACATGATTTGCAGCTTCTTCTGTTTCCCTTCCATCAGACCAAGAGGTAGCAAGACTCCTCTTTTGTTTCTTAAGATAGGTCCCACATTCAGTTTTAATATGACCATACCCATTACACTCATAGCACTGAACTTCTTTGGGCTTTTCTTCAGACCTTGTTCTTCTGCCAGAACTGTTGGGTTTACTGATGTCAGATGCGATGTTCTTGACATTGGATCTTACATCAATCTTTTTTATCAGTCTGTCGAACTGTCTTCCCAGCATTGCTACCTCTTTTTCCAGATCTTCATCAATATCTTGACCACCTTCCTCATCTTCCTCTTTAGTGTTTGACATGAAGGCTATGCTCTTGGCTTGCTTTTCGATCCATCACATATTCCCATCTCAAATGTTTGGAGGGATCCAATTAGCTCATCAACTCTCATATTTGAAATGTCTTGAGATTCTTCTATGGCTGTTACTTTCATAGCAAATCTCTTAGGGAGTCATCTGAGTATTTTCCTTACTAACTTTTCATCTGTCATCTTCTCTCCCAAAGCTCCAGAGGCATTGGCAATTTCAAGGATACTCATGTGAAATTCATGAATATTTTCATCTTCTTTCATCCTTAAGTTTTCAAACTTGGTGGTGAGCAGCTGTAGTCTAGACATTTTAACCCTAGATATGCCTTCATGAGTGGTTTTGAGAATGTCCCAAGCATCTTTAGCCACTTCACAATTGTTTATCAACCTGAAGATGTTCTTGTCTACTCCATTGAATATGGCATTCAATGCTTTAGAATTTCCAAGAGCTTGATCATCCTCCTCCTTGGACCATTGTTCTTTAGGCTTCTTATCAACAGTGGCTTTTCCTTCCTTAGTAATTACTGGATGTTCCCAGCCTGTTAACACGGTCTTCCAAGCCTTAATATCAAGAGTTTTTAGGAAGGCTAAATTCTAGGTTTCCAGTAGTCATAGTTGGATCCATCCAAAATTGGTGGCCTGTGAATAGATCCTCTATCTCTCTCCATTGTACCAGAAAGTCTTGTCCCTAGATCTCACCCAGAGCCAGAGCAGGATGCCTGCTCTGATACCAATTGAAATTCTGGTATCAGATATGAGATGTCGAAGATAATGTCACGACACTAATATCTGAGTAACGCAAACAGAATAAAGATAGAGAATAGTAATGCAAAATACACAAGCAATTGTTAACCCAGTTCGGTCCAACTCACCTACATCTGGGGGCTACCAAGCCAGGAAGGAAATTCACTAAAATAGAATCAGTTCAAAGACTCTCCGTACACTTCAACAAGTTACAGTCTTTCTCACCTAATCTCTACCCGTGTAATTTCTACCTAAGCACTCTTAGATATGAGAACACACTCACTTCCCTACAATCCCACCTGTGATCTTAAACAACAATCCCTTGAGAAAAGAAAACACTTTTCAATAACACACTCTTGATTTTACTTCACAGTTTCAATCAAGAATACACAATCTTGATCTTGCTTCACAACTTTGATCAAGAAGACACACACTTGATCTTGCTTCACAGCTTTGATCAAGTAGACACACACTCTTGCTTAGCAGCTTTAGAGTGACAAAGTACAACCACAAATCAGACCAATTTAATCATCAATGGATGACTTGAATGGCTTACAAGTCTCACAACTAAACAGACACAAACCCTAGCTCTCTCTCTGTATTTAGCTCAGTATTGGTTGTGTGTTAAAACAGGTTTTCCAAGTCCCTTTTTATAGAAGCTTTCAGCTGGGCTTGGACATCTTGAAAACCCTAAATCTATTTTCCAATCAAATCTTCTCATGACAGTTGGTTAGATCTCTTTGGAAAATAAGTAAATCAGGTTGTAATCCATGATTGAATGCGCCTGCAAATCAGATGTTCAATCATACATAGATTGCCATTAATTGTGTAATCACAAAACACCAGACATTCCTACTGAATATTCTATGTACAGGATGTCATGACATCGGGTCTGACATCCTGGAACAATTCCTGCATAACTTCATAATTCCTTTTATAAATTCCAGCAGATACAACCATATCAGATGTCATGTCATTATGTATGACATTCTGAAACAATCCTGCATGATCATGTCTTTCATTTAAACTCCAACAGGTACACATCATCAGATGCCATGTCATTATGACATTCTGATACAATCCTGCATGATCATGTTCTTGAATTCCAGCAGGTACACAGGATATCTCATGTTAAGACATCACACATAACATCTTGTGAACACTCTTTGTTTTACCAAAATTGCTGCCAACACTTAGAACCAACACTAACCAAATGTTAGTTTGGTTTTTTGTTGAGTGAGTTCTTTGATCGCTTTAATTTAAATGGAAGAAGATTTGAAGTGAGTTTGAAAGAATGTGAGTTGAGAGAGTTTGGGACTTGAGAGGTTGAGAGTTTCAGAGAGTATTTGGAGAAGTAAAGAAAAAGAAGGTTCTGACGCCTTTTTTGATTAAATAGCGTCCGGATATGTATTTCTGTAAATTACACGAAAATGGATTTCCGTAATTATTTTGTTTGCATTGACTTAGGGTCTGACTCAGAAACTAATGTGTTTGGGGTGCGTCTGGAGATGCATATCTGAATTTTAAGGGTATCTATGATTTTTCACAAAGTTGAGGAAGCAATATTTAGGGTGCGTTAAGCAATTCCTAAAAAAATTATAACAAGAATCCACCATACCGCCTATGGACGTTGTCTTATATCGTGAGAAACCCAATAATAGAGAATTAGAAGGGTTTGTCACAAATTACACTTTTATCTCCACAAATTTAAATTACCAAAAATATACATTGTTCCAATAATTAAAAATAATATGTTTAAATGCACTTTTGGTAGTACTATTTCTATATTTTAAACTTTTTAGTTCTCATCTAGAAAAATAGTTTCTTAGTGCCTTAAATTTATTTCTCTTGGAAATTTTTAATTATTTAGTTCTAATAAAGTGGTATTGTTGACTGAGATAAAAAAAATTTAAAAAAATATTAATCAATATTTTTAATAATATTACAAAATTATATTTTAAAAAAATCAAATTTAAATTTAAATTTTATACAAAATTAATTAATCAAAATATTTTTACAGGATGTTTTAATATTTTTTTTAAAGAATAAATAAATTAATAATTATTAATTTTAATTAGATGGCTTAAATAATTTTTTAGTCCCTTTAAGTTGGCGTGTTTTTGTTTTTCGTCATGTATCTTTTTTTCTAGATAAAGTCCTTAAATGTTGAATTTCATTTGCTTTTATTCCCTAAAATTAAAATTCGCAAGAAAATCTGCAGGTTTCCTGTGGATTTTCCTTCGAATTTTCTTGATGATTTTAACTTTAGCGACTAAAACCAAACGGATTTTAACATTCAGGAATTATTTTCATAAGAAAAAAAAAGATACGGGGACGAAAACTAAAAACACGCCAACTTACCGGGACTAAAAGACTATTTAAGTCTAATTAAACTTATTTATAAATATTTTTTATATTGATTAATTTAAATTTTAAAAGAATTCTTTTGGGCTTTAGGCCCAAGTCATTTTAGTATCATTCCAATCTACAAAAAGACAAATCATCAAGTATATGTGGGTTATACAAAGACTAATAGGGAATTTCTTGTGGCACCCTATATGTTTCTTAGGCACCACGTAAAAAGACTAAAATGTCTCTCAGTTTTCAGAGATGCATCCAATACACATTCAACGTAGACCATTATGAGTGACGCCCTATAAGTTGGATTTTTTTAATTTCGGAGATGCATCTCTAGAATTTTCCAGAAATAGTAAGACCCCAATGTTGACCCTAAGATCCCTCATGCTATCTCATCATTTGCATTTGGCTTTGGGATCATACATTGGCATCCTCTTTACCCCTCATTCATTGGGCTTGCATTGGGAGAGATCACCAAGCATTTTTTATTGTATCATACTTTATTTTTCTTTGTTTACTAACCAAAATACCCAAAAATATGTCTATGTATAGATTTGTTTCTTTTATAGGTAGTTTGTGCATCCATCTGTGCCCTATCAAGTCCACAACCAGGGTTTGAGACCCTCAATGCAAAGAGAAAGTCAAGGAAAGATTCACTTTGTTTCTAAACATCATATATGGATCCCCATGTTCATCATTTATCATTTTGAACAAGGATTCATCAAGAGTTTGAAGCTTGTATGCCTTTGAAACCCTAATTCATCTAGGTATCTTGTGTGACTTCCACAGCAAGCTTCTTCAACATTTGGTAAAATAATTCAAGGGATACTACATGATACATAATCTCAAGCATATATTATCCTCCATGAGTCCCAAAGATCAAGATAACTTCAAGTTTGCAAGTTGGTTCAAAGATGTTGACCAGAGAAAGTCAACTGGTCAAAACTGGGATTCCCTAGACCCTATCTCCTACAATATTTGTCATATGAAAATGATTCCAAGAGAAAAGTTACTCCTTATTACATTCCAAATAACTTCATGTTGTCATCAAGAGCTAGTTGTTCTTGGAAAGTCAATTTTTACGGTGAAATATTATAGGCCATTTTGTTTGTGCCCTAGTTAGAGGGTCAACTTACAAGGACCATAAATTGCTCAATTATTATGATATGAAGGTTATCTAAGTTTCATGATCAATTTCAAGATGTCTTCTCCAACTTTTATTCTTTGAGAAATTTAAAATTCAACTTGTAAGGGCATGTGCCAAGAGGAAACATTATAGGTCATTTTGGGCCATCATCATTGAACAAGCAATTTTCCTCAACTTCTAAAATGCATAACTCCCTCATGAAAAATCAAAATGATGACAAATTTGTAACCAAATTAAGTAGGAATGAAATATATACAACTTTGGTGAAGAAACCATTTTCATTTGGAGCTCATAGAAAAATTTATTCAAGGTGGAAGAAGTGGTCATTTGACTTTGTACTTAGAAAATTTTCAACTATGTTTGATTTCTCCAACTTCCACCTTAAAATTCATCATGATCCAAGCTCCAAATGAAAAAGTGTTCAACATAAAAGTTGTTCCCCTTGATATCACCTTTCCAAAAAGTCAAGATAACTTCATTTCGAAAAGATTTGAGGGACTTACACATGGTTCCTTTGTTAGGTTTGTTTTGGCAACTTTTGAACTCAAATGATCATTTCTTTTTGCATGCTTCTATGTGATGACTTCAGTATCAAATGTGCATGAATTTGAAGTGGAATGCGTCATTGGTTGATCCTAATTCAATGTCCATGCACCCATGCACAACTTGCTAAATTTGGCCAAAAATTCAAAGGGTGTGGAAATCAATTCATGAGCTTATAAATATAAGTGCATTGCTTCAGAATCAAGGGAGACATTGCCCAAGCCTTGCCAAGCAATCCCAGAACCCTACTCCATAGAACACCATGAGGATTTCTTTGAAATCGAGTTTGAATTTCACCTTCTGTTTTGAGATTCAAACTCTAAGGATTCATTGCCATTTTCATCTCATTTTATCACTACAAGTAAGAGGAGGAAGAACCAAGTGGATTCACATTGAGATCAAGCTAAATCACTGCTACCCGAAGGTGAATTTTCAAAACCTTCAAGCCTTCGATTCTCTCTCAATTCTCCATAATTCTCTTTTATTTTATTGGTTGTCTAAAGTCCTACCAATGTAGGCAACAAGATTGAGTTGCTTTGAGGTCAAATCAAAGCAACTCAGATCGTGTACCTCAAAATTCAATTCCTCATATCTCTCAATATATTTGGAATTGGACAAAATTGATGCCAGATTCGTGATCCTGAGCTTTTTCTCTTTAAAATAGTATCCTTAATTTTCATTTTCTGATTGGTTAAGGGTGGACCAGTCCGGTGAGGTCCACCGGAGAAGATGACCGGAGCTAGGGCTCCGGTGATGTGTTGGAAATGTTCCAACCATTTGATCTTGAGTCCACGTTCTAATCTTGACTGCTCCTTCTGATTACCATCCCTGCACGCGTGTTGACTAAGGAACATGGTGGATGATACGTGTTTGGCCATCAGATTTGTCACCTCAATTAATGAGGGAGATCTAATGGCCCTCGTTTTTTCTAATTTCTTTTTTATTTATGATTTTCCATTTATTTCCTTTATTTTGTTTAATTCATATTAATTTCATTTTTAAATCCAAAAAAATATGGGACTTTCACCAAAAATCTTTAAATATTTTCATCTTTCATATTTTGAATTAAAATTATTTTTTGGATTAATTTTGATATTTTTCATGAATTAAATGTTTTTTAGCTTATTTTTAATTATTTTAAAATACTTTTGACTTTTCAAAAATTATGAAATTTTTTGTCTAAGGTCCTTTGACCTTGTTTACCTAGGATAAATCCCTTGGCCATTTATTTGGTGTTTTGAAGGGATTTGAGGTTTTGTCCATTTAAAAATGCATTTTAATTCATTTTTAATTTGATTTTTAATTGATTAAATGTTTAAAAATTATGTTGAGTCATTTTTTATGGTCTTGTGATGTTTGACTTTCTGTTTGGGCCTTGGTCATGGTTGATTTGACTTTTGTTTGAGCAATACCATTGGATTTAGGGGATAGATGAAATGTACATTTCATCTCCTAAAATGAATGGATGGTATTGATCAGATGAATTCCTCTCATGATCAATTTGTGTTTCTACATCCCCTTCCCTCTTCATTTCATCCCTATTCTTACCCAATCCTTCATTTGACCAATGATTTCTCTAATGTCTAATTGATGGTTGATTCATCAATGACCTTGTGTCAGATGAATCAACATAAGTCTGACTGAGATAGGTCTTCCACATTTTCTTTTAGTGTGTGGTATATTTTAGGAGTTTGGTTCTTTGTACCAAATCTCTAACATGCATTAACACCTACATTTTTATTGTCCAGTCTCAGATAGTTGTGACTTCTACATAAGTCCAATTACGATTGCTTAGCATAGAGCTAAATATGTCCCTCAAGGCATAGTATTCTAGTAAATGAGATTGTAAGTCTCCCATTCTTTATGGAATTGTGTGGAAACTTGGCCTTTTTTACATTAATGAGAGATAGTGGCATACTTGTTGATTTATCCAAGTTGGAGCCCTTCTCATGGATGATGTCTTGGTTCAAGGATTCATACTTGAGAATGAATGGTTGAGTATTCTCCAAAGAATGACTTAATCAATTAAAACTCATCACTAACATTTGACTAACCATTGACTAACTTCTTAATTAACATTGTTTTACTTTCAAGTCATTTACTTTATGCAATTTAAATTTCAGTACCTTTATCATTCATTGCCATTTACATTTCATGCAACTTGTTTATGTTTCAAGTCCTTTTCACTTTGCTCATTTGAGTCATATCTTGTGATTGTATATATTGTTTGTCTGTTTTGATTTTGTTTATGGTCTTAGGACCTTAAAACACCTAATAACAACAACAAAAACTCTAAAAAATATGTTGGTGAACTGTTGGACTTGATCTGAACTTTTGGACTTAGAAGTAGGCAACTTCCCTATGCTAAAGGACTTGGTCAATACCAACATCTGAGACTGAGCCACAGACAGTGCCTTTTATCTGATGCAAACCTTGAGTGCTCTTGGTTCATCTATCATTTGGTATTTATGTTTGATTGTCATACTATTATTATTATTTTTGTCTGATGATTGTTCTGAGTTGATCAAGGAATATTTCATCTGCTGCATTGGAAGATACTGAAGACTGCTAACTCTTGGAAGGCTTGCTTGGATACTATGGCTATCTTTATTTTATGTCGTCGTCTTGATATGATGCTTGGATATTGCTCATTGTTTATTCCTTGTGGATTGTCAAAGTCCAAAGGAAAATGGGTTTTTATATGACATTCTTGTCTGTTGGATTGCATTCCATTGGTCAGATCTTTTCAACCCTTAACTTTTAATTTTTGTCTAGGGTAGTCTCTTCATCTCCTACCACTTCTTTAATTTCAAAATCTATTCCTCTTTTCAAAAACCTTCTTTGTTTGTATTTTCAACTTAGACATGTTTTAATGATTAGAAACTTTGGCCTTATGCCATTAAATTTTCAAAAAAAAAATCTTAAATCAAACTTGTGAATGAACTTAACCATATTGATTTTAATTTCAAAAAGACAAAAAGAATTAACAATCCCATTTAAATATTTGGCCTTTTGTGTCTTTCTTGTTAAAATCAATTCACCAATTTCTTTGAAATTTTTACCACGAACTACGGGATTTTGATCTCTCATTTTTATGTTGGTACGTAGGCAAGACCAAAGGTCTTGTCAAACACTAAAATATAATTAATGAATTTTTTTCTCATCCCCTCACTCTATATTTTACCAAACATCATTTACACCCAAAAACATATGCACACAAAAAAGAGCTCCCTAGGAGTACCTAGGACACTTTGGGTGCTAACACCTTCCCTCTGTGTAACCAACCCCCTTACCTGTAATCTCTGACATTTTATTAGTTTTAATTTGAAAAATTCTTATCCTTGGGTTTTGTTCGTACTTTTCCCTTTTTCCTTTGGAAACTATAAAAGCGCGGTGGCGACTCTGGTTTTGCTGACGTCAAGTTTATCCATATATTGATGGTCACAAATTTTCCGCTACAATATTCATAATTGATCAGCCCAATGGAAATTCCAGAGATGCATCTTCTGAAGTTTGGGGCGGACTTTTGAAAATTACTGTCACCTTTGCATGTCAGTAATTTCCGGAGATGCATATCTAGAATAATTTGATATAGACATAGCTGCATGATCATACAATCATACTTGTCTTTGACAACAAACCCTCACCAAAAATCCTTCCATTCTCAATCCTTATTTTCACTTCAAATATATAATCTTGTGGTTCATCACATCAAAGGGAGTAAAGATAGAATTCTAGGTAAAGATCATTTATTTATAACCTTATTGCACACATTAATCTTGTTTTTGTCTGAAAAAACTAGTATTTTTCGGAAATGTATCTCCGGAACGATTATGAACTTCTCCAAAAATGCATTTTCTATATCAGTCTGTGTTCATTTTCCAGCTCTATTTACAGCAGTAACGCTTATATGCTTTTTTTGGTAATTGTTTTCATTAGATATGGTGCACCCTGATGTTTTCCCCGATAAGTTGTGTATTTGAATGTCCAAGGTATTGTTGTGAAGGCGGTAGATGTTGGTAACCAATTTAAAAATGAGCAAGAGTTTGAATATCGTGATCAAATGCTTCAATGTATTTGTATGGAGACCTCCAAACTAGGATTCAGTGTGGTTATTGGAAGGTTTGATAATAGTTTGGATAGAAGATGTGCTTTTGTGACAATGACGTGCAAAAGAAGCGAGAAATATAGAAATTCGCTTCGGAATTTTAAACAAGATGACACTGATTCAAGAAAAAGTGATTGTCCCTTTAAGGTGCATGGTTATATTTTGGCAAACAATAACTGGAGATTTAATTTCATATGTGGTTTGCATAACCATGATTTATGTGAAAAGCTAGTCGGCCATCCAATTACGTGTCGACTCTTTCTGGATGAGAAGGAATGTGTTGCTGACATCACTTTGAATTTGGTTCAACCGAAAAATATACTTGCAAATTTGAAATATAAAAGACCATAAAATATCTCAAATATCAAGCAAGTGTACAATATTCGATACCAAACTAACAAGTCGCTTAGGGGGGGATATAACTGAAATGCAACAACTCTTGAAACTGTTGGATGATAACAGTTATGTGTCTAGGTACAGAGCATGCGATGATGGAGTTACCGTTAGAGGTATATTTTGGACTCATCCTGATTCCATACAGTTGTCCAACATGTTTCATATTATGCTCATACTTGAATCAACGAACAAGACCAACAAGTATAGACTTCATTATTAGAGATAGTTGGTGTTACCTCAACTGAGAAGACTTATTCTATTGGGTTTGCATTTCTAGAGAGCGAGAAAGATGAGAATGTTACTTGGGCCTTAGAGGTGTGTCGGGCAATGTTAAAGGAACAAGATGAGATGCATAAAGTGATTGTTATCGACTGTGATATCTCCTTGAAGAATTCGGTTGCAAAGGTATTTCCTACTTCTTATGAATTACTTTGTAGATATCACATGACAAAGCATGTGAGAAGTCGAGTTAAACCCGTTGTTGAGACAAAACAGATAGAGTCTGAAGATGGAAAAATGGTGAAGGTGGGTGTGGTTGTGGAAAAAAAATTGATGCATGGAATTGTATTATAAATTCTTCCACAAAAGATTTATATACCGATTTCGTTATGCATTTCAGGAAAGTGTGCGAAAAGTATCATGATTTGTTGAAATATGTTGAAAGCACAATTATTGAACGGATGAAGGAGAAGATTATTTGTGCTTGGACCGATCAAGTTAGACACCTTGGAAATACAACAACTAACCGAGTTGAGTTTTCCCATGCTACATTGAAGAATTGGTTGGAAAATAGTAAGGGCGATTTGTGTAGAGATTGGGACTCCGTGAACCAAATGATTCAGAACCAGTATAATGAGATACATATATTTTTTGGTCAGAGTATCACAGTTATGGAACACAGATTTAAAGACAACAATCTTTATTTTCAGTTGGTCGACAACATATCTCGAGCGGGTTTGAATTATATTTTTCACGAGGCTAAACGAGTCGATAATGTAGGCTCCGATAGCGCTAAGTATGGGTGCAAAATTGTGAAAACATATGGTATTCATGTGCTTGTGTTATTTCAAAAAAGGTGAAACTTGGTAGCCCGATAAAAATGGATGAGGTTTGCACTCATTTGAAGTGGCTTAGGTTTGATGATGATGGTGTAATGAAAGAAGGTAAATTGAATATCTCTATTTTGACTGAACGGGAATTGATACAAGAGAGATTTTTGAAAGTCGATGACAACATGAAACTCCACATCAAAGAACAATTGAGGAAGATTGCTTATCCAGAAACCACTGACTTGAAACCACCCTCACAACCGGTAAAAACAAAAGGTGTTCCAAAGAAGCTCAAACCTACATCGAGTGAAAATTCAACGGTGCGGTCTCCTTCGTATTTTGAACATGTTGACAAAGTTTTTTCGGACTCATCAACTCTAAAATATCAACAAAAAAAGCATTTTCAAAGGAGCTCGCATTAGCAAACCACCTCCTATGCCGCCTCAACCAAAGATTCCATTCATTAATTAGATGTTGATGTTTATGCACAAATACATCTAGCGGATCGTCAATGTTGAAAGGGACGGTAATTGCGGTTATCGAGTTGTTTCGACTTTACTTGGAAAAGGAGAAGATTATCATACACTTGTCCGCCATCAACTTATCCAATAGTTGAGGACTCATAAAGAATCATACATATGATTGTACGAAAAGAAAGAAAACTTCTATGTAGTTTATGAGTCTCTTGTTCGTTGCCTTAGTGGATCGGCACTAAAGGCAAAATGGATGTGCTTCGCTGAAAGGGTTACCTCATAGCATGTGTGTATGATAGAGTGTGTGTTGATCCGACACGATACAATTTTTGGAAACCTTTTTCCCACCGTGTATCGCCCCACCTCAAAATCCAAATGATTGTATGATGTATATTGGATGACTTTCAAAATCACAACATTTTGTTCAAGTTTACTTGAAACCGGGATGCCTTATACCCCTTATATCACCGGAGTGGACGGCTCATTCAACAATAAAAGTCGATACTTAGCCGAACTATTTTATAGAAAGGATACAAGAGCTCACGAAATTGAGCAACATTGAAAGAGAATCAAATGCACACAATTCAAAGGGGGTACCACCCACAGACTTAGACGACGATAAATATTTTGATTCTTTTTAATTTACTATTTAGCCGGACAAATAAATGTATGTAATTGTGTCTCAATATTAATGAAGTGTAATATATTCAATTTCTTAATATTTTAATATTTTTTTATCTTTCCCATAACACTTGTTCAATTGTTAAAATATATTTTCATTTAACTTTTGTTTTCAAAGGTCATGTATTTTGTTTGCTCAGTTCATGAGAGATGAATAGGGTGCGGAACCGGAGATATATCTATGGTATTAGCATGGTAGGTTATGAATGGTCCACATTTATCTACAACTTCTGAAAATGTCACAAATAAACATCAACTAGTATGTCGCAAATGTCTCATTCTCCAACGCGACTCATGGGAGGAATTTTAAGTTCAACGAGTACACATCTCTTGTAGATATTAAATATGAAATCCATCACCTCCTACCTTATGGAGACAATCAAAGAATCATGAAGATCAAGTATCGTTCACCATCGATTGACAACAGAGGGAAGATTGAGTTCAACAATTTTGAGCTCAAGATGGATGCAGATGTAATGGCTATGTGGAATACATTTTTCCATTTTGAAACAAAAGTTTCGCTCGAGTTGAAGCGATGATTTCAAGATCGATCGAAGATATTGTAAAGATGTTGAAGCGTCCACCTGGATATTGAAGTGTAATATTGCATTTTATGTTATAATCGTCTATGTAATGCCAATTTTATGTTATGAATGTTAATTTTATTTTGTCAAATTACATGTTTTTGTTGTTTGGCTCTATTGTTGGTGTGTGAACTTTCAGGAAATGTATCTATGAAAGTATATCGGAGTTGCATCTCCGAAACTAAAAAAAAAACTCAACTTATAGGTCGTCACTCATAATGGTCCACGTTGAATGTGTATTGGGTGCATCCGGAGATGCATCTTCAAAAACTGGGAGACATTTTAGCATTTTCGTATGGTGCATAAGAAACATATAGGATGCATTAAGAAATCTTCAGCTAATATTATTCATGGAAAAAACGATGTAGAACTATACAATGAACTATAACAACACAGTAATGCATTGATACATCATTAACACTACATCACAATTCAAAACATAACAATATGATGATGATGAATAGGTACCTGTACTTGAGCTATATACTCCTCAATGAAGATTGGTGGTTGTTGCAATATAGTGATAATGATGAGGATGTGTTTAAAACCGTAAAGACTCCATTTTAAATTGTTGTCGATATGGGTGATGAGGATGATGAAAAAAATAACCATGTTCAAGATGTTATGGTTGAGGTGAAGAGAGACAAAATTGTTGTAGTTGTTGAGGTTGATGGTTCTTGTAGAACAAGTCTCACATCATTTTAATTACAATTATTTTAATATTTATATAAGTTACACTAACATTCATTTTTTAATTGGGTATTGGATTATTGGTCCAATGAATTAGAGTCATATGTGAAATTTTATTTTCATAATTTTAATTATTTAATATTTTAAAAAATTAATAAAATAATTAAATATTCATTAAATAAAAATGGTTAATTATTAATTAATTTTGTAAAAAAATAATAAATAATAAATTATCCTACTTATCAATTTTCACCTTATTAAAAATATATATTTTTTGTCATAACCATCTCTGAGACATGCAAAACTGAATGGAGAAAAAAAATCTCAAAAGAAATAAAGTTAAAGATCAAAAACTGAATTTAAAAAAAAACTAAAATATTAAAAATATGTAAATAGATAATCAATAGTGTATTTAAGACAAAATAATAATTTTGGCAAACTCGGCTTTAGTTTGCTATAACCTATTTCTATTCAACTAAATAAGTTTAACGGTATTTATTCTGGTATTGTTGGAATACAAATTCAACGTTTCCGTTACAGCGGGGTGTGGAAGAGCTTTATGTCGAAATTTTCAAGATAGATTTTAATTTTACAGGATTTGTAGGATAGGAGGGAAGTTTGAGGGTTATGGAGTTAAATTTTCCAATTTCACTGAATTGATTTTAATGGACTAGAATTTGACTGAACCCATGCAATCATCGCAAGTGCCATAGATTTTATAATCACATGCAATGTTATAGGAATGTTCTTCTCAGCATGTGGTAGATAGCCACCCATATGAAATCTCAAAATGCCTTTCAATTGTTCGGATTTTGAAATTCGGATGCATCTATTACACATCATACCATCATCATCAATGAGTCACTCCTATCTGCCTAAAAATAATCTAGAGTTCAATCTTTAGATACAGTTCGGATACCAATATCTAAAAACAACAAGCGAGAAATTAAATACAACGTCACCTTGCATGTACTCTTCATTTCATGATCATTCCACCATACTCGTAAAAACCTTACAAAATTTTCATTTCATTCTCAATCAAGTTTTGTACTTCAAAACCACATTTGTATACTTTTTTCACATTAAAAGGAATAAGAGAAAATTGAAATTAAGATAATGTACATGTATTTCCTTCCTCTTTGCTTGTAAGAGTCTGATTTTTCTACTGAAAAATAATTGTCGCATCTAGATTTTAAAATCTAGTTGCATGTTATTCCGGAGAATAAAGTCCGGACTATTTTCATGTTAAATTTTAATTTAATTATGTTATGACTGGTTGTAGCACTGGAGCACCATGACGTTGTCCATAAAGTTGTTGCGTCTATGATGTTAAATCGAGTGATGTCCAAGTTTGGGTGTTGTAGATGTTGGAAAATAATTTATAACTAAACATGAGTTTTCTATTCATGACCCTATGTTCCAATGGATCCGCACAGAGTCTATCAAATTGGAGTTTGGCATTGTAATTGGGAGGTCGGATTCTGGTTCTCTTAGAAGACCGAAATTTGTGTCGATGACATGCGAACGAAGTGGCAAGTACCAAAATCTGGAAGTTAAAATGGGATGACATCGAACGAGAAAATATGAGTGTTCTTTTAAGTTGTGGGGGTACCTTAACGAGAATTATATGTGGACATTTAATGTGGTTTGTGGTATACATAATCATGATTTGTGTTACAAGTTAGTCGATCATCCCATTGTATGTCGCCTTAATTCTAAAGAGAATGATATTTCTTCTGACATGACATTGAACATGGTGCAACCAAAAAACATACATGCAACTTTGAAACAGAAAAGACCTCAAAATATCTCAAATATTAAGCAAGTATGCAATGTTTATGCGCGAAACAACAAGGCGATAAGAGGTTCAAGACCCGAAATGCAACAAGTGTTGAAGCTTTTGGATGATGATCATTATGTATTTAGGTACAAAGTGTGTGAGGATGGAGAAATCATTCAAGATATATTTTGGACTCATCGTGATTCCATTAAGTTGTTCAACATACTTTCCACAATGTTGATAATTGATTCAACATATAAGACCAACAAGTACATGATTTCACTTTTGGAAATTGTTGATGTTACTTCTATATAGATGACTTTTTCAGTTGGATTTGAATTTTTAGAAAGTGAAAAGGAGGATAATGTTGTTTGGGCTTTGGAAGTGTGTCAGACTATGTTGAAAGACCAAGAAAACATGCCACAGGTCATTGTCATCGATCACGATACCGCACTTATGAATTTGGTTGCAAAGGTGTTTCCTACATCATATGCATTACTTTGTAGGTATTACATAACAAAAAAAATGTGAGAAGTAGCCTTAAGCATGCGATAGGGACCAAATAAATCAAGGGTGAAGATAGGAAAATGTTCAAAGCTGGTGTGATATTGAAAAGAAAAATGGATGCTTGAAATGTTATAATAAATACTTTTACGGAAGATTTTTATGTTGAATCGGTCATACATTTCAAGAGTATGTGTGAGAAATATATGGATTTTTTTAAATATGTTGAACGTACAAGTTTAGACCCATTGAAGGAGAAAACTATTTGTGCTTGGACCGATCAGGTTATACACGTTGGAAATACAACAACTAATAGAGTTGAATCTGCTCATGCTACATTGAAGGATTGATTGGGAAATAGTAAAGGTGATTTATGTAGAGATTAGGACTTCGTGAACCAAATGATCAAAAATCAGCATAACGAGATACAAACATCATTTGGTCGCAGCATTACAGTATTAGAACACAAATTCAAAGACAACAATATTTATTCACAATTGATGAGCAATATATCAACTGAGAATAAATGATGTTGTCTTTAAATCGGTGTTCTAACACAGTAATGCTTCGACCAAAAGATGTTTGTATCTTATTATGTTGGTTTCGGAGCCTTTGGATCACAGCGTCCTAATCTCGACAAAAGTCACATTTACTGTTTCCCAATAATTCTTTAGTATGGCATGTGCGGATTCAACCCTGTTGGTTATTGTATTGACAATGTGTCTAACTTGATCGGTTTAAGCACAAATAATTTTCTTCTTCACCTGGTCCAAAATAGTAGTCTCAACATATTTCAAAAAATTTGGATATCTCGCACACACACTCCTGAAATGCATTATAGATTTGGCATATAATTCTTGTATGAAAGAATCTATTATACCATTCCATGCATTCATTATCTTTTCCACCACTACATCAGGTTTGACCATTTTTCCATCTTCGCCCTTGATTCGTTTGGTGCCAACCGCGGATTTTAGTTGACTTCTCACATTTTTGGTTATGTAATACTTACAAAATAATGCATACAATGTAAGAAACATCGTTGCAACCAAATTCATGTGTGCGGTGTCACGATCGGTGACTACTACTTGTGTCATGTTTTCTTAGTCCTACAACATAGTCTTGCAAATTTCCAAAGTCAATGTAAAATTGTTCTCTTTTTCGGATTTCAAAAATACAAAACCGACTAAAAAAGTCATCTCAGTAGAAGTAACACCAACAATTTCCAGCAATGGAAGTCTATACTTGTTTGTTTTGTATGTTGAATAAATTATGAGTATAGTGAAAAATGTGTTGAATAACTTGATGGAATCAAGGTGACTCCAAAATATATCTTGAACCATGATTGTATCCTCACAAACTTTATACCTCGAAACTTAGTGGTCATCTTCCAAAAGCTTCAACAATTCTTACATCTCATATCTTGGTCATTTTACCCCCTTGTTGTTTTGAGCACACACGTTCTATATTTGCTTGATATTTGAAATATTTAGAGGTTGTTTCCGTTTCAAAGATGCAAATATGTTTTTCGGTGTCACCATGTTTAATGTTAAGTGTGAAACAAATTCCCTTTCCTTTGTAGTAAGGCGGCATACAATTGGGTGATCGACTAACTTGTCACTCAAGACATGATTATGTATACCAGAAATCACATTAAATATTCATGTGTCATCCGCATTACGATATTCACGCAATTTAAAAAGACAAACACATTTTCTCGATCTAGTGTCATCTCGTTTCAACTTCCTAATATATGGTTGGTGCGTGTCATTTCTTTCGCATCTCATTGTTACAAGTGTTTGTCTTCTACCCGAACCATTGTCAGACCTTCTTATTACAACGCCAAACTTCAATTTCCAGACCTCCGTGGATACCCATTGTAGGATATGTTCATGAACAATAAACTCTTGTTTATTTTTAAATTGTGCACGAACATCTATCTCGACAACAACTGGTCGAGCACCCAGTTTAACATCATTTAGTTTAACATTATCATTCACTTCATCCAGTTTAACATACATCCTCACAATAGCATTGGAAATCATACACGGGTGCACAATATCTATCTAATACCACAAATAAAAGAAAAATATATTCAAAACTCAAAATATCAAGCAAATCCGAAGAAGCATCTCCAGACCACACCAAACTTTGTCCAGAGATACATATCTGGACTAAACGATCATTTTTTCAGTCCAAAAACACATTAATGCAAGAAATGAATAATGAAATGAGTAAATTTTACCTGCAATTCTAGTTTCTTTTGCTCTCTTTTATGTGATAAAATACAAGAATGATGTTTTTGTGTTGAAAAGTTGATTGAGAATAAAAAAAAAATTAAGAATTTTCCAATGAAGTTTAGTTTCTACATGAATAAGATGATCATACAAGGTGGTGTTTTATCCAACTTCATGCTTAATAACTCTGAGTATACATCTCCGAAAACATCACTGAATTACTAATTAAATCTTCTCATTGAATAAAAACACCATAAATGAGTACATGAGAATTTTACGAAGTTACATTTTCGAATACACCCCAAATACTCCCTCCATTCCTTTTTAAGTGTCGCTTTTTTTATTTTTTACACATACCAAGAAAGTTAATCATTATTATTATTTTTCAAATAAAAAATTTTCTTTTACCTATAATACCCTTAATTATTTATTATATTTATTTTATTTTTTCTCTCTTTAATAATTATCTAGGAATAATTTTAACAAAAATACAATTAATATTACCTTGAATTTTGCAAGTGACAATTAAAAAATAATATTTTTTTTCAAAAAAATAACACTTATAAAAGAACAGGAAAGAAATATACAGAGATGCATCTCTGAATTCTATTTTGTTCAAAATAGAATGGATCTCAAACAGATAAAGACTGGTGTTATTTTGAATGCGTCATAGGATCCTCTCCGAACACATGAATTATATTTTCGAATATCTAGAGGTGTGGGTGGAAAGAGCATTTCCATTCATTTGACACAAGGAAGCACTTACAATCTCTGGGTCCTCCCCATAACTGGAGTAGATTTGGCATCTACAAGTTGGAAGATCCAATGATATTTAGTGAAAGATATAAATTCTTGTAACATACTCTATTGTATTGTGATTACCAATAATCGCTTCATATATTGCAGCAAATTCATCCCATCATTAAAATATATGAAGATCAAATAAACTGTCTTACAAAACCAAAATCTACCAATTTGATGAGACTGTACACACATTTAATCCTACAATTAAGTATTGAATTTCCTCTAATGTTTCAATAGACCAGTCTTTTCGGTTGGTAACTTAACCTCTAGCTAATATAATACTAGTAGGAGTTTAAACAGTAACTAGAAAGAGAGAAAAAACTCAAGGTACCCAAAGAAAAACACAATATTTAGAATGGTGTGCTCTCTTCCTTTAAAATGTAAATGCCAAATTTACGTGATAAGATCGTCTAAAAGTTTCACAAAAGCAAATTCATGTTCCTAAATTATGAGATTTCTGAGGATAAATTTGTTTCCCCTTGTAACTACTGAACAGGTTACACATGTAGAAAGGAAGATACACCTTAGAAGGGGCACGAGGAAGGAGGGTAAGCAGACAAAGGGAACAGATATTTTTACAAAAGGAGAATACTAATACATACATATTCATACATTGATAATACAAAAATATACATTTCCTAATGCAGTGAGTGTGAAGTTCCAGTTCTCGGTTGCCTGGATATGATGATGTTAAATTTGTACAGATCATCAGTTGAAACAGCTGCATGGTGATAAGATCTGTTTTAAAACAACTTACAGATGAAAAGAAAGACAATTTCTTCCAAGTGTATATCACTCGAGAAGTTGAGCTTTAATTGGTTTTTCAATTAACTTAATTGGTTGAGTTGTTGATTGAAAAATCAAGGTGAAAGTCTATACTCTCAATATGAATCTTATGGCGAGAAAGCTTAGCTGCTTGAGCGATAGACCTCTTCATTCAAAAAAAAAAAAATTAATTACATCTTATCCACTACTTATGTAGAAAAACTTACTGGGTTGTATGAGTTTATATTTCATACTACCACAGATACATCCAAATAAAACACTAAGGGATACAATAAAAAAAACTAAGACATAAAGGAAGTGGAGTACAAAAAAGGCTTACCACGTGAGTGATAAAGATAATGTGAAGCATATCATTGAATTCCATCACCAATCATGTTTAAACCTACAAATAGATGGAAACTTTGTGAGGATAAATAAATTAAATGCCAGTCATTGTGAACCAAATATATATTATTGTGAAGGAAAGATAAAAACAAAGGTCATTGTGATTCTTAAATTCACTATCTTCATATAGAGAAACAAACAAGACAAAAAATAAAGATCACGCTGATAGTAGGAATATCCAATTTCTTCTAAATTTGTGAACAAATACAATAGGCAGTTACTTGAGTTGGGCCAACAGAAAATACAACAAAAATCTCAAATAATATTATAGGAACCATTTCAAAAAATAATAGTGCAAGGACTAAAAAATATAACAGACGGGAAACATATTTAAGTCAATATAATATGTATTTTTTAAGTTTCTAAAACGCCTGGCAGTAAATGAAAATTAAACATCTTGCGAGCGCATAAAAATGCTATGATATTCCTTTTTTAACTTTGATTTTTTTAACTGTTATGCTGATCAATAGTTGAGTTTTGGTGAATGCACCATCATCACCATTATAGTATGTCCTTAATTCCCATCTGAGATCAATTTTAGTACTCATGAAGCATTTATCTCCATGAAAATCAAAACCAAACATCACTTTTATAGTTGTGCAATTAATTTAATAAAATCCCAAAAGAATCAATATATAACCTTGTTCACTGACTGAATCCAACGACGGTTTCCTCAGGAAAGTAACTCGGTCCATTGCCATTCACTGGGTGAGCACCATCGTAGTGGAGGATCCTAAGCTTTCCTTCCTACAATCACAAACAAAAAAATTAACAATTAAACAATGCAAGTGAAAGCATACCAGATTGATCTCCCCCTAGTATAATCATACCTTTGTTCCATAAACTAGCCCGCCCCCAGGAAAAGGATGAAAGCATGCCACATTAACCTCATCTTCAGCACTGGGAAGCACCCTAACAAGTTCCATATCCGAAACTCTATACACCTAAAATACAAAGCAAAATCCAAGACAAGTATTTGACATTAAAACAATTTTATCTTACAACATTCAGTGCCAGCTCACAGATTAAGCACAATCGGTTGATTCATAAATGAAGATCATATAAACCTACAACAGGTAAGAAGAGAATTGCACCTCTAACACTGTGTATATAGGTAATGTTGTTTCTCCATCAATGACAATGCTTTTAAGAAGAGAACCATGACGTCGACCATAGGCAAGGAGTATGTGCTCAGATGTAGGAGAGAACTACACGTCAAACAGCAGTTGAACAAATTCAATCCATGAAGAATATTGTTTTGAAAGTTATATTTAAACTCAAAAGTGGCAGAACTAGCTATTAATATTTAAAGAAAATCATGGGAATAAACTTAACAACCAATAATTTTGACTTGGAGTCCAAAGCATATAACAAATAAAAGAACACATTTTTGTATCTATGGCTGAGAGAGAAGAAATCATTCATGAAATATAAATACTATAAAAAAAGGTACAGACACGTGCAGACCGGAGGGGGGATAGAATTATGATTATGAGAAAACATATGATGAAGTACTAATCTGACCTGAATTGAAGTCAGACAATGAGCTGCTCTAATTGCTCGAGAAGCAAGCACCAATCCAAATCTGCTTAACATATATCAATAACAAAATTATTTTAAAATGTAATGGACTCACAAAAACCTGCTCAAGAAATAGTAAATGCTTAGCAGCAATAGTTGAATTGTTCCCTACGTTGCCTCCTCAAGGGAATATATCCGCAGCTCATACATAACTTGGTGTGCTGATATTGGATGCCGAGTTGGTGATGTTGCAACACCAGGCTCTTGATGTACTGGAGTTTGCAATCCTGGATCAGCTTCTATATGTGGAAGCATACATGCAACACAGGCAGCTAAAAATCTACCGCATGGTGAAAAGTGGGCACCCATTTCACTGCAAAGTGCAAACAATTGTAAAATAAAAACATAAAATGCATATAATTTCAATTCCCAACTGAATAGAAAAACATAGCTTCAAAAAGTACCTGCAGAGGACAGCATGAGGTATGATTAGACGACATCTGTCAGAATTTAGTGGGGAACAGGGATTTTTTATGTCATGAGACCATACCCTTAACTTCACGGTACAAGGCAATTCAGCAGCTGCCGCTGCAGCCACAGATGTTGCGAGTTCTGACTGGATTCGACTCATGATGGTTTGGATGTCAGATCCATCGTGTGGGGTATTAGTAGAAGCTGCAAGATTTCGGGATTCAGAAACAGGTCTACGCAATTGGGAAAACTGACTCCGTAGACCTGATCTTATAGAAGATCTGGGTATGTTGATGCCGCCAGACATTGCTGTAGATGGCATTTCTGGGTCAACATTAGAAGTGGAAAGAGTATTGGCCGTTGCAGTAGAACTAATCTGTTGAGCTAGAGTGCCACGACTAACACCCAGGTGAGAATTCGTTGAGGGGATACCAACTTGGCTTTGACCCATTAACCATCCTTGTAGAAAAGGTAATTCCCAGCCACTTGTGTCTCTTGGAGAAACAAACTGATGAAATTGACCAAACTCTGAATGAACCCCATGATTTGCAGTCTGTCCCGATACTCCGTGTAACATGCCATTGAGAGAACTTACATCAGTAACGTTTCCATGTTGACTTCCTTCCGACGGTCTGGTTTCATCAGTCTCCATACCATCCATTGTGAGGTTGCGGATGCCAATTCCCATTCCATTAGAGAAAGAAGAATGAGCGGGATATTCTGTACCAGGTTGGGAGTTAGTTGGAATCTCGGAGACTGTATCCATTGGAGACGAAGTATCACATTGTTCTGTTACATTTGTATCTGCTTGAAACTGAACCACCGCAGGGGACTCAATTTGCATTCTACCCGAGCCATCGTCATGACTAGCACGCTGTAATTCCTCTCTTGACTCATCAACAGTAAACGAAGGAACGAAGAAGAAAGTCGATGAAACATTAGGTGGTTCACTGGACAAAGTAACATGTTCCGTGGGTTGAATATTTGTGACAAAAACAGCAGGTGGAGGATATTGTAAATAACCAATAGATGTTGCCTCTGTCATCGAGGAATCTGAAGAATCAAGATCATTGACCTGCGCGTCAATACAAGCATGTTAACCAAAAAGAAAAAGAAAAAAGTTAAAATTCTGAATGGATATATAAGCAACAAAAAACACAAGTTCATTCACCTCAGCAGTTAAAAGATATGGTGCAGCATGAGGGTGAAAATGCACAGCTCGTAGAGATCGCCTAGTCTTCAACACAAAAATTGGTGAGTAGGATGCTTCACTTTTCTTGTCATAGTGCCATATGTACAGCTACACGGTGTTCCAGAACACAATGTAAGAACATTAAAAATCCATTAAAACAAAGAGTAATTAATTCATTAAATATTTTTAAATTAAAAAGAGAGAGAGAGAGAGAGAGAGAGAGAGAGAGAGAGAGAGAGAGATGGGAGGTTATCATAAAAATTACTACCTTGTGGCCTGATGCAACAGCAATAATTTCCCCTTTCGCATGAAAAGCAATGGAAGCGATTGGGCGATCTGTGAGAAAACATCCGATAAATTCATCAAACAGAGAACCCAACCAATGCCAGAAAAAGAAGCAAACAAATTTAGTAACAGTAGCAAAGGTAATTTAGAAAATAAAACGAGATAGACAGTAAGTAAATATACAGAAATGGTGAGATGTTATGCACTCTGATGTGTTAGCATCCCATAATCGAACTTCTTGATCCAAGCTCCCACTAGCAAGTATATGTGGATGCAATGGATGGAACCTAACCTGCAGTCGTTTAGCACAATAATTTAAATTGGAAATGACAAAGCACTTGATTCCTTTTGTAAACTACAATCAATACTAAAAGCAAAAAGCAAAAGATAAAAACAAATGCACAATAAATTCAGGCAAAGAGGCAGATTTCAAGCTTACCACCCAAGGCGTCCTCATATGGCCCATTAACACCTTTAAGCAACGTCCAGTTTCACAATCGATTATCTTTACTGTGTGGTCACCGCTACACATGGCAAACAAACAAAATTCATCACAAAGAAACTTTAATTCAAAATAACAATGAGGTAATGATGTAATGAACTAGTTGCAACTTACTGCGTGGATGCAAGAACTTTTCCATCTGGACTAAACGCTGCTGCAATAGTAGACCTTGGGGCAGGTAATAAAGGGCAATACTTGGCTGACAAATGCCGCAATGAATCAGCCTCAACCCTGAGAATCATTTTAAGAGATGTTAGTCCATAAAATTGGCTTTCCACAAAGAAAGAGCATTAGAAAAATCACAATCTGAAGAGCCTCGTTTTTCCAAGATATCATTTATAAACTGAAGTAGTCCAAATACCATGACAGGAGGCCACGCCTTGCATCTCTTGCTGCATGTTTTGTTCTTGGTGAAATCTCTCTCCGTGCAACCAAATTGAAGACATTGCTACAATTGGACAAATTCAAAACACCAGATGACAAATATTGTACAGAAAACTTATATACAAATACAACCAATCTAAAACGGGGGCAACTTTAATTTCTGCTTCAGTTGATAAACATATACTTGAAGATGATTTAAGTATTAAAAAACTTATAGCTTCTTAACTTACTCTAGCATGACCAATCACAGCATCAATCATATCGTACAAATGTGTGATATTCAAGGAACAAAAATTCAAATTTTTTTACAATAAACTAACATGCTCGATCCACAACCACCCATCTAGATCATACATAAAAAACACCAAGTGAGTGTACACAGGCAGGTACACATTATCAATAAACCCATTCAACACACATTATCAATATCATAATCCTACGATCTCACAGCATCAAGCTAAGTCCACAAAAGTCTTGTCTCCTTCCATAGCTATTGTCTTTGTTGATTTTCAAGTCAACCACGGTAAATTTAAGTCAAACATCCCAAAAATCAACTTAACATTCAACAACAAAACAGAAACCAGCTTGAAAACTAACCAGCACGCGAAATCCAACCTCAGAAACAATATCAAACATATTACACGCATATATCAAACACAATTTCAGCTGATCCTAATGATTAATCTAACACCACCAACATCATTACAAAACAAATTTCACAAATTACCATCAAAATTACACGATCCATAATTAATAATTCAAATCAAAATTAGCAGAAAAAAAAGACAAATAATTAAAATTATTCGATTTAAAAGCTACTAAAACCGATGCAAACAGAGAAACGGTTAATCAGAAAGGGATAATCCTTACCTTCGTTTAGAATTAGAGGTGTGATCATGATTCCGAGGAATTCCCGTCATTTTTGCGTGTAGAATTTTTCAAAATATATATAAAAAGAAAAAGGAAAAAAGATTAAGGAGGATAGATAGAAGAGAGGATCCAATCAGAGAGAGTTAAAGGAGGCAGAGATAAACGCCTCTTCTCTATCTCTCTCTGGTGGCTTTATTTCAGAGAAGCTCCTCCGTGTTCGTCTTCAATTTCAAAGGGGCAGAGACCTAAGGGAGACGACGGTAATGGAATAATTAACGCAAGTCTTAGGTCAATATTCGAATTTCCTATAATTTAAGGGGCCAAACTGTGAAAATTATTTAATATCTTTGTTGGGATGATTTGATGGCAGATTTTATTGTTAAAAGGATATACTTATCCTTTAGGTTAAAATAATACACTTAGGTTTATGCAGTTAATTTTGGTTATTTTTTTTTAGAAAGAAATTTAATTAGTTAAACAAATTGCACCTATGGTCTTTCTAAAATATTGTTTTTCATATTAGTTTATGACCAGTATGTTAGATGAGAAAGATATATTTCGTATTTTTCAAATATTATATATTTTAGTAATTGAATAAAGTACTTGTGAGTTTAAAAAAACAATGACGTTAGAGAAAGGTGATCGTCAATATGCGAATTTGTTTCTAGGAGTCAGATAACTATCAATTAAAGAAGTATATTAAATTGAACGAAATGAGAAGGTCATACGAATGGGAGAAGGCTATACTATAGAATCATCGATAGATATTTTTTATGATGATTTATACAATGATGAATGGAATGAAGGTGGTGGTATAGATAAGGTTTCCTACAAACAATCATTGTTTGGGAAGGACAGATGTCGTGCAAGTGGCACGGAAAGATTCTGGAAAGATTCTAGTATCACCACATGATTTGAAATTCTCAAAATAGTTCATGAATAATCCTCAAATTTAGAATATAATAATAATGAAGTGTAAATTATTGTTAATGTGAAGGAAACGGTTGTGCATGGGATCTAGACCTTTCATCGTTTTACACAAAAAGCCTACATGGTCTCTGGGCAAAACGTTTTCATCATTGTTCATCAAACGAACCAGCTCACTATTATCCGACTCAAACACCACTTTCTTATAACCACAAATCTCAGATCTCTCTATAGCAAACTTCAACGTCATAGTTCCGACTGTGAGAGGATCACCTTCTCCTTCGCGAATACATCCAATTTTCCCAACGATTTGACCATGCATGTTGTTGTAAACAGCTCATAAACCCCATATTTCTTTGATCTTCAAGCTAGCATCGGTAGTACAACTCATATCACTATTATGCATCAGATGCGTATTCTTGTGTTGACTATTGCTAACTGTGTTGATGTTCGTACTAAAGTTATTGACGTAGTTATTGTTGTTCATTTTCTCTGAGTGCTTTGTTTCACTGTTGTTCCTCCCAATAATCAGACCTTTAGGGTAATCCAAAAGCGTTATGTTGCATTTATTCAGATGAGTGATGCCTTGGTGAATCTGTTTAGACTTGTTTTTTCCCGGGTATCAGTTGGAGTGATTGATATTGATCCATTTTTCCTGCATGTTTCCAGTGCTTTGGCTCTTCACAATCATCACCTCTTTGAGTTTCTTCAATCTAGCATTGGTGCTAGGTATTATGACCCTAGTTCTCCCATGATTTTGATTTAGATAAGTGGATTCTTGTTGATTGCTCTCTATGTTGTTGATGTAGATCTGGTTTTGGTTGATGATATTTGTATCATTGATTTTTTTTATCTAGATGCATCTCTCCTTGACAATCATGCGCTTTGTTATTCTGCATTCTCCTCACCCACCCAACCTCATTGTTATGGCTATCTTCGTGACTCATTTCACCCATGCCTATCCCAGGTAAGTTACTATTTTTGTTCATGTTTCTGATGAATCCATTTATTCTTTTCACATTAAATTGATTTACACCCCTTCTATTGTTCCTTCCAATTTGATCCTTATTGATTTTATCCATACTCTAGTATACCCTTTGTTTATCATACTCAGAGTTAACAATATTCTTCTTATTCTCCTGGTTTCTAACATCAATGTTATTATTGCAGCTACTAATGGATGCACCCTTTTTCCAACCGTTGGAAGTTTGTGAAATTTTGCATCACTTTATCAGTAATCTCCAACACATGTACATGCACTTTATCATATTGAGCCTTGTTCCTGGCATACCAATGACTATACATGATGTTTATCTAAATAGCTAAATTATTATGGTCTAGATTTTTGATGTTGGCTATGATCCACTCTCTAAATTGAGTGGTTTGGCTATTATAGGTGTTGATGTTAATAAGGGAACTCAACCATACTTGTTTGGCATAAACACAATCCTTTAGACAATGATTGATGGAGTTAAATCTTTAGTTACATCTATCGTAGAAAGGGTTAATGTTGACCCTTATAATATTAAGAATAACTTTACTAGGTATGCAATCATTAAGAAATCTCCAAAGAAAGATTTTCTACCTAGGAGTAACCTCATTACTCCAAATTTTCTTACAGAGATATTTCTAAGGATTACTAGTAGATATTTCATATCCCTTGTTTCTAGCCCATTCATTAAACAAATGATAGCTAGTTGTAATACTATAATGATCATCTTTCTCGGCTTCTAATTGAGCCAGACCTTATTATCTAGGTGGTAGAAAGGGATTTTAATAATTTCCTCATTGTCTATAGGGATGAAAGTATGGTTAATAATGTTTAGATCCCATCAATCTTTGTCCTTGTCTATGAGGTCCCTAACTCCAAGAACCCTTGTTTATAATGGTTTTGTGTTAGGATTTTAAAGCTGCACATACTAGGAATCTAGTTCTCCTTCCAAATGTTTATCTTGTTTATATTCCCTACATTCCAGCAATTGCCTTTATTGATTATTTGAATGTTACTATGGATACTTCTCCATAGGTAGCTAGGGTTTCTCCCAATCTTAGATTTAAGAGTACCAGTGTTGGGAAAATACTTTGCCTTCAATACCTTAGCCACTAAAGTGTTAGGCTTTATGTGCATCCTTCGGGTCTGTTTAACTAGCAAAGCTCAGTTAAAATCCTTAAAATTCCTAAAATGCATACCACCCTTATCCTTAGGCCTACACAGGTTGTTCCACCTCCTCCAATGAATCTTAGAATCACCCCACCAGAATTTAGCAATTAAGTTATCTATATACTTACACAAACATTTAGATAGAAGGAAATATCTCATAACATAGTTAGGAATAGCTTGGGCCACAACTTTGATAAGAATAACTTTTCCGGCAAAGGAAAGGCATTTAGCCTTCCAATCTTTCAATTTCTTCCTGGTCCTATCCAAGATGAAGCTAAAAAAAGTTTCTTAGAATGGTCTATTTGTGTAGGTAGGACAAGGTAATTATGAATTTTGTTAACCATATGTATACCCAACAACTCGTTAAAGGTCTGTTTTTGTCTCTAATTGGTGTTCTTGCTTAACATCATTTTTTATTTCTAGAAATTGATCTTTTACCATGAAATTTATTGGTAGATCTTAATGATGTTGAGTAGATTTCTTGCCTTTTTCTCCTCAGCCTTGCAAAACACGAGGCTATCATCTACGAAGAACATGTGAGTTATACACACATTTTTTCCTCTTGGGCTATTTTAATCAGATTAGATAAAACATCGGCGCATGAAATAAAGAGATAAAGGGGAAATGGGGGTCTCCCTGACGAATGCCTCTGGTAGGGCTTATTGTAGATGTTTGATTGGCTGCATTTTATGTTAAAACACTAACTGGAGTCTAATGTCTTGACTGATGTCATGACATGCTTTGTATATGTTTGATTGGCTGCAAGTTGTGCTAAAACACTAATTGTACTCTGATGTCTTGACTAATGTCATGACATACTTGAGCAGTATGCTGCAGGTTTAGCTAATACAAGATTTACTGAATGTCAACCTGGATAGTATGACATTCATCCCTGACAGCAGATACTGAGGTATAGAATAGCTGGTTGGCTGTTATAACTCAGTATGTAGTTCAGTCTGTTTATCAAGGGAATAACAGACCTGGCATAAGGCCTACTGTCTGAATGTCAAACTGGATGTTGTGACATTCATCAGTGACAGCATATACTGAATAATAGGCAGGTTGGTTTTTCTGCTTCAGTTCAGTAGTTAATTTAGTATGTTCTTCAGGAGGATAACATACCTGACATAAGGCCCATTGTGAAAATGTCAAACTGGATGTCTTGACATTTATTACTGTAAGCTGATACTGAAGTATAGACTGGTTGGTCTTTTACAGTACAGCATTTAACACAGTCTGTTTTCAAGAAAATAACAGACTTAGCATATGGTCTATGTTCTGGACGTCAAACTGAATGTTGTGACATTCATTCCTGACAGCATATGCTAAATTGTAGGATGGTTAGTTTTTCTGCTTCAGGATTTTTCTCAGGCTATTCTTCAAGAATCCAACAGCTGATCTAAAATCCAGGAAACTAACAACTGAGCTACAATTAATGAACCTAACAAATAGCCTATCTGTTAGCACCCTAATATGTGGAAATTAGAATCCTATGTGGCATTATTTGTGGAGGTCTTGAAGACTCAATCAGAATAAACAGTTTCTAAATATAGAGATATTTTAGGAACTAAATATGGAGATATTTTAGGAACTAAATATGGAGATATTTTAGGAACTAAATATGGAGATATTTTAGGAACAAAATATGGAGATATTTTAGGAACTAAAAGATTGAAAACCTTATTTGTAGCAGAAAATTTCTGTTGGCTTTGGAACAGCAAAGAAGAAGTTTGTTGCGATTTCTGAAGGCCCAAATCCAGTTGGGTGCTTAGGTTATAAATAGCATATTGTAACCTAGTTTTAGTAAGCCTCATAGAATGAAAATTTAGGGGTGTGTGTGAGGTAAACCTCCCAACCTGTGGGAAGGTTACCATGTGTTTCTCAGTGTTCAAAGCAGAGAGTATTTGTAACTCAAAGCCTGTAGGTAAGAGTTGTTATGATCTTGAACGAAGCTGTGAAGCAAGTTCAAGTTGTTTAGCATTACATTGTATTTGTAGTGATAGGAACGGAAACTGGAGGTTTCTATCTAGGAGTTCCTAGATATAGATTGCATTGGGTAGGGATTAAGTGAAGAGTTGTAAATGGGG
Organism: Lathyrus oleraceus; assembly: GCF_024323335.1. Lineage (NCBI taxonomy): Eukaryota > Viridiplantae > Streptophyta > Magnoliopsida > Fabales > Fabaceae > Lathyrus > Lathyrus oleraceus. The sequence continues at coordinate 157,140,151 of NC_066581.1, forward strand.
GAGTTTAGCTCTGAATTAATACTGCTGATAGTGGATCTTCTTCCTGGCTTGGTATGCCCCCAGAGTAGGTGATGTTGCACCAAACTGGGTTAACAATTACTTGTGTTTTTACCTTCTGCATGTTATAATTATGTCTGTTATAATATAAGGTCAACCTGTAATGCTGTAACAGGTGATGTTCAAATCAATGGTGAGACATCATGCTGTTAACTATGCAAGCTCAACAGAAGTAAGTGTTATGTTTGATCTCTGCTGTGTCGTTGTACCAGATGGACAAAACTGGGTGTTCTTCCATTCTATGGTGATATAGTAGCAGATGTCGTGACATCTGTGAATGTGTGCATATCAGTATTGGGTTTTAATTTGTATAATTGTCTTGCTGTATTAGTAACAATGTTGGATTAGATGTCATTACTTGGAGTAGAACATCTGAACTCTGACTACACCAGAATTTCAAATGGTATCAGAGCAGGCATCCTGTTCTGTTTCTGGATGAGATCCATGGGTGATACTTTTTGGTATCTTGCAAGGAGTTATGCTAGTACTGATGTTGGAACCTGTGGAAGGTTCTGTGATTTACCTGAATGGTCCCTTGAAGTAGGTGGATGGACTATTCTTGACAGGAACTGTGTGTACCTGTCTCTGGAGGTTGGCAATTGGCCTTTGTGTGGGACACCTGTGCTAGTATTGAATCATATTCAAACTTGGTATGTTCTTGGAGGCTGATCCTGTGAAGTGTGTGTTCATAGGTTGAGTTGTATTATGATTTCCGCTGCATAATACCTGGCAAAACTCAAACTCTGATGTAGTTTCCCCTCATGTAGATGAAAGGTTGTTGCATTCATGATTTCATAATAATCTACTGAAGATGTCAAGGATACTTGAGTCTCCCTAAGTCCACTCATCATGGTAAGAATCACCTGATCACTGATTCTTTTACACTCTTGGGTAGTGTATATGAAGACCTTGAAGACGTTCAAGGAGGGTTTGTTCCAAGGAGGTGGAACTAATGTTCTATGTGATGTCAGAACATGTTGTTCAACAAGTATGAACCTACTGGTTGAAGAACAAATGTTTTAGGTGTCAAACAAAGGGATACTTTTGTTTGGAACCTACTCCTGACTTGGAAGAGGAGACATCTGTGTGCGCTAAGTTGACAAGGGTAGGATCAACTGTGTGTGTGCTCAAGAAGGTCACTTTTTCTAGAAGTGGAGCTGGTTGAGATGTGACATTGTGCAACTTCCTACTGCTTGTCTTATTCCTGTAGATTGATCAGGGTTGGATAGTTGTTCCCTGAAGTACTATGTTGTGTTGGAAGACAAGTCCTCTGGATGTTAGAAGTCAATGATGGGGTAACCTGATTGCTATTTCATTTAAGAGGATTGGGACCATGAATCTTGTTATTCAAACACCACGCTCAGAAGTGGCAATTCTGTCAAGGAGTGAGAATATGAAGATTCAGAGGTTGGTTGAGGTAGTATGCTCTCGCAATGCATATCTACCATTGACTGGTGATGTGTTGTATCACTAGTACTTATGGTCAGCTGGAGTCTGATTGGTGTGATTAGAGTATGTATAGGTATAACTCATAGAGTTAGTTGCCACTGGTAGGAATGGTGTATGTCATGTTGAGACATTTGTGTATAATGCATGGATATTGGTGTGGAGTTTCCATGATTGTCAATTTGAGGGGGAGTCTTGATTAACCTCCTCACGTTTGGTCAGCCTAGGGTCTGGTTGGTTGTTGACCTGTGTCACATGAGTTCTGGTTGTTGTGGGACACATTTGCAAGGAAGGATTCATCCCTCTCATTCCTAAGGGTGAATCTAATCTGGAAAGATTCTCAAGACTGTTGAGGTGCTCGCAAGCAGATGATGTTGACACAAGAAGAGTATTTTCAAAGTATTCTTATGGTGGAAGTATCTGAAAGGATAATTGGGAAATGATTTAAGATCAATGTCTACTTGTGCCAAGTACAAGTATTTAATTGATTATCCTTGGAGCTCCAGATAATTGATGTTCTTAAAGATGTTGGAACATCTCATCTTCAAGATCCTGTGCAGAATCACAGGAAGGATAGTATATTGGTTTATGATCTATCTCTTTGGTGGCAGCAAGAGCATATGATCTCTGAAAAGGTTTCCTGGCAAGAAACATGTTCAGCCTTGGTGTGTACAAGAAGAAGAAGACATCATAGTCTTGATGGTGGTTACTTGGATCAGTTTATTTCTGATATAGGTAAGGAAGTGCATTGGCTAATGCACACTGTGGAGTTAAGAACAAGTGGCAACATTCTTGACATCATGGAAACAGCCTTGCTTTAGGAAGTGGAATCCTTGGTATAGCTGAAGGGTTAGTCTCTAACTGGTCCTTCTGAAGACTCATGCATCAGAGTGTCTGATGTCTTTGGAGAAGAAGCAGGAATTCATCAAGGTGTGAGCTTGGATGACTTAACTACAAACCTGCAGGATGGAGGTTGTTTACTCAAACTTGGTTCCACAATCAAGTCTATGAGAGCGTTAAACTCTTGTTATGTGTAGGGAGGAAGTTCTTTCAAGTGGCAGAAGAAGGAGCTGAATTCAACAGCTAGATGTTAAAACACAATGTTGTGACATTTGGTTCAACATCAGAATCTTAGTTGGTGAAGTGGCACATCAACTTAAGATAGAAGGGTCTACAGAGTTGTAGATTGGGTACTTCAAAAAGATCGTTCTCATTGCAGTTCTTTGGAGTTGCTGGATGGAGAAGATGGTACATGTTCATGTCTTAGAGAATCTAAGTTTTGTTTAACATGTAGCTTGAAGTTCAAGTCTCACTTGGAAGGTTAGAATATCTTTGGGAGAAGTCTGATAAACTTTGAGAGGTCAAAAAGTGGCATTTGACTTTTTCATATGAGGATTCATGAAGGAGGTAATCAACCAGTGGCATTTGGTCTATCTCAGAAGTGAGTTCGAAGAATCAAGATAATCAACATATGGCAGCTGATTATTCTTGAGGAAAGTCTGAGACAAATTACTTTTGAGCAGAAAAGTAGTAAGTTGAAGACAAAAAGAGGTGTTTTCTATTCATCTCTTGGAGCTTGTGGTAGGAGTTCTAAGCTATCTATGAAAGATTATCTCTTGTAATGGGATGAGAATGTATATGTCCCAATTTGTGTCTGGTTTCTTTTGGATCAAGCTGGTGACTCAGTGATATCTGAAGATTATCAGATGGTGTTCTTTGTTATGTTGTGAAGGATGTCCTAACTAATGTTAGAACATTTTGTGAAGTGGTTTTCTGTTCTGGTTAGAAGAGAGATTGACACAGAGTGTGGATGTGTTCAGCCAAGAGGGTTGAACAGAGGGTGTGCTCTTGAAGACATGAAGATGCGTCTTATGTTTTCCATTCATCAAGTGGTTTGGGTTCTCTTTGAATCAGGAAGTATGTGAAGGTCCAACTTTGGGGTGTTGGATATGTTCATGTGTGATCTCCAAGTTTCAAGAGGAGAGTTGGTTGTTCATGACAGGGGGAGTTCTGTCTTTGTGCTGCAAGTAATCATCAAGCTTGTGGTCTATGTGTTCTCAGATAACAAGGTATGGCACCTTGTTAGTTATTGGGATGATGTGGTGTGTGTCAAGGCTGAGTGAGCAGAAGAATGTCTGACCGGATGTCATGACATTGCCTAGGACAATATTGTTATTTCCTTCTGAAACTTACATTCATAAGGAAATATGGATGTGGTGTATCTCATTATGATGAGCCTCTATGTTACTTGCTGCAAGTGTGGTAACAAGATGTTAAGGGGATATCCTAACATGAGACAGCCTATGTGCCTGCTGGACTTCAAGAAAGTGTTCATGCAGGAGTATGTCAAGATGTCAGACTCAACGTCATGGCATTTGATATGGGTGTACCTGCTGTGAAGCAAGAGTGTGTGACTACTTGATCAAAGCTATGAAGCAAGATCAAGTGGGTGGTGTCTTGATCAAAGTTGTAAAGCAAGATCAAGATGGGGTATTCTTGATTGAAACTATGAAGTAAAATCAAGATTGTGTTTCTGTCATTTGTGTAATTCTGTTTATGTTGGTCTGTAATTTAAAGTGTTGCTTTGGCAACATTTTTGAGAAAAAGGGGGAGTAACGCTTGTACCCCAAGACAACAGATTATTTGCTATGTGCTTGAACAAATATTGAAGATCCTCTAATCCAGAGGTTGTGCTGCTGTTAGAAGTTTTTATTTAACTTCTGTATATGTGCTGAGTGTGCTGCTATTCTGAGTGTATTAACTATGGTATTACTCTGCTAGGATGTGTGTTTTCCGCTGCTGTGAACTCTGTTGTGATGTCAAGTTGTTTTAGCCAAAAATTTGCCAAAGGGGGAGTTTGTAGATGTTTGATTGGCTGCATTTTATGTTAAAACACTAACTGGAGTCTAATGTCTTGACTGATGTCATGACATGCTTTGTAGATGTTTGATTGGCTGCATGTTGTGCTAAAACACTAACTGTACTCTGATGTCTTGACTGATGTCATGACATACTTGAGTAGTATGCTGCAGGTTTAGCTAATACAGGATTTACTGAATGTCAACCTAGATAGTATGACATTCATCCCTGACAGCAGATACTGAGGTATAGAATAGCTGGTTGGCTGTTATAACTCAGTATGTAGTTCAGTCTGTTTATCAAGGGAATAACAGACCTGGCATAAGGCCTACTGTCTGAATGTCAAACTGGATGTTGTGACATTCATCAGTGACAACATATACTGAATAATAGGCAGGTTGGTTTTTCTACTTCAGTTCAGTAGTTAATTTAGTCTGTTCTTCAGGAGGATAACAGACCTGACATAAGGTCCATTGTGAAAATGTCAAACTGGATGTCTTGACATTTATTACTGTAAGCTAATACTGAAGTATAGACTGGTTGATCTTTTACAGTACAACATTTAGCATAGTCTGTTTTCAGGAAAATAACAGACTTAGCATATGGTCTATGTTCTGGACGTCAAACTGAATGTTGTGACATTCATTCCTGACAGCATATGCTAAATTGTAGGATGGTTAGTTTTTCTGCTTCAGGATTTTTCTCAGGCTATTCTTTAGGAATCCAACAGCTGATCTAAATCCAGGAAACTAACAACTGAGCTACAATTAATGAACCTAAAAAATAGCCTATTTGTTAGCACCCTAATATGTGGAAATTATAATCCTATGTGGCGTTATTTGTGGAGGTCTTAAAGACTCAATCAGAATAAACAGTTTCTAAATATGGAGATATTTTAGGAACTAAATATGGAGATATTTTAGGAACTAAATATGGAGATATTTTAGGAACTAAATATGAAGATATTTTAAGAACTAAATATGGAGATATTTTAGGAACAAAATATGGAGATATTTTAGGAACTAAAAGATTGAAAACCTTATTTGTAGCAGAAATTTTCTGCTGGCTTTGGAACAGCAGAGAAGAAGTTTGTTGCGATTTCTGAAGGCCCAAATCCAGTTGGGTGCTTAGGTTATAAATAGCATATTGTAACCTAGTTTTAGTAAGCCTCATAGAATGAAAATTTAGGGGTGTGTGTGAGATAAACCTCCCAACCTGTGGGAAGGTTACCATGTGTTTCTCAGTATTCAAAGCTGAGAGTATTTGTAACTTAAAGCCTGTAGGTAAGAGTTGTTATGATCTTGAACGAAGCTGTGAAGCAAGTTCAAGTTGTTTAGCATTACATTGTATTTGTAGTGATAGGAACGGAAACTGGAGGTTTCTATCTAGGAGTTCCTAGATATAGATTGCATTGGGTAGGGATTAAGTGAAGAGTTGTAAACGGGGGAGTTTAACTCTGAATTAATACTGCTGATAATGGATCTTCTTCCTGGCTTGGTATGCCCCCAAAGTAGGTGATCTTGCACCGAACTGGGTTAACAATTACTTGTGTTTTTACCTTCTGCACGTTATAATTCTGTCTGTTATAATATAAGGTCAACCTGTAATGCTGTAACAGGTGATGTTCAAATCAATGGTGAGACATCATGCTGTTAACTATGCAGGCTCAACAGAAGTAAGTGTTATGTTTGATCTCTGCTGTGTCGTTGTACCAGATGGACAGAACTGGGTGTTCTTCCATTCTATGGTGATATAGTAGCAGATGTCGTGACATCTGTGAATGTGTGCATATCAGTATTGGGTTTTAATTTGTATAATTGTCTTGCTGTATTAGTAACAATGTTGGATTAGATGTCATTACTTGGAGTAGAACATCTGAACTCTGACTACACCAGAATTTCACTTATCCACTAAGTAGGGTAGCCACTAATTAAGATAACAAAAGAAACCGTCGTGACACATTTCATGATGGTATTAATGAAACCATTTGGGAAGCCAAGGATGATGAGGGTTTTATAGATGAAACCTTAATCCAGTCTATCATAGACCTTCTCCATATCTAATTTAATATCAACATAACTCTGTTTGCTTTTTTGTTTATTCAGGTGCTTGAAATTTTCAAAGGCAATCATAGTATTGTCACTTATCAGTCTATTATGCACGAAAACACTTTGATTTACTGAGATGATACTGGGTAGAATAGGTTTTAATATGTTAGCCAAGACCTCAGTAATAATTTTCATATACACATTGCAGAAAGAAATGGGTATGAAGTTAGTAGGTTTAGTAGGGTTCTTGACTTTAGGTATGAGACTGATAAAGGTTTTATTACTAACACTTGAATAACTACCTCCATTGAGGAAGTTCAGGATATAATTAGTAGTATTTTCCCCTGCATTTTCCCATCAGGACCTAGGATAATGTTTCCTTTTAGGGATTTCATAGCATTGAAATTTTCCTCACTAGTTTAGGGGTTATTTAGTTTATTCATCATATCTTGACTAATTTTGACTTGATGGTTTTAAAACACTCAGAGTCGGTCTCAATATTGTCTTTGTTAAATTGATTCTTGAAAAAACTAAGTAAAGTTTCCTGAATCTTCCTTATGGGTGATATCTCCATCGGGCTTTGGTGATGAACTTAATGTTGTTATAAGTCTTCCTTTGGTTAGCTTTATGATATAAATAGCTAGTATTTATATCCCCTTCTTTTAACCAATGAACTTTAGCCTTCTGATCCCACCATAACTCTTCCTGGTGAATAAGAAAATTAAATTTCTTTTGTTTCTCCTTGATGGAATAGTAGTTTATGTTATGGTAGTTGTTGTCCTGTAAAAGTTTGATAGAGTTTTTAAGTTCCATTATCTCTAAGGTGGGATTACCAAAGGCTTTCCTGACCTAACCCCAAAGGTTGTCAAAAATGGTTTGAAGTTTAATGTTAAAGCCCGTGGAATGGTAATGATTCCAGCTGAGGTTAATAATGTCATAAATATCAAGATTCTCCATCTAGAGATTTTAAAATCTCTTAGGTCTTTTCTAATTTTACTAATAATATGTTTGTAGTGGATAGACTGAAAGGTAAGCATGATATGGTTGTGGTCAAACTTGATTTTATAAAGGTGAGTGTTAGAATAAAGATGGTAGATAGAGGTTCAGCCCTTGTTAGCCACAAATATATCCATCCTAGTTGTAATGAGAGAATCTCACATATGACTATTGCACTAAGTATCCATAGTTCTTGAGTAACCTATATCATAAAGTCGACATATGTTAAAAGCCTCATTGATAGTGTTAGTGAGATTAAAATCAATAGGGTTACCACCATTTTTCTCAGTAGCTTTGGTAATGAGATTAAAGTAACCAAACATGAGCCAGTTATTAAAGTTATGTCTCTGAGCCAAATTAATGATCATATTACAAGTAAGATTTTTTTTATTAAAATGAGGGTAGCCATAGAGGCTTATTCCTCTCCAAACATGCCCATGGTTATTAGAGGTGGAATCAACAACATTGATATCTATCATGTTATTGCTAGAATTAAGAATGGTAACATTTGCATAATTACACCAAAGCAATGTAAGACCACCAGATTTATTAGTACTACAACTAACACTATGCATATTGGTTAAGAGACCAATATGCATAAGATTTTTAAAAACTTTATCATCACTATTCTTCTTACTTTCAAATAAAAACAAAATATTATGAGAGGTGGAGAGGGAGAGATAGAGAGGGAGAGGTTTTATCATGTTATTGAGGCTCTGATGGTTTTGGGGTTTCCCAACCCCTTGTAGTTCAAAGAGATCAGTTTCATCCTTCACTGGCTGCCTTTTCCAAAAGGCTAGCCATTTCATTTGTTGGTGATTCTCCCTATTTGTTGGAATTATCCTTGATAGCAAGCATTCATCTTTTCTTTCTTTGCAATATGTCTAGCTCTTTTCCAACAGTTGAAGTGTTTGCTTATAGGCTTGGTAATGATTTCCTTTTCCTTTGATTCTTAATCATAGACAATTGAGCCATATGGTCAACCATAGCCTTAAGTATGGAGCTATGGATGATGATGCTAGGTCTGGTAATGGGAATACTATTGAATCTTCTCTCTTTTTGAGGGATCAATTTTCTTATCGGTTTTGTAGCTTTTATCCAAGGCCCTAGGGGGTTCACTTTTGTTATACCATGATTAGGGGTATAGTTATTGAGCGATGTTCTTCAATATGTCCCATAAACCCACAGTAGAAGTAAAACATATATAGAGTCTTTCATGCCTAAAATCAATCTAGGTGACCCTATTATTTTTTATTCCAATATACATCCATGGCATAATAGGGGGAATACTCAAGATGATTTTGACCTTAACATTGGTAGATATTTCTGGTATTTCATAAATGCTTGCTTCCATAACATCCCTAAGCTTTTCACCCAATTTATGTCCCATATGTGTAGTTTTTGTGTTGATGGGCAGGCCCCAAATCTGAACCCAAATTGGTGTTTTTGAAAATTCTAAAGATCCCAAAGAGGTAATGCCATCCCATTCTTGAAGGATGAGTCATGAATTTCTAAAATTCCAAGGGTTGCCTTTAAGAATTTGTTTGTGATCCTCGATTTTTTCCATAGAAAACTGAAAAGTCCCTGCATCAATTTCCTTGACAGATAAGTTTTGAGGGTTGCACCAAATATTTGCCAAAGTTGTTTGCATAGACCCTTTTGTGAATGGGATTCTCTGTAATAACTTTCCCCAAAAGACAGAGAGATGGTGTTCTTTAGAGTCTTGGATATCTTCCTCTTCATAGACAAAATGCTCAGAAACGTTGGGTTCACTAAAGTTGCTTATGGAGTTATATCTTAGAGGGTTTGGAATAGGAAAAGAATTGGTGTGTGTGACAAGGATCGGAGGGAGGCCAAGGTTAAGTTCAAGTGGTTCAATTCTGAGGTCAGTAGGATGTCTAAAAGTTTTTTTGTAGTTTGGTTTTGTGTTGAGGTTTTAGTTTGAGATATCAAAAACTGTGATATCTTTGACGATTTGTGCAGGTTTCTTGATGAGTAGGTCACAGATAGGATCAGAGCTAGATCGTATATGTTTAAGGGTATCATTCAATTGGAAAAACGAGGCTTAGAACTCTCAAAATCCATGGCAGAAAAAGGGAAAAACTCACATATAAAAGAAGGCAAAACACGACACCTACAAGAAGGAGCACTCCCAGAAAAAGAGGAGGAAATAAGGCACCAACAAAAAGGGATGAGCGAGAACAGCGAAAAGGGAGAGTCAAATCAGGAAAGGACACAAGAAACAACAAAAGGGAGAAGACAAAGCAGGTTCTTGAGAGAATCAAGAGCGCTCAAAGATGTTAACTTTTTTCTTTCACGCAAGCTTCAACTCTTTTTTTAATTCATTAACTCAATAAAAAATTATCTTAGATTAACCTATATTAGAGTATATTTAATTATGTTCTATGATCGACCAAATATTATAAAATGTCTTAGAGTTTCTTATTATTATTATTATTATTATTATTATTATTATTATTATTATTATTATTATTATTATTATTATTATTATTATTATTATTATTATTTAATCTCATCTATATTTATATGATATATGTAATGGAATGAAGTTGTTACTAATAACATAATTTGTTTAAAAAAGGTCATATGAACACGAAAATAAATAAAAATAAATGAGAGTGAAGTGTGAATCGCGGAAAAACAATTGACACGTGAAAGAGAAAAAAAATTGCTATAAAAGAACAAAAGTTTTAGAGTTGCACTCAATGGTACATTTTTTTATCTTTTATTTTTTATTGTTTATTTTTATGTTGTTTATTTTTATGAACAAATTTTAAAGTTTCTATGTTTATTTGAATGTTAATGAAATTATTATAATTTTAAAAAATTATTTGAAATAAGTTGTATATGTAATTTAAAATATAAATTAGTTGTTTTGATGTTTTATATTATTATTTAACTATTTAAAATAAATATACATAGACTAATAAATAAGTAAAATTGATCACTTATTTATAACATCAAATTAATAATTGAAGTAGAAAATAAGCAGAGTTGTGAAATTACAATATAAAAATCACAAATTTCATAAATAATAGAAGATAAATAAATTTATTTGTAAAGCTCAATGTCACAAATAATATTATATACCACTATATAATTCTATTGACTATTTGCATTTAGCTCACTCCTAGAGCTAAGTTTCATAGAATATTTTATGATTGTTCAAAGTTTGGACCTAAAAAAAACATAAGTTTAAATTCATTTTTGGTCCCTCTAGTTTGGATATTTTAACCCCTGATCTCTTAATTTTGATAATCTTTGGATTTTTATGTCCTTGATGATTAGGGTAATTTATTAATTAATATTTTTTACAGAATTAATTAATAATATTTTAGAAATTAATTGTTTAAAATTTTGAAAAGAATTATTGGGCCTAAACCCAATTTATAACAACATTCATTTCAATCTTATGCCAAAGATGACATTATGTAATGCATCAGTGACTTTTATAAACACTAAAATTATTTATAAAAAAATGATGTGGGGCTAGTTTTGAATGAACGCCACTATTTCCTCAGCATGAGCATTAACAATTGAGTTAAGCACACGTGGTACTGCAGAAAAATGAGTCACTTTATACTTGGCATTGGCTTCATATATTATCTTTGCTGATACATGCATTAACACGTCAAGAAAATTTGATTAGCAATAGATATCAGATTAACTAGTTGTCAAAGAAATCAAATAAACAACTCTCAACAAAGTAGATGTTAATATTAGTTAACAAAAAAACATATTATCACTAGTTAATCAACTACAACACTTTTCAATTGTTGTCCATAACATATTTTATCATATTCATATATATGTTTTTACAATTTCTCATCCTTCCCACCAAAATTATGTATTTACATTGAAGCTTGTCAACATCCTATTTGGGTTGAAGCTATGCAGGCAAAGCCAAAAGGCTTGTGCATTCACGTGTTCTTGTACATTTGTTCCATCAAACATTTGTTAGTTCACATGTTTGATGTTAAGAATGTAACATTGCATGAGAATCTTTATGAAACAATATACAATGACATATACCTCTTGGTTATGGTTTCGACAAGTAGTTTAAAATGTTCATAAGCAAAACTCTAATTAGTGGTCAAATCCATTTTCTATCTCTTCAATGCACAACTCTAAAATATAGTGAATCACAATATGTTTAATGATTGATCTTCATACATGATATCCTTTGACTGCACCACAATCTTAACTATAATATAAATATCCAAGAGTCTCATAGATCCACCTAATACTTCATGATCAACCAGTTTGTTCTGCTAATACTTGTTGAGTGACTGTCATTTAAAGCAGCTTATCATTGTTCCCTTGCAACCCTACAAGTTATTGAATGTTTAAGTCATTGAAGATGATGATAAAGAAGTCGTCTTTGTGGCTATGCAGAGAGCTTTAGGGGTTTTGTTCTACCACAACTGCAATTTTTTCTTCTCATAAAATAAAGATAACTATATAAAATGAAAATACAAGTTGTGGTCCTAGTAGTTAATATATATATATATATATATATATATATATATATATATATATATATATATATATATATATATATATATATATATATATATATATATATATATATATATATATATATATATATATATATATATATCAAATAACAATAGAAAATAAGTTATGCTCATAAGATATAATAAAAAATAAATTTTGAATTCCAAAGAGCATGCATGTGATGGGTATAACATCCTAAATCCCGTATATAATTTTAATGCATAATTTAATAAAATTGCAACCATAAAGGGTGTCACTCACATCAAATATATCATGCTCCGTAACACGGGTTATAAATTTTACATAAACATCTGTCATCGCATTCTCACCTTCACTTAGGGTATCATCGTAGCGGCATCATAATTAAAGCAATTAAAAACCATATTGCACTCATACCATTTAGTCTCAATTTTAACTTCCATAACAAATAAAGAGTTTAAATAAATCAACTCAACAGTCACATCAGTTATGATACTTCAACATAAACATGACATAAGAAGTGAAAGCAAATGTTCACAACCCGATGTTACGTGATCAGAGCAAGACCCTACTAAAGAAAACAAAAAACTATTAGAAGTCACTCCAAGAGCTATCTTCCACTTACTTCAACAATGCTACTCTTGAGTATCTACATGATGCACATGTAAAGACAACATTCAAATAGAAGGGGTGATAATTCATTTAAATAATAAACATTATATAATGAAGAATAGAGTACAACATCTACACAATCATGCATAATAATATATCACATTCTCACATCCAAATCATAATCAACATCATACACGACAACATCTCAATTATCATCAACATCATACAAAACCACATCTCAATTATCATTAACATCATATGCAACAACATCTCATCCAACAACACATCAACAACAACAAATACAAGTACAACACTTATGTAATGTACTCAACACCGACTCGACATGCATTTGGTACCAAATATGAACACTCAGGTTCATCCCACCATAGGATCAATTCCCTCCTGGAACCGGAGTACACCAAAATTGCTACCATCATCATAGGTAACGCTTCACTAATCTCCCATAATAGGAATTAGCTACTCGCACCCGATCCATCATAATGAGATCGAGGCAAAACTCATTAACATCAACATAGGTAACGCTTCACTAATTCCCCATAATAGGAATTAGCTACTCGCATTCGATCCATCACCATAGGATCGAGGGTCACTAAAACTGGACCGAAACCCATACACCAAGATGAATGACTCTAAAATAACATGCATTAACACAACAAGGTTCACCAAAAGGACCCCCACACATATCTCATCATTTGTGCATCACACATTCATCATGCAACAATCAATTCATGTTACCACTTGAATAATATCAACAAACAGCTACAACCTATCAACATCTTAACATCATCGATATAACAACATAATTATCACACCACGATATTACAATAATGCAATTATTCATCAATCAAACGTATAAATCAATATATTTATTAATATAGTAGGCATGTGAATAATATTCAAACATATCAACAATCACTACCATGTTATAGGTCTGAGTGTTATATTTCTAACACTTCAAACGACATCAAAATCGGACTTATGAAATAAAATTTATGCTCAAAATCGTCGGAATATATCAACAATTCATTAACTGACCGTATGAACAAACACTCCACCAACATAGTAGGCATAATAATAATACTCAAACAATTCACTTATTACCATCATATTATATATCTGGGAATTAGATTTCTAACGCTTCAAACCCCAACCAAAAATGATTCACGAGTTGAAAGTTATGATCAAAATCGCGCACGAAGACGTTACTAAAAAGTTGTTGTTTTTCTAAAATTTCCAACACGACTTTCATCTTCTTCAACGCCAAAAACATCCATGAAATAATTATCAAAATTGTTTTATCCCTGAAACAAAGTTATAGCCCTCTATTTCAGATATCCAACACTTCAAACAGAACTCTATTTGGACTTACGAATCAAAAGTTATGGGCAAAACGATTTCGACTGAGAAACACGAACAGAGGCTCCCGCGTTGAGCACGGTCGTGACAGACAGAATGCATAATTTTCTGCATTTTTCATCGTTTGAAGTCTTCCGGGCCTCCGATTTCGATTCCGTAAAAACCCAAATGCTCAAAAAATTACAATCCATGCAATACTCTAATTATCTTAAGTTAATTTAGAGTTTTAACACAATTAAATTATATAATCATTGTTTTAACATTATGTCTAAAACCTTCGAAATTGCAACAATGGTGGATATAAGTTCAATCATCAAAACAGAAAAAAAATACACACATATAATGCACACGAAATTCATCATACAACATTCATCATAGCATCCAAATTCAAAATTATAAATCAAAACACTCAACTCTAAGGAGGTTAAGGATTCCTCTATTCTAACCTTCTACCATACCATTTACTATTGGAACAAGTTCCTACTCTTACCTTAGATTCCTTTCTAATTGGAACCTTCTCTCTCCTCTTTTGATCACCTTGTCGCTTGCCTCTTCTTGTCCTAACACTCTTTCTCCTTTCTCCCCACTTTTCAGGTACGATGCAAATGACTTTTCTTATTCAAATTTTCCTTTTGTCTAATAATAATATTCCTCTTAATTATGTTTTTCCTCATTAGTCCCTCAACTTACTTTCGTAATTACTAGTTTACCCTCAAGTCCTTTCTAATCCCTAAATTGTCCTTCCTTCCTCTAATACTTCTATTTTATTTTATTATCTCTTAATTAAATTAATTACATTCACACAATAATTAAATAAATTCACCAAAATTCATAAATTACATAAATAAATAACAAATTTTTAAATTTGGGTGTTACAACTCTCCTTCACTTAAGAAATTTTTGTCCTCGAAAATTACCTGATAAAAATAGAGTAGGATACGACTCTCTCATCTGTTCTTCACGGTCCCAAGTCATGCTCTCACCAGTCGATCCTCCCCAAACTACATTTACCAAGGCAATCTCTTTACTCCGTAACTGCTTCACTTCTCAATCCTCTATCCGCATGGGTGATGCATCCACAGTCAGGTTATCTCTCACCTGCACATCATCCACTCGGATCACATGAGGCAAATCCAGAATGTATCTCCTTAATTGAGACACATGAAACACATCATGAAGATTAGCAAGCAGCGGCGACAAAACAATCTGATAGGTCACCTCTCTTATCCTTTGTAAAATCTGGTACGGACCAACAAAACACAGTGTGAGCTTTCGAGACTTCAAGACTCGACCAACACCAACCACCGACGTTACTCTAAAAAACATGTGATCTCTCTCCTAAAACTCAAGTGATTTCCTCCTCTTATCATGATAATTTTTCTGACGACTTTGCGATACTTTCATCTTTTTTCTTGGATCACCTCGATCTTTTCAGTCGTCTGGTGAGTAATCTCAGGTCCAAGAACAACACTCTCTTCTGACTCATACCAACACAAAGGAGTCATACACCTCATACCATACAATCAATCGTATGATGTCATTCCAATACTAGAATGATAATTATTGTTGTAGGTAAACTCAATCAATCGTACGGTGTCATTCCATACACCTCCTTGTTCTAGCACACAAGCCCTCAGTAAATCTTCCAACGACTAGATGATCCTCTCTATTTGACCATCCGTCTGCGGATCATAAGTAGAACTCAACCTCAACTTAGTACCCAAAGTTATCTGCAAACTCTCCCAGAACCTCGATGTGAATCTCGAATCTCTATTAGACACAATACTTGAAGGAATGCCATGCAATTTCACAATCTCATGAATATACAATTTGACAAGATTCTACAAAGAATAATTTATCCTCATCGGTATAAAATGAGCCGATCTGGTCAATCAATCAACAATCACCCAAATTGAATCATATCCCTTCGAAGTCTTTGACAGACCTGTCAAAAAATTCATGGAAATGCTATCCCATTTGCACTCTAGAATATTCGACGGTTGCATCAGACCCAATAGGTTCTGTTGTTCAATTTTTGACTTCTGACATGTCAAACAAGGATACACAAACTCAACTACTTCCTTCTTCATTCCTGGCCATCAAAACAATTTCTTCAAGTCTTGATACATTTTTGTGAACCGGGATGAATACTTAACCCACTTATGTGACCCTCATCAAGAATTCTCTTCTTAATTTCTAGAACATCTGGAACACACACCCTATCTCTGAACCTCATCGCACCATTCGCATCGACTCGGAAATCACCTCTATTATCTTGGTTGATTAACATGAGACGATCTATCAAACTCAAATCAGATCTCTGACCCTCTCTGATCTCTTCAAGGATACCACTCGTCAACTTCAACATATCCAACTTCACATTGTTAGGAGTTTCTTCTTACATTAAACTCAACATACTCCCTCTGACTCATAATGAGTGACTGAGTTGACCATTTCACACAGACTTCTGTTTAGTTTGAATATTCCAATGCATATATTTCCGATACTTAAACTAAGTTGTTTGAACATTCCGATGCATAGATTTCCAATACTTAAACTAAGTTGGATGGAAAAGAAAAGAAAATATGCATAGATTTCCAATACTTAAACTAAGTTGGATGGAAAAGAAAAGAAAATATGCATAGTTTGAATGAAAGTGTGATTGGAATTTGTATGGTGAAAAAAATTAACAAACTTTTGTTCAATTTGTTACTGATACAATATTTCCAATACTTCAACTAAGTTGGATGGAAAAGAAAAGAAAATATGCATAGTTTCAATGAAAGTGTGATTGGAATTTGTATGGTCAAAAAAATTAACAAACTTCTTTTCAGTTTGTTACTGATAGATGGATTTTAATATTTATAATATTGTCAAATTAATAAATTATTATTATTATAAATCAATTACAATTTACCATACTTTATAATGTGTGCTAAGATAGATGTTAAAATTTATAATTTATATATGAAAAAACTATTTTTCATTAATTTAATTAGTTAATTTTTTTTCTCTATTTTTTAAATAAAATAAAAATAATTATAATATTATAAAAACTATATACGAAATACATATTTGTGGTTAAAGAATGAAATTAATATCTTTATTTCATATTATCAACATACAAATAAAACAAAAACTTATAATATATCAATTATTAGGGGTATTTTTGACAAAAGAATTATCAATAATATTTTGAATTTTGGAATGATACTTAAAAAGAAATAATTTTTTTTCTATTAAATAACACTTAAAAAGGAATAGAGGGAATAATACAGTGGAAAAAATGAGTTATTTTTAACACTTTAAATTTTTAACACTCTTTTATTTAAAAATGAGTTATTAAAAAAATAGTTTAAGTATACAATTCATACACTAAAAAAATGAAATACTATTGTTTTTTTATAATATTAAAAATAAATTTTTATTTTTATTAAATTTTTAATTTTTATTTACAGGGAACAAAATCATTATTTTGATCTTAAATAATTTTAAAATATTCTTCGTTGATTGTTGTAGAAGTTAAAGAAAATTAAAGCTCCCATGTATAATTTTTTTTGTATCTTAAATATTTGATTAATAAATAAAAATAAAAGAAAATTAAAATAGATACATCTTTCTTTGTTGTTTTTTATCTATTAAATTAATGTATATAATTAGACATGAGAGAAGGGAGAAAAAAATTGAAGGGATCCAAATCCGTTAATTTTCATGGTACACAATGGTTGAGTCTCTTTCGGAATTTATAATGTTAAAATGGCGGGAAAAAATGTAAAAGCTTCGTAATCAAATACATCACCTAATAAAAAATAAAGTAGAGGAATGTCACCGGGATTTCGTTTTTGTTGTGGCACTGAAATCAAATGGAGCCACGAGATACAATTCAAGGCATTTTACAACATTGTTAGTGTTACATTTCCTCCTTGTATAATAATGAATCAATATTTCAAAATTAGTCAATATTCTGTTTCTCTCCAACTTTTTAACATGAAAACTGCAGAAATTTGAGATGCCTAAGCTAAACAGTCACTCAATCAATTGTTCGGATTCCTTTAGGAACTGTACATTTCAAATACACTAAAAATACACCAAACCTTAAGTCCGGTAACCATCATACCCAACTTCGCTTAGAAGAACGCTCCCCATGCTCACTCCGACTTCCTGAAAATCTATATAAAGATAACTTGCTTCGGATCGTTCTTAAGGGACCTGATCTATTCCCATGCCTAATTGGTAGAGATATCTCATCTCCATTAAAGCTTGAAGTTGAAAACGGTCTGTTTTCCATATCTTCCAGTGGACCAGAACTGTATTCCATTGTGATGAAGGAAGATGCTTGTCCATAAGTTAGTCGAGGTGTTAATCCTCCACCATTCCACCAACTGCTATCAGAAGGGGCAAGCTCACCTCTAAAATCAGATTCCTGAGCAGATGAGTCCTTCTGACTACAATAATCTCCACAAGTCTCATCTGTGTCATTGTATATCAGTTTAAGAGCCTGCACAACTTCACCCATAAAAGGTCTCTGTGTGACCTCGGAGTGAACACACATTGACGCAATAGCTGCTACCTTTGCCATGTCATCAAAGTTGTAACTTCCAGCCAAAGATGGATCCACTAGCTGTTCTAAACCCTCTCTACTGGTCAACAGTGCCCGCGCCCATGTTACAAGATTCTCCTGTCCCTGAGGTTGAGACATATCCACTGGTTTTCTGCCAGTGAGAAGTTCAAGAAGCACAACGCCATAACTATAAACATCACTTTTAACTAGTAAATGGCCTGTCATTGCATATTCTGGGGCAACGTACCTGTAAAAGGAATAGATAGAAATGCATCAAGTTAAGGCTTGGAATTTGCATTGCACAAATTACACCTCGCAATCATAGAGCAGAATGCATTTATAAAGATAAATTCTTCACATGAGAGAAGAGACCATTTGAATAAAACTGATGGTTAATGGGCAATGTGTAAAAAAATGTATTAACCTATTACAATCTTTCATAGGTTAATCAAAGTAAAATATGCAAGTTACCTAGATGCCAAGAGTTGGATACATTCCAAAACTTTACTGTATTGAACAACTTATATATGCTGCAGACAAAGTCTATTTACACTTACCCAAAAGTCCCCATCACTCGTGTAGAAATATGATTACTTCCTTCAGTTGCTTCTCGTGCCAAACCGAAATCAGAAACTTTAGGGGTAAAGTCGTCTTCTAATAGCACATTGCTAGCTTTGAAGTCCCGATGAATTACACGGGGATTGGAATCCTCGTGAAGATAAGCCAATCCTCTCGCAGCTCCAAGGGCAATTTTCATCCGTGCTTCCCAATCCAGAGGTCCCCTATTCTTGTCATCACCTGTAGGATAAATGATGACCATTTAAATAATTTAATTTTGCAGATAGCAAAGACATAAAGTGACGGAGGCTCCCCAGCTGGTGAAAATACATTACCATGCAAATGGGACTCAACGCTGCCATTAGGAACTAGCTCATACACCAGGCAACGCCTGCGCCCTTCAATGCAAATACCAATAAGTTTCACTAGATTGCGATGATGCAAACGGCTTAACATTTCAACTTCTGCAATAAATTCACGGTCTCCATTTTGATTATCCTTTGTAAGGAGCTTTACTGCAACCTCAGCCCCATC
The DNA here is from genome assembly GCF_024323335.1 of Lathyrus oleraceus. Lineage (NCBI taxonomy): Eukaryota > Viridiplantae > Streptophyta > Magnoliopsida > Fabales > Fabaceae > Lathyrus > Lathyrus oleraceus. The sequence continues at coordinate 157,159,717 of NC_066581.1, forward strand.
TTCTAATGTCCCACTATATACACGTCCAAATCCTCCTTCCCCTAATACTCTCTTTGAGTTAAACTTATGTGTTGCTTTCTCAATCTCAGACAGTGAAAATGTTTTAACAGAGAGAATGGAAGTAGGCATTGTAGACATGAGGGACACTGATGTCGAGCTCGCAATACTGCTTGACAGCACAGACCCCAAGCCTGCATTATAAGTATCAATCATTTACATTTACTTCCAACTGTTATATAATTGACTTTATACGGATAACCAAGAAAGATTACACATGAAAATAACTGAAAACTAATTGAAGTGTGGCACAAAAGCAACATCAACAAGTAGTAACAGTATGTAAAACTTCAAAGCCAAACAGATCAACACGATGCAAATTCATAATTTACAAACATCACTTTCCCGCGAAACAGAGCTTAATTAGACAAAAACAGCATAGTAGACTGAAAGAAACTACACTCAGAGACACAACCAAACTAAGGAATAATATTGGGCCATTAGCCCAGGATAATGTACGATAAATAATTAGCAATCAGACTGCCATAAACAAATTATCCGGAAAGCTTAAGCTTGTTGCAGGTGAAAATCACATGTTTTTATATCTAACATACCCTCACACTAAACCTCTCTTTGGGCTTGAAGCATGGACAATTACATGTTTAACCCAACCTTCTGCATGAATGGTTTTTTACATCCAGCACAAACAAAATTTAAGACCAATTTAAACACCATAATACTTGGTTGTTAAATGTCAAAAAGAGGTTCAAAACAATACCAGATCTCTTGTTCAGGGAAGATGTAAATGCTGGGCCAACTGCACTTGATGGTCTCCTAGTCTTCCTCCATTTCAGAGTAACAGAAAATGCTCCAACCAAAACCAGCAAGAGAACAAACGAAGACAAAGCAATGATGATTATAGTTCTAAGATTTGTTTTCTGGTTCTTGCTAGCAAAATTGGCGCTGACTGGCAAACTACCATCAGCATTTTCACTAGGACCGCTCCCGATTGAAGTTCCATATGGTGGTGAAGATGGAATTCCTGATACGAACAGCTTCAGTCTCAAACAGTAACATAGTATCGGTAAAGTAAGATGTTATTAGGAGAAAACAACTACCTGGATATGTAATGTACACGACAGCATAATCACCAAAAAGACTCTTATTTAGAGGAACTTTTTTATGCCATAACCTCTCATATGTCAGGGCTGCAGTTGTATTGTCAAATTTCTCTCCCAATGGAACCAAGTTTATATCAACAATAGTTCTTCCCTGATTTTGACCGTCAGCAGTTGCACCCATTATCTTCACCTGACTCTGTTCTAAATATGTGCCTAGTGCAACTTCATACTCTAACTCATTCATTACTGGAAAAACAGCATAAGGAGCTACATCCAGTGTAAGTTTGACTTTCATAGGAAATACACAACCACAAGGTGAACCAAAGGGAGTTGATGTGAGAGGATCCGTACATATTTGATCGCAAGCTGCAGCATTACATTATAATTATGTATATGGTATGAGATATTGACAAGGAACGCCAAAAACAAGTGTTGATTTCACAAATCCAATCAATAAGTTAAAGGCCTCATTCTGAGAAATCATTAATTTGATCAGTGCATGTAAACAAAAATATTTAGTGCAACTGTATTATTTAAACAAACTCACCTTATCTTAACTTTGAAAAGTAGGAAATAATTTAAAGATAGTATGGGCTGCGAAAGATACAAATTTAGTTTAAAATTATTCATACCATGAATTAGAGACAAAAAATCATTATTAGAGGCAAATTTAGTCAATAAATAAACATTGGTGATCAAGGAAGGAAATTGATTACATTAAGAATTTTTCTTCCAAATATTTATGTTTTTGACATTATTTCTATTTATATCATTGTAACATGGTTAACAGTGATCAATACAACACACTAATATACTAAGAAAGAAGCAGGATCATAATTTCGGAATACTACTTTACAAAGCAGTCATGGTCATGACTCCATTTCCAATCTTACAACAAAATAGAGATTTAGAGAAACATGGTTTTCTTTAAAGAATGTAACTAGAATATGAAAAGAGCAATAACTGTTGAGATATTAACCCCCTACCTCAAGAAAAAGTATGATGGAATGATCGATATCTAAATTCCAAAAACAAAAATTACCTTGCTCTTTGGAAGGTGGTGGAGCCCCTACGTAAGGTCTCATGCTATGATGGCGCTGGTGACGATGATGATGTTTGTGTTTTGGAGTTGCACTAGGACCTATAAGAGAAGATTAGTTGTTAGACTCGAAGCTAATATTAACTTTTCAACCAGCTATTGAAACGTATAAACACTATACCTTGGTAAGATGGAGATGACACAGGTGGATAAGACGGTGCATAAGATGGCTTAACTAACCACAATTTAGTTTGTTCCAATGAAGCAAATGGCACACTCAGAGAAAATGACTCCACTGCACATAAAAAGCCTACATGTCATACATAATGGCGCAGTATATGTAGGGAAGACCTCAAAGGAATCATTCTAAATAAAATACCATACCATAACTTTTCCCAATAACAACAAAGACTGATCTAAAGTTTGGAACAATTTTTCATGAAAGCAATCAGTTAGTGGATTTTACGGCTAAATACGAATGAGATGCTCAACTTAGTATAGCGAGTCATTAGGCAGTCTATTGTTTAGGAACTTGTCCATGTTTGGCTGGTTCTAGATTCACTATGCTTTAGTTTTCTTTCCTTATAATTTGTATCATCAAAAAAGTAAATGAGAATATTATCCAATATGGACAGGAGCCCAAGAGCAAATAATTATTACACTGAACTCGATAAAGCCCGTCAACAAATAGAAGGGTTTTCCACTACCATCAAGCTGTCAACCCAAAACAACCAATATCCAAATAAATAAGCTGGTCGGTTACTAGTAAAAAATTATTTCCACAGTTATTTTTTGGTTGAAGTTTACTACAACAACTGAGTACATACTAACCAGTTTAATCTCAAATTAGCAAATTGGTGGAATCCAATGATTTAGTAGATTTTCATGTATATTCTTTAAGAGGCAAGTAAAATATGTTCCTAAATCAGTCAATGCTCTTCTTAGTAGCTGAAGCCGACAATATAGAAGAGTTATGGCATGTGAGTAGACGAATCAAATTGACATTGTTCTGATTTAATTGAATGGAATCACTAGATAAGAAAAAACTACATCAATTGAACTCTAAAGACAATCTATTGAAAATACAATAAAATTAGAGAACCAGCTAAGTGAAATTCCGAATACAAGCAATGTTGAAGTAACAAGATCAGAAAACCAGGTATGTGAAATTCCTCCATAATTCTACATTTACTTGAATAAACATCCATACCTTGGGAAGAGAAAAGCAAGTTAAGTAGAGCAAAGAGGAAGATAACCGACGGCAGCATTCTCTGTCGCCGACACAAAATCCGACGAAAAGCATGATCAAACGGAAGCAGCTTGGAGCTCAATGACGTGACCGGAGCAAGTGAAAGAAAGCATAGCTGAGAAGCGCTAAGAAGAAAACCCTAGGAGAGAGAAAACGAAAAAGGAAATGAAGGAAGATTCGTTTGTGGATCCATGAAATGCGGTAGAAGATCTAGAAAAAGAAAGGTGTATATGGATATGAAGAAAGTTAGAGAGAGAAAGGATATTGATGAGAGAGAGAGAGTGATGTTGTTGAGAGAGGAAGAGTGAGTGTGAGGAAGAGAGAAAAAAGGGAAGAAAGTTTAGTTGAGAGAATTTAATGCTGGTGGAGTGTTGTTGACAGTGATGATGAATTCAAGTCATGACGATGCATTCTGTTTTTTTTTTTTTTGTGGTGCGTTGAATCATGATCGCTGTTCGCCACTAACACTGTCTACTACTACTCTATGTCTAGTGTAAGAGCGTGAGGTAAACGGGTTTTCAAAACGACTTTGTATCGGAGTCGTTTCTTTACTTTAAAACTTAAAACGCGCCTTTGTGGTGGGGCCTAACAGGGGTCATAATCTGTCGGATAAATAAAAAGATTTCTTGTTTTATTACTATCATAGTATAGATAAAATTTAATACGTTTTTTAATATAAAAAGTTTTATCATAATCTTAAAGTAATAAATTTAAATTATATATATATTAGATGATATTAGTAACCATTAGCATTAATTTGATATTAAAAGTTTTTTAACGCAATAAATTAAAATTTGACATATATTTGACAATAGTATAGAAGTATAAAAGTAGGTTGTGTTTGACATGTTGATATAAGTAGTGTGCGATAATTTCTATTGTGACTAAAAGTTCGAGGAATCATTTTGTTTTAATAATATAATGGACCACAACGACTCTTATTTGAAAGTTTAAATCAATCAACAGTTAAATAATTGAAGTCTTGAATATTCTCATATTCTCTCAAAGCTATGGGCAATATTTGAATATAACAATACTCTTTTTTGAGAATCAACTTTAAGAAAGAAAAAAAAAAGTCACGAGTAATTTTTTTTTTTCAGAGAAGAAGATTTACACTATCCAAGAAGAAAGAGAGAAACTACTCAAACATCAAGTAATTTTATTGTATATATTTTATATTGAAAGATTCTTTTTTGTTTAACTTTGGTATTTGACCTAAAGATCGACTAATTCAATGGGATCAATCTCTCTGTCGGCTAATGGGGGCACACTTAAAGCTAGAACAAAACTCTATATGGAATGAACCAACACAAGGATTATTAACACTTAGCGAAATTCGAAACTTAAACGTTAAGATGATCACACTCTTAACTCTTAGGCTAACCCTTAGGGATTTTCTATTGAGTGAAATAAACAATTATTTTTTAGTTGATTGTATTTTCTCAAATGGTTAAGTTGTATCATATTATTTGAGAAGGCAGAGAGATTAAGTTGTAATTGTTTTTTTTTTTTGTTGAAAAATTTAAAGCATAATTCAATTAGATTAAAAGATACCTTAATGAAATTGCAATTAGTTTTATTATGGTAAAAATCTATCGAGTATGAGGGGATGGGACGTATCTTCAAGTTATGGATGAACTAAGATAAATTTATGTGTTTATCTCTCTTCCTTTATCTTTTTACATTGAACATTTTTGTTTGAGTTGGTTTTTATCTTAAACATTTTGAAAAAGTTTTTAAACTCGCACGTAATTCAACCTATCCCCCATCTTATTGTGTTTTTCTCATCTTCAGTTGACACTAGAACTCCGACCTCTTATTTGAGCACTTAACCATGTAATAGTGTCATACCCCAAAATTTGCCCGTTGATATTACAAAGCATTTCCCAAGACCCTCTGACTTGCTCTGCAAGGCACTGATAGCAAATGGACAAAAACCCAGCTCACAACAGGCCCAATCCAAAGGCGGCCCAAAATAGCTTGCTCGCTAGGCGAGCAGTCCCTTCGCCTAGCGAACATTTCATCATGACACTCGCCCAGCGAAGCATCAGATCCAGGAAAAAGCCCAGAACTAGCTTGCTCGCTAGGCGAGCAATTCCTTCGCCTAGCGAAGCTTGCGAAAATCTGAAGTTTTGGACCTCATTTTAAGCCCATTAGGTCACCACCACTACTACTATAAATACCAGCTCCTCAGCCACGAAAAGGACACACAGACCCAGAGGGAGAAACACAGAAACCCTGCTGATCCAGAGAATTCGGAAGACGGAAACCCTGAAGGCCGCTCACCCGCTCCGAAGCTACCGCCGCCCAATTCAGTCCGGCTCGCCAATTCAAGGTTGCAATTCGATTGCAAACAGGTTTGCATCACTATTATCACTTTATGTTCTTATTTTGCATGTGGTACCACTTTAGGTTCTTAATCTGCATGTGATATCGCTTTGTGTTCTCATTTGGCATGTGGTACCGCTTCATGCTCTTAACTTGTGGATGATATTATAATTGAATTCATAAACATATTTGAAGTCTTGCATGTGAATTTAAGTGTGCCTGAATATTGTGAATGTTGAACCATATAATTATGTGTTGGATGCCATAAGCCATGCCGCAGGTTGAAGTCATACTGTTCTCAAATTCCGAACCCGTGGCCGCTCGCTAGCTCATCGCTAGGCGAGCCTGCAGCGAGCCTTCGCTGGAGCCTTCGTTAGGCGAAGCAGAGGCGAACGGGACAGTGGCTGTTTTGTCTCTTTGTTGTCCATTTTATGTTCATCTAATCATGATTCTGCACTATTTGGCTTAAATTCCTGACTGTTGTACTTATTTTATGGGGCAATTTCCAATTGTATTTTGCCTCAATGCTCTAATCCGTGTGTTGCACAGTGTAAAGGCTAGCATACTTCCCAAGAAATAGCCGGCTAGGCATGCCGCTTTAGGTGTGGACATTCTTGAGGAGATGGCTTTTGGATGACCTAAGTTTAATATGGAGATTCATCTTGAATCACCAAGCTTGATTTTTAATGTATTGATTTCATTGATTTCCTGTGGACCTAATTACCTAACTGATTACGGCTATTTAATTAATTGTTAAAATCCGGACTTTAAATAAATAATATCGGACCTCTCTTTATTACTCCACGATTACGTAATACGGTCATGTCCCGCGAACATGGGGATATCCTTAGCAAAGACCCTTCGGTTAAATCATCATAGTCCCTCGGACGTTGCCTTCGAAAATACGATTTTGTCCCTCAATGACCCTTCGGTGTAGCCTACAGTTAAATGATGATAGTCCCTTCGAACGCTAAGGTATCCTCACAACTGTTGCCTTCAATGACCTATCGATGACCCTACAATGACCCTTTAACATCCAAAGGATAAAACTACTTACTTCTCAATAGTAAGGACAGTTTTACCCTCATAAGGATAGGAAATGCCTGGAAAGACCGCGGACAGGTATAACCTTAATTGCTCATTCGTAACCTAAAAAAATACTTTTCACACCTCACACCTTTCAAACATCTTTTGGAAAATCACCACTTAGCATACATCCGTACTAGGATCATTGCCGAGTTATATTTTTCTAAACTACTTTCAAAAAACTAAACGAGATAACCACTTTGTATACATTCATGCAAGGATCATTACAAAGTTAAATTCTCGTTTTCAAAACATTTTTCACACATTTCTCAAACACTCTTTTCAAACAAGGAAAACATAAATGATTGAGCAATTAAGAGCCCATGGATAACCATGGATACAAAGGATGCTAATACCTTCCCTTTGTATAAAGTACCTCCCGAACCTAAGAATTTAAAATTAAGGTCTTTCCTGTTCTTTTCCACCTTTCCTTATGGGATAAAAGAAAAGTCGGTGGCGACTCTTGCTAACCGCGACATTGCGATTACAAATCCGATAAAGTCCAGTTCACCGTATGACAGAACTGGCGACTCTGCTGGGGACTACAAAGAGAGGTCCATCTTAAAAAAAAAAATATATATATATATATATATCATTTATGTTTTCGGATTGTTCCTTCTATTAAGGGATTGTTTGAGTGAAAGATCCTACACCCGGATCTAGTGTACCTTAGGTAAGTAGCAATAGATCATCGCGACTATCCGGCGTATACTGGAATGGTTAAAATGATGGCTACGGTTAATGTGACGCTTTGGATGTCCTGATGTTCCTCATGTTTACTTGAGGAAAAATTTGGCTTCCGCGTGGTGTCATCAAAGCATTAACCAGACCTTTAGAACCCTAATTGACTTATCCTAGCCATTAGAAAGTAGTGAGATAACTGACTTCGATTCCGACTGGGGTTGGTTGATACTCGATACTACACTCTTTGAGATTGGACTTTGGGGAAGCTTCGGTCAACCACTTGGTGTTGCACTGAAGTGGACCTAAAGAAAGGTCGATGATTGGAGATCCTTCTAGAACCCGGTTACTATTCTAGGACAGGTTGAACCAACCAAACTTCAGTGGGGAGGGTATTCACCTATGGAACTCATGCAAGCCTTAAAACCTAGGAATAATTGTTGTGTGACATGCTTGTGTTTGCATAACATCATAACATCATGGCATCATACTAACCATTTCAAGGACTTAGGAATTTAGCTTTGCTCTGTTGAACAGGTTATGGCCTCCAGGAAGACTATCCGGATCAATCTCGTAACGATCTTGTCATACGGTGAACTGGACTTTTTTGTGGTTTTAATCGCAATGTCGCGGTTAGCAAGAGTCGCCACCGACTTTTCTTTTATCCAATAAGGAAAGGTGGAAAAGAACAGGAAAGACCTTAATTTAGATTTTGGGTTCGGGAGGTACATTATACAAAGGGAAGGTGTTAGCACCCTTTGTATCCATGGTTATCCATGGGCTCTTAATTGCTCGATCACTTATATTATTTTTGTCTGAAAAAAAAGTGTTTGTGAATTGTTTAGAAAAATTGTTTTGAAAAGAGAATTTAACTTTGTAATGATTCTTGTATGAATGTATACAAAGTGATTATCTCGTTTAGTTTTGAAAATTGTTTAGAAAAATATAACTCGGTAATGATTCTAGTATGAATGTATACCAAGTGGTGATTTTCTGAAGGTATTTTGAAAGGTGTGAGGTGTGAAAAAATGTTTTAGGTTGTGAGCCAGCAATTAAGAGTTATACCGACCCAATGTCTTTATGAGTATTTCCTATCCTTATGAGGGTAAAACTATCCTTATTATTGAGAAATAAGTAGTTTTATCCTTTGGATGTAAAAGGGTCATCGTAGGGTCATCGATTGGTCATTGAAGGCAACAGTTACGAGGATATCTTAGCATTCGAAGGGACTATCATCTTTTAACCGTAGGCAACATCGGAGGGTCATCGAGGGACAAAGTTGTATATTCGAAGGCAACATCCGAGGGACTATAATTTATTTTATGATGATTTAACCGAAGGGTCTTTGCTAAGGGTATCCCCACGTTCGCGGGACATGACCGTAATATCGTAATCGTAAGGCAACAAAGAGAGGTCCAAGATCACTTATTCAAAGGCAAAGTTTTACAATTAATTATATAATTAGGATGAAACTCCACATTAAAATTATTAAAAATAATATATTAAAAAATTAATACATTAGAAATTAATACATTAAAAATTAATTTAGGGTGAAACTCCACAAGGGTATCCCACAAATAAAGTGGAATACCTAGCCAATAACCTTTTCCTGGGATATGTGAACCTTTACGAAACTCAAAAAAAAAGAAACATGTCAGAACACCAAATCAGGGTGCAATCGAAGATTACACCGGAGAAATATCACAACAATAAATAGGATAGGATGAATAATGCATGGCTATGATAAAACATAAAAAAACAGAATAGAAAAGTCAGCTACTGTCTCGTTCGCCTCTGCCTCGCCTAGCGAAGGCCAGGCGAATACTCGCCCCAGGCTCGCCTAGCGAGGTGCTAGCGAGCGGCCACGGATTTTGAATTTGAAAACAGCCCCACGTTAGGAACTTTGAATTTTATGGCATTTTATCACAGGAGTAACATGATCAAACATTCAGGGTATTCAGGCATATTTAAATTCCCATACGAAAGCAAATTATATATCAACATTTAATCATGATGCATTATATATGTAGATATGGCCAATTGAAAGTATAAACAATAGAGATACGCAAACCTGTTTGCCAATTCAAGGTTGAAGGGATTGACCACTTGTAGTATCGGAATAAGTTAGGCAGCGGGAATTGGACGGCGATGGCTTCGGTGCAGATGGGCTGCCTTCAGGGTTTCTTTACTCTGAATTCTCCGGGTAGGCAGGGTTCCTATGCCAAAACTTCTATTCGTTCTTCTCTGTTCTCCTCCTCTTTTTTTTTTCAGTGAATCTCCCAGTGTAATTCCAAGTGTCACTCCCCTACTGAAACTTCAGTATTTATAGACTAATTTCGTGGGTAATGGGCTTGGAATGAGGGAGACCCAAGTCCAAAATAATTTGTTATATTTTTTTTATTTATTTATTTTAATTATTTAATTAATTAATTAAAAAAAAAATTCTCTTTTTTTTTTTTCGTTTCTCTTTTTTTTTTTTTTTTTTTTTTTGGCTCAGAATGAAGCCCGAAATTTTTGTTGTCTGTCAGCTTCGCTAGGCGAGCGCGTAGCGAACAGGCCAATTTGGGCCATTTTCTGGATTGGGCCATCCGTGAGCTGGGCCTTTGTTTCTTCAAGATCAATGTTATATATGAGTCGGAATGCCTTGCAAAATGTCTTGAAATATTAATGGGCAAATTTTGGGGTATGACAGCTGCCCCTGTTCAATATTCTTGGACCGAGAGAGTTAGAATGGTGTATACGCCATTCGTGGTCTGGAGGTGGAAGATTATTGAACACTAGGATGCCCCAAAAATTTGCACTTGAGAATCGACAGTTGGTCTTGATGGAGATGGGCTTAAAGATGCCATCCGGGAGGTTTGATGACGAAAGCTTCAGATCGCGCCGTATATTAGGCCAATTTGAAGACATGGGTGCCACACTGGGTCGTACGTTAGACCGTATAATGAGTCATCCATTAGGCTGCCGACTTCGCTGGGGAGTCGGAGTGTGTCATATGCTGTTGGGGATAAAGGATCAGAATGGACCATACGCTAGATCGTATCTGAGTTGCAGAATGAGCCGTACGTTAGGCTGAATCTGATGACGAAAGGGGTAGTCGTACGTTAGACTACACTTCAGAAATGTACCGTATGTTAGGTAGGATCTGATGATGAAAGGGGTAGTCGTACGTTAGACTACACTTCAGAAATGTACCGTATGTTAGGTAGCATCTGAGGGGATGGACATCCGAACGGGTCGTACGTTAGACCGTCGCAGAATGAGTCGTCTGTTAGGCCGCATCTGATGATGAAAGCGGTAGTCGTACGCCAGACTACACTTCAGAAATGTACCGTACGTTAGGTAGCATCTGAGGGTTGTAAGATCCAAACGGGTCGTACGTTAGACCGTGTTGGGGTTGTTGAAGTTCAGAATGGATCGTACGTTAGATCGTATCCGAGTTGTAGAATGAGCCGTCCGTTAGGCTGCATCTGAAAAAGAAAGTAGTCGTACGCTAGACTACACCCCTGAATGTACCGTACGCTAGGCAGCATCTGAGGATTTGAAGGTCCAAATGGGTCGTACGTTAGACCGCATTGGAGTTGCTGAAGAAGTCATATGTTGGGCTGAATCAGAATGAACCGTACGTTAGGCTGTATCTGATAACCTGTATATGTTGTACTTGCAATAAATGTCTGGGATGGGCTTAGAGATGCCATCGTTAGGAGGATATCGAAGTGTTGTCAGAATGAATGTTCCCATGAACTGTATTTGAAATATGTATCTGAATCTTGAATGTGATTGATAAAGGTGTCTGTCTGAATGAACCTTCTACTTTGACTATATCAGGAGGATAATTAACCTGCAAAGAAAAAGTTAGCTTCATGCTATGTCATGATGCATGAGATGTTTCGTGTTATGCTAAAATAAATGTGAATGTTGTATGCATGCGTATGCTGTGAAAGGATGTAATGAATGAGTTATGCGTATGAGAAGTTCTGCTTGGGGACTCTACTGGGGAAAATAAATCCCCATCTACTGATTTGAGACATTTGTGTCGATGATCCTTTCTCGGCTGGGGATGCTTGATTTCTGTCTGATGGTGGAAATATTCAACAGAGCCTGGCTAGGGATGGATGAGATGATCAATCTGTCTGGTGACGCCGACCTCTGTTGGGGAGTAACTGGCTGTGCCTGGGGATACTGCCATTTTCTGAGAAAAAAAAAAGGCTTGCTGGGGAAGAGAATTGGTAGCGGATTCATTGGAAGCATGATTAGACCTTTTCCTTGATCCTGAAGTCGGGTAGTAATTGCTATTGCTATTCTATGCATGTATTTTTGGTAAACATCAGTCATATTCAAATGCACATATTAATTCAAATTAAATCAATGGACATTTACGCAACCAAAACAGAAAAGTAAAAACAAAAGCATCTTTTTTTTTGAAAGAGGGTTGTATTGATTTTGAAAGGAGGCCTATAAACAGGCAATTTGTGTACAAGGAGACAGAAATCCTAGTAAGAGGAAATTGTCGAAAACAAAGAGAAAGCTATGTGGAAGAAGTCCTATTGATTTTAAGCCTACTACTGTCATTATGTCTTCGAGCATCTCATCCCTTGCTGTCGGATAGAAGTGATTGGCTTGGTCAGTCCCTCGAACTTGGATGAAAGTTGACTGAGAACGGGACATAGTCATACGCTTTATTTTGCACCTTCCTCAATCAGTCTTGAAGAGTAATCAAAATCTGAAATGGTCTCAAAGGATAATGGCACTCTCTCATTCAGACATCCGGTGGTGTTCTAACCTCAGAGAAAATGTTATCATCATCGACCGTTGTGGAGAATTCCCTAATGTACCACTCATGGGGATAAGAGGAGGTATTACTTATAATCCTGCCTTAGCCCTACGTCAGTTTGGGTATGCTCGAAGGGATGGTCCCCATGAAATGATTGTTCAAGGTACAGTGTTCGACTATGACAATGACCCTCAAAATCTCCGTCAAAAGTTTGTACGAGCTTGGGGTATGGTGAAAAGAAGCAATTTAGGAAAGAAAAATTCTATTCCTATTGAGCCTTATCTCAGATGGGTACGCGCCAGAGCTCGTGAACTTGTCATGCCATATCTTGCAGTCGGACCATTGATTGTTGAATCAGAGGTCGAAGGAGGTACTTCCCAGACCATTCCTTATCCAGATAGGCCTACTGATGTTGAGGAATTGAAAAGATCCTGGACCCAGTTGAGAGAGGAGAGAGATACTTTCGAAGCTCAGTTCAATGCAGAAAGGAAGAAAGTACTAGAGCTCACCAGTCAGCTTAATGAGGAGCGAAGACTCAATGCATATCTTCGCCCAAAAAGAAGTCGCCCCTGGGAGACTTGAGCTTTCATTGTATTTTATCATTATTCCTTTTGTAATGAACATTGAAAAATTAGCAATAAACATTTCTCTCTTGTTGGCAACTTACGCAAAGTTAAATTCCAAAAGTCCTTGAAAACATTTCATGCATTGCATAACATAACATTGCATAACAGGTATTCCAAAGGACCATATTCTCACGGTCTGCCTCTTAAACAGAAAAATGGATCTCGAACAAACTGTCAAAGATCTCCAGACTCAGAATGCTCAATTCAAGGAGATGATGCTAAGCTTATCCAAAGGGCAGGAGGAACTGAAGGCTCTTTTGGTCGAGAAGAAGAAGGACAAGAAAGATGTGAGCTTCATTAACCCGGGCAGAAGGCGTAAAGGACAGGCTACGGGAATCAAATTTGGAATCCCGAATGGCCCAGAAGAGGGGGCGGAAAATGATTCGGAGGAGGAGAATGCTGATTTCTCTAACCCTGAGGATGATGATGAAGAGTATGAAAATGAACAGTACTCTCCAAGAGATGATAAGTACAAATTGCTGGAAGAACGCATGTTAGCCATGGAGGGTCAGAAGACACCTGGTCTGGATTTCGAAAGTTTCGGTCTGGTCTCCGATGTGACCATTCCTCGCAAATTCAAAATCCCCACTTTCACTAAGTACGATGGTGCGTCCTGTCCTCAGATGCATCTAAGGGCTTATGTGAGAAAGATTCAGCCGCATACCACTGATCGGAAGCTGTGGATTCATTTCTTCCAAGAGAGCCTGTCTGGCACACAGTTGGAATGGTACTATCAGCTCGAGAGCTCTGACATCCGCACCTGGACTGATTTAGCAACAGCTTTCTATAAGCAGTACCAGTACAATTCTGAATTAGCGCCTACTCGGCTACAGTTGCAGAATATGACTATGGGATCTAAAGAAAGCTTCAAAGAGTATGCTCAGAAATGGAGAGATCTGGCCGGCAGGGTCAAACCCCCTATGACTGACCGAGAATTAGTAGACCTGTTCATGGGTACTCTGACTGGCCCGTTCTACAGCCACCTACTGGGGAGTTCTTCATCAGGTTTCACTGAACTTATACTGACAGGTGAACGGGTGGAGAGCGGCATTCGAAGTGGGAAGTTACAGGCGGCTACTTCTACAAGCAGTAAAAAGTCCTACCATGGGAAGAATGAATCGAATGCTGTGTATGGTCAAAAGAATCATAACAAGAAAAATGGTGACCACGCCGTTGGAGCAGTGACAATCGCAGCCCCGCCAGCTCAAAACTTCCAGCAAAGACAAGACAGACCAAGAAGGCAGTTTACTAAGCTCAATATGACTTTAGCACAAGCACTGCAAAGCATGCTGAAGGTAAACTTAATCACTCTCAGAGGTCCTCCTGCAAATGTCAACACTGTTTCGCCTCGTTATAATCCCAATGCCAGGTGTGCATATCACTCCGATAGCCCCGGGCACGATACAAACGATTGTTGGCTGTTAAAGAATAAAATTCAGGACATGATCGACGCTGGGGAAATTGAGTTCGAGCCTCCGGAGACTCCTAATGTCATCACTGCTCCTATGCCTAATCATGACAAGGCTGTTAATGCTCTCGATGACGATTCTCTCATCACTACTGTAGCGGACTTAACATCTCCTCTCCCGATCATAAAGAGGAATTTATTGCGAGCTGGTTTATTTCCAGGTTGTACTGAAGATTGCAATCTCTGCATACTCTGGCCCGAGGACTGTCTGAAGTTGAAGAATGGTATTCAACGGCTGATGGACGATCACACAATTCTCTTTGAAAGGGTTCCTAAGACGGAAAACCCTATTGAAGAAGTATCCGTGATTGCAAGGTCCAAGGTTCCAGTGAAGATTACTGCTCCCAGAGTACCGGTGAGGATTATTGCTGAGCCCAGGGTAGCTCCTCTAATCATCACTGCCCCTGGCCCAGTACCGTACTCTTCAAGCAAAGCCATTCCGTGGAACTATGGAGGTGATGTTTACATCCATGGTGTAAAGCAAGTTGGTGATTCTGCTAACCCCAATGACATTGCTGGGACTAGTAAAATTACTCGAAGCGGAAGGATCTTCTCTCCAGAAATCTCACCCCCTGTCCCCGAAAACCGAGGAAAGGAACCGGTCAACCCTTCCCTGTCAGAGACACCGATCGAAACTACTACTGAAGACGTTGCCAAACGCGAAATGGAGGAAGTGCTGAAAATCATCCGCAAGAGTGATTTTGATGTGGTAGAACAGTTGGGGCATACCCCTTCCAAGATCTCGATGTTGTCCTTGTTGTTATCTTCTGAATCTCATGCCCATGCCTTGATAAAATTCTTGAAGACTGCTCATGTACCTCAAGAGACCTCCGTCAATCAGTTTGAAAACTATGTTGCTAACCTGACTGTTGACGATGGCCTGGGTTTTTCCAATGCTGACCTGACACCAGCAGGGAAGAATCACAATAAGGCCCTGCATATCTCCATTGAGTGTAAAGGGATCACCCTGTCTCATGTATTGATCGATAACGGCTCTTCTTTGAATGTGTTACCGAAAGCCGTGCTCGATAAACTTGACTGCAAGAGCGTTGAACTAAAGCCTAGTGACATTGTGGTGCGTGTTTACGATGGTGCAAAGAGTGTTGTCCACGGTGAAGTTGTTCTCCCTATCAAGATAGGGCCTCAAGTCTTCAATACTACCTTTCATGTAATGAACATTCGCCCCGCCTATTCCTGCTTGCTGGGACGCCCTTGGATTCACGAGGCAGGTGCTGTAGCTTCGTCTCTCCATCAAAAGCTGAGATATCCAATAGAGGGAAAGATTGTCACTGTGTGTGGGGAAGAAGAATACATTGTCAGTAGTGTGCATACCTTCAGATATGTCGAGATGGATGGTGAATTTTTCGAGACTCCGTCTCAGTCATTTGAAGTGGTTCCTCCGCCTAGTCCTGTCCTTAAGCCGACTCCCCTTGTGCCTGAGGTTATTCGAGCTTCTCCTGCCATGGTTTCCCTGAAGGACGCTCAAGCTGTGGTTGAAGATGGTGGCTGTACTGGCTGGGGTCAACTGATCAACATACCCTACAAGTCTGATAAGTCTGGTCTGGGATTTAGCTCTGAAAAGATGGTCAAAGATCAAATCAATGCTGTAGAAGATGCTGACAGTGATTGCGACCTGGATAGCTGGATCTACCCAACAATTGGCGACGGACTCAATAATTGGAAGGCTAAAGACACTATCCCGATCTCCTTTAGTCAGGAGTAATTGTTATTGTCCATTTAGCATTGCAAATTTTAATTTTTCAATTGAACTTCTTAAAGCATTGTGTCTATGCCCGGGGCACAATAGCTAATTTGTTAAGGGTTTTGTCATTTCATAAGCATATTCATATTTAATAAATCAATGGACTTTTTCGCATTCAAATATTGCGCTCTTTATTTTTCCTGTCGTCTTTCAAACAAGCTATGCTTTCTTACACACACTCACGTAACGAATTGCAGATCCGTATCCACTCTGGATCCTATTGATAATAATTCCGCTACTGTTCATTATGACTTTGGAAATCCGATCTACCAAGCCGAAGATGGAAGTGAGGAAGATTGTGAAGTACCTGGAGAGCTTGCCAGACTATTACTGCAAGAGGGAAGGACTATACAGCCGCATGAAGAGTCACTCGAAATCGTAAATCTGGGTACTGAAGTAGACAGAAAAGAAGTCAAAATAGGAGCAGGCTTGGAAAACAGTGTCAAAGAAAGATTGATCCAGATGTTGCGTGACTATGTGGAGATCTTTGCCTGGTCTTATGAAGACATGCCCGGGTTGGATACTGATATAGTGGTGCATCGGCTGCCTACGAAGGAAGACTGTCGTCCTGTCAAGCAGAAGGTTCGTCGCATGCGTCCTGAAATGTCTGAGAAAATCAAAGCCGAGGTTATAAAACAATTCAATGCCGGTTTCCTAGCCGTTACTTCTTATCCTCAATGGGTTGCTAATGTGGTGCCAGTGCCAAAGAAGGATGGTAAGGTGCGAATGTGCGTAGATTACCGAGACCTGAATAAAGCAAGTCCCAAAGACGACTTTCCACTCCCACACATCGATGTTCTGGTAGACAATACCGCTCAACACAAAGTATTCTCCTTCATGGATGGTTTCTCGGGTTATAACCAGATTAAGATGGCACCTGAGGACATGGAGAAAACTACGTTTGTGACGCAATGGGGCACTTTCTGTGACAAAGTAATGCCATTCGGTTTAAAGAACGCTGGGGCAACATACCAGCGTGCTATGGTGGTTTTGTTTCATGATATGATTCATCATGAAATAGAAGTATATGTGGATGACATGATAGCTAGATCTCATACTGAAGAAGAACATATCAATCATTTATACAAACTGTTCGAGAGGTTGAAGAAATACAAGTTGAGATTGAACCCGAACAAATGCACCTTTGGAGTAAGATCCGGTAAACTCTTGGGCTTTATTGTCAGTGGTAAAGGAATTGAGGTTGACCCAGCTAAAGTGAGAGCTATTCAAGAAATGCCAGTCCCCCGTACGGAGAAAGAGGTCAGAGGTTTCTTGGGACGTTTGAACTACATTGCCCGATTTATTTCCCATTTGACCGCTACCTGCAAACCTATCTTCAAATTACTGAGGAAAAATCAAGAGATGATGTGGAATGACGAATGCCAAGAAGCTTTTGACAAAATCAAGAGATATCTCCAGGAACCTCCAATTCTGATACCACCAGTTGAAGGAAGACCTCTGATCATGTATTTGACCGTGTTAGAAAATTCAATGGGGTGCGTATTGGGGCAACATGACGAGTCTGGTCGAAAAGAGCATGCCATATACTACCTGAGCAAAAAGTTTACCGACTGTGAAACAAGATATTCACTGCTCGAGAGAACTTGCTGTGCTTTGGCCTGGGCTGCTCGCCGACTAAGACAGTATATGTTGAATCATACCACTTTGTTGATTTCCAGGATGGATCCCATCAAATACATGTTCGAGAAGCCTGCCCTCTCTGGAAGAATAGCGAGATGGCAGATGATCTTGACAGAGTACGACATCCAGTATACTACCCAGAAAGCCATTAAAGGAAGCGTGTTAGCCGATCATTTGGCTCATCAAGCGGTGGACGATTACCAATCTATGAATTTTGAGTTCCCAGATGAAGATGTCATGCTTGTTGCCGATTACGAAAAACCTAGACCGGATGAAGGACCCAAACTGGGATCCCGATGGACTATGGTTTTTGATGGATCTTCTAATGCATTGGGCCATGGTGTTGGGGTTGTAATCATTTCTCCCGAGGGTTACCATACACCTTTCACTGCTAGACTATGTTTTCATTGTACCAATAATATGGCTGAGTATGAAGCATGTATTTTGGGACTCAAGGTTGCTATAGACCGGAGGGTCAAGTTTTTGAGTGTGTACGGAGACTCAGCATTAGTAATCAGTCAGATCAAAGGAGAATGGGACACTAAACATCCGAATCTCATCCCTTACCGAGAACGGGTGATGACATTAATCCCATACTTCGAAGAGATTACATTCGAACACATTCCACGAGAAGAGAATCAGCTGGCAGACGCACTGGCTACCATGTCATCTATGTTCAGAGTCAGATGGGACGGTGAAGCTCCTAGGATCACTATTGAACGATTGGATGAACCAGCACACTGTTATGAACTTAACACTGAGGAGGTACGGGAGAAACCTTGGTTCCACGACGTAAAAAGATATTTAGAAGCTCAGGAATACCCTGAAGGGGCATCCATCAATGACAGAAAATTCCTGAGGAAGTTCTCCGCTAAATTCTTTCTGAGTAATGGAGTGTTATACAAACGTAATCATGATTCGACTCTGCTTCGCTGTGTGGATGGAAAGGAAGCAAAAAGGATTATGGAAGACATACATGACAGTATTTTTGGGACTCATTCTAGTGGACATACAATGGCCAAGAAGATTCTGAGATCAGGGTATTATTGGTCTACCATGGAAGCCGATTGCCACCATCATTCCAGAGCCTGTCATAAGTGTCAGATCTATGCGGACAAAGTACATGTGCCTCCTGCTCCATTGAACGTTTTGACAGCACCTTGGCCCTTTGCAATGTGGGGCATCGATATGATTGGAGAGATTAAACCCACGGCTTCTAATGGACATCGCTTCATTCTCGTCGCTATTGATTACTTCACCAAGTGGGTAGAGGCAGCCTCATTCGCTTCTGTCACCAAGAATGTGGTGGCACGGTTCGTCAAGAATAGCCTTATTTGTCGATACGGCATCCCTGAAAGGATTATTACTGACAATGGTACTAATTTGAACAACAAGATGATTACTGAGCTCTGCACGCAGTTCAAGATACGACACCATAACTCTTCTCCGTACCGGCCAAAGATGAACGACACCGTGGAAGCTGCTAATAAGAATATCAAGAAAATCATACAAAAAATGACGGTGACATACAAAGACTGGCATGAGATGTTACCGTTTGCTCTCCACGGTTATCGCACTTCAGTACGCACTTCGACAGGGGCAACTCCTTTCTCTTTAGTCTACGGAACGGAAGCCGTCTTACCAGTGGAAGTTCAGATTCCCTCTCTAAGGATCATGAAAGAGGCGGGTTTAAGCGAGGATGAATGGATTCAGACTCGACTTTATCAGATAAACTTGATTGATGAGAAGAGACTTGCGGCTGTTTGTCACGGGCAGATATATCAGAAGCGCATGACCCAAGCATTTAACAAAAGGGTCAAGAGACAGGTGTATCAAATTGGCAACTTGGTGATCAAGCGTATCATTCTACCACAAGGGGATCCCAGAGGCAAGTGGACTCCCACATACGAAGGGCCATTTGTGGTTAAGAAGGTATTCTCCGGTGGAGCCATGATACTTGCTACAATGGATGGCGAAGACTTCCCGCATCCTGTGAACGCGGACATAGTTAAAAAATACTACGCATAACAGAGACCCGCTAGGTCGATGTACCTAGGCAAAAGTAAAGGCATCCCGGCGAACCAAAAGGGTTCGGGCAAAAATTAGGGATAAATATATAAAGACGTATACCCGGCAAGTCGAAAACCTGAAAAGGCGGCTTGGGCAAAAAGGGGTATCCCGGTGGACTGAAAACCTGAAAAGGCGGTCCAGGCAAAAATTAGGGATTAAAGCGTATGACTGTGTCCCGTTTTCTGCCAGCTTCAACCAAGTTCAAGGGACTGAACAAGCCAACCACCTCTATCCGACAGCAGGAGATGAGATGCTTGAAGACATGATGACAGCAGTGGAATTAAAATAAATAGGACTTTCTCTGCATAGCTTTCTCTTTGTGTTCTTGACAATTTCCTCTTACTAGGATTTTTGTCTCCTTGTACACAAATTGCCTGTTTATATGCCCTCTTTCAAAATCAATACAATTTTATCTCCAAAAAAGATGCTTTTGTTTTCACTTTTTCTGTTTTGATTGCATAAACGTCCGTTGATTTAACTTGAATTGATATATGCATTTGAATATGATCAATGTTTATCAAAATACATGCATAAAATAACAATGACAATTACTAAAGGACTTCAGGATCGAGGAGAAGGTCTAACCAGGCTTCCCAATGAATCCGTTGCTAATTCGATTCCCCGGCAACGCCAGTTATCCCCCAGAAGAACCTGGCATCACTAGACTGGTCATCTCTTCTACCCCCAGCCAGACTCTGTTGAATATCTCTGCCATCAGATAAAGGTCAAATACCCCCAGCTGAGACAGGGTCATCAATACAAATATCTCCGACCAGAAGACTGAGATTTATTCCCCCAGTAGAGTCCCCTGGAAGAACGTTTCAGACACATAGTGCATTCATTACATCATTTCACATCACATACCTACATACAATTTTCATCCCGCATCATATACATTACATCATTTCATAACATATACATGCATACAATGTTCGCATTTATTCCAGACGCATAATTCATTCATTACATCATCTCACAGCACACGCAGGCATACAACATTTGCATCTCATGCATCATGACATGGCATGAAGCTAACTTTATTTTTCAGGTCAATTATCCTCCTGACATAGTCAAAACAAAGGTCCATTCAGACGGACATCCTTATCAGTTACATTCAGGATTCAACTACATCTTTTAGATATACTCCATGTCAACATTCATTCTGACATCCTCCTAACGATGGCATCTATAAGCCCATCCCAGAAATTTATTGCAAATACAACATATACAAATACTATCAGATACAGCCTAACGTACGGTTCACTCTGATTCAGCTCAACATATGACTCTTACAACTCAGATACGATCTAGCGTACGATCCATTCTGACCTTCAACAACTCAGATGCGATCTAACGTACGATCCATTCTGACCTTCTTCAACTCGAATACAGTCTAATGTACGACCAAGTTAGACCTTCATCTACTCAGGTGCTACCTTCGGACAGGTACATTCCTGAATGGTAGTCTAGTATACGGCTACTCCCTTGCTCAGGTGCTACCTTCGGACAGGTACATTCCTGAATGGTAGTCTGGTATACGGCTACTCCCTTGCTCAGGTGCTACCTTCGGACAGGTACATTCCTGAATGGTAGTCTAGTATACGGCTACTCCCTTGCTCAGGTGCTACCTTCGGACAGGTACATTCCTGAATGGTAGTCTAGTATACGGCTACTCCCTTGCTCAGGTGCTACCTTCGGACAGGTACATTCCTGAATGGTAGTCTAGTATACGGCTACTCCCTTGCTCAGGTGCTACCTTCGGACAGGTACATTCCTGAATGGTAGTCTAGTATACGGCTACTCCCTTGCTCAGGTGCTACCTTCGGACAGGTACATTCCTGAATGGTAGTCTAGTATACGGCTACTCCCTTGCTCAGGTGCTACCTTCGGACAGGTACATTCCTGAATGGTAGTCTGGTATACGGCTACTCCCTTGCTCAGGTGCTACCTTCGGACAGGTACATTCCTGAATGGTAGTCTAGTATACGGCTACTCCCTTGCTCAGATGCTACCTTCGGACAGATATGGTTTAATGTACGACCAAGTTAGACCTTCATCCCCTCAGATGCTACCTTCGGATAGGTACATTTCTGAACGGTAGTCTAGTATACGACTACTCCCTTTTCAGCAGATTCAGCCTAATGTACGGCTCATTCTGCGACTCAGATACGATCTAGCGTACGATCCATTCTGATATTTCCTCCCCAGCAAAGTCATCCGCCTAATGAATAACTCACTCTGGTATTCAGACACGGTCTAATATACGACCCATTCTGATCCCTTATCCCCAGCAGTGTATAACATACTCTGACTCCCCAGCGAAGTCAACAGCATGATGGATGATTCACTATACGGTCTGATGTACGACCCGGTGTGACACCCATGTCTCCAGATATCGTCTAACGTACGACACAATCTGGAAATCTCCTCATCAAGCTTCCTGGATGGCATATCTAAGCCCATCTCCATCAAGACTAGCTCCTAAGGGACAAGCGCAAATTTTCGGGGCATTATAGTGTTCAATAATCTTTCACCTCCAAACCACGAACGGCACATACCATTCTACTCTCTCGGTGCAAGAATATTGAACAGGGGCAGCTGTCATACCCCAAAATTTGCCCGTTGATATTACAAAGCATTTCCCAAGACCCTCTGACTTGCTCTGCAAGGCACTGATAGCAAATGGACAAAAGCCCAGCTCACAACAGGCCCAATCCAAAGGCGGCCCAAAATAGCTTGCTCGCTAGGCGAGCAGTCCCTTCGCCTAGCGAACATTTCATCATGACACTCGCCCAGCGAAGCATCAGATCCAGGAAAAAGCCCAGAACTAGCTTGCTCGCTAGGCGAGCAATTCCTTCGCCTAGCGAAGCTTGCGAAAATCTGAAGTTTTGGACCTCATTTTAAGCCCATTAGGTCACCACCACTACTACTATAAATACCAGCTCCTCAGCCACGAAAAGGACACACAGACCCAGAGGGAGAAACACAGAAACCCTGTTGATCCAGAGAATTCGGAAGACAGAAACCCTGAAGGCCGCTCACCCGCTCCGAAGCTACCGCCGCCCAATTCAGTCCGACTCGCCAATTCAAGGTTGCAATTCGATTGCAAACAGGTTTGCATCACTATTATCACTTTATGTTCTTATTTTTCATGTGGTACCACTTTAGGTTCTTAATCTGCATGTGATATCGCTTTGTGTTCTCATTTGGCATGTGGTACCGCTTCATGCTCTTAACTTGTGGATGATATTATAATTGAATTCATAAACATATTTGAAGTCTTGCATGTGAATTTAAGTGTGCCTGAATATTGTGAATGCTGAACCATATAATTATGTGTTGGATGCCATAAGCCATGCCGCAGGTTGAAGTCATACTGTTCTCAAATTCCGAACCCGTGGCCGCTCGCTAGCTCATCGCTAGGCGAGCCTGCAGCGAGCATTCGCTGGAGCCTTCGCTAGGCGAAGCAGAGGCGAACGGGACAGTGGCTGTTTTGTCTCTTTGTTGTCCATTTTATGTTCATCTAATCATGATTCTGCATTATTTGGCTTAAATTCCTGACTGTTGTACTTATTTTATGGGGCAATTTCCAATTGTATTTTGCCTCAATGCTCTAATCCGTGTGTTGCACAGTGTAAAGGCTAGCATACTTCCCAAGAAATAGCCGGCTAGGCATGCCGCTTTAGGTGTGGACATTCTTGAGGAGATGGCTTTTGGATGACCTAAGTTTAATATGGAGATTCATCTTGAATCACCAAGCTTGATTTTTAATGTATTGATTTCATTGATTTCCTGTGGACCTAATTACCTAACTGATTACGGCTATTTAATTAATTGTTAAAATCCGGACTTTAAATAAATAATATCGGACCTCTCTTTATTACTCCACGATTACGTAATACGGTCATGTCCCGCGAACATGGGGATATCCTTAGCAAAGACCCTTCGGTTAAATCATCATAGTCCCTCGGACGTTGCCTTCGAAAATACGATTTTGTCCCTCAATGACCCTTCGGTGTAGCCTACAGTTAAATGATGATAGTCCCTTCGAACGCTAAGGTATCCTCACAACTGTTGCCTTCAATGACCTATCGATGACCCTACAATGACCCTTTAACATCCAAAGGATAAAACTACTTACTTCTCAATAGTAAGGACAGTTTTACCCTCATAAGGATAGGAAATGCCTGGAAAGACCGCGGACAGGTATAACCTTAATTGCTCATTCGTAACCTAAAAAAATACTTTTCACACCTCACACCTTTCAAACATCTTTTGGAAAATCACCACTTAGCATACATCCGTACTAGGATCACTGCCGAGTTATATTTTTCTAAACTACTTTCAAAAAACTAAACGAGATAACCACTTTGTATACATTCATGCAAGGATCATTACAAAGTTAAATTCTCGTTTTCAAAACATTTTTCACACATTTCTCAAACACTCTTTTCAAACAAGGAAAACATAAATGATTGAGCAATTAAGAGCCCATGGATAACCATGGATACAAAGGGTGCTAATACCTTCCCTTTGTATAAAGTACCTCCCGAACCTAAGAATTTAAAATTAAGGTCTTTCCTGTTCTTTTCCACCTTTCCTTATGGGATAAAAGAAAAGTCGGTGGCGACTCTTGCTAACCGCGACATTGCGATTACAAATCCGATAAAGTCCAGTTCACCGTATGACAAATAGTAAAGATGTTTGAGAGGTCAAAATTGTTAGTGTTTAATACAATAGTATTTTTTTACTCAATCAAATCTATGATGTTTAATGAATAAAGATGTTTGAGAGGTTAAAATTTGTTTCTATTCGTTTTTAGCATGCATAAATTTTTTGTTAGATTTGATTTTGATCTAAATGCTCGTTAATCATTAGCATATTTGAGTAGAATAAAATCATTTTGTGTTTTTGATCAAAGTTGATTCAAAGGTAAAATCTAAAAATGTTTTTGAATATTTGAAAATTTGAGATTTTATAAGATTTATTCGAATCATTCAATTTTACACTGAATTTTTTATTCTAATCAAATTGGACAATAACTAAACTCAGTAATTTGATCATGATCAAATTTTACACTTGATCCCAATCATTTTCATGAGAACATATTCTGTTTGATTTGATTGGAATCATTTAGTTTTACATTGAATATTTTATCCGGGTCCAATTAGACAGAAGTGAAACTCAATCATTTGATTCTGATCAAATTTTACACTTGATTCTGATCATTTTTATGGGGATAAATTATGGTTAGTTTGATTCAAATTAATATTTGTACATGATTCATATCACGTGGCATTTGATTCGAATCACACTTTCTTTGATCCAAATCAACTGGCATTTTTTTAAATTGTTATTTCTTCCATTCCACCTAATTTTGCTCATTTGATCCAAATCATATTTTTCTTCATTCGAATCTAACTAACTTTTTTTCAACCATTTGTGTGATTTATCTCAAGCACATATAAATCATTTTCGCCATTATTTACTCACAACATCAATCATTCTATTAGGATTTTTCAGTGTGATTCTCAATGAAAACCATTTTTCTCTATTTTTAGTATTCAAAGTATTGCTACGGATTCCTTACATATTCAACTTTAATTGAGTTTAAATCTTGATAACGAGAGTTCTGAGATTGATTGAAGGAGATGCGTACTTGAAACTAACCATTCTTGGAGATCTTGTTGAGTTTTCAGATTGTTAGCAAGAATGAGGGATTGTCAATGGTGGTAAGAAATTCCATTGAAAAGAAGTAGGTTATTCTCTCTAGCAATACCTTAGTAATAATTGTGTGGAAGGTTACAAATAAGGCGGAGTTCTTCTCGAATCTTCGGACAATTTCACCGCTCATGGAATTAGTAGAATCAAGGGGTTGATAGTTACACACGAAGGCTTAAAGCAGAATTGGTGTTATTGGAAGGTTCAAAAAACGTATTAGAGTAAAGATTACATATAAGAGTTTGACAAGTTTGTTGTTTATAAGTCAAAATCCAAATTAGGTGATTTATTTTCTCAGTTGTATTGTGGATTGGTGATCGTATAAACTCTTGGAAATATTTCTCAAATAACAAGGAACTATGTAGGTTC
This sequence comes from Lathyrus oleraceus, assembly GCF_024323335.1. NCBI lineage: Eukaryota > Viridiplantae > Streptophyta > Magnoliopsida > Fabales > Fabaceae > Lathyrus > Lathyrus oleraceus. The sequence continues at coordinate 157,185,649 of NC_066581.1, forward strand.
CAATGGGAAACCATTGAAGAGTGCACGTAGGCTAAGCAAGAACGAACGTCGAAGCACTATAAATATCGGGTCATCTCTCTAACTCTTACTCTTGCATCTAAATTTTTAGTGAATGCATGCTATGTTTTTCAATTCCTTTGTATTATATCGTTTTTTCTTAATAGCATTTAATTACGTAAAGCTTTAGGTTTTATTGGAATTGGATAATTATTCAAGTCGGTCTTGTGATTGATAAATATGGAAACTAATTGAATATTAGAATTCCATACATTTAATCAATTGTGTACACTCTTTGTGATTACACAAATTGAATCAATTTATACCAAGAGTTTCATTATTATAATCTTGGATATTTATGAAATGAACTTTGTTAGCCTGATCATATTCAACTGTATAACTTTCATTTTCGCTTCAAACCTTCCGCTCGCAACTCATTTTTGAAAACACTATGATTTTGGAAAATGACAGTTGCATTTTTTAATTTGGGTATATTCACTCTCCTCTAGACTATATTTCTACTTCCATATTCACATTCAACATTTAAATCAAGCTTAGATTGGGAACTAAACAAAGTTTTTGATGGCTAAACTCAATAACCAACCTGGAGCTTTTAACAGATTGAGCTCACAAACCAAACAAATATTTAACCTGGCTAATCTCAAGAACCAAACAGAGCTTTTACCTAGTTTACCTCAATAACCAAACAACAACTTCTTTTAAAGATATTACACAAGAGACAAAAATTCATCTTGAATAATTTAAATATTCTCACAACACCAGAGCAATAAGAAAAACTCACATATATTTTTCACTCTCAAAGCATTAAGACAAGTATGTGAATAAAAAGAAAGAAATGGAGTAGAAAATGAGAAAGTATGATTGAAATATGTTTTATAGTGTATTTTAAAATGAGGAGAAGACTTATGTTTATAGGAGAAAATTTTGGCTGAAAAGGGTAAAATGTTCATGGGTCTTTTAATGACCTAATTGAGTAGGACTTAGGGTTAATCGGTCAAGAGGTTCAAAAAGACGACAACCTTAATCCCAAAATGGAACCCTATAATGGTTATGTGATCTAGTCGATCAAGAGAATTTATAATCGATCAATAATTCTTTTTATTGCTCTAATTGATTGGACTAAGTCCCTAATTGATTAGTATGTGTACAAATGTTTTCTAAATAATTAGGAACACTTTTGTTAAATTTCACATGCATTTTGAAAGTTCTTTCATAGGTTTTGAGTTGTTTTGAAAATCAAGAGAGATTTAAAAACATTTTTAAGATAGTGTGTGAGTTGCCTTAGTAATTCGAGGATTACTCTTATATTTTTATAATACACTAATCACTCAGACATAGACCAGATAACTTTTAACACTTTATCTCTTTCACAATCTTTGAGACTTTGGGATCTATTGCTTGACTCATTATTGATTTAACACTTAATTTGGGACTTGACTTTTCTAGTTAATGAGGCTCTATATAGACTCTTTGATATACACCACCATTGGGGTTTACTGAATTGAAGATCATCAAGAACTTTACTGAACACCGTTTGACCTTAGGTATTATCCTTATTGAATTTGAATTTACATCTTGATCTCAGAGAAACATTTTGATAAAACATCTTTATCACTACTTATTTTTTAAATATGAAAACTCCAAATCAGGTCGTTTAACATATAGTGTTTTCATCTTGAAAACATCATTAACATCATACAATTGTAGTTAGTTGTACCTACAAGCACATAGATCTATAAATAACACCTTGAAATATTCACTACCACAATGCTTTTAACACATGATCAACCCACAACCTTCTTACACCAAGATTTTACCTCAAGTTCAACTTGTAACCTTTATAATTATAATAATTCAATAGATAAACTCTCTCGGTTTTACAATTTCAGAAAATATTTACATCAACGGATTCCACAAGTTCTAATATTAAGTAGTTAAAACTATATTAAGTGTATATGAAATTTAAGAGCAAGGTAAGAGTTTATGATACAATGTTTTTTTATAAAACTTATGTGTTTTGAAATGAAAACAATACATCATTTGATAGTAAAATATTTAGACCAATTTCAGGAATGTTGGAAAGGCTTAATATGGTCCACAATCGATTAGGTTATGACCATAATCAGTTATGACTTAGCAAATAAAGAAAGTTTTGTTGGATCATAAGCATAATTGATTAATAGATCTTCATGATGGATTATTGGGATTATTTTACCTCATAATCGACTACACAAATGTTGTAATCAATAATAGGTTAAATTTCACTTCATAATTGATTAATCAAACTTACTAATTGATCATAACTTTTTTAAAGGTTTTGCAATTTCCAAAGTGATTTTTAGAATAAGTTTGAAAAAATGTGAAGTTTTGAAATAAATTTTTTGTGCATGTGATATTGCTATAGTAATTGGAGATTTACACACTTAATTTACAAAAAAGATCATAAAAAGATAAGATAACTTTAGAAGAGGATCATATGGCAAACTTTTAGCAACTTGGTTAGTTTCGTGATGTTGTTCTTTTGAATTTGATTCTTTTAAGTCAATCATAAAAATTTATCACTTTTTATTTATGTTAATCTTTATTATTCGTTATATGATGTTTATGCTATCTTACTTTGACCCCATTTGTCATCACCAAAACCTATTAAGCACATACAATTACAAGATATACCCTTAAAATACAATCGTCGAGAAGACGTAGGACGAGAAGAATCATCCAATTGTATGATCAGGTTTAAACCGTGTATTCCATTTTCCCATATAAATGTAGATTAACGAATAATTAACGAATAATAAACATTTTATATCATTATCTCCATCAAAATCATCTCGAGAGTGAGAAGGAAAGAGAAGTTAAAAACATTTTTCTCCGACCCATCAATCCCAAAAGCCTTAGTACCTTATGATTCTCCAATAGAAAATAATATTGCATGTAAGGTCAACCTCACCTAGGACACGTCCTCTAAAATTCTATAATCATTCAAACAGACAAAATTTTTACCACAAAATAAAATATCGTCCAATGAGACCACTTGTTCCTGCAACTAGGAATCAAATTGTGATTTATAACACAAACCTTCATTCTGAAAACCATAATTGAAAATTCATAAATATTTTGTTTTAAGACCTGCAACTCATATTGAAGTTTTTCAATCACGATTATTGTGAACGACAACTTTCTAAAATTTAACAAGAAGGAAGATTCAATCTCCAAGCCCTTTTCAACCATAATTTGAACTCGTGTAAAAATAAAATAGGACCCATACATCGTATGATTATGCACTTCCACCACCGAGAGAAACATGTTTCTAGTGAGTTTGAAATTTTGTTTCTCGATGGTGCAAAGGGACCCCAAAAATCCTTAACCAAATTAACCTCCTCGAGGGTGATCATTTGACGATTGCAGAGAACCATTAGGACTACTCCTCCTTCATTTATTATATAACATAAAAAGTAAGATTGTTGCTTATGGAGTTTAATATAAACAATGTTCCACCCGTAGGAACCAAAGAAATTGAATATAGACTTTCCAATAAAAACTGATGATGTATAGATCCTTCCTCAACTGAATTCCTCAATATGCCTAAAAAACTATTAGCAAACTCAGTTAGTTTCCCTTCTACCAATGGTACTTCTAAATAATCACATGTGCCTCTAGTAAATGGTCGATTTTTTTTAGATGGAACCAACTCAATCCATAACAAATCAACATATGATCTTCCGGGGATTGTTGTTTCCAAATTGTTTTTGGCCTGGGAGGTTGATAGCTATTTGAGGATCAAAACTCTTATTCAGGGATGATCCTTTACAAAAAAATTGGGAAATTCACTCGCAACTTGAAGTTTCCCATTCAAATATTGCCTACCTTATTTAGCAGTTTTTCGTACATCTCAAACACATTTGAATATAACAAATCCAAATTAATTTCCTTTTTTATCTCTTAGCATGTATATGGATATTACCCACTTAATATTACTATAAGAACATATTCCACTGAGTTAACTCGGATACCCCTCCTAAAAAAGAAGACGAAAGTTGTTCTTATTTCCCGTCCTTCTAAAATGTATAAAACAACTTCCCTCTAGCTCCCCCCAAGCCTTATATACATAATACCATTCATAGCTTTATGTGAAATGTACTCTACAATTCCTTCATGTTTTTTCAGTTACTTATTTCTATCTACATATGATATGCAGTTGTAAAATTTAATCAACTGGATCATTGGTTAAATATCCACTATACTTTTGTGAAAGCTTGAGGGATTAAACTGCATGTAATGAAACAAACAAAGCAAAAAAAATCGCGTAAAGGAATTTAATAATAGTATTTCCAATCAAAATTGTGTGCATATTTTCAATTTGTTATAATGAAGCAAAGTGGTGGAGGGTTACAACTTTCAGTAAAATAGGTAACATGTTTTTCCATGTCTTTGTCCATGTTTGTTCTTCGATTGATTAAATGAGTAATTTTTTGTTGAATCATTGATGACAGTTGTCATTATGTGGGTTTTATTAGCAAATTCGGATGAAAGCATTGAAATAATGATCAAAAGTCATGTCAAAGTGTGAAGAATGGAGCAAAAACTACTAATAGTGGAAAATGTGGGACTTATAAATGTTTTGGAGAAAAAGAGAAGAAAAAGCAGCTTTGGCCCCTGGAATTCACTCATGGGGAATGCTGACCATCATGACTATCGGGAAAATAGGCTTGATGCCTTTCTCTGTTGCATTCCATACTATATATAATAATATTAGTAATTACATGTAATTATAAATTATAATGACAAATATTTTGTTGTCTAATTTATCTAGCCTATTACAAGAAAGTAAATAATTTACAATAAAGGATAATATCAATTCCTAATTAACACTCACTCAAATGGTTGTGGTTGGTCAATAAGCATCAATTTGCTAACAAGAAACTAATAGCATGGGCGTGAAACAAATTTTGTAAGAATATATGCAACCTGAAGCTAAGTACTAACGTTTGGAAGTGTTATAAGTCGTTCATCATATGCATCAGATATTGAATGACAATCGACTTCGATATGTTTGGTGCCTTTATAAAGACATGATTTGCAACAATCTGAATGACACTTGTATTATCGACATAAAGTGATATATGCTCTGTTTGAGGAAATCTAAGTTAAGCCAAAAGACCATGTAGCCAAATAATTTTCGAGCAGGTAGCAGACATGGCGCGATACTCGGGTTCACTATAGGATTTAGAGACTCTTGCCTGCTTATTACTTTTCCATGATATCAACGAAGAACCAAGAAACATGCACCAACCAGTGACAGATCAATGAGTGTCTGGACACCCTGCCCAATCACCATCACTATAAGCACTCAATTTGGGATCTATTTCGGTGGGGGGAAATAGACCATAATGAGAGGTTCCTTTCAAATTGAGAGTTATACGACAAACCACTACTAGATGAAGATGCTGAGGAGAATGCATGAACTGACTTACTTGTTGAACAACAAAAGATATGTCAGGACGACCAATAGTAAGGTAATTAAGGCTACCCACAAGTTGTCAATACAATAAAGGATCAGACAAAATATCACCATCATCATGATGATATTTAACATTAACCTGAGAGGGGTATCCAATGGATTAGTTGATTTAAGGTCAACCATAGAAATCGAATTTGCAGCATACTTATGTTGATGGAGGAAGGTTCCCTTGGACTTAGAATGAACCTTAAGACCAAGAAAATAATTTAGATTATCAAGATCTTTCATGTGAAAAGAGGCCTGTAACTGTTGCTTAAGTTGTTTAATGGAAGCATGGTTATAACTTGTAATAATCATATCATCAACATACAAAAGAAGCTGAACAATACTCATATATCTGCTATGAATAAATAAAAAGGAATCATATTGACTTTGAGTAAAGGAGAACCCAACTAGAATGGAGCGGAATTTCTCGTACCATGATATGTGTGCTTATTTTAAACCATATAAGGAGTGTTTAACCTTGCAAACACTATTGGATGAACAGAACAAACCTTAAGGAGGCGTCATATAGATATCTTCAGTCAGGTCACCATGAAGAAAATCATCCTTCGCATCCATTTGATGAAGAGACCATCCATTAGAAGCAACTATAGATATTACGGTGCAAACAATTATCATTTTAGCAACCAGTGCAAATGTTTCATCATAATCAATTTCATATTCCTGCTTGTTTCCTAAGGCAACCAAGCGAGGAAATGGTTGAGGGACCAATCAAAATTCAATTTCACATAATACACCTATTTGCAGCCAATTGGTTTGACATTAGGAGGACAAGAGACAATATCCCATGTGAAATTCTCTTGAAGAGACTGAAGTTCATCATTCATTTCTTTTATCCAACACACATCTTTAACAACCTGTGAGTAGCAAGTAGGAATAAATATGCTAGAGAGTGTGGCATCCAAAGAAGTATGTGAGGAATCATACATGTCAAGCGAGTATCTATCTAGTGCTTGAGATATTTGACCAGAATGTCGTGGTTTAACTAGTACAGGATTAGGTGGCTGTTCAGTATCGGGAAGGGCGTGGGAACCTGTTGTCTGTGTTTTTTGACATATACATGACATGGTTCATAATGTTCTATAGATTGAGACATAATAGAATTTTAGGAAGAGTAACAATATCATTCATGATAGGAGAAACACAGGGAAACATAAACCGGTTATAAAAAAATATCGCATTCCTAGAAATGAAAAAATGATGGTTAGTGACATCATAACACACAAAGTCGTTATGAGAGTGACTATCCCAATAAATCCATATTAAATAGATTGAGCTCCAAGATTATTCCTTTAAAATGGAGGTAAGTGAATAAAACACACACACACAAAAGTATGTAAAACACTATCGTCATGATGAATTTTAAAATGATGAAAGAAAGGAGAATAAAGATCAATAACCATAGAAGGAAGACAATTGATCAAGAAGACAACTATGGAAAGAGCCTCCACCCTAAATCGGGATGGTAAGGAAGCTTGGAGAAGTAAGGTGTGTGTTACATCAAGAAAATGATAATTCTTACATTTTGCCATGCCATTTTATTGAGGAGTATTGTGACAAGATCATTGAGACAATATGCCTTTTGTTGTAGGTATTCCAGAAACTCATGAGACATGTACTCACCACCAGAGTCAGAGCGGAATTTTCTAACACTTGGTTGAAATTGTGTTTCTACATATATCAAATATTTCTTAAACATAAAAAATGCTTCAAATTTAGAACAAAGAAAATTCATCCAAGTAAAACAACCATAATCATCAATAAATGTGACAAAATATTTATAGTGAGCATAAAAAGCTATATGAGACATTCCTCATGCACCACTATTAATCATCACAAACCAAGTGGAAGCACGGTAAACACTGGATGAAAAAGGAAGTGTTTTACTTTTAGCCAGTTTGCAAAAAGATCATGAAATAAAAGGCATTAAAATTAACATTTTTATTTCCCAATAAACCAATTTTACGTAAATGAGCCAAAACAGCAGAGTTTGGATGACCCAATTTTATATGTCAATCCTCATGATAATTTAAAGCATTATTACACAGAAGAGATAAATGATTAGAAATAAACTGGATTTGAAACAATCTTCCCACTTTAGGCTCCTTTTTGATCACCTTTCCCGACACCTACTCATGTACAAGACAACCAGACTGAGAAAAATTAACATTATAATTGTTGTCCACCAATTGACCAATAAAGAATAAATCAGAAGCAAGTCCAAGTGAGACAAGCACATTCCAAAAATCTGAGTTTATGTCACCAACGTTAATGATAGATAAGGTATTACCATCAGCAATTTGAATTTTCTAATTACCATGATAGGAATGTAAATTGTGCAAGTATTCGGATGAACCTGTCATGTCATTGGATGTACCATAATCAAGAAACCATAAAAAACTCAAAACATTCCTATTTTACTCAAAACTGTTGGTGTGCAAGGTGAAATTGATGAAGATGGAAGAAGAGAGAGAACAAAGAATAACAAACTTTCACCACTCTACTAAAACGGCTACAATAAATGGTTGCACACACACAACTACACAGACTGCTCTTAAAACTATTACTACTCAGTGAATACTATTACATTGACAACTACAATACTATATATACACAAATAAAAATGCCACATAGCCAACAATGTTAACCTACACTATTTAGGTTAAGCTTAACAAAAACTAATATTAATACTACTGAATATAAATTACTTCTAACACCATCCTTTAATTTATATTCATCTAATCAAAACTAACCACGTCAATTTCATCCCTTAAGTGGAGAAATTGATCAATCTTGATAGTTTTTGTCAGAATATCTGACTTTAATTTCACCTTGAAAATCCATCTGACGCTGATGACTTTCTTCTCCTTTGGAAGCTTAGTCAACTCCCAAGTCTTATTTCTTTCTATAGACTCAAGTTCTTCTTTCATGGCTTTCAACCACACTTTTTTCTTGAGAGCTTCTTCAATACTCACTGGTTCAAAGTCTACTAACATGGCACACTGAACGACTTCTCCTTCAGAGTCTATTTCAGTATCTTGCAGCATGTTAAACTCTGCAAACCTACTTGGTATGCTTCTGATTCTTTGTGGCCTCTGAACTTGTTCAGAATCTCCTTATGATTCTGGAACAATATCAGATGCTTGACCACCCTCAAAAGTAGGACCACCTTTAGAAGCTCCATCTCCAGAAACTCCAACTTCAGAGATTAGATTACCTTCAGATTCTGGATCATCATCAAAATTAATTAGTCCATGAAGATCATATGTTGGATCTTCAAATCCTTGATATTTGGGCAAGATCAAATATTGGGTGCGACTATATTCTCAATGACTTTACCTCACATGGATTTGTTTATGATATAAAACAAAAAAAAGGTAGATAAAAAAAGGTTAGATGAATACATAATTTTTGCTCAAATAAATAGTTAAGAACACAAACCTTAAACCCAAATAATTTTCTTTATATTCAAATATGTTTCATGTCAAATGATCTTGCAAATCCAAAGAGGTGGATGTAGATATGTTTCAAGCACTCCATGATGCTTCAGTTGCTTTTTCATATTCAGAAATATGCTTTTATAATAGAAGTTTTTTATGTTTCATACAGATCACTAATGAAAGTGTCTTGAGCTTTGATATCTCATCACATAAACGACATATATTTGATCAACAAAATCACTAATGGTTTTTTATGTTTAATTTATGTAAAATACTTTAACTCTCGTTTTAATAGAAAACCGACGTAAATAACCTTTGATTTTTTTTATATTTTATTGATTACAAAGAATATTTATAAATAAAAAAATATAATAAAAAAAGAAAGGTTCCTGGATTATTGGTTTCTGGTTTTTTCCCTCGGTTATATGAAAAAATCGAGGTAATATTTTTTTAATATTTAAAATAAATAGTAATAATCTCGCGCATTGGAATCATATCACTAGAATAATATTGATCATCAGTATTCAAAATGTAACATATCTTTGGATTTTCAATGACTTGTTTAAACTTCTCTGATTGTTTCACTTTCTCTTTTTCAATTTATTTATACACTATCTAGATCTCATTTTATTTCCATCTCTTTGTGTCTTCAAATCTAGTTTAAAAGTCTTATCTTTTTATTCAAAAAATGTCTAAAAAAACCTTTAACGAAGATGAAAATCTTCTGTTCATTATCAATGAAAAGTTTGTTGATTTCAATGAGTTGAAAGACAAGGTTTTAATCTAATGAAAACTATTTCCAAACATAAGTTGAAAGGTTATTTTGACATACTTCATGGACCCATCTATATTAATCTCGTAATGTCTCCGTTAGACAATCTAGTAAGGATGCCAAGTCAATACAGTCCAATGTATATGGTTTTCCTATCATGATTACTCCATCACTTATTGCTCAAATAATCAAGTGTGAAAAGAAAGGTAGTTGTGTTGAACAATATATATTCAACAATGTCTTCTCAAATCACCTTCTCCTAATTTGTGCCAACTACAATAACCTCACCGGTCATGCTACTCTCATCCTAATTGCAAAAGTTTGACATCAACTTCTAGTGTCAAATCTACGTTCAAGAGAGAAACAATTAGAAAGACTTACTTTAGATGACAAAAATCTTTTGTACTTTCTTATCCACAACGTCAAAATTAATCTTCCTCTTACTATTTTCAACTTCTTAATGGAAATGGTTATGACCTCTCGCGAGGATAAAGAGATATGTGATTTTGGACCGACCTATTTTCATTCCCAATTTACCCTTTAAAATATATACAACTTCTTTAATTAAAAAATAAAATATTAATAAAAATCTACCGCTTTTAAATATGCAATATCTATCATAGTTGGTTTTTGCAATTTTTCACAATCCTCTCAAAATATAACTTCCATATATATATATATATATATATATATATATATATATATATATATATATATATATATATATATATATATATATATATATATATATATATATATATATATATATATATATATATATATATATATATATAAAATATAAATTAAAATCAAATAAAAATTATATTTATATTTTGACGCATGTGTATATTTAAAAAAACGGATAAACGGGCATGAGAATACCCATTTAGACGTTAGTAAGGATAAAATTAACATAATTAGTTTAGTTCCTTGGTCCAAACTATTCCTCAATCAAAAATAATTGTGTGAGTTCTAGTATTATTAATTAATTTTTTAGCATTATTTTATATTGTGCAGAAAATGTTAATATTTTCATTATTATCTCTAAAAAAACAGTTGCCGGGGAGTGCATGATCGAATAGATGTCAGGTAAATATTCAATTCATAAAAAATAAGTTTTTATGTAAAATTATGTTTGGTCTTGCGATCTCTTTAATTTGATCTTCAAGATCAAAATATAGTACATAAATATATCATACTCGATTTAATAGAATAAAGAACAAAAACATTAAATTATAAATTAAAAGAAATTATTTCGTTAGGACTAAAGTATTGAACGATGTTAGGTTGTAAGGTCATAGGCCCTGTGATCTAAAAAATAAGGTCTCAAGAATATAAATGTCATTTTGAGGGTTATAAGGTCATAGGTGCAATGTTAGGTTATAAGGTCATAGGTGCAATGTTATTATTAACGAGTTTGATTAATATATATATTTTAATTATTTTATAAAATAAAAATATTTTCATTTAGTGATTGAACATGTTTTAAATATAATTATGTTTTGTTTGTATTTAAACTAAGATTGTTATTTAGAAGTAAGAATTTGCCTTGTAAATTTGAATAAATATTTTAAAAATAATTAAATATTATATTATTGTGTCTCATAAAGTGTATTACATTTTATTTTAAAATTTAAATTCCATATTCTGCTAATAAATTTTACGTATTGATATATTTTTTTAATATTTTATATTTTTAATAACTAATTTATATTATAATTGTTGTTATTATTAGCACCTAAACGGATTGTTGGTTTTTTAAGTCGTCAAAACTAGGGCTGGAAATGAGTCGAGTCGAGTCGAACCCGTCATCAGCTCGACTCGACTCGATAAGAATTGGTTTAGTTCGAAATTCGACTCTAGTTCGACACGAACTTTTTTTAAGTTCGAAATTCGACTCGAGTTCGACACGAACTTTTTTTAAGCTCGAAATTCGACTCGAGTTCGACACGAACTTTTTTTTAAGCTCGAACTCGACTCGTTTTAAGTTCTTGAACAACTCGGTTCAACTCGTTAGGTTCAGTTTGTTTACTTCACGGATCAAAAAGTCACTTTTTAAAGTTAAATTTTTTTTATTATATTTGACATTTTAAATTATTCTTTTTAAAGGGAAAATATTAAAACAAAATAAAACTTTCAAAAGATAAATTTAAAAGTCTAATTCAAAAACTATTCTTTTTGAGTTTAAGTTTGTCTAAAAAACTGAAGTTTTTTTTTTAAATAAACAATTTTTTATTTTTTATTTCAAAAATAACCTTTATTTCAAAAATATTAACACATTTGTGCCCTAATTTCTTCATGGGCGCCACCCTAGATGGCGCCACCCTAGATGGCGCCTACCTTTAAAGGTAGGGCAAGTCGCCACTAGGAGTGGCGCCTACACCTGTTTCCTTTTTTTTTTTAAATATGTTTTTAATTTTTTTTAAATTTTTTTAAAATCTTTTTTAAGTTATTTTAAATTTATTAATTTATATTTATTATAAATTATATTAATTTATATTAATACATATATATATATATATATATATATATATATAATATTATTTACTATATATATATATATATATATATATATATATATATATATATATATTAATTTATAACTAATTAATATTATTTATAAATTTTTGGGAGAATTAGGGTTAATCATGTTAGGGTTAATTAATCAATTAGAATTAGGGTTTATTGATCGGTTATAATTAGAGTTTGGTAGTTATGACCTAATTCAAACCGTAATTTCCCCTAAGACTAATTAATCAAGTGCAACACTAATTAGGGTTAAGTACATTGGTGTACAACCTAGATCTTTTCCTATAAATAAAGTGTTATTTCCTTGCATTTTCTTCACCACTATTTCCTATCACTTTCTCTATCAAGTTGAGTTCATGGCATCCCCCAGACCGTCATCATGGCAGCGAACATCATCAAGGCGCCCGGATCCTGAACCAGTAATCTTAAAAAGGGATAGGCATGTTATTTTCTCGCCTGTGAAACCCCCAATGGAGATGAAATTTTGGAACATCCGTTCGTTGGACCAACTAAAAAGGTCCTTGATGTCTTGGTTAGAGGGAGATTACGAACCTGGTGAAGTCATCAGAAGGATTCAGAGGCTTAGAAGAAGTTTCTCATTTGAAACTGGAGAAACGGTATGTTCATGGGTTGAAGTTGAAAGCGACATTGATTGCATCCAAATGATGCATGGATCAGACGACATAGTGTTAACTATTGTAATTTCCTAGATTTTAATGGTTGTCTGTGTTATTGTTGTTGTTGTATTTGTTATTGTTCTAGTACTTGTTCTTGTTTTAGTACTTGTTCTTGTTCCAGTATTTGTTTTAGTAATTGTTGTTGTAATGTTAGATGTTTGTGTTTGTTGTTCCAGTGTCATCTTCTATTTGGAATAAAAAGTAAACTTTATTGATAAATAGCATTGGTACACAGAGTTATGAATATAAAAACTATGTTGTGGAACTAGATCCACGATATGGACATTTGTTCTTATTATGCCCCAGTTGTCGACATATGCTACACTTCCTCTGCATTTTCTCTGCGACGTCCATTTCAGTTCTAATGCGCCTGCTGTTTGGGCGACCACTTTTATTCCGCCGCATCGATTCGTTGTGCCAAACAATCTCCCCATCATACTCTGGCCAATATGCCTCCAATGCTACCACCGGAAAGGGATTGTCGTATACATTTAGCAATGTTGCAACTTTGTAGATGGGAGACACTAGCGACAATGCATCGAAGTGGGTGTGTGAACACGCTGCAATGATATGGGAACAAGGCATACGATAAGCCTGAAATTGACCACAGTCGCACCAACAGTCTGGTATTTGGACCCTATACTCTTGTCCGGGCAGCCCCTGGTTGTGGTCAATTGTTTCCTTGACACTAAAAGTGTGGCCATGGCGGTTGAATTCTGTAACCCGATGGTTGCTGGCTTTGGCAGATTCCTGCCTCATAAACTTCATGCAGGCATCACTATATACTTGACTCGTCTGTAACACTGCATGCCAGCGCTTGCCTCTTGTTACGAACAACGTTTCCATTCGAAAATAGGTCGCACTCACCAAAGCAGTTACCGGGAGGTTACGTATGCCCTTAAGGACGTTGTTCATTGATTCCACAAGATTTGTTGTCATGTGGCCCCACCTCACCCCATCGTCGTATGACCTAGTCCACTTTGCTCTGTCAATATTATCGATCCACCTCCCTGCATCAGAATTTGCCAACACTATTTCCCGGCGGTAGTATTGGAATCCAGGTTGGTTTAATGCATACCCCGCGTTTATCAAATTTTGCTTCAAGAAATTATCTTTGAACTCCCGCACAAAATTTTGAGCAATATGCCTGATGCAGTAGACATGCGTAGACGGGGGGTCATGCCAACCATTTGCTGGATTATTGTATGCACTGTCTATAGAAGCGTGCCTGTCAGAAATCACACAGATGCCAGCTTGTGGAGTCACGTGCGTTCGGAGATTCTTAAGGAAGAAACTCCAAGCAACAGTCGTTTCTCCTTCTACCAATGCAAAGGCTATTGGGAAAATATTAGAATTTCCATCTTGTGCGACCGCCATCAGTAACGATCCTTTGTATTTCCCATACAGCCAAGTTCCATCGACTTGAATAAGCGGCTTGCAGAATGTGAAACCGATGATGCAGGGACGGAATGCCCAGAAAAGTCTATGGAATATTCCATTACCTTCTAGACGAGTTCCGTTAGGGGATTGTGCCGGCAAGGTCTCCATTATAGAAACCGTCCCAGGTGAACACAAATGTAGTGCAGCCAGGTAGCGCGAAAGTTGTTTGTATGATTCCTCCCAATTACCGTATACCAGTTCAATTGCCTTGGTTTTCGCTAACTAAGCCTTTCTGTACGACGGTGTATATTTGAAAACAGCAACACAATGGGAGATAATAGTTTTGACCTTGAGTGACGGGTCAACTTCAACAAGAGGTATTATGGAATGGCAGATCATATCATGGCTAAGTTTGCGATGATCCTTTGCCATGTTTGTGTTGACGCAAGTGTGAGCTTGAGAAATGGACCCTATCACCCACACATTATGTTTCTTCTTGTACTATGCCATCAACCTATACCCACACTCCGGGTTTTTGCATAAAATAACGTATCTTTTCGGGTTTGATTTGTTAACATCGTAGTCAACACAGTTTTTCAAGTGCCCGTTTTTTATTGCTAACAGACACTCTTCCTTGGTCCGAAATTGGTCACCCTTCTTTAACTCCTCATCAGACCTCATATATGGATTGTAGAACATATCTGACGAGGGCTCATCCTCGCCCAAGTTAAGGGTTGTGAAGTGCGCAGGCGGTGAGTACCGCTTCGCTATAGGTATTTGTACTTGGTCTTCGTCTTCGGAATCACGGCTCACCAAGTCATCAACCACGTCTTCTGCATCATCAACGACACCGTCTTCAACGGGGTGTTCAACGTCTTGTTCGTCATCAACCACAGGATCAATAACCTGTGACTGAATATTCTGAGTTGGTTGAAATTGTTCCAACACAATGTACAACACTATATAGTCGTAACCAGAATACTCATGGTTACGAAACATGTATTGTGCCTCTATGTCATTTTGAATCAATGACTTATAAAACTTGACTGAGTTATTTTCAGAAAAAAAAAAAGGTTGTTGATAAAAAAATTGGGACACAGGTTGTCTAAGTTTGGACTCAATCTTTTTTTTCAGATAAGAGAAGTCAGTTCCTCTATTTAGACAAAAACGAGTGCAATCGGTGTTTCTAAATAGGAAGCCAGACATATCACATTCATAAGTCTCACCATTCACGTGAGCTTTGATTTTGTATTGTGATGAAGATGCCATGATATGTGAAGATATGTGTGAAATATGTGAAGATATTGTGAAGATTTTGTGAAGATATTGTGTGAAATATGTGAAGATATGTGTGAAATATGTGAAGATATTGTGAAGATTTTGTGAAGATATATGTGAAGATATTGTGAATATTTTATGAATACCTTTGTGAAAATTTGTGTGAATACTTATACTCACACATCCACCAAGTCTTCCCCACGCATGCCTATCCATCAAATGTCTTCACCACCTAGTCTGCAAGATTCCCACGCATGCGTTACACGTGTCACATTTTTGCATGCAACACTACCACCAAGCCTTCCCCTAGACAAGACAAGTGCAACCTAATCTGTACCAATGCATGTTAACCTATCCACCTAGCCTGCACTTAGCCTGCAAGATTCTCACGCATGCCTATCCATCAAATGTCTTCACCACCTAGTCTGCAAGATTCCCACGCATGCGTTACACGTGTCACATTTTTGCATGCAACACTACCACCAAGTCTTCCCCTAGACAAGACAAGTGCAACCTAATCTGTACCAATGCATGTTAACCTATCCACCTAGCCTGCACTTAGCCTGCAAGATTCTCACGCATGCCTATCCATCAAATGTCTTCACCACCTATTCTCACGCATGCGTTACACGTGTCCAATTTTTTTTACATATTCATACTATTTGAATACGGTTATAAATAGCAGGTCATTCTTGAAAGTTTTCATCAGCCACTAACACTTTTATTCAGAGAACTCCGGCGAAACTTTTCATCAACAAACCTACGTTCTACATTGCAATCATGTCTCTTCTTACCATGGGCCAAGAACACAGAGGCACTAGGACAAACATTGCCTCATTCGTAAGTTTTTCTTGAACATTGCCTCTTTCGTATGTTTAGAATTTATTTTTTAAAACTCCAATCTAATGATTGTTTATATTGTTTATTTTTAAAGGATCCCAAGAAATTTCGTCAACGTTCACACCCTATGCCTTATCCAGACCCATGGTGCGCACCTTACATAGAGCGTGCGGGGTTCGGTCATGTTATGCATGTGGTAAATGCCACAATTGATGTGAAAATTATTCTTGCTTTGTGTGAACGTTGGAGACCAGAGACACACACTTTTCACCTACCAATCGGTGAATGTACCGTCACACTAGAGGACGTGTACATGCTTTTGGGTCTTCGAATAGATGGTAAGCCTGTGACTGGAAATGTTCAATAACCCAACGAACTATGTGTTCAAATGTTGGGCGTAGATCTGGTCGAGGGTGAGGGATCTGCAAAAGCAAGGGGCTAGGGTATTAAACTATCGAGCCTCCAATTCTACCACGACTCTATAAATTTGACTGAGGATTCGTCCGAACAAGAAAAAATCATAAAAACAAGGTTTTACATTATGTTATTGTTTGGGAACTTGCTATTTCCCGAAGACATGGGAAATAGCATAAACTTTCTGTACTTGAGTTTGCTCGAGGACATTGATAGAATAAGCACGTATAATTGGGGTTCTGCTGTATTGGCTTTCCTATATAGCTCTTTGTGTAAAATGCACAAAATGATCACTGTACATTTTCTGGATGTGCTTTTTTGCTCCAAACATGGGGGTGGTGGAGATTGCCGAGGCTAGCCCCCGAAAATCCTAACATCTACTCCTTCCCCTACGCAACTAGGTAAATTTATGATGTTATTTCATTTTGTATATTTATTCTATAAATATTTGTAAATAATATTATTTATCTTTTTTTGTTTAGGTTCATTACAACTGGACTAGATTACAGTCTTACTCCGAAAAATAAAATAATATTTTATCGTCAACTCTTGGATCGTCTCCGAGCACAAGATGTATTACCACTAAATCATTCATGTTCTAACTAATTTATTAATATCAAGCATTCTCAATAAATAACATATTTATTTTTTTCTTTGCAGTTTATTTGGAGGCCATATTTGGGATTGGAACATCAACCCAACCCTGAAGATGCAGCTGTTTGGACAACAAAAACGGCTATCATGCAGTTCACCACCGTGGAGATGCACCAAAGTGACCGTGTCAAACTGCAATTCAGAATGCATCAAGAAATCCCAGGCCCCCCAATATCTTTGGAACCTTGGCATCTTAAAAAAGTCAGCCACCAGTGGTATGCCCAAAATTGGAAGGCATTTGCAAAGGAGTTCCGTAAAATGTGGAAAGAGCGTGCCCACTATGTTCTACAATTTCCGGTGGCGCCCAACGAAATGAAGTCGACAAGCGAATATGTGGATTGGTATAGAGCAAATACAAATCCAGAAATGATTGTGTCTGACCCCTTCTATTTGGACGATCCCCGAATGCAACAACCATACTTCCAACAACAACAACCACCACAATATTCCCAACAACAACAACCACCACAGTATTACCAACAATAACAACCACCACCATATTACCAACAACAACCACCACCACCGTATTACCAACAACAACCACCACCACCGTATTACCAACAACAACCACCACAACACATGTCCACCCACAACCAAATCAACACTACATACCACAAACTCAACCCCAATATCATGAAGATTATCAACACCAACCTCAACATTTCCACCACCATCAACAGTCCCAACACCTACCACAAACTCAATCTCCCCACCAACACCAATCCCAACACTTCCATCACGACGATGTCCCGGGCTCTTCCAGTCCTCCACTTAGCCCCGACACAGGTATACAAGAGGATTACCAACAAGACTACTACACACCACAACAGACATTGTTCTTTAGCCAACCCGATTCAACCCTTAACTACCAAAGACCATATTTCGAGGGCGCACCCAACAGGAGTCAGTTTGTCCCACCGAGACAAAGCTTTGAGGGCGCAGAGGGCACCCGCCTTTCCTACAGCATTGAAGGGACTTCGACCCAACCACAATGGCAAACGGCAAGGGGACGCATTAGGACTAGGGGTGGGAATAGGGAAGCACCACCACCACGTGAGCCGTCTAGACGAGTAGTTAGACCTCCCCGTGTGGATCGTACCAGGGACCGCATAATATGTGATAAATCCCAAATTAATAATGCATTTTAATTATACTTTATAATATTTGTCTTGTGTATTATTTTAATATAAATATATTGTATTTATTATTATAAATTAATATATATATATATATATATATATATATATATATTAATATATATTAATATATATATATCTTGTGTATTTTACAAATATATACATAATATTATTTATTTACATGTATATAAATTAATATATTTTAATAATTTATAAATAATATTATTTAGTTATAAATTAAATTAATATATATATATATATATATATATATATATATATATATATATATATATATATATATATATATATATATATATCTTGTAAAAAATATTATTTATATATATGTTAAAAAAGATATCTTGTAAATAATATCTTGTAAATTAATATAAATATAAATAAATAAATTTAAAATAAGTTAAAAAAGATTTAAAAAAACTAAAAAAATAATTAAAATATATATTAAAAAAAAAGCAAAAAAAAAAGAAGGAATTAGGAGTAGGCGCCACTCCTAGTGGCGACTTGCCCTACAATTAAGGGTAGGCACCATCCAGGGTGGCGCCCATGCACATATTAGGGCAAAAATTGCCCATATATGTAATTTTTTGGATTTTTTTTTTAAAAATTGATTATTTAAAAAAAAATCTCTCAAAAACTAGTACAAATATAATAAAATAGTACAATAAAAACTATTATGAAGGATGAAGGAAGTTCTCTAAAACCTAAAATCTAAAAAGAATACTAAAGGTTTTGCTTTTGGAAAATGCAATACTAATAAATGGGCATATTTAAAATCTTAAAAATAGTTAATAATAATAATAAAGTCAAAAATAATAGAAAAGGATACAAATTAAATCATATAAATGGTATAATATTTAAAAAACATTATTTTTAAAGTGGTAGTTTAAAAAACAAATTTAAAAATAGTTTAAAATGACACTTTAAAATTAAAAGTCACGGTGCATTATGTTTTTTTTTGAGTTAGAAGTATTTTACTTTGTATAAAAAATGTCACAAGTATTTTTTAAAATATTTAATTTGATAAGTTAAAAGGTTAAAATCTATATATATATATTTTAAATGATACTATTGAGATATATGATTTTAAAATATTATATATATATATATATATATATATATATATATATATATATATATATATATATATATATATATATATATATATATATATATATAACTGAGTCGACTCATGAACCTAACGAGTCGAACTATACATAGCTCAAATTCAGCTCATTTATTTTACGAACTTAGTTTTGAGCTCAAGTTCGACTCATTTGGTTCATGAACCAAGTCCAACGAATTAATTATCGAATCGAGTCTCAAAGTATTTTTGAGTTGGTTTGGTTCATTTCCAGCCCTAGTCAAAACATAAACGTAATTTTATTTGATTTTGTATTTAATTTAAATTATTTATATAATAATTTTTGTGATATGCATTTATGTATACGCCAATCCCATTTAGTGGAATAATGTTTGATTATTATTGTATGTATTTATGTATAATAATTTATATATAAAATAAAAATTAATTATATATAGGGAATATATATATATATAATGTTGAGAGATATTCTTACCTAAAAATAAATTATTAAAACTAACTCTACATCTTAACTATTAATTCTTTTTAATTTAATGGCTAAAAAAATAAGTAATTAATGCTGAGAGAGACAATCATTTACTCATATGATAAGTAAAGAATGTTAATCTTTTAATTTATCTCACTCTGACATAAAGAAATATTTTTCTACCACAAATATTTATTAGGTCAATAAAACTCAATATATTTATAAAGTGAAAATGAAAACTAACCAAATAAAAATAATATTTTAAAAACTAATGAATCATATTCAAAGAGAAATTCATGTTAACCAATATAGAGTACTAATGATATTAAAAAAATCAATTGCGCGTGTGTGTCCGTGTGCGTGTGTTTGTGGGAGTGTGTGTGCGTGTGAACTTGCATGCGTGCGTGTGTGTGCGTACGTGTGTGCATGTTTGCCAGCGTGCGTGTGCGCGTGTGTGTGTGAGCGTGCATGTGTGTGTTTGTGTGCGCGTGTATGTGTATGTGTGTGCTAACGTGCGCGCGTGTGCGTGTGTGCGTGCGTGTTTGTGTGTGCGTGCGTACGAGTGCATGTGTGCGTGCGTGTGTGTGCGCGCATGTATGTGTGTACGTGTGTGTGCGCGCATGTATGTGTGTGCGTGTGGGCGAGTGTGTGCGTGCATGCGTGTGCGTGCGTACATGTGTGTGTCTTCTTCTTCAATCGATAATTTCTCTTGCATAAAAGTGTTTTCTTGACGTGTCCAATCAAGTACAAAGGTTATCCAACCATTTGGTGAAAGTCTTCCAACACCTATTTTCCTTCCCTCTATATAATAAGCTGATGGACTTGAAGTAACTCTGTCAAATTAGTTAGACTTAGAATCTCTTATAATTGTGTATATTTTAAAAGTTCTTAAATTCTTAATAGTCTTAACAAGTTGTATTTCATCCACATCTCTGATTACATATCAAATGTACTTTTAACCAAATCTCTTGACAATTTGTTGTAGATTCAGAAATCTCTTACTTTAGTGTTTGAGCATTTGAAATCTCTTACTTATGATAGCTTGCGGTGCTGATATGTAGAAAAGATAATGTGGAACAGATTTCACATTTAGCTTGCAAATGGGCATTGAATTCACATTGCCTCATTTCTTTTATACAGGATATGGAGTGAGCAGAGGATGAGATGCAGATAGAAAACAAAGCTTGAAAGAGAAGTGAAGTTTTAAGTTAGACGGAAAAACAGAACCAAGGAAAAAAGAACCAAAACGGAAAGAAAAAAAAAGAAAAAAACGAAAGAGGGAAAACTTAGGAGCAAACCAAAATAATATTAAAGAAAACATATTATTTAATTTGTTTTAATTTTTTTTATCTTATTATTTGGGCTCCAAGCCCCTCATATGTTTAAATACTCCATTTTACTATTTCATAAAAAATTTTGTAAAAAATAATTAATAGATATAAATTTATTTTAATCGTTGAGCATTTAATATAAGTTGTGATAATTTGACTGTTTTAAATCTCACCTTTTTATAAAAAAAAATTGGATAAAAAAATAATTAATTGAATGTATATTTTTTTTCTCGTTCGAAATCAAGTTGTATCGCTCGCTTGTTCTAACGTTTGTCTTCCTCTTAAAAACAATCACCGCCAACCAAAGAACAATGTTTTATCCATTCTAAACGCGATCAACGAACAATATTTTTATCCGCGCTAAGGCGACCTACGAACAATGTTTTTCCGCACTAACTCAATCAAAATATTTTTTTTCTTTAAAATCAACCAACTCATCCGTTTTTTCTTCTAAAAACTACGTAACTTTGAATTCTCCATCGCACTGGGAGATACGTAGGAGTAAAAATCAAATCTTGTCAAACACAATAATAGTAAAATCATCTTTTCTTTTTCTATTTAAAAATAAAAGTTTTTTTCATTTAATAAATTAATTTTGATTCGCATTTAAAAATAAGGAGAAATCAAATAAATAAGATTAACAACGTTCTTTTGCAAAATTAATTAGAGGTAACCATTTTATTTAAGGGATGTTGTGGGGTGTTAATACATTTCCTATGCATAATCCACTACTAAACTTAAATTTGATCGCGATGACCATTTTTTTGTTCTTTAAGAATTTTATCGACGTTTTTCCTTCTCAAATAAATTTTGACGAAGACTTCATTATTATTTTTTGAGTGTGTCTGAAATATTTTAGATTGCAACAGCTGATAACTTTGCTTTGCTGGAAACATTTAAAGAATCAAACCTTACATAATTAATTGTGCACAAATTGTTAACTTTGCTATATTTGTTCCTCTATTATTGTTAATATCCAAATACTTTCATTCACTATATTTGTTCAACAATTTTTTTTCCTTTCCTTGACATACTTCACTTCCAGTTTTACAAATACTTTTGAGTGAGGTTATATATCTGAGTATGAAAAAAACTTATGTTTAATTTAGAAGTTGTGTAGTTTGATCTTTGAGACATATATCTCGTTTGGTTAGCATGTAAACCTTACTTAAAGTAGATTTTTTTTGAGAATATTATCGTTTAATAGTTAATCCGTTATTAATGATAATATTCTCGAATAGAGTTTAAATAGGGTATGTGAGTCTAAATTTTTTGTTTAGAACTATAGAGCTACCCTTTGAGAGGTCAGTAGCTCATAGATCTATCAAATTTAACTTGTGTAGGTCACACATAAAAGTATATATTTTTCTCTCTTCTTCTGACTCATTTTCCATACATACAATAAAAAGTCTCTTCATAAAGAGCAAGTGACATTTTCACATTATATATTGTGTCAGATATTTTCTCATGTATGTCCAAAAAAATCTAAAATTTCTCATTTTTGCATTTACACATATCTCTCATGTTTCTTTACCATTCATTACATTTACAAACATGCATTATCTTTGCATACTCATGAATCATTTATGGTCTTGTATAAGCAATTGCATGACGATCTTTTGTACATACTTATCTTCATATTTCCATTCATTCATGTCATGATTTTATCTTCAATAAAGATCACACGTGAGTAAAAAAAATAGAGAGCATTAAAAAGACTTTGTTTAAATTCTTGGGTAATGATGTTTGCTTGAAAAGGTGCTTATTTGTTCAAATTTGAGTTTTTAATAAACTTTGTGAAAGCCTCTTCAAGTTTTCTTCCTGATACTTTTCTAGTCTACTCTTAAAGTTCCAAATGTGAATTATCCTTTTGCAAAGATTAAGTGATTAACTGATACAGTCACATGGATAGGGTCTGCACTCGTGAAATAAATTGCCATGTGTGTTGCTGTTGTCTTTTTGTTGAAAAATATGATTCCTGCTAGTAGTAACCATTAGATCAAATTGAAGTATTTAGACTATGGGTCTATATAGATTTATTGTAATTTCAATCCCATCAAATTGAAGTTTTTGCAATTGTAATAAGTCAGAGAGAAACTAAACTTTATCAAGTGTTTGCAATTGAAGCTGTTATTATTGGAAAAATATTATTTCTTCTTTGTAGAGATCATTTCTTCGATGGACGGTGCAATTGTTGGAAATAAATCTTTTTTGTATTTAAGAAAAATGTGTGGAAATATTAGAGACTTGAATAGAGACTTGGTAGGTAGGAGAATTATTTATGGAAGATAGAACTTTATATTTTTGTTTGATACAAAAGTGTTGGATTACATCTCTATTTATAGTACTCTAAGGAGAACTCTAGACGCACTAATTCTAGAGAGTTCTCAACTTTAGACATTCAAAGAGTATTCTAGAAAATATTACAATCTTAAGAAATATTTAGATACTCTAAATACTACAAGACTTTTCTAGAAACATTACCCAATATAAACTAAGCCCAAATAACCAAGTCCAAAATCAAATAATAAAATTAGGCCCAAATCAAGTTTAATATTTCAACATCCCCCCTTAAACTTGATTTGTGACTCCAAGCATATTCCTTAGCTTCACGAAAGTTTTTAATTTGAGTGGCTTGATGAAAATGTCGGCAACTTGATCTTTAGACATCACATACTTCAATTTCATCTTCTTCTTCTCGATGCATTCTCTTATGAAGTGGTAACGAGTGTCGATCTGCTTACTTCTTTCATGAAATACAGGATTCTTTGCCAAAGCAAGTGCTGATTTATTATCAACACATATTTCGACAGGATCTTCTTGTGGCATTTTTAATTCTTTCAACAAATTCCTTAGCCAAACTGCATGACAAACACATGATGTGGCAACAACATACTCGCTTCATAAGTTGATAGTGTGACGATAGGTTGCTTCTTTGACATCCAAGTGAAAGCAGTATCTCCCATGAAGAATACAAAACCAGTAGTGCTTTTTCTATCATCCAAGTCTCCACTCCAATCACTATCACTATAGACAATAATCTCATAATTATTAGAAGAGTAATAGTGCAAGCCAAAATTTGTTGTACCTTTGATGTATCGAAAGATTCTTTTTTCCACCTTGAAGTGAGTTGTTGTTGGAGCTTCTATGTAGCAACTTACGACTCCTACAACATAGAGAATATTCGGCCTTGTACTTGTCAAATAACGCATACTTCCAACCAAACTTTTGTAAAGAGTTGGATCAACAAACTCTCCATTTTCATGCTTACTCAACTTGCTTCCACATTCCATCGGGGTGCCAACTGGATTGGCATCATCCATCTTGAACTTCTTAAGGACTTCTTTGGCATAACCTTCTATAAAAATTCCTTTGTCTTCTTGCTTTACTTCGATGTCGAGATAATATGCCATGAGCCCCATATCTTTCATCTCAAATTCATTTGACATGTCTTTCTTGAACTCTCCGAACATGCTTAAATTGTTCCCTGTGAAGATCAAGTCATCAACATATAAGCACACAATCAAAATATCTCCACTTTGCGCTTTAATATATATTGCATGCTCATATGGACACTTGATGAAGTTCTTGTCTTGAAAGTACCTGTCGATTCGAACATTCCAAGCTCTCGGTGCTTGCTTGAGTCCGTACAATGCCTTCTTCAACTTCAGGACTTTTTCTTCTTGCCCTTTTACTTCATAGCCTTGTGGTTGCTCGATATAAACTTCTTCTTCGAGAAAACCATTCAAGAAGGCCGACTTCACATCCATTTGATAGATCTTCCATTCATTTTGGGCTGCCAAAGAAATGATCAGTCTAATAGTTTCAAGACGAGCAACGGGGGCAAATACCTCATCATAGTCAATTCCTTGTCTTTGACTATATCCTTTCGCCACCAATCTTGCTTTGTATCTCTCCATGTATCCTTTTGCATTCTTCTTCGCCTTGTACACCCATCTTACTCTGATTGCTTTGTGTCCTTGTGGAAGTGTAGTAAGTTCCCATGTATCATTATTCGTGATTGACTTTATTTCTTCTTCCATGGCGTCTCTCCACTTTACGTTTTCAACTGCTTCTTGATAGCTTAGAGGCTCGCCCAAAAGGCAAAAAAGGTTAATGTCATTTATGTTTTCGGTTACCTCATAAAGCTCTTCAATACTCCTTAGTCCTGGTGTCCTCTCACTTGAGCTTGTTTCATCCAACCTTGGTGTCGGTGAGGCCGGTGGTGTAATATTTTCTTCTATCATTGGTTGTTCCATTTCGTCTTCTTCTTCAAAGTAAGGAAGAAAATTGTACCTGTCTTCTTGAAGACTTCAATCCCAACAATCTTCTTCTTCGAACTCCACGTCACGACTTATGACGATCTTTCCACTATTTGGATTATAGAGCTTGTACCCTTTGGAGCTTGAGTCGTAACCGACGAGTACATACTTCTCACTTTTATCATCGAGCTTTGTTCTCCTTTCATCAGGAACGTGAGTATAGGCAATGCTTCCAAACACTTTAAGGTGAGAGATCCCAGGCTTCCTTCCACTCCATGCTTCTTATGGTGTCTTCTCATGCACGCTTCTTGTTGGGGAACGATTTGTCAGATAAACTGCACATGCCACTGCTTCGGCCCAAAACTCTCTCGGCATCTTCTTGCTCTTAAGCATGCTTCGCACCATGTTAAGTATGGTCCAATTCTTTCTCCCTGCTACTCCATTTTGTTGTGGTGATCTTGGCACTGTTAGTGGGCGGCGGATTCCATGGTCTTCACAATATTTTTGGAACTCATGTGAAATGAACTCTCCTCCTCGGTCAGATCTCATGGCCTTAATGAAAATACCACTTTCTTTCTCCACAAGGGCTTTGAACTTCTTAAAGTTTTCAAACACTTCTGACTTCTCCTTCAAGAAATAAACCCATGTTTTTCTAGAATAATCATCAATAAAGAGGAGAAAGTATTTACTCTTGCCAAAAGAGTTTGGATTGATTGGTCCACAGACATCAGTGTGTATGAGCTCTAGCGGTTTTGTCGCTCTTGACGTTTATTCCTTTGGAAATCTTTTCCGGAATTGCTTCCCGACTAGACATCCTTCACATAGTTGGTCTGGGTGGTTTATACTAAGCAAGCCTCTCACCATTTCCTTTTTTGACAAACATTTTAGACTATCGAAGTTGAGATGTCCGAATCGTAGATGCCATAGCCATGAAGAGTTGGTATAACAAGTCTTGAGACACTTTGCAACATCATTTTGAATGTTCAAGAGGAACATTCTATTATTTGACATAGGCATCTTAGCAATCAAGTTATGCCTACAATCTCTTAAGAAAATACTATGTTCTTTCAAGTGGATGTCATAGCCTTTCTCTAATAATTGTCCCAAGCTCAAAATATTATTCTTCATGTTAGGAACATAATAGACATTGGATATGAATTGATGACTCCCATTCTTTAAGCGTATAAGAATTTTACCTTTGCCTTTGACCGGTATCTTTGAGTCATCTTCAAATGAGACATTGCCAGTTGTCGCTTCATTGATATCTACGAACATGCTCCGATCGCCACACATGTGATTGCTTGTGCTGGTGTCGAGGTACCATTTGTTTCTTTTCTCTTCAACTTGGTTTTGGCACGCGAGCAACAAAGTTTCTTCTTCTCTGCCTTTTTCTTCTACAAAGTTAGCTTTCTCCACAACTTTCTTCGAGAATCTACACTCAGATGCATATTGACCGATCTTGTTGCAGTTGAAGCACTTGATTTGTGATTTGTCACACCTCGACCATGAATTTCCTCTTCCACGACCTCTTGTTGCTTGTGGATTCCAACTTCTTTCTCCATTGTTAAAGTAGTTGTTGTAACTGCCTCTTCCTTCTCCTCCATGTCCTCGTCCACACCCACGATCTTGGCCACAACCTCGTCCTCTTTGACTCTTGTAATTCGCATAATTTGCTTCCTTTATGTTGAGTTGTAGTAGTTGCTCCATAGCCTCCTTTTGTTTAATTTTTCTCTTTTGTTTTTCTTCGTATGCTTCTAAGGAACCCATGAGTTGCTCAATAGTCATGGTCTTTAAATCCTTGTTTTCTTTAATGTTGGTAACAATGAAGTCAAAACTTGGATTTAAAGTGCGAAGTATTTTCTCCATGACTTTTACCTCATCAACATCTTCACCATTTCTTTTAAGTTGATTGATTACGGCCAATACTCGAGAAAAATAATCAGAAATTGACTCGGACTCTTCCATAAATAAACGTTCAAAATCACCTCTAAGAGTTTGAAGACGAATCTTTTTCACCTGTTCCACTCCTTTGTTGCAAGTTTGAAGTTTGTCCCATGCTTCTATGGCCGTCGTTGCGTTGGAGATCTTCTCAAATGTATCTTCATCCACCGATTGATGAATGAGGAAGAGAACTTTCTTGTCTCTCTTTCTTGACTCCCTCAATGTCTCCTTTACACCTTGGCTTAGCAAGGCTTCATCTTGCTCATTGAAGCCTTTATCAACGATATCCCACACATCTTGAGCTCTTAGTAGCGACTTCATCTTGATACTCCAATTGTCATAGTTGTTCTTTGTGAGCATCGACATTTGAAAAGGAAAACCTCCATTCGCATTTTTTTAGGACCTTGAAGCTCTGATGCCATTTTGTTGGAAATAAACCTTTTTTGTGTTTAAGAAAAATGTGTGGGAATATTAGAGGCTTGAATAGAGACTTGGTAGGTAGGAGAATTATTTATGGAAGAAAGAACTTTATATTTTTGCTTGATACAAAAATGTTGGATTACATATCTTTTTATAATACTCTAAGGAGAACTCTAAACACATTAATTCTAAAGAGTTCTCAACTTTAGATATTCAAAGAGTATTCTAAAAAATATTACAATTTTAAAAAATATCTATATACTCTAAATACTACCAGACTTTTCTAGAAACATTACCCAATATAAATTAAGCCCAAATAATTAAGTGCAAAATCAAATAATAAAATTAGGCTCAAATCAAATTTAATATTTCAACAACAACAACATTTGGAAATGATGTTAATCTTGACGATTGAAGTCATTTGTAAATTCAAGTTTCTAATTGACAAGTATCTTGTGTTTTTAACTATCTAGTATGTACATTGAGTTTCTACATAGCATTCAGTTATTAAAGGAGAGGAATTAAATTGTAAACAGTTCAGTTCAGTTCAACGCAAAATTATAATTTTTCAGTTCGGTTCAATCAAAACCAATTAAATTGAAAACGGTTCGATTCGGTTCTAACGAACCGTAGAAACAATTCGGTTCGGTTCACATGCAGTTTTGGTTTTAAACCAAACTTTGCGCACCCCTATAAAATTACATGGGTTTTTCTGCTTCAAAGCATGTGGGAAGAATATAGTGAAGACTAGGTGCCTGCATGTTTACCTCGACTTTTGTTATAACTTCCATCTGTAAACATTGTAACGTATTACTTAAACAATTTTTTTTATTAATTACACAAATACAATTAAATAATTGATTAATTTGTTACATCAGAATCGACAAAGGACACAGCAATAACCAACCCACGGCCATCATAGACGAAACATCTTTTCCAATATTCATTCACTTGTGTTTCAGCAGAAGCAACAAAGGACACAGCACTGGTTTTTCTTCATGATTCCGCGACTATCTTTTTTCAATATTCTCACTACTCAAATTCGAATAATCTACACGATGCATACAAAACCAGTGAATAAGAAACACATGCAAATGAAATTAGAACATACCATCATATATTGAAAAGATAAAAAGAATAACCAATCATTCAACTATTGACTTGACAGTTGACACTGATTATTGAATATGAACCAACCTATTTTTGCTTCTCCATCATAATTGGAATATCACTTTGAATAACAGTTTGAAGTTCACAATCAACTACTGCTACTGAACCTAAAAGTCAATGTTTGCTTATAAAAGAGAATGGAGGGAGTAACTAAATGAATCTACGAAAACTTAAAATTGAATATAATTCATGTAATTAATGTTACATACAAGCCTACATACCTTAAACCTTCTATTTATTTGAAGTTGCATAACTTACATCTTATAGAAGCCACATTACTCAGCAACTTTTTATATGCTTTCAAAACAAACCTATATCCCTAAATTGTTGTCACAATTCTATTTAGGACTGCGTACCTCAACAAGGCCAAATCATTCAGCTGCCTTATTGCCCTTGTATGTGTTTATCAATTGGGTTTGAACATCATGAGAAACAGCTGAATGTTCCTTATATTCCATTGTGAATTCACCCTTTCCCTGTGTCATCGAACGAAGAACTGTAGAATACCCAAAGATATTGTTAAGAGGGACATGAGCTCTAATGATAGAATCATCCCCATCTTGATCATTGCCAACAATCACACCTTTTCTCTTGTTCAATTCACCAGCGACAGCTCCTTGAAATTCTGTGGGTACTTTCAACTCAACAAGCATGATAGGTTCTAATATAACTGGTTTAGAAGCTCCGTAACACTGTCTAAAAGCACAGATAGAAGCCAGTTTAAAGGCAAGTTCACTGGAGTCAACAGCATGAGCAGCGCCATCTGTCAAGACAACTCGGAGATTGTCAACTGGATGTCCGATTAAGGCACCAGAGTTGGCAGCTTCTTTAAAGCCTTTTTCAATTGCAGGCATAAAATTTGATGGAATAGCTTGACCAACAAGCATGTTTTCAAATTCAAACTTAGCTCCAGGAAGTGGTTCAATATAACCAATCACCCTTGCATATTGTCCTTGTCCACCGGATTGCTTCTTATGTAAATAATCAAAAGTAGCACGTTGAGTAATAGTTTCTCTGAAGTTCACACGAGGTTTTCCAACTGAAGTAGCAATGTTGTACTCCATCATAATGCGTTCAATATAAATCTGTAAATGCATTTCTCCCATACCAGAAATGATTGTCTGCCCACTCTCCGGATCCAAGCCAACACGGAAAGTAGGATCCTCTCTCTGGAAACGGTTCAAAGCTTTTGAAAATTTCCCTCCAGAATCTTGCAAGACAGGTTGTACCGCTAATGACATCACGGGTTCAGGAATAGCCATAGAAGTCATTGTGTACTTAACTGACCCATCAGTAAAAGTATCTCCTGATGCACATTCCGGCCCAAACACCGCAACTATTTGACCAGCATGGGCCTCTTGAATGTCATGCATTTCATCAGAATGCATTTGAAACAGACGAGAAATCTTAATATTCTTACCTGTGTTGACATTAAAAATAAAACCACCCTTACGAATGACGCCGTCATAAATTCTTAGATAGGTTAACTGTCCCGACTGTGTTTGCTCCAACTTGAAAGCCAATGCTACAAGGGGTGCATCAGGACTTCCGGTAAGCTCAACCTTCTCTTCATTGTTAGATTGGTCAAGAGCATAATTTCTAACTTCAATTGGACATGGCAAATAACTAAGTACACCATCCAAAAGTGGTTGTACCCCCTTGTTTTTGACAGCACTGCCCATGAAAACCGGTATAAATTTCCGAGCTATGGTAGCCCTGCGAATTGCTTCGTCAAGATCAGCATCTGAAATGGTGTCGTCGCTGAGAAAAGCTTCGGCAAGTATATCATCAACCTCTGACACTGCTTCTATGAGTTGGCGTCTTTTATCGGCCACGAAAGCTTCCATGTTTGAAGGAACTTGTTTAACGACAACGTCATTGCCATGTGGACCTTCAAAATAGTAGGCCTTTAACTTGACAAGATCAATAAGTCCCGTGAATTCATTCTCCAAACCTATTGGAACTTGAACTGCAGCAGTATGATGGCGAAGCTTAGACCTAGCCTGGTTTAAAACTTTCCATGGATCAGCTCCCATTCGATCAAGCTTATTGATAAACGCAATTCTCGGAACTTGGTATCTTCTCATTTGGCGATCAACAGTAATGGACTGACTTTGCACACCACCAACACTACAAAGAAGAAGAATGGCGCCGTCAATAACACGCAAAGCCCTCTCGACTTCAATGGTGAAATCAACGTGACCAGGCGTGTCAATTATGTTGATCTTAGAGCCTTTCCAATTACAATAAGTAGCAGCAGACTTAATGGTGATTCCCTTCTTTCTCTCCAAAACCATACTATCCATCCTCGCACCACAGCCATCTTTCCCGCGAACTTCGTGCATCTTGTGGATCTGACCAGTGTAGAACAGTACCCGCTCCGTCAACGTTGTCTTCCCGGAATCAATGTGCGCTGAGATCCCAATGTTGCGAACCTTTTCCATAGACTCCTTCCACCAAGGCTCCTTATCAATTTTCGCCGCCGTCGCGCGAGCCACGTTCCCCGCTGAAAACTGTCGTGGGTGGAAAGTGCCACCGATGAGGGACCCCGCCGCTGTGGCGGAGGAGGAGCAGAATGCGTAAAGAAGACGTTGCGCGGAGAAGCCTGCCATGGTGGTGTGGTGTGGTTCACTTTAGGGTTTAACAGCATGGACTAAAACTACGTGCATAAATTTTTTATACACACCAAAAATACATTAAACCCTAAATTTTTTATACACACCAAAAATACATTAAACCCTAAATTTTTTATACACACCAAAAATACATTAAACCCTAAATTTTTTATTTTTAAATAATTACTAATTTTATTTTCCTTGTAAAAGAAATACTAGTATCTTGCGGGTCATAAATTTTTTTTATGCAAGCAGTTTTCCGGTCCTTTTGTTTTAGCTTTTTTAAAGAATGATTTTTATAGAGGAATATTTTTAAAAAAAGTTTTTAATAAATATTTTTGTAAAAAAAGCTTCAAATGAATAATTAATTTAAATAATTAATTTTAAAATATGGTTTTAAGTATTTCATCATTAAAAATTTGTTTCATCATTTTATTATAAATCTTTTTGAATCATAAAATTTTATAAAAAATCTCTAAGAAAACCTATTTAAAATAGTTTTTCATAAAAAATATTTTTTAGAGATACTAATTTTAAAAAATTGTGATTTTTATTAAGTTGAAATCTCTAACTTGAATATTTAAGTTATTAAATGTCAAAATCACTCTTTTAACAAACTCATCCTCAGGTGGAAAGTTTTATTATCTTTTTGTTAGCTCTTTCATTTGTTAACTCATTTTACTTTAGCTTGGGAATTTCCGTCTTCATATAGCTTTAAGACTTGAATACCATATTTTAACTAAATTCTATTGTGAAATAAAAAATAAAATTGCATGATATAAAACCTGAATACTTGTCTAGTCATCTCATAACATGTTTATATCTCATGGCTTGTTAAAAGTTTGTTTTCGTATAATAGATGTATAGCATATTTACTCGTCCACCAAGTTTAACCTTTGGCAGTTTTCTCTTAAAATGAATATAAGACCTGGAGTTTCGCTAGTTATATAATTGGTTGGTTATACTGATATGCTTTTTGTGGTTCCTCATTATGTAAAACTTCTACTCTTTTTTTAACAAGTATATATTGTTCAAAGAGTATTGCTGGAACCCAATTACATAAAACTCCCGCAATCAGAAAAGTTAAAGAAGCTTAAGCCAAAGAAAATAATTTTTATGTCAATCATAAAAATTACAATTATGATTGGGGAACCTTAATATTGAAAATAATCTCATTCATATTAGTTATAGCCCCTCCAAAAATAATGTCATTTCTTTTGTTCCAAATCAACTAGCAATATACCATCTCATTTTAAGTCAATCCTTCCAAACCAACAAGATTTGTAGCTGAAAAAATGCTCTATAATATTGTCTTGATCAATATGAGATATTGGATCGAACTCTAGTATGGTTGAAGTGTAGCTTTTTGGTTTGACAATTCAACATGACCTTAGCATGTCGTCGAAGACTGTTCACATGATGTAGTCGAAATATGTTAGGATTATTGGCAATGTCGAATTGCGCCTGTTTGTTATGCTCAATTGTTTAAGTTAGCTTGTTCTCTAAGTTATCTTGTGTAATGGGCATGTGTGTAAAAGTACATTAGTTTAATGTGTTAATTTTCTTATAAATAGTATACTAGTCTCTCATCATTGTATACACCCCTTTCTTGGTTATCACACCATAATTTAGGTTGACACCTTCATGATTATATACCTTTTATATTAATTTTTGGGTTGACACCTTCATGGTCATATACCCCTTTTCTTGGTTCTGACATCTGATCGGTCACCATTTCCATTGAATTCCCACCGTTAATCCGACATATTTTCATCACTTTGGTAAGATTTATGTTTGTTTTTAGTTGCTTCGGAGTCATTTATCATGTTTTGTTGGTTTGGTATCGCATTGCATTCGACTACAAGTTTATGTCAAAAAAAGATCTTGTTTATGCTTCGTTTGGTAGTGTCATTGTTACAGGCCATTGCACAGGTTTAAAAGTAATAATGGTGAAGTTATGAATACTCAGAAAGGCAAAAATATGAAGAAACAGCAGGTCAACACGGGCACCCGTGTGCCACAACACTGCCCGTGTTGTTGATCAGGCAGGGCAAAATGGGAGAAGAAAAACAGAAATCAACACGGGCACCCGTGTGGTGACACACGGTCGTGTTGTTTAAAACAGTGCATTAACACGGGCACCCGTGTGGAGGAACACGGCCCGTGTTGTTGCCTCTGTAGCTTGTGTTGAAAATAATTATCATGGAGAGCAACACGGGCACCCGTGTGGTGACACACGACCGTGTTGTTGGGCGCAACTTGGAAACCTTAACTTTTGCTTTGTGAACCGATTCTGCTCATTAAGGGTAGTTTGGACCTTTTGCTTGGAGGAGATTCATCTGAAGCTATAAGAAGGCTTGGAAGAGAAAGGAGAAGGGACTTTTTTGGGACGGACGAAAGAAAACATTGCATTGGAGAAGATAGCTACTACGAAGGATTTGAAGACGGCGAGATTCAAGGGCATCAACCATTGAAGATCAAAATCTCTTAATTCTTTGTAATGTCTAATCTTTACATTATGCTTTCTTTGAATACTATGAGAGGCTAAACCCCCTATGTTAGGGGGTGGTCCTGATTTGATCGTATGTTATGAATTTGAACAAATGATTTCCTTATTGCTATGTTATTTATTTCAATTCAATTGTGTGATGTTATTATGCTTTTGTATCGGACAAATACAAATTGATCTATGACTATCAATAACAGAATTGTGATTGTTAGGGTTTTTACACAATTAGGTTTATGATTGCATCATCTAGGACTAGTAACTGTTGTAAACCACCGCAAACCTTGATATTATTTATGATTAAAACCAATGATTAATTGAATGGACATTTGAGTAAGAATTGGTAGTTTAATAGTTTCTTCCTTAAGGGCTTAAGGAAGAACATTCTGAGGTTAGGTAATTGAATGTTTCATATGTATTAAGGAAATCTTGACTGAATTCATAACTGGTTAAATCAACCACTTCCCCTAGCATATTTTATATTAATCAGTTATATTTTACTGTTTGTTGTGTTTATTGTTAGAATTCCAAAACAACCAAACCATTATCTTTTTGTTCTGATAGAATCAAAATAAAATAAGTATTTCCTACGCAATCCTTGAGATCGATACTTGGAGATAAAACTCCTTATTACTACATCGGTAAAAATAGTACACTTGCTATTTTTCCGACCAACATCATTCCTTTTTCTTTCCCTTACCATGTTAGTCCCAGTTGCTTTAGTAAGATCCTTGTCATGTTAGTCCCAGTTGCTTTGACAAATTCATGTTTTCCTTCCCTTGCCTCGTTAGTCCTAGTTTCTTTCGCAAGCCCTTTCCTTTCGGTTTAAACACCACCCTAATCTTTCTCTCTTTCAGTCTTAGTCCTTCGAATTACGGAGCTATGACTACCTTATTGCACTATGAGAATATGTAGATACGAGGATGCAAATCCTTGACGAGCACTTTCTTCATCTCTCTTTCTTTCCTCTATTTTCTTCCTCTAGTTCCACGAATTACGAGACTCTGACTTCCTTATTGCACTATGAGGATACATAGGCATGGGGTCCTCGAGCACTCTTTTCCTAAGCCATTTTTCTGTTTTCCAGATACATGAAGATAGCAACACCCATCCAAGCAATAGAAATCAAAACGGTTCCCATGGAGTACCATTAATGTGAAGGGTGTTAATACCTTCCCCTTGCATAACCAACTTTCTTATCCGTTTCTCTTTTCTCTTAGGTTTTATCTATATTTTCTCTTCCCTCTTTTTGGGACAAATAAAGTTCGATGATGACTCTGTTGTATGTTCGATCGTGCGACGTGTTCAGGTATATTTCTGCTAGCTTCAGTGTGTCTGACCATGCCCTGTTGTGGTTGAAGAATCAGGAGAAGGTTCAATTTAAGAGAGATCCTTTCAAATTCATTAATTGTGTTATGGATGTGGAAGGTTATGCAGAAAAAGTCACTAAAAGCTGGAGGTAACCTTTGATAGATGTGGGAAAAGTTGAAAAGATTGCAAAGTGTCTTGAGGAATATGAGTAAGCTTCTACTGAACTTGAATCATAATATTCTCAAAGCCAGGTATGATATTTTGAAGGCCTAAAAAGAGCTCATTAATGATAAGATGAACAACCATAGGATTGGGGAGGTCAAGAAATATACTAAAGACCTTATCAAATGGAATGAGCTTGAGGAGAGTGTCCTAAAGCAAAAGGTTAAGATTGAGTGGTTGAGTTTGGGGGTGGAAACAACTCTTACTTCCATGCATCACTTAAATCCAAACATAATCCCAAAAGTATGTGAATGTTGTATAAAGAAGATGGAATCAGAGTTACAACATAATCTGAGATTGAGGAAGTTGTGGTTGGAGTACTATGAAGGGTTAATGGGGAAGAATGATAGTAACATGATTCACATTGATGTTGCAGCCATGAGAAATAATGATGAGTTGAGCATGAAGCAAAGACATAGTCTTATTGCCCCTATCAGTGAGCAAGAGATCCTAAAAGCTCTGAATGGTATTGGTGATATGAAGGCACCTGGCATTGATGGTTATGGTGCTAGATATTTCAAAGCTAGCTGGCAGACTATTAAAGGTGACATGATTGCAACAGTTATGAATTTCTTTGAGAATGAGAGATTGTACAAAGTTTTTAATATTACTATGGTTACACTTATTCCTAAAAGTGACGAGGCTACATCCATTAAAGATTTTAGGCCAATTGCTGGTTGTACTATCTTGTACAAGATCATCTCCAAAGTGCTTATAGCTAGACTAGGGAAGGTACTTGGTAGCATTATAAGTCCTTGTCAGGCTGCTTTTATCCATGGACAACAGATCTACAACCACATTTTGCTTTCTTATGAGTTGATCAAAGGCTACACTAGGAAGGGAGGTACTCCTAAGTGTATGATGCATTTGGACCTACAAAAAGCTTATGATATGGTAGATTGGAGAGTTTTGGAGTGCAACCTTAAAGAGATAGGTATGCCTAATCAATTTATTAGGTGGACCATGAAACTTATACCAAAGTGATGCAGGTGAGGAGAGAGACTAGGCAAGGGGACCCCATGTCCCCATTGATTTTTGTTATCGTCATGGAATACTTTAATAGCCTGCTACACAAAATGCAGAGGGATCCAAACTTTAACCATCATGCAAAGTGTGAGAAGTTGCACATAACTAACTTGACTTTTACAGATGCTGTGCTGATGTTTGCAAGAGAAGATTACAGGTCATTAGAGTTAATGATGAAAGCCTTAAATAAATTTTCTATGTCAATTGGCTTGATTATAAATCCTAGAAAGTGTAGAATCTACTTTGGGGGAGTTGACGAGAATACTAAGGATGATATTAAAAAGATGACAACTTTTATGGAATGACCACTCCCTTTCAAATACTTAGGGGTTCCCCTGACTAGTAAACAGTTATCCATACATCATTATATGAATCTTGTTGAAAATATTTTTTGGAGAATCAAGCATTGGAGTAATAAATTATTGAGTTATGCAGGGAGAGTACAACTTATAAAAAATGTATCTTTTTCCATTGCTAACTATTGGATGTAATATTTTCCTCTTCCTAAGCATGTGATTCAAAAGATTAAGGCTGTTTGTAGATCCTTTATGTGGGCAAATGGTTCATACATTAGAAGGAAGAGTCCAATTGCTTGGAAGAAGGTATGGAGTCCAAGGAAGTATGAAGGTATGAGTATTATTGAGTTGAACACTTGGAATAACATAACTATGATGAAACTATTATGGAATTTAAGTGGTAAAGCTGATAGTTTCTGGGTGAAGTGGGTGCACACTTACTATATAAAAAGAGATAGGCTGATGGATATGAAGAGCTATCCTAATTACTCGTGGATTATGAAGGCCATTCTCAAGCAAAAATAGAACCCGGTTAGTATGTAAAATGTTTGGAATGAAATGATGAACAAGAACATGTTTAGTATGAAGAATGTGTACATGAAGATGAGAAATGCTAAGTGTACATCCCGAAAACTATTTGGTTGGGTGAGGTATGAAACCAGAATTTCTAACTTAGCAGAGATATCTATTTTTGGGCGAGATAGGTCATGTAGGAACCTTAGACCGACACACATAGACCGAACCCTGATGTCGATTAGCCGGATTGTGATATGGTTGATGTATAGCCCGGGATTCTTAGAGGGATGAAGGTCTGTACTTGAAATATAATCGATATGCTACTTAAAAGTAAGAGGTCGGGTCATAGAGATCTCAGAAGCAGGCTCTTAGAGACATCCATATCGGATTCTAGAAGGGCTAACCAAAGATCAATCATCGGTTATGAAGTTAGGAGATTATCCGTTACAACACTCTTCCACAAATTATGGAGTCTTATAACATCCATTGAAGGGACGACTGTAACTATTATCCTCCTAATGATCATCAAACCCTACTTATGTCATAAAAAATAAATAAAGAGTCTCTTGAGATCCTATAGGGAGGGAGAGTAACCGTATAAATAATAAGGTCCTAAAGACCAAAAGGAGAGACATCTATACGATGAATAACATAGAAAGGATGAAGTTTATCATAAACCTTGGATCAGTAACAATGGTGGTCATGAACCTATTACCCATTACAGACACTTCAACCATGTATTTACGACCTTTTTGACTAGCATCAGAAAGATTACTCTTTTATTATTTTTTAGCAAAAACATTTGACGTCCACCTTGGGGCAGGAATATGTCAAAGATGTACGAGAAAAAGGAGATAGGGACGTGATGTGATGCATTGGGACAAAAATGTGATGCATTGGGACAAAAAGAGCACAAAGTGTCGGACAGAATGCCCGAATGAAAACTGTAACAGTTCCTCAAAGGCTTGAGAAGACACAGAGCTTGGATCACGAAAATTAAGTCACATCGACATCAAAACGGTGCCCGAACCAGTCGATCGCATTGCTAATGCCATCATTCAAAGATAAGTCACCTATATCCGACCTGGATACCGTCAATGGCTTCCCGGAATCGTCATTGATGCATCTTTGAGGAAGAAAACAGGAGATTATTTGGCACACTATCAAGAGCAAGAGCTAAAAAGTCTGACTACACTGAACGGATCTCGCCATAGTCGAAGCTTTAGATGATAATTATAATTGGAGCGTAGGGCTTTCCTATCGTTACACTTCTCGAAGTCAACAAGAACCACAGGTTTACATCACAATAGGTTGTTAAGTCGCGTTTCTGATAATTTCAAATTCCTCGACAGCAACATCAGAAGATAACAGTGGAAGCATTGTTAGCAAGAAGGGGCCGAATCGTAACCGTAATTCCATACCAACTTGCTTATTACAAACCGAAACTAAAAGATAAGTGATCCTCGTACATACGACGTAATCGTGTTGATTAAAATGTTGTTATATGTGATATTGTGGTGGTGATCACGTGTTATATGTGACTATGCTGTCGTGTGATAATAATGTAAGTGTTAAACCGTATCACACGGCTGTATAATGTAGGCTTATTAGTAAAAGATTGTCCACCTGTTTATGTTGAATACGGCTGCTACCGTTGTACCATATGTTTATTAGTAAAATTGTTCACCTGCTTAGGCTGCGTTTTATAATTTCTATGGTTTGAATTTTCAAAATGTTCTAAACAGGCAAATAACTGAAGCGGGGAGCACACTGATGTCAGCAGTATCCGATTAAAATTGTTAGCAGGGATAATCGAGCAATCACTGAATTGTGAGTCAAGAGGTGGAGACAGGACATTGGTCCAATTAACAAAGTAAAGGGCCTTTATGCTATAATGTGGTACATCAATTGGATCTCATGACTGATTTGCTTGATACTCATCCTCCCGAGTCCATTGCGAGAAGTCGAAAGGAGCAAGCTAGAAGTGTGGAGAAGAAGTTTTTCCAGATGCTAATTGTAAGGTGTGTTCAGCTACTTGTTCATCGTGCATACATCCTAACCAGGCAGAAGAGTTTTCTGATGAAAATGGACGCTCAGCGGTGGCTGGTTAGAGTTCTATGAATGAAGGTAATATACATTCTCTTAGTAGAAGAGCTTCTGAAATCGTGCAACTGGAGGTCAGTAAAACCAGTAATTTGCTTCGCATCAATTCAAGTCATGATCTGAAAATGTCGAGAGTAGACAGATCTTGATGAATAAGTATCAGGACACCAAACGTCATGGTGACAACACATCTTGTATCAGTAGAGCATTTGATGCCAATTTAGTAAATGATAGCCATCAAAGGATTGCAGACATAATAAATGTACCTTGTAGTTCAGCTTCAGCCAGTTATTTTGGGCAAAACGATATGGAATATTTTCATCTGTTGAGATGTTTTGTTTGGAGACCCCATCTTCTAAGGATGTAGACACTGACCATACTGCACCTACGATACAAAGGCCGCATAGACAATATTGAAATGATAAATCTCTTCCAGATAAGCCAACCTCAATTCACATGGAAAGGGACTCGAATTTTCATAATGCTCCATAGTGAACTGCATATATCCAAAAACCAAAGATTGTTGGTACTGATAATACCAAGGAGGTTGATCTAGTTGTTTCAGAAGATCCAAATATTGCTGCTCGAAACTCAATGGTCAAATAGAGTACTTTGTTGATGAAATTTTGCAGCATTTCATCGGATTACACACATAATGGTTATGATGTTATTGGGAATCTTCCGTTTGCGGTAACATATGAATAACCTAAAATAACTACCTTCCCTAAGAGCACACATTTGTACTCGGTCGATCAGGCACGGAAAAAACAACAGTTCTTTCCACAAAGATAATCCGAAATAAGAAGCTGCGCTATACTGCTACTGAAAATGTTTATGGCCCCTTTGGCAATGCAAATTTGTCTAATGAGAATGTAGTGCAGTTTAAGAGACCAATATTACGACAATTATTTGTGATGCTGAGCACCAGACTGTGTCAAGAGATCAAATGTTTCTTGTTTCAAAAGGTCTCTAGGTGAGAGTACCGATGAAGATATTGATGTTGCGCCAGATTCCTTTTCTGATCTTCCATCCAATTTATACCCTCTTGTGATAACGTTTGGCAAATTTTGTGCGGATACTGGATGCAACTTTGGGTAATTCTTACATTAACCATCAAAAGAAGGAAGTGAACTTAGAAAGGTTTGATTCTTATCTGATATTCACTGAGATAATGTCTTCCATAAAAGGAGGCGTAAAAGGAGCTGTGATAGGCAAGTTGAGTCACAATGACCAAGAGGCGTAAAAGGAGTTGTGTACTTTATCTGAGAGTCGACCATCGAGCTAGATCATCAACAAAACCAAGGGACTTCACACATGAAACTCTATATTATAATTAAACATTTTTATTATTTTAATTATTTAAGACGAGCTAATGTATCTTTCGTTTCTAAACTAATTTAGAATTTACATTAAGTATATGGGTGTTACTGTTTTTCCTGTGAAGACGGAAAACACCTCTTCTTTTTTAAATTTGTAAAGTTATGTAGGGTAGTGGTCGGAGTAGAGACCAGACAGAGACTTATCTCCAATAAAAGCAAGGATCGAGAACGACGAAGACCTCCACAAAGAAGCATAATCGGCTTCGGTCGGATAACGTTTAATAAAATCTCTGGTCTAACTGAAGTTTAAGCGCACTTGAAGTCTCTGGCATAATCGGATTCGGCCGAATAATGTTTAATAAAACCTCTGGCTTAACTAAAGTCCAAGCGCACTTGAAGTCTCTGCATAATCGACTTCAATCAGGTCTTGCAAAATAAAAGTCTCTGACCTCCATTTAACGTCAATCCCCCATGGCACTCTGAACGTCGGTCATGCAAAATAAAAGTCTGCGACCTCCATTTAACGTCAACCTCCCATGGGGATCTGAACATCGATCATGCAAAATAAAAGCCTCTAACCTCTATTTAACGTTAACCCCCCACGGGGCTCTGATAGTCGGTCATGCAAAATAAAAGCCTCTGATCTCCATTTAACGTCAATCCCTCATGGGGATCTGAACATCGATCATACAAAATAAAAGTCTCTAACCTCCATTTAACGTCAACCCCCCATGGGACTCTGAACGTCGGTCATGCAAAATAAAAGCCTCTGACCTCCATTTAAAGGTCAACCCCCATGAGACTCTGAACGTTGCTCATGCAAAATAAAAGCCTCTGATCTCCATTTTAACGTCGGTCATGCAAAATAAAAGCCTATAACCTCTATATTAACATACGTCCGCATAGATAGATTTATTTAATACGAGATAGATTTTATTTAAATATACATGTATGTTTGAAATGAGATTTTAAATTATAAAATGAATAATGATAATATAAACTCAATTGGTAAAAAAGAAGAAAAAAAATGCTCGTGGAATGAAGAAAGATTTTTTTTTTTAATAATTGAAAATAAGAATTTTGTATCTCAAATAAATATAATTGTTGATTAAAATAAAATATGTATTTTGTTGATACTGGCATGTAAGAAAAAGAGAAATTTTGACATTTTAAAATAAGAATTTTATGTCTCAAATAAAGATAATTGTAAATTAAAATAAAATATGTATTTTGTTAATAATGGTCCATGAGAAAAAGAGAAATTTTGATATATTAAAATAAAAATTGTGTCTCAAATAAAGATAATTAATAATTAAAATAAAATAGATATTTTGCCGATAATAACCCGTAAATTTTTTTTTTAATATTTAAAAATAAGAATTTTGTGTCTCAAATAAAAATAAAAAATAAAATAAATATTCTATTGACAGTATGATATTTAAAAAAAGAGAATTTTTGACCTTTAAAAATAAGAATTTTATATTTTAAATAATAAAAATTATTAATTAAATATAATAGATATATTTTTTTATAGTCTTTTTATAGTGATTGAAAAGTTAATTATATGTATGTCTATTAAGTATTACCTAATTTTATAAAATAAATTCTTAATTTTATTAAAATTTAAAAATAGATTAATTAATATTTTTAATAATAATAAATAAATAAAATTAATTAAATTTATCTTAAAAACAAAATTAAATATCAACATTGTATACATTCATACACCAATAAATATTTAATATAATAATCATATATTATAATTAAATATTTTAATATATAAAAAATAATTAGGAAAAAATAAAATAATTAATTAAAAATGATAAAATAATAAAATAAAAAGAGAAAGAAAAATGAGATGATGAGTGAAAGAGTGAGAAGTGTAGGATAAAATGAAAGTTGAAAAAGTATAAACTTATCCGTGGTAGCATTTGGTTGAATTAAGGTGAATTAATTGAAAGATTAAATTTTTATTATTTTAATTTTTTTTTGCAAGTCTAAAAAAAATTTAAAACTTTGTATTCATATTATTTTAATAAATATATATGTGAACATCTGCTTTTACATTTTTCCACCATATTGACTATTATAAACTCCTAAAGAGACTCAACCGTCGTTTAACCGCTTATAAAAGAAAATGAAAACTAACGGAATTCCAAACACACTCTCTTTTC
Source organism: Lathyrus oleraceus (assembly GCF_024323335.1). Classification (NCBI taxonomy): domain Eukaryota; kingdom Viridiplantae; phylum Streptophyta; class Magnoliopsida; order Fabales; family Fabaceae; genus Lathyrus; species Lathyrus oleraceus. The sequence continues at coordinate 157,229,109 of NC_066581.1, forward strand.
ATTTATGCTTATTTCTTTCTCTTCCTTCCAGCTTAGCCTAAGTATCGGAAACATACACATTGAAATATTCAGATGCACGCTCATCATTCACCTTCATTCTTCCGTTTTCATTCTCTCCATTCGACACACACTTGTTTTCCTTCAATAGTCCCAAGCAAACAAACACCCGTTCTTGACAAGGCAAGTGCAACTGCATCGTTTTCTTGAATTCTGATACTCACAAACTAGTAGATCTTGATGCAAATCTATTGCTGTTATCTTTATATTCTTTTTGGTGTTTCGCAGCTATCCAGATTTTCATCTTTTCATCTCATTCATTCAACAAGGTTAGTGCTATATTCTTTCTTGAGTTTATATATGGAGTATCATGACTTTGAAGTTTCAATATTATTGCTCTCATGTCATAAATTGAATGTTTATGAAATTGTAATTCGGCATAAATTGAATATTTTTCAGTATTGTCTACGAAAATGAATTTGTTGAAAGAGCCAACTAGGACCGATTATGAGGATTGGGTTGAGTCTTTTAAGAAAATGAAAGTCTTGGAAAAACCAACTAGAACTAGTACCAATTATGATGACTGGATTGAATCTGAAGAGAAAATCAAAGTCTTGGAAAAACCAACTAATACTGATTATGAAGATTGGGTTGAGTCTCTGAAACATTTCCTTAGCGTGTCTAAAGTGGACATGGCTCTCACTGAGGACGAGCCTGCCAAACCAACTGACACATCTTCCGATGCTGACAAGTTAAAGCATGACAAGTGGCTACACTCTGACAGAATATGTTTGATCACTATGAAGCGGTATATGGATCCAAAAATGCTGAAATACTTCAATGCTCTTTGTGATATTGAAAATGCCAAAGAGTTTCTTGAAGCTGTTGGTAAGAGAATTCGTGAATTGGTCAAACGGAGAAACAGAAGAAAAAAGAATGACCGAGAGAAACGTCACATTTGGGATTAGGGCTACTGTGGAAGTTGAGAGCATATACGAGTTGTTTTCTTGTAATGGTCACCTGCAGTGTAACATACTGGACTTTTGCAAAATCTTCATTCTACTTTCAGTTTCTTTTGTTCAACTTTGTAAATAAATTTGACATAATTGATTGTGTGCATTGTTTTCTCTGTGAATCCTATCAATAAAGTTGTCAATTGCTTTTGCTAAAAGTGCTTCAAGTTTCATGAAATTGACATAACATGTTAACTGATGTTAGGAAAAATATTTCAATTTAAATATGGAAAAACATTGTATTTTCAATAGTTAAATTTCCCTCAAACATGCTAGAATTTTGATCTACTTTGATGTCAACTACTTTTGAATCCTCCACATTTTTGGTCCCTTGCAATAAACCTTTATAATTTAATAACTTTATCAATTTATTCTCTATGTTGAATAACTTACTACTTACATATTTGGCCCCTAACTCTTAAATGAACTAATATAGTTTGATAAAGTTGATGACTTTTTTGAAATGTTTATAATATTAGGAGTACCTTTTTAAAAGTGGGCTAATACTTTTTTTTTGATTGAACTAATTTCTATGTTTTTTTAGTTATTAGTGTTATAATAATTTTTGTTCAATAACCAAAGGGGTAGCCACATAATTAGATTAAGCAATCAGAATGCATGTTGCTAAGAAATAAACTCTTCTATTTCTATCAGGCCAGTTCTTCTATTTCATTATTATTTATTTCTTCCAAATTCAAATACAACACAATAACGGTTGAAGTCAGTGGCTATTTACTTTATTTGTTTTTCATTTCTATTAATAAATCCTATGAATTAGGAAGTGGAGTTGTTTTGTTATTCTATTAATTAGGTTGATTTACTCTATTAAGATGTTCTCTCTTTATAGATAAATTGGGTTAATGTTTCATACCAAGTTTAAATGTGATAGTTGTGATGTAAGGGTGTTTGAAAGGGTCATTTGCTTTCATTCAATAGCAGAAGAGAATTTCCCTTCATATTACTTTGTTTTTCTATGTGATACTTAATATTTGGTAACAGAGTTCCATAAGGGTCCTTACTACATGAAGCAACACTCCTTTTTAAACATTGACAACTGAAAGGGAGCATTAGCGGTTTTGTGCATCCAACAATTCCAAAGTTTCATCATTGATGCATGTTGATGGAGAATTTTTTGAAATCGAAGAAATATTGGAGATTGATTTGATAAGAAATTAAGACACAATAATAGACCAATACACAACGGATAAAAAATTTCTCAAATTTGTAAGAACTTTGAGGATCAACAACAAATATAAGACGACAATCGAACAAATAAAAGCACAAAAGAACATCAATATTTTTAACGTGAAAAACCCCTCAATATGATAGTAAAAACCACTTATCGTCCAAACCAAAGAAATAACTCCACTATAATCAATTAAGGGTACAAGAGAGTCTTAAAGTGATTCACAAACTAGTGCTAACATCCGCAAATCACAAAGCAAACTAGCTTATAAATAATAATCAAAAGGTTGAATTTTTTTCCAAATCTACAGCTTCAGTGTGAAGCAGATAACTCTCACCTCAGTCGTTGTTTTGAAATTCTGAACGATCAAAAGTTAGATACATGTGCTACGAACATGCCCTTCAAATTTGAGCTCGACCAGACGGTTAACGAATCGGACATCGTCAATTTAGTGAGACTTGTTGTAGAAATATGAGAATGAGTTTCTCTCCTCTATTCTCTCTTTTGAATCCTTATTTCTCTCAATGTCTCTCAACCCTAAATTGATTCTCCCCACTTAAATAAGTGAGACAAATGAGCTAATCATATTTGGGTCTTTCTCCACATAAGAAGGGAGCTCAATCCCAACAAATCTCCCCCTCACAACTATATGGAGGAAATCTCCAAACTGATGATATCATAACAAGCTTCAAATTTCCCTCGCCAAACCGGATTCTTACCAAGATGAATAACGCTTTGACTATAAACAAATAACACATATTTGTCTTGAACAAAACCAAGCTCCTGCAAAAATAACCATAGTAACTATTTATATGCTTTGGTAATTGCAATAAACTCAACCCCTGTAGTAGATAATGCTACACACTTTTGCAATCTGGATTGTCAAGCCACAACTCCCCCTGTAAGTTTAATCATGTAGCCCAAAGTAGACTTTCTGGAATCAATATCTCCAACTATATCAGAGTCAGAGTATCCCACTAGAGTAGGCTTATCTCCTCCAAAATAAAACTTCGTAGAAGTAGTACCGCGAAGATACCTTAAAATCCATTTTACAACATTCCAATGCTCTCTACATGGGTTTGACAAAAATTTACTGACTGTACTAACAACATGTGCTATATATGGTCTTGTACACACCATTGTATACATCAAACCACCCACAGTAGACGCATAAGGAACATGTTTCATATCAAACGATTCATCTTCACTTGAAGGACTTAGATTAGAAATCAACTTGAAATAAGTAGCGAGAGGAATGTTTACTGCCTTAGAACTTTCAATTTTCAATCTTTGTAGTACCTCTTTCGATATAATATTCTTGTGACATCCAAAGTTTCTTCTCTTTTCTATCACATATGATTCTAATGCCAAGAATATGTTTAGCTTCTCCAATGTGTTTCATGACAAATGACTCTCCCAATTGCTTTTTTTAACTTGTTGATGTTAGAAATAATTTTCCCTACTGTTTACCATGAAAATTGGTAAGCAACCGCTGATTTTCCAAATTACTATATTTGGTTACTTACAGGATCGATCAAATTGATCCTAGGACATGTGCTAATTGTTTTTAAAGGTGAATTCTAATGAACATAAACACTTCGACGGTGTTCATACCAGTAGTAATTCGTTAAAAGATTCAATGAAAATATAAAATGAAAGAGGGAAAAAAGAATGTTGTAAATCGAAAGTAAATGGCAGTAAAGATAAACTTCTGGGTAAAATTACAATTCTAGAAATAAAGAATTGATTAAATTACTTCAAGTAAAAAACAATGGTGTAGCATCAAACATATATTTCTCAATTTACTATTTCGCTGCACACAAATACTTTGGTAAAATTGACAGATTTCGTACACACTTGAACACACACCAGATCCTAACACTAAGACCTCCTATTTATACTAATCGAAGTAACCTCTTCTAACGGCCTCTCCACCAAATCGAGACAAGTGATGCTTTGCATGCATGTAACTATTCACTATGCTTCACGTGTATTTTCAACAGTTTAGATAAGAACAAAAGTTCCCTCCTTTATTTGAATTTGAATCCATCGTCGAACCACAAATGGTGACGTCTCTGTCGAAAAACACCTTAAACTACTAAAAATATTTCTAAGTCCACGCACAATCATTACCATTTTCCTAACATGTCTTTTCAGCATATACCCAAATCTTATTAATCATCACGTTTCCTAGACTCTAGGAGATCATGGGATTAGGCATTAATTACCACCGTTCCACTATGTAATCCTGGAGAGACACGTGTCCCACTCACTTGTCAACCATTAATGCCGATTTGAACCATTTCTCTTCCAAAAAAACATTATAAAAGGCGCACTTCTCACTCATTTCTCTTTTTTACGCTTTCTGAAAACCTCAAGCACTTAGCTTTTTCATCTTCTTCCAAAAACAAACTAAAAACAAACCCCATATTTTATTCAAACTCTCAATAACAATGGCAACTTCAAGCAAAGTTTCCAAAGAGACCATCAAAGCTGCTAAGGTTTATATCAAATCCACGAAGGTCCCGAAAAAGATCTTAAATCTCCCCCCATTCGCCACGCTCCCTGGTCACGTCGAATATGGCCCCATTTACAGCCAGAAAGTATGGCCTATCATGGTTCAGAAGACCTTTTCCATCTCCTACCACGAAACAAGAGACATAATCCCTTCTTCTTTGGGAAGCCTTTCTAACCCCAAAACTTATAACCCTTAGGCTACACCCATCGAAGATCCAAGTTACCTTAATTTCTTATCAACCCAACCTCGTGGCTCGACAGTTTGGATTAGTTCAGGCTCTCCTAAAGTGTCTTTATGACAAGAAAATCAATCTTCTTTTTGACAATACAATCCACAATGAACCACTATTGTCAAACAAATAGCTCGATATATTGGTAGAACACATCTTGCTCTAGTTAAATTCGAGTCATGCTTCCTCTGTACTCCAGAATTTGAGAAGTGGTGGTCGAAATACTATGCTGAAGAATTTTATGATGTTTCTTCATTTACTCAGCATATTACTAAAACTTTCCTCTCTGTGCAGGAACAAGTTAAGAAAGGTACTTACACATACATCAAAGAAATCCAGGCTTTCCAAAACTACTTTGAAACTGTCTATAGGCCCGATGATCTTAGTCAAACCATTCGCGAGGCAGCTGTCATACTAAAGGAAATTTTTTCAAAGAAAATGGAGAACTTAAAAATCCCTTCGTACGTTCCTTCTAAGAAATGCTACGAAATGGATTTAAAAATGCATCATCTTAAGTTTCCTCGACTGCCAAATGATGATTTTGGAGTGGCCCTTGCCCCTCCATTCCCAGACTGGTTCATCTGTGGGGATTCTATAAAAATCCTTCGACAACAATCACAGACAAAAAGCCCAACTGGTGGTTGCGTAAGCATACTTTAGACAGTTTCAAAGGGCATCTTCATATAGGAATTGAAGATGTTCGCATCGAATCAGGTATATATGAAGGTGTGGAGTGGAAGGCCTTTTCGAATCACATCTCTTATTAGGATATTCACTATTGACTTGTAGTAACTGCTTCATTTTATTTCTTTTAGCTATTAGAGTTCCACCTAGGAAACCAGCAACCAAGAAGTTGGTCGAAGAAAAAGATGAGGGTGGCAGCAAGACCATTAAGGTACATCTTTATTCTGCCTATTACTTTTTGTTATATATAATGGTATTTCTAAAACTTCAATTTTTTATTCAAGGTGCTTGAAAATCTCCCCCTACTCCTAAAAAAATCAAAACAAAAACAGCTGTATCTCCTGTGGTGATAGAGTTAGACGAAGAGGATCTATCTCCCGTCTTAGATCTGACTCTTAGGAAAAGGAAGAAACAACCCAAGGTTGTCAAAGCCTCCATTCAGCCTTAGGAAAAAAATTCCAGAGTTATAAAACGACCTGCTGCCCTTTCCATTCTGGAGCCTACTCTTGAAGAAATGTCGAAGATAGCAGCAATGCAAGTCGAAAGTGACAACTCCAGTCCTGGAGTCGAAGGGAACAAGGTAATAATCATACATTACTTTTTTTTTTACTTTAACTAATTTATCTCTTAACCTTTGGCTTTTAGATGGCGCAAATGCTACCACACAAACCGCATGCAAATCTTCTTCTATATCAGATGTTCTCAACAGTGTCGGCGAACCCATCTATCGACCATCATCAGAGAAAAGCTCAATGAACAAAATTAACCAACCCATTGTTGAAGGGCTTGAGACTTCGCCATAAAAAAACACCACCTAACACTCTCACACCAGTGGTTCTGATCGCGAAGATGACTTAGGTCAAGAAACCCAAGTTGAGGTGAACAAAGATGCCATAGTGGTGGACTAAGAAGTCTAAGATGTCAATGTTTCTAAAGGTGATTCACCTGATGTCGAAGGTGCAGATAAAGATCCTCAAGGAGGAAATGACGATCAAGATGAAGAGGTAGAAGAAGTAGAAGTCGAGGAGCCTCCGATATTCGATGCTCTTGATGCTGCTGCTGATGAGGAGCTTGAAGACCAAGATGACAATGGTGAGGGGGGCCAGGGTGAAATAAACGAAGGACAACCTCAGGGCCAAACTCCTGCAACCCCCATAACTGAAGCTATTCCTGAGGGTACCAGATCTTTGACAAGAGCAACTGGGGGTCTCTCTTTAGAGGAATTAACAACTCTAAACTAAAGCCAACCCCTTGAGTATCTGAAGGTTATGCTGAGTCGAAGAGAAAGCTCATCTAAAAGAAGTCTTAGCACTTCTACAACCTTTGAGGATCAATCTTCGAGCAGAGCCGCGGATGAGGTACTCTAAAAAATTAAAGAGAAAATCTTTAAGGGTGACTTATTCCTACTCTTGATGGATGATCCTTCTGCCCTCTTATCTTTGAAGGCTCTCCTCAGCCAAGTTAATCTGTTGGATGTTCTCCTGAAGTTTCCAATATCATCTTGGAGTTGGTACCATGATAGAACAGGTTGTCGAGGATAATGAACTGCTTCCCCAAATTACCAAAGAAATCGAATGTGTAGGCATCGAACTTGCCATAAATGGTACCGGTTCAGACACGGGCATTGTGGCCGTGTTTTCCCCTGTCGAAGAAGAAAGGGGTGGTACAATATTGTTTGGATTTTGAGGATTTTGGTTATTTGGTGCATTTGAATTCACCATTCTCCTTGGTCTATCTTCGTTGGTTGTGGCCACTTTACCACTTATTAATAACATACAACGAATGTTTCAAAAGGGACAAAAGTGATTAAACGAAGAGAATTATAATGAATGAAGAAAAATTCACTTTTTCAAATGTTAGCGCTGTCCCACTGGGCGTGCCAATTTGTTTAGTAAATAATAGTTGATCTTCCAAATTACTATATTTGGTTACTTACAAGATCGATCAGATTGATCCTAGGACATGTGCTAACTATTTTTAAAGGTGTCTTCTAATGAACATAAACACTTCGACGGTGTTCATACCAGCAGTAATTCGTTAAAGGATTAAATGAAAATATAAAATAAAAGAGGGCAAAAAGAATGTTGTAAATTGAAAGTAAATGACAGTAAAGATAAACTTATAGGTAAAAGTACAATTTTGGAAATAAAGAATTGATTAAATAACTTCAAGTAAAAAAACAATGTTGTAGCATCAAACGTAAATTTCTCAATTTACTCTTTCTTTGCACACTGATACTTTGGTAAAATTGACAGATTTTGTACACACTTGAACACACACCAGATCCTAACACTAAGACCTCTTATTTATACTAATCGAAGTAACCGCTTCTAACGGCCTCTCCACCAAATCGAGACAAGTGGCGCTTTGTATGCATGTAACTATCCACTATGCTCCATGTGTATTTTCAACAGTTTAGATAAGAACAAAAGTTCCCTCCTTTATTTGAATTTGAATCCCTCGTCGAACCACAACTGGTGACGTCTCTGTCGAAAAACACCTTAAACTACTAAAAATATTTCTAAGTCCGTGCAGTATCTTTACCCTTGTACCAAGACATCTTCGACTAGAACTTCAAACACATAGTTTTGTCGAAACATCTTCACATGAAACTTTATTCTCTTAATTTATATGGGCCTCGAAATTGGGAGCTAACACCTACAATAATCATATCATCAACATATAACAACAGGATAATGAAGTCATCGTTAGAAAATTTTCTAACAAAGATGCAATGATCTGAAGTAGTCTTCTGGTATCCTTGGTCACACATAACATACTCAAACTTCTTATACCACTGCCTTGGAGCCTGCTTCAACCCATATAAACTCTTTCTCAATCTACACGTATGATCCTCTTTACCTTTAACTTGAAAACCATCAGGTTGTTTCATGTAGATCTATTCCTCCAAATCACCATGAAGGAAAGTCGTTTTCACATCCATTTTCTGAACCTCTAAATCAAGAGTAGCAGCCAAACTCAATACAGTTCTAATTGATGACATCTTTACAATAGTTTAGAAAATATCATTAAAATCAATACCCTTTCTTTAACAGAAATCTTTCACCACTAATCTGGCGTTATATCTTGGAGAGCTAGAGTTGCTATCATATTTAACTCTATAAATCCACATATTTTTCAAAGCCCATTTTCCTTTAGGCGGCTTCACTAAATCACAAGTGTGATTATCATGTAAGGATTTCATCTCATCATGCATTGCATCCATCCATTTTTGATTTTCATCATTTTCCATGGCCTCTTGAAAACACTCGGGTTCACCCTCACCAGTCAAGGTCACATACTCATCAGAATTATACCTTGTAGAAGGTTATCTTTGCCTGTTAGACCTCCTAAGTTGAACTTGAAATGATTCTGTAGCTTCACCAAGATTCTCATCCAGTGACATATCGCTCTCTCATTCACCATCATTAGTTTGAATATTTACCTCATCTCCAAGTTGTTGATCATTAACATAATCATATGGCTCAACATAATCACCACCAATAACATCCAGATTATGACTAGGTAACCGAACTAGATCAACATTAGACAAACTAATATCTTATCTTTCTTGGGTGTATCCTTCTCTACCTTATCAACTTCTTCAATAGCCTGGTCTTCCATAAACACCATATTGTGGCTTCGAATAAGCTTCTTTCCTACAAGATCATACAACCTGTAACCAAACTCATGAGATTTTCTGCTAATAGGAAAAGTCCACAAGAAGTTTGTAAAATCATCTAAGAATAAGACATAATATTTATGACCAGCAGAGCTTAAAATTGGAGATGTCCATAAATCACTATGTAAAATGTCAAAAGGCATCAAAATCGTAGTTTGAGAATAAAAAAATAGCAATTTAACCAGTTTGTCTAAAACACAATAGTCACAAACGATAGAAGAATTAAAAGGTTCACAACATATGAACTTTTTTTTGCGAAGGGAATTCAAAACAGACACGCCAGGATGACCAAGACGACTATGCCAAAGACTGGATGTGAGACCGGCAAAACTGGGAGGAGTGGTAACTGGATAAAGATCTCAACGACTGTCACATCTGAGAAGGGTGATCCCCGCTTGAAAATCAGAGACAGTAAACCAACAGGATCAAAGGAAACAGAAACATTATAGTCAGTGGTGATTCGTCTCACAGAAATTAAATTTTTAATAATTTTCGAGGCATGCAGGATATGGTTATGATGAAGTGGTTGGTGAGATGTGGTTATTTGTGTGTGTCTGGTGCCGTGAATTGGAATTCCATGGCCACTGCCAACAATGACTTTCTGATTTGAATTACTTACTGGAAAATAAGACGAGAGATTACCTTGTGATGAGGTTGTGTGAGATGTTGCGCCCGTGTCCATGTACCACTGATTGTCAAGAGTGTGGAGTGATATGGTGTGCATTGCAGTCTCAATGTCTGTCGGTATCTGAGATGAGGTAGATGTTGCATACACCTGAGGACACTGTCCTAGAATGCCTGGCTGCTTAGGAGGACCGACAGGGCGTGTCCATTGAGAGGTGGGATACTGACACGGTGGCATAGTCCATGGTGGTGGAGTCCAACCCCATGGTTGTCAGGTTGGGTACTGCTGTTGTTGTTGCTAAGGAGAAGCGGACAAAGGTGAGTGAGCGCTGGGAGCTCCCGATTGAGGTGCGCTATAGTTACCACGTCCCCCTCGGCAATCCTGGTTGCCACGGGAGCGAGAACGGTTGTCGGGGCGGCGGTTTCCACGCTGAGAGGTGTCTTTAGTAGATTTCGGCTGAGTGGTGTGCATAGCAGCATGAGAGCCTGTGTTTGCCATCTTAGCCATATCAACTTCTTCCAAAGTGAGCATGGAACGAGCCTGATAGAATTCCGGATGAGGGTTGATCTGGAGAATCAAAGTAGCAACACTGCGGTAAACTTCTAGGAGACGAGTGATCAGCTGAAGGACCAGACGATGATTGTTGACAAGGAAGCCGACATTTCTCAACTGATCAGAAAGCATCTTAAGACGCTGACAGTAAGCATCTTAAGACGCTGACAGTAAGTTGAGACATTGGGAAAATCCTCCATACGAGTGTTAGAAAACTTTTGCTCAAGAGTGACAACTTGAGCATTTTGGTTGTCCTGAAAAATATCTTCAAAGCGATTCCATGCTTCCATTGCAGTGGAGTTGAGTTATAGAATAGTGGTTAGCAAATCAGTAGAAACAGTGGAATAAACCCACTGAAGAACGGTGACATCAAGAGTGGACCATTATTCATGGTTGGTGTCGGTAACGACTGGTGGCTCTTTTCTGATAGATGGAACGATGTGATGCATGACTCGATGTGAGCGAGCATGGATGCGGAAAAACTCAGCCCAGGTACCATATTGATCTTTTTCCATCTCAAGAATAATATGAATGTGGTTCCTAATATTGGAGACAACAAGAGCGGGATGAAACTCTGATTTGCAACCTCGAAACGTGGTGTTCTTGGGCTGTCCGGAATCACCAGTATCGACGGATTTGTGGGTATCGGCGCCACTGTGTTCTGAATGGTCTGATTCTAAAATGACTGCAGGTGCGACGCCGACGGAGGGAACATAGGCGGAAGGCGAGAGAATAGGGTGGTTCTCGTGTTCGGCGGCGGCAGTACAGAGTACGGTAGTCCTGTTGCGGCGACAAACTTCAAGGAGGGAGAAGAAGCATGCGGCGGCGGACTGTAATGAGGAAGAAGAAGAAACGCATTTTTACGTATGCTTTTTTTTTTAGAGATCGAGATTAGTTATGATTGATACCATGTAAGATAATGGAAACCGTGTCCTTCTCATTTATCAGAATAAAATATATATTCATCAATGTAACATTTGATCAACTATTTAATTATGATACAACATAATTATAAAAAACTAATTATGACTAATTATAACAAAATATTCTATTCTATCACTACTAAGTTTAAGTTTAAAGATGGTTGTAACTCAGCAACTTGGATGTTCGAAGTCACTTCTTCGATAAAAGAAATTGAATTGGGGATTGATTTTAGGTGTACAAAAATTCAAAATTCTACTATAGAAAGAATTTTGATGGAAAAAGTATAACCTAACACTTTTCACCATTACAGTTTTCTTACGTGTAATGATTCTTATGGCCCTTGTTTTAGGAGAAACAAAGCTCTTATTGCAGAACTGAGCATTTCGGCTCCTGATTCTGATGATCTTCTTTTTCCTTCAAAGTACTCAAGGCCCCTTTCACTCAATGCAAGGCTTTGTTATGGAAACAGCATTGGTCTTGCTGGCGGAATCCGCGGTACAATGGATTAAGGTTTCTTCTCTTCACAGTTGCTGCCTCCATATTTTTCGGGTGCATGTTTTATGGCATTGGTTCCAAAATGTAAGCCGAAAACTAGAAAAGTGCCGTACCATTAATACATGAGTAATGAGTTTGGTTCTAAGAAAAAGTTCATATCAATAAATTGCAGTGAAAAGCGACAAGATCTCTTGAACACCATTGACTCAATGTTGATTACTGTTCTACTTATTGGCATTAAGAATGCTAATTCTGTACAAGGTGTAGTTGGTATTGAGAGAAGAGTCTTATATAGGGAAAATGCTGCTGGAATGTATTCTTCTCTCGCCTATTCTGTTGGTCAGGCAAGTGATTTTTTTGTCTTTATTCATATAAATTACTTACTTCAGTGTATGTGTTTTTTAATCTACTCTTCGTATTTTGATGCAGGCTCTAATTGAAATCCCTTATGTTCTAATACAAACATTGGTATATGTACTCTTCACATTTTTAATGTACTCTTCACCTCTCTATACTTTACCTACTACGGCATGATGTCACTAGCCATGACACCTCACCAAAACGCCACCTCTTTCCTTACTCGTCTGTCCTATGTATTATGGAACCTTTTCTCAGGATTCCTAGTCTCACCACCACCAGTAAGTTTTTACTTCCTTTGATGAAAAGTGCCTATATATAGTTCCTTAATTTTCATTTTCTTTGGCATGTGGTAAAAGAAAATTCCAATATGGTGGAGATGGTTTTATTGAATAAAAAGTACACACGGTTCTCCATTGTTTAATATTATCAGGTTCATTTTCTTTATCATTTGGGATTATAAATTATAATTACAGGAAAGTTGCTCCTGATAGGATTTATGGTCAGTTTTTGTAATTAAATTCTGTTGCTGTAAAGAAACTTAAAAAGATAATGTAATACAAGTTGAACAAAAGTGACAGAATCAGTTGCAATACAGTTAGAATGTATGAGTAACAAACAAAACGTGAGTTAGTTAATCAGTTTGGCAGTTAATTGGTTGAACAGACTTTCTAACTAACTAACTAAGTAACTTTTTGCTTCCTTTTCATTAACATAGAGAACATAGCTTGCTTATATATATAAATTCTCACAATTACATTCTCATCATTCATATTCATTCAACACACACTTACTCACTCCCACATAATCAAGAGTTCTTCACAAGGCAAGTGCTACTGAATCATTATCATCTTGAGTTCTTCTATTTACATATATATCTTTATCTTGAAAAACTCACTTTCTTTTATTTCTTTACACAGCCATCCAGGATAAGAATTGTGAGGGAGAAGAAGAAAGAAACCAAACTCTCAATCTCACATTGAGCAAGGTTAGTTCTATTTCAAAATCTATATCTTTCTTGTATAGAAAAGGAAATGATGATTTTGTTTTTATGTATGTAACAGATCCAAGTGGTGTGTAGAAAGATGGAGAAAGAAATGAAAAAGAGATCCAAAGTCAAAACATTCACTGATTTTGATGCGGATCGTCAAGCGGGCCCTCCGATAGTAAGAGCACTTGTTGTGGACAATGATGAGCACATTCGAAAGATTCATGAAGATATTTTGAAAACACTTGGTGTGGAAACTTGTTCAGTGGAAACTGGCCAAGAAGCCTTAGAAATAATTTCTTATGATCGGATCTATGACCTAATTCTGATTCGTAGGATTTTGCCTGTCATGGATGGACTTAAGGTAGCTACATTTGTATATTTCTTGTGGCATATGTATAAATGAATGAGATTGATTCGTGTGTTGTATGCAGGTGACGGAGATGCTGCGAAACATGGAGTACCCTACAACGATAATTGGGGTGACGCATCCGCTTACAGAATTAGAAAAGGAAGAATTTTATAGTGCAGGGGTAGATGGTTGCATTGATTATGAGATACCATTGAGAGCTAAAACGGTTGAAACACTGGTTGCAAATATTAATCCTCCCCGACCCTGGAAGAAAAGAGTTGAGTATAATGCAGTTTACAATACTTTTTTCCGTCCTGATTCAAAGTTTCGTCGTGGCCAGCTTTATCATTCAAGTTCTGGTCGTGGCTCAGGTTCAAGTTCTGGTCGTGGCTCAGGTTCAAGTTCTGGCCGTGGCTCAGGTTCAAGTTCTGGCCGTGGCTCAGGTTCAAGTTCTGGCCGTGGCTTAGGTTCAAGTTCTGGCCGTGGCTTAGGTTCAAGTTCTGGTCGTGGCTCAGGTTCAAGTTCTGGCCGTGGCTTAGGTTCAAGTTCTGGTCGTGGCTCAGGTTCAAGTTCTGGCCGTGGCTTAGGTTCAAGTTCTGGTCGTGGCTCAGGTTCAAGTGCTGGTCGTGGCTCAGGTTCAAGTTCTTGCAAATAGTTGATTCTGTGAATTGCTTCAATAAAGTTAGAATGTGTTTTTACAAACATGAAATGGCAGCTGATCTATATATAGTTATATGCTTGTGTTAATGATGAATGTAAAGACTATACAAGTTGTTATATTAGTTTTTTCTAAAATGTGATACTTAAAATCCAAATACAATACAGAAAAAATCATAGGTATATTTGCAGGAAATTGTAAAATTTCGCATTTACATCCGATACTATTATCTACAAAATAAAAATCACCAGAAAATTCAAGCTTAAATTCTACAAGAAATACTGCAGAAAATCCTTGTGTTCGATTGTTAATTTCCAAACGCACTCTGTTCCATTACCTTTGGATACTATCACATATATATATATATATATATATATATGAAATGTTAAATATTAACCAATAATACAAAAGTTGTTGCGAAAATTTTCAAGATGTATTAAAAAATGATTTCAGAAAATGGAAGGGATATTTTTTTGGATTTTTATAGGGTTTTAGAGAATACATGTTGTATACTCATACAGTATATGTTATCTATTGTTATAATAAAATTAAATCGATTAACTATAAAGCAATCTAGTATTGAGATTACGAGGAATCAAGTTTTAGTTGAAACAAGCTTTGACAATCATTAACAATTTGTTTCAATTAAAAACTTTCACCAACCACGAGACTTTGAGATGTCTATCACTTTCAAAATAGCCAAAAATTTTGCAATTATCGAAAATCTAGTGTGTAATTTCTCAGCATAAACAAGCAAAAAGTCTCCATTTTTGTTTCTAAAAATTCCACCACAAACACTAACATTAGTATTAGGACAATAGGCATCGTCACAATTACACTTATACCACCCATATTAGGGAGGCGACCAAAGGATTTCTGTGATGTTAAGAGCACGAGGCGGATGAATTTAAACCTCAAAGACTTTGATCAAAGCAAACTTGGCAATTCAGATGAAAGAAAAGTTTATAACATTGTTTTCGGATATCATTTTTTGATTCGGACTAAACTTGACGGAGTATCTTCTGTTGGTCCTCAGGTTATCATGGTTGAACTTACTTCTAGGTTATCATGCCTGAACTTATTTCTAGCATCCCAAATTTGGTTGATTGTAATAATGATAGCAACTTTCATCCCAAATCTGAAACCAGTCTTCTATTGAGTTAGAATCTGAGTAAATTCCGACCTTCCTCCTGAGCCAATTCCAAAGAAACTTTGCATAAAAACATTGAAAAAAAAGATGATTTGCACTCATCACAAGAGTTGCACAAAAAGCAAACAATATAGTTAATAGAGAAATAAATTTATTAACAGTCCTCACTAAAAAGATGTTAATTAATAGTTGATGTTATATATATATATATATATATATATATATATATATATATATATATATATATATATATATATATATATATATATATATATATATATATATATATATATATATATATCGTTTGATCGAGTGCAATTAACGGTTAAGATTTGTTGGGAATCCCCCAAAATCTATGGAAAATTTCAATCAATCTTGATGAACAAGATTGTTATCACCCACATAATGACAACGAAAAAGAAGAATAATGGAGAAATAAAGAAAGTAAAGAATGATGAAGGAGAAGAAGAATTAAAATTCTCTCTGCCCACAATGTGGAAAACTTGTTATTCACTTTGCAGCTGCAAAATACTATGAATACAATGTTATGAATATTCTATTCACTTCATTACAAAAATAAGGGTTACTCCCTCTATTTATAGATTTAGGTTAACTTGGACCTCAAGCCAAAGCCCAAAACTATAAAAGCCCAAAATAGCTAAGACTACTAAAATAGGCATAAGTCGAAATCCTGTGTGAAGCAACATGTTTCGACACTTCGACACACTAACACAACTCAACACACTAGATGATTCGACACTTCCTTACACTATCGAGCAACCTGCTTCGACACAAGGAATTATAATTCAACACACCACCTAATTCATTGTGTCTAAGCTATCTAGATTCACCATAACTCTTAGTCTTCTGAACACTTCGACATGCACTCCCTTCGTCATGATGTCTGCAATCTGATTCTCAGTTATGCAGTGTTCCACATTCATCTTTCCATCTCCTACCTGCTCTCGGAGATAATGGAACCTCATCTCGATGTGCTTGCTTCGACCACGTGTTATCGGATTCTTCGCAAGATTGATAGCTGACATGCTGTCGATCTTCATGGTAGTTGCTCCATGACTCTTCACCGTTATCTCTTCAACCATATTCGCCATCCATGTTGCTTGACATGCACAAAGAGAAGCAACTATGTATTCTTTTTTGCACGACGATAATGCCACCACTGTCTCTTTTCTCGAGCTCCAAGTAACTGGTGCACCACCTAGCATAAACATATAGCCAACTGTGGATTTTCGATCCTCAACATCACTACACCAACTTGAGTCGGTGTATCCCGCTAATTTACATTCTTTTCCTTCATCAGCTGCAGGAAACAAAATGTCATAGTCGAG
This sequence comes from Lathyrus oleraceus, assembly GCF_024323335.1. Classification (NCBI taxonomy): domain Eukaryota; kingdom Viridiplantae; phylum Streptophyta; class Magnoliopsida; order Fabales; family Fabaceae; genus Lathyrus; species Lathyrus oleraceus. Next base: position 157,245,868 of record NC_066581.1, read on the forward strand.
AGTTCCTTTCAGATACCTTAGTATCCTCTTCGCCTCTACTAGATGTGATACCTTTGGGTTCTGCATGAATATACTCACCATATCTACACTGTATGCTAAGTCAGGCCTTGTATGATAAAAGTATCGAATTGACTTAATAAGTCTTCTATATTGGGTTAGGTCGACATCATCTTCATCTGAATTTTTCGACAGTTGTAATCTGGGCTCAGTTGGAGTCGAAGTTGGGTTACAATCTTACATCTCAATTCTCTTGAGTATTTCTCCTGCATACCTTCTTTGATGCATCATCAAACCTCTACCACTCTTGTAGAATTCGATGTCAAGGAAATATGAAATGTCACCCAAATCTGACATTTCAAATTCCTTTTTGAGATCACCTTTGAAGTCTTCGATCTCCTTCTTGCAGCTACATGTTATTAACAAGTCATCGACATAGAGACATAGTATAAGAAATTCACTCTCTCTTCTTCTTACATATACTCCATGTTCCCTTGTGCACTTCTCAAATTCCTTCTCCCTTAGAAAGCCATTTATCTTCTTGTTCCAAGCTCTTGGAGCTTGTTTAAGTCCGTACAGGGCTTTATGCAGCCTATACACCTTTCTTTCTTCGCCATGTTTCACAAACCCAGCTGGTTGTGCAACATAAACTTCTTCTTCTAAGGGGCCATTAAGGAATGCACATTTCACGTCCATCTGACACATCTGCCAGTTGTTCATGTTTGCTAGACCAACAACCAACATGATTGTTTCGATCCTAGCAACAGGTGCAAACACTTCATCGAAGTCGATTCCTTCTTTCTAAAGAAATCCTTTCGCCACAAGTCTCGCCTTGTGTCGAGTCACTTCTCCTCTGGGATTCAACTTCACCTTGTATACCCACTTCACATCGATTGCCTTCTTGTCTTGGGGCAATTCGACAAATGACCAAGTTTTGTTGACTCCGATTAACTTCAACTCTTCATTCATTGCTTTCATCCATTTTGAATCTTCCATGATTATTAATTTGAGGGGGAGTTTTGGTTAACCTCCTCACGTATTGGTCAGCCTAGGGTCTGGTTGGCTGTTGACCTGTGTCACATGGATTCTGGTAGTTGTGTGACACATTTGCAAGGAAGAATTCATCTCTCTCATTCCTAAGGGTGAATTTAATCAGGGAAGTTTTTCAAAACTATTGAGGTGCTTGCAAGCAGAAGATGTTGACACTAGAAGAGTATTTTCAAAGTATTCTTATGGTAGAAGTATCTGAAAGGAATAGTGGGACAGGATTTAAGATCAATGTCTACTTGTGCCAAGTACAAGTATTTAATTGATTATCCTTGGAGCTCAAGATAACTGATGTTTTTAAAGATGTTGGAACATCTAGTCTTCAAGACCCTGTGCAGAATCACAGGAAGGATAGTACACTGGAGTATGATCTATCACTTTGGTGGCAGCAAAAGCATATGATCTCTGAAAAGGTTTTCTGGCAAGAAACATGTTCAGCCTTGACGTGTACAAGAAGAAGAAAACATCATAGTCCTGATGGTGGTTACTTGGATCAGTTTACTTCTGATCTAGGTAAGGAAGTGCATTGGCTAATGCACATTGTGGAGTTAAGAATAAGTGGCAGCATTCTTGACATCATGGAAACAGCTTTGCTTGAGGAAGTGGAATCCTTGGTATAGCTAAAGGGACATGTCGCATCCGCGAAAAACAACCGGCGGGCTGAAACAAAACAACACAGAGCCGCCACCGTGCGTTATTTATCCCAAAAGAGGGAAAGGAAACGCTCAAAGTAAACCTGGGAAAAGCATGGTCTCGCGACCAAAGAGAATGGGATCGGGAGTCGGTTATGCGAAGGGAAGGTATTAGCACCCCTACGCATCCGTCGTACTCGACGGGATCCACGCTCAAAAGAAAGAAAAGGTTGCTAAAACAAACATCACACACACACACTGAAGACAACACAGGTGGAGGAAGAGGGGAGAGGGCTCGCTAGGATATCACATCCTATGCCTACGTATCTCGTCTGGAACGAGAATCAGAGCTACCGTAGTTCGGCTCACGCACGCCGAAACAAAACAAACACACAGACGCTGAGACGTCAAAGCAAACACACAAAAAGGCAAACATGGAACCCGAACGCCAATCGCTGGACTTACATCGGCTTCCGAACCAAACAAACCCACACTGGAAACCAGATGCCACTTGATGGACTTATACCGGACTCCAAGCACACAACAAGAGGATACGGAATGCCAATGGCTGGGCTTACATCCATCTCCTACACACACAAGAAGAAACAAGCAACAAGTTACTAAGGAGTCGGGAACTTGGGCCTAGCAACCGTCAAGCAAACACACACAAAAAGAAAAAGGGTGAACACACAGCCTAACAGGGAGTCGGGAACTCGAGCCTGATAGCTGTCAAGCAAAACACATACAAAAAGAAAAAGGGTGCCCGGAGAGACCTCGCACGGCCTCCTGCCTACGTACCTCATCTGGTATGAGGATCAGGGCGACGTAGTTCCCCTGAACGGGAAAGAATTTCTCACCTAACCAGATACAAAGGGAGACACACTACTAGGGAGCTGGACTCGAGCCTAGATGTTATCATGCATATCATCCCTAAGTTATGGTTTCTATCCTAACTTGCACAGGCAGCAAGCTAATCCTAAACAGGCAAAACAATCAAAGCAAACAATCACAAATAGCACACACTATATCCAGACAAAGTGGGCTCACACAAGGGGTTAGGCTGCAAAAGCAAACCAACTGTATCAGGTGATGTTAGCTCTTAACCCTAACATTGAGAGTTAGGGTGAAGCCAAATGAAATGGAAGTGAAGATAAGACTTCACAGCTCTTATCCCTGGCCAGGGAGAGCTTTAGACAAAGAAGTGTGGGTCCAGAAAGTGGGAACCCTTCTACACTTATGACACTGACTCAACTGTACAACTGTACATAGATCTTGGGTTAGGATCCACAAGGCATCAACATGTAATGTGAGCCAAGGGAAGACACACAGAATAGCAGGAGGTGGACTACACACCTCTTGTGTCTGCCAATTGCCTTAACAAAGGTCTTTTCCTGCTTGGGGACAAAGATAAACAAGCACAAGCATTGCCTCTTAAGGAGGACTTCAGACAGGTGCTTGGCCAAGTAACAGGCCAGGTCTTCCAGACTACATGGAGTTAGTGATTCTACCTCAATTGGTTAACACAACCAAGCAGCAGCACAAGCAAGTTCAAAATGAACTATAGCAACTAAGGTACCTGAAATCAATCCAACATAATCAGTATACCAGACAAGCAAAAGTCAAACAGAAAATTACAAGTCCACAGCACAAACAGATAACAAGCATCAATGCACAAAGGTGCAAGCCACAAGGCCTAAGCATAAGTCTCAATGCCTACAAAACAAACTCAAGTTAGTCATAAACAAGCAATAAACCAATCCCAATTGAGTGCACATCATCAAGTATAAGCAATTGTGCTCTTTGACCTGAAACAAAGCTCAAATGTGAGAACACAAACCACTAGTACAAGACTAGGGTCAAAATAGGATCAATAAGTCAAAACAGAACATGAAACTTATCCAAAATCAAGATCAATCAATTAATAATCAAATCCAATTGGTCTCATGTTCATATCATCAACCATTATCATTTCATGAGGCAAAGAGTACAAAGCATGTAATTTAGAACCTCATAGGACCAAACAGAAAGATCCAATTCAAATTCAATCAAAAATAATTCAATAAATCCCAGGAAAATTCATGGCTAAACAGCACTCATAACATGATATACACACCACATTTCAGGCCATTTGGACAATTGGAAGCAAGTTAATTAAATTCATCAAGCCAAAGCATACTCAAACAAGCTCATACAAGGCATTAAATCATGCATCAACTTCAAGCAATCATAAAACAGAGTAGGAACATGATAAATGAACCAAACCAAAACCATGACAAACTTCAATGTCTCTATAATCACTCCACAAAATTTCAAGTCCATCCAATTAACAACACGAATTTCACAAAACATCTAAAATCATGACTCTCAAAAGGTCCACCTTTGGTCAAACAGAAAGGAAATTCTCAAACAAATAGGAAATGCATTCAAAAATTCCAGGAAAATTCACAAGACATCCTAACATCCCTAAGCATCATCATGCAAAAATTCAGCTCATTTCAATTTCATATGGCATGGCAACAAAAATCATGAAGTTAGACAAGACATGGTGTGACACAAATTGTCATACCTCTAATGATCAGGTCATATCTCTCAAACCAGGAATGATAAAATCACAAACTCAAGGCCAAAATATCACTTAAGGTCTCTAGATTACACATGGAAAATTTCAGCTCCATCCAGTTAAGCATCATCATTTCATGATCAAAATACCAAGCAATATGCAAGAAAGAACATACATGAACAAACCCTAGGCTATCCAAAAAACCACATGTGCACAATTTCCACAAAAATCACCAAAAAATAGTAGAGATTACAAGGATCATGGTGGAAAAAATCTCATGTGATTTGGATTAATGGTTTGTGAGTTATGAATTTTTAAGTGTGGAAGAAAATTAAAAAATGATGTGAAATGGCATGTGAAACATGTAAGGCATATGAGAAAAAATGGAAAAGGCAAAAAAGGAATTGCCATAGCACGGGATCGAAGTGTGTCCACGTTCAAAAAGTAGCGCGCTACAGTACCACTAACACCAATCAGCATGGCAAACACGCGAAATGTGGATCAAACAGCCAATTCTGGAAAAATTCAAATGTTCTTCATGCGTTCATACCAAACCCTAAGCTCAAGAACTTTTTGTCACGAAAATGGACAAACCATACACCATTGGAAAGATCTCACAATGCACAACATGAATATGACATCAATTAACCCTAACTCTTCCTAGATTAACAGAATCGAAGCAAAACATTATCATGCATCAAAGTTCAAATCAATGTAACTCATTCATTTCTCAACCAAATTCAATGATTCCAATTGCAAATCACTCTACTAAGCAAGATCTATCCAAATCATATATCAATTGCAAGAATCATTAAATTCGAAAACTCACCTTCTTGGATTGGCAGAAGTGAAAACGCGCGTTTCAGGCTTGAAGAAGCAAAAACAGCAGTTCTATGATGCTAGTATTGATGAATGGAACAAGGTTTGTGTGTTGATTATGCACGATCTAGCTCAAAACTTGAATTGCCATGGATGAAGCTCTCTTTAACAGTCCAAAATTCAGCTTGAATTCCACTAGTTCTTGCTCCAATTAGCTTAAAAAATGCTCAAGAATGAAGGATATGTGAAGATCCATGCAAGGCCTTTGAAGAAAAATGAAGAAAAGTTGAGAGAAGAAGTTGAAGAATTTTGTGATTTTCAGATCTAGATCTGTTAGAATGAAGTGTTAATCTGAAAAACAGTTAGGATTTAGTTTATATATGCATTGTTAAACATGTTAGTAATCATGATTAGTGTAATTACAATGGATTAGTGAAAATCAAGTTTTCATGCTAAATGGCAATTTGGTCAATTCACCCACACATGTGCAATGCAATGTAACAATGCCAATTTCTGGTTTGAGCAAGTTTTAAAACATGTTTGTGAGTTGATGCAAGTGGAATCATGTGAAAACAAGGCTTATTTTGCAAAAACACATTTTTCCCTCCAAAATTCAAAATAGGTTCACTTGAAAAATGGACTTTTTATGTGATGAGTTTTCATGACAGGTAATGCTTGTTTTGGATAGAGGACATCAAAAGAATTTTGCTCAAAAAAGTCTCACTCCATTTGGCCTTGTGAATCAAAAGTTATGCAACTTTGAAGTTCAACTTTTCTTGACAATGATCAATCCATAACTTGCCAACCACAAGTGAGAAATTCATGTTCTTGGACTTTTTGGAAAGGTGAGAGAAAGATCTTCAACTTTCATGTTGGACAAAATTTCATTTGAAGCATTTTTGGACATGTAATTTCAAGGAGAAAACCTTTCCATTTTTGGCAATTTTGAATTACAAGTCACTTTCTATTTTTGGAAAGTTTTCATCTGACTTTATTTTCTTCATTCTTGATGTTTGAAATGTCAAACGAAACTTGTTTATACATGAATGAAGTGTATCTAACCCTCTCCCACCTCCAAATCCATCAGTTGACCTTTGGTTGACTTTTCTGACTGATAGATGAATTTGCCATGCACTGATCAACTTGAGCTTCATTCTCCTGATGAAATGGCTCAAACATGAAACCCTAGCTTCCATAAGCTCAATATAACCATATGATGATCCCTCATCCCCATTGAAAACCTCATCTCCTTGACAAGCCCTGATTGGCACAATGCAGCTGATTAGGGTTGACCAGAGGTCAAAACCCTAATCCCAAGGCATCTGATCAAGCATAAGGAATCTCTTGGTGATAACAAGACCATGATGATGATGATGTACCATTTCAACCAAGATGAAGATCAATATCCTTGAGGAATCAAGAAACCCTAATTGATGCACAACCCTCAGATGGCTAGTGATCAATTCATACAACCCTCAGCTTGCATCTTAACCTCTTTACCTTCTGATCAAGACCTAGAAGGATGACTTTCTTGTTGTGGCCATATGATGTGCAAATATGCAATGCCTAATGACCTAAAAATGAAATGCAATATGCTAAGCTAGTCCCAAGAGAGGAGGGCAAATTTTGAGGTGTTACAGGACAGTTTCTAACTGGTCCTTCTGAAGACTCATGCATCAGAGTGTCTGAGGTCTTTGGAGAAGAAGTAGGGATTCATCAAGGTGTGAGCTTGGATGACTTAACTGCAAACCTGCAGGATGGAGGATGTTTACTCAAACTTGGTTCCACAATCAAGTCTATGAGAACATTGAACTCTTGTTCTATGAAGGGAGGAAGTTCTTTCAAGTGGCAGAAGAAGAAGCTGAATTCAACAGCTAGATGTCAAAACACAAGGTTATGACATTTGGTTCAACATCAGAATCTTAGTTGGTGAAGTGGCACATCAATTTGAGATAAAAGGGTCTACTGGGTTGTAGATTGGATACTTCAAGAAGCTTGAAGGTATAGTCTCACTTGGAAGGTCAGAATATCTTTGGGAGAAGTCTGATAAACGTGGAGAGGTCAAAGAATGGCATTTGACTTTTTTCATATGAGGATTCATGAAGGAGGTAATCAACCAGTGGCAATTGGTCTATCTCAGAAGTGAGTTCGTAGGATCAAGATAATCAACTTATGGCAGCTGATTATTCTTGAGGAAGGTCTGAGACAAACTACTTTGAGCAGTAAAATAGTAAGTTGAAGACATAATGAGGTGTTTCCTTTTCATCTCTTGGAGCTTGTTGCTGGAGTTAAAGAAGATATGCAAGCAGGATTGTTTCAGAATGCCACATACAAAGACAAGGCTTTTGATATTGGTTGTACCTGCTGGAGCTTATATGGAAGACATATGCTGCAGGATTGTGTCAGTTGACATTCTCATTGTCATGGTAACTGATATGGCTGTACCTGCTATAAAAGGAAACTGGATTATGCAGGATTTTTCCAGATGTCAGACCCGATGTCATGACATCCTGTACACAGAACATTCAGTATGAATGTCTGGTGTTTTGTGATTGCACAATTGGTGGCAATCATTGGTTGATTGAAGATATGGCTAGCTGGCGCAATCTATCAGGGATATCAACCAGATTTATTTATTTTCCAAGGAGATCTTTACAGTTGATATGAAAAGATTTAATTGGAAAATATATTGAGGGTTTTCAAGATGTCCAATGCCTCTATAAAAGGGGACTTAGAAAACCTGTTTGAAAGCACAACCAAGACTGAGCGAAATTTAGAGAGAGAGCTAGGGTTGTGTCTGGTTTCTTGTGGATCAAGCTTGTGATTCAGTAATATCTGAAGAATATCAGATGGTGTTATGTTGTTTTCTGTTCTGGTTAGAAGAGAGATTGTCACAGAGTGTGGATGTGTTCATCCAAGAAGGTTGAACAGAGGGCGTGCTCTTGAAGACATGAAGATGCGTCTTATTTTTTCCATTCATCAAGTGGTCTGGGTTCTCCTTGAATCAGGAAGTTTGTAAAGGTCCAACCTTGGGGTGTTGGATATGTCCATCTCCAAGTTTCAAGAGGAGAGTTGGTTGTTCATGACAGGGGGAGTTCTGTCTTTGCACTGCAAGTAATCATCAAGCTTGTGGTCTATGTGTTCTCAGATAATAAGGTAGGGTACCTTGTTAGTTAGTGGGATGATATGGTGTGTGTCAAGGCTGAGTGAGCAGAAGAATGTCTGACCGGATGTCATGACATTGCCTTGGACAAAACTGTTATTTCCTTCTGAATCTTCAGTCATAAGGAAAATGGAAGAGGTGCACAGGTGGTGTTGATATAGCAGATGTCAGTGTGGCATTCTGGCTGGTACAGGTACTGGAGTTCAGTAGCTTTTATGGTTGGTGAATGCACAGTTTTAGGGGGAGAAGAAGTACCCTTGTGCATTGTGCATTTGTGTGTCTTACTAGTTGCATCCATAACTAGTAATTCTGTTGATTGTTGCACAGTTTTAGGGGGAGGAAAAGTACCCTTGTATATGTGTGTATTACTAATAGCCATAGCTAGTAATTGTTTTCTGCTTCTGCTAGTGATTAAACTACTGGTGTGTGGTTTAAGTGCTGCTAGTTTGCCTTGTGAACAAAAAGGACAGAGTGTTCACAAGATGTCATATGTGATGTCTTAACATAAGATATCCTATGTTCCTACTAGAAGTTATATAAGGAAATGTGGATGTGTGGTGCCAGATGTCAAGCTACCACTGGAGGTGAGAAAGTGGTCTTAGGGAATGGTGATAGGGAGAATATATGGAGAATGCAAACAAAAGCAGTATCAAATGTTAAGACATAGCTTGTAACGTGTCTGACAGCATTTATGGAATAGTCTTGGAACTGCTGTTTCTGGAAACAGTCAAGAGCTGTAAAAGGTATTCAAAGATTGCTTGGGATATTGGTGGTGATTCTCTGACTGATTCTCAGCAAATATTTATGAATCTTGACCAAGCATTTACTCCTACCGTTAATTCCTAAGCATGGTCTGGCCTATTTAAAGGATGCATCAACACTCATCTTCTCACAAGAGCGACATTCCATTCCCTCTAAACCATGGGGTTTGTTAAGATCTGGGCATACTGCTCCTGGATCTGGTTTTGTGAAGGTGTTATATATAAATGTTTAGCTAAAAAGGGGGAGAGAAACATTGTTCTGAAGATGCACCAGAAGCAAGCAACATCTGGTAGCAAGGAGAAGATGGATTCAGACACAAAAGTCACTAACTAGGTATATCAGTTGTGTCTTGTGATCTGAGTTAAGAAGACAGTTGTGTCTTGTGATCTGAGTTACATTACCTATGTACTCAGTATTACATATTCTTCAGGAAGCCCTCCTGTTGAGGGGAAGGGTTGTGATGCAGCTGTGTATTATACAGCTTCTTCCTCATGTACACCAACAGTGGTGGTGGCATTGGGGCTGTCAAAGACAAAGAGGGAGTGCAGACCCACATTGGGATTATTTGTTTTAGCTAAAATTTGCCAAATATGTTGGGTTGAAGAAATTCAACATCTGGACCAACATGTCATGTAAGATGTCACGACATCGGGACTGTGACATCTCACATGTGTATCAAACTGAATCAGTTAATTCTGGTTTGGTTTGTGATTAATTAGGAGATCTGGTGAATATCCTAACTCCCATGTGAAGATCTTGAAGATTCAATAAGAAGATTTGATGAATATATTGGTGAATATACAATTTCTAAATATGAAGATATTTTAGGAACTAAAAGATTGATTGAAGACCTTGATTGGAGCAGAAGATTTCTGCCAGCTCTGTAACAGCAAAGAAGAAGATTTCTGCGATTTTTGAAGGCCCAAATCCAGTTGGGTGGTTAGGTTATAAATAGGAGATTGTAACCTAGGTTTTGTAAGCCTCAAACAATGTAAAAATTAGGGGTATTTGTGAGGTAAACCTCCCAACCTGTGGGAAGGTTACCAAGTGTTTCTCAGTGCTTGAAAGCATGAGATTATTTGTAACTCAAAGCCTGTAGGCAAGAGTGGTTATGTTCTTGAACGAAGCTGTGAAGCAAGTTCAAGTTGTTTAAACATTACATGGTACTTGTAATGATAGGAATGGAAACTGGAGGTTTCTATCTAGGAGTGCTTAGGTATAGATTGCATTGGGTAGGGATTAAGTGAGGAGTTGTAAACGGGGGAGTTTAACTCTGAATTAATACTGCTAATAGTGGATCTTCTTCCTGGCTTGGTATGCCCCCAGAGTAGGTAAAGTTGTACCGAACTGGGTTAACAATTACTGGTGTTTTTACCTTTTGTACACTATATTCTGTCAGTTATAATTCAGTCTGTTCCTAGTTTGTTTATGAGGGAAATAACAGACTTGACACATAGCCTGCAGTCTGATTACAAAACTAAATGTTATGACATTCATTATTGACTGCTGTTACTGATAGACTGATTGGTCTGTTACAGTTCACCCATCTGTAATATTGTGACAGGTGATGTTCAAAACAATGTTGAGACATCATGCTGATAACTGGGCAGGATCAATAAACATAAGGGCTATGTTTGGTTTCTTCTGTGTGTGTGCACTAGATGGACAAAACTGGATGTTCTTATTTCCATGATGGTTTATTATCAGATGTCTAGACATCTGTGACTGAGTGCATATCAGTACTGGTTTTTAATTGTTATAACTGTCTTGCTATATTAGTAACAATGTTGGATCAGATGTCATGACTTCGTGTAGAACATCTGAACTCTGACTATACCAGAATTTCACACCTTGTATACCCCACTTTACATCGATTTCCTTCTTGTCTTGGGGCAATTCGACAAGTAACCAGGTCTTGTTAACTTAGATTGACTTCAGCTCTTCATCCATTGCTTTCATCCACTTCGAATCTTTTAATGCCTTAGCTACACTGATAGGTTCGACAAATCTGTGTAGAAAGCATAATGTACCAACTCACCTTCTTCATTCACCACACCATCTGATTTAATAACACATTCTTGCAACCTTGCAGGCAGGTGTCTTGTTCTTTGAGGTCTACATGGGTCTGCTTCACCTTTGTCTTCTTCATGTCGAACTTCTCTTTCGACTTCACTAGCTGGTTCGTCATAAAAGATTCTCACTGAATCTTTCTTGACATTATCAGTCCAATCCCACTCCTTAAGCTCATCTATGATTACGTCCCTACTGATCACCACTTTCTTATTCACTGGGTCTAACAACTTGTTTCCTCCAGTCGAATGATATCCTATCAGCATCATCTGACTCGACTTGTCATCAAGTTTTCTTCTCAACTGATCTGGAACACGTCTATGTGCTATAGATCCAAACACCTTCAGATGACTCAAGCTAGGCTTGACACTAGAATAACATTCTTCTGGTGTGATTCCTTATAGCTTCTTAGTCGAACATCTATTCAGGATATATGTCGCAGTCGACACAACTTCTCCCCATAATTTTTTGGGTAGATGCTTGCCTTTCAACATACTTCTAACCATATTCATGATGGTTCTATTCTTCCTTTCTACGACTCCATTCTGTTGTGGAGTGTAGGGTGACACCACCTCCTGCACAATCCCTTGTTTCACACATAATACATCAAAATCTTTTGACACATATTCTCCATCACCATCAGTCTTCAAAATATTGATCTTTCGACCGTTCTGTATTTCGACCATAGATTTAAACATGACAAATACCTCGATCACTTCACTTTTCTTCTTGATCAGGTAAGACCACAATTTCTAACTGAAATCATCTACGAATGTAACAAATTATTTGTTACCTCCAATCGAATCCACCTAGAGATGACCACATACATCAAAGTATATGACTTCAAGAATTGCCTTCGACCTGCTTCTTGCATCCTTACTGAATTTGTTCTTATGCTTCTTCGCTTGCACACATTCTTCACACACTTCGTTTGGAATGTCGATTTCTGGTAATCTTGAAACCATATTTCTTCTCTTCAAATATCTGATGTCTTTGAAATTGAGATGTCCAAGTCTATAATTCCATATCTATTCATCTCTACTGGCTGCTGTTGTAAGGAACTTATGCTCCATCACATTAAGCTCAATCTTGAAGGTTATATTCTGAGACATTGGAGCCTTCAAGATCAACCTTCCATTTTTGAGTCGAGAACTCTCATCATCTTGTCTTTGATCGACACCTTGTAGTTATTTTCGACTAATTGGCCTATGGCGAGCAAATTTCTCTTCATGCCTGGTATGTACAACACATTTGAAATTACTGACCTCTTGCCATCTTTCCTCATAATCAGAACATCACCAACACCTTCAGCTGCTAGAGTGTTGTCATTTGCAAATTTCACCATGTTCTTCATTGAGGCTTTATGTTGACAAACCAATCTTTCCTTCCAGATATGTGTGATGAGCATCCTGAGTCCAAGTACCATTGGTCCTTGAATCTCCCTCCATCTCTTGTTGGAGCCATCAGCAATGTCTCTTCTTCTTCATGTTTCGCCAGCTTTGCATAAGTTTCTTGATTCTTCTGCTTTTCTGGACAATCACTAGAATAGTGACCATACCTTTGACAATTGTAACACTAAATGTGACTCTTGTCTGGATTTTGACCACCACCTCTTCCTCTACCTGCAACACCACCTCTATGGTTGCCTTGGTTCTAGGGTTTTCTCTGGTTCTACCAGTTTCCTTCTTGCTGATTTTGACCAGTCGAATTGTTGTAACCTCCTCTGCCTTTATTGCCATTCCAACTTCCTTTTCCTCTTCTTTATTTTGTTGATTGAGCCTACAAAGCCATATCACTCTTTTACTTTCCTGCAACTCTTTCAACCATTCTTTCTTCATGAGATTCAAGCGTCCCTTGAAGCTCTTCGTTTTTCAATTTTGATAAATCTTTTGATTCTTTTATGGAGCCAACGACCTCAAGATCTTTCCAACAACAGATCTTGATGTCAACACTTCTCCACATACCTTGATTTGACTCACCCGTTTTGTAACCTTGGTGAAAAAATCAGTTATGCTTTCATTGTCAACACTTCTCCACATACCTTAATCAAGAAACTTATGCAAAGCTTGCAAAACATGAAGAAGAAGAGACGTTACTGATGGTTACAACAAGAGAAGAAGAGAGATTCAACGACCAGTGGTACTTGGACTCAGGATGCTCATCACACATGTTTGGAAGAAAAGATTGGTTTGTCAACATAAAGCCCTCAATGAAGAACATGGTGAAATTTGAGAATGTCAACACTCTAGCAGCTTAAGGTGTTGGTGATGTTCTGATTATAAGGAAAGATGGCAAGAGGTCAGTAGTTTCAAATGTGTTATACATACCAGGCATGAAGAGTAATCCGCTCAGCATAAGGCAGTTGGTCGAAAAGAACTACAAGGTGTCAATCGAAGATAAGATGATGAGAGTTATCGAATCAAATGGAAGGTTGATCTTGAAGGCTCCAATGTCTCAGAATAGAACCTTCAAGATTGAACTAAATGTGATGGAGCATAAGTGCCTTGCAACAACAACCAACAGAGACGAATGGATATGGCATTACAGACTTGGCCATCTCAATTTCAAAAACATCAGAGATTTGAAGAGAAGAAATATGGTTTCAGGATTACCAGAAATCGACATTCCAAATGAAGTCTGTGAAGAATGTGTGCAAGCGAAGCAACATAAGAACAACTTTAGTAAGGATGTGTCATACCCCAAAATTTGCCCATCAATATTTCAAGACATTTTTCAAGGCATTCCGAATCATTTTTATGACACTGATCTCAAATGGACAAAAGCCCAGCTCGCGAACGACCCGATCCAGAAAATGGCCCAAAACTGGCCTGTTCGCTACGCGTTCGCTACCAGCTCGCCTAGCGAACGTTCGCTACCAGCTCGCCTAGCGAACGTTCGCTACCAGCTCGCCTAGCGAAGCAAACGTTCGCTACCAGCTCGCCTAGCGAGGCTGACAGACAACAAAAAATTTCGGGCTTCGTTCTGAGCCCATTAGGTCATGAAAAATGGCATTATAAATACCAGCACTTCAGTAACGAAAGGGGGACGAAAAACAGAGGAAGACGGACGAAAACCCTGGCACGGAAACCCTAGAGGCTACTTTAGAGAGTTCCGAGTGAAGAAACCCTGAAGGCCGCTTCCCCGCCCCGAAGCTACCGCCGCCCAACTCAATCCGGCTCGCCAATTCAAGGTTGCAATTCGATTGCAAACAGGTTTGCATTACTATTATCGTGTTATTTTCTTAATTTGCATGTGATACCGCTTTATGTTCTTAACTTGCATGTGATAATATAATTGAATTCATAAACATATTTGAGGTTTTGCATGTGAATTTAAGTGTGCCTGGATATTGTGAATGCTGAACCATATAATTATGTGTTGGATGCCATAAGCCATGCCGCAGGTTGAAGTCATACTGTTCTGAAATTCAAATCCCGCAGCCGCTCGCTAGCACATCGCTAAGCGAGCACGCAGCGAGTGTTCGCTAGACCTTCGCTAGGCGAAGCAGAGGCGAACAAGGGCAGCCGCCAATATTTTGTTTGTTATGTCTTATGCGTATCTGGTCGATTCTATATTAATTATACACTGTTTTCTTGTTGCTGTTTTTCTTTTACGGTGTAATCCTCGATTGCACCCGGATTTGGTATGCTAACCCGTTTGTTGAATTTTGCAAAGGTTCATATGTCCCAGAAAAAAGATCGCCGTTTAGGTCTTCCACTTTATTTGTGGGATACCCTTGGGGAGACTCACCCTAAATTGCTTAATTAATTTTAATGTGTTAATTTTAATGTATTAATTTTAATGTATTAATTTTAATGTATTGATTTTAGTATGGACTTAATTACTTAATTGACTTTAAAATATGACCTTTAAATAAGTGATCTTGGACCCCCCTTTTGCCTTACGATATTACGGTATTACGGTCATGTCCCGCGAATGTAGGGATACACTTAGCAAAGACCCTTCGGTTAAATCATCATAAAATAAATCATGGTCCCTCGGATGTTGCCTTCGAAATTACGATTTTGTCCCTCGATGACCCTTCGGTGTAGCCTACGGTTAAATGATGATCGTCCCTTCGAATGCTAAGGTATCCTTACAACTGTTGCCTTCAATGACCTATCGATGACCCTACGATGACCCTTAAACATCCAAAGGATAAAACTACTTACTTCTCAATAGTAAGGACAGTTTTACCCTCATAAGGATAGGAAACGTTCATAACGACCTTAGGAAGGTATAACTCTCAATTACTGGATCATAACCTAAAATACTTTTTACACCTCACACATTTCCAAACTATTTTTTCTAAACAATTGCAAAACTAAACGGGATAACCACTTTGTATACATTCATACAAGAATCATTACAAAGTTAAATTCTCTTTTCAAAACCTTTTCTAAACCGCTTTCAAAATCAAACGAGATAAATACTTTGTATACATTCATACGAGAATCATTACAAAGTTAAATTCTCTTTCAAACATTTTTAAGCAATTCACCAACACTTTTTCAGACAAAAATATAAGTGATCCAGCAATTAAGAGCCCATGGATAACCATGGATACAAAGGGTGCTACTACCTTCCCTTTGTATAATGTACCTCCCGAACCCAAAATCTATTGAGGTCTTTCCTGTTCTTTTCCACCTTTCCTTATTGGATAAAAGAAAAGTCGGTGGCGACTCTTGCTATCCGCGACATTGCGATAAAAAGCAAAACACCCCAAGTCAGTTCACCGTATGACAGAACTGGCGACTCTGCTGGGGAATACTTACAAGAGAGGTTACCTTAAAAAACAAGATCACTTATTTAAAATTGTCTGATTTACTTTTAAGGGATTGCTTGGGTATTCTTGAGTGAAAGATCCTACACCCGGATCTAGTGTACCTTAGGTAAGTAGCAATAGATCATCGCGACTATCCGGCGTATACTGGAATGGTTAAAATGATGGCTACGGTTAATGTGACACTTTGGTTGTCCTGATGGTCCTCATGTTATTTGAGGAAAAATTTGGCTTCCGCGTGGTGTCATCAAAGCATTAACCAGACCTTTAGAACCCTAATTGACTCATCCTGGCCATTAGAAAGTAGTGAGATAACTGACTTCGGTTCCGACTGGGGTTGGTTGAGACTCGATACTACACTCTTTGAGATTGGACTTTAGGGAAGCTTCGGTCAACCACTTGGTGTTGCACTGAAGTGGACTTAAAGAAAGGTCAATGATTTGAGATCCTTCTAGAACCCGGTTACTATTCTAGGACAGGTTGAACCAACCAAACTTCAGTGGGGAGGGTACTTACCTATGGAACTCATGCAAGCCTTAAAACCTAGGGATGATGGTTGTATGACTTGCTTGTGCTTGTTGTTTACTTAACATCATAACATCATGGCATTGTACTAACCATTTCGAGGACTTAGGGATTTAACTTTGCTCTGTTTTGTAAAAAAAAAAAAAAAAAAAAAAAAAAAAAAAAAAAAAAAAAAAAAAAAGAGTTCCTTTTTTTGTTGGTTTACGTAAAGTTAAATTCCAAAAGTCCTTGAAAACATTTCATACATTGCATAGCATAACATAACATTGCATAACAGGTACTCTAAAGGGATCAATGTTCTCACGGTTTTCCTCCAAACAGAAAAATGGACCTCGAACAAATTGTCAAAGACCTCCAGGCTCAGAATGCTCAACTCCAGAAGATAATCTTGAACTTATCCAGGGGGCAGAGGGAACTGAAGGCTCTCTTGCTCGAGAAGAAAAAAGACAAGAAATCTGTGAGGCACACTAACCCGGGAAGAAGGCAGTTTACGAAGATCAATATGACTTTAGCACAGGCACTGCAGGGTATGCTAAAAGCAAATTTAATCACTCTCAGAGATCCTCCTGCAAAACCCAACACTGCTTCGCCTCGTTATAATCCCAATGCCAGGTGTGCATATCACTCCGATAGCCCCGGGCACGATACAAACGATTGTTGGCTGTTAAAGAATAAAATTCAGGACATGATCGACGCTGGGGAAATTGAATTCGAGCCTCCGGAGACTCCTAATGTCATCACTGCCCCTCTGCCTAATCAAGATGAGACTGTCAATGCTGTGGAGGATACTGATAGCGGTTGTGACTTGGATAGCTGGATTCTCCCAACAATTGGTGACAGACTCGATAGTTGGAAGGCTGAAGACACTATCCCGATTTCCTTTAGTCAGGAATAATTGTTATTGTTGTTTTAGTGTTTCAAAGCATTGTGCCTAGGCCCGGGGCATAATAGCTAATTTTTCAAGGGTTTTGTCATTTTCATAAGCATATTCATATTCAATAGATCAATGGACTTTTTGCATTCAAATATTGCGCTCTTTATCTTTCCTGTCATTTTTCAAACAAGCTATGTTTTCTTGCACACACCCACGTAACAATTTGTCGATCCATATCCACTCTGGATCCTGTTGGTAATAGTTCTACTACTGTTCATTATGACTTTGAAAATCCGATCTACCAGGCCGAGGATGGAAGTGAGGAAGATTGTGAAGTCCCTGGAGAACTTGCCAGACTGGTACTACAAGAAGAAAAGACCACACAGCCGCATGAGGAATCAATTGAAATTGTAAATCTGGGTACTGAAATAGACAAGAGAGAAGTCAGAGGCTTCTTGGGACCCTTGAATTACATTGCCCGATTCACTCCACACTTGACTGCTACCGGCAAACTATCTTCAAATTACTAAAAAAGAAAAATCGAGAGATGGTATGGAATGATGAATAACAAAATCAGGAAGTATCTCCAAGAACCTCCCATCCTGATACCACCAGTTGAAGGAAGACCCCTAACTATGTATTTGACCGTGTTAGAAAATTCAATAGGGTGTGCTGGGGCAACATGACGAGTCTGGTCGAAAAGAGCATGTCATACACTGCCTTAGCAAAAGGTACCGACTGTGAAACAAGATACTCACAGCTCGAGAAAGCTTGCTGCGCTTTGGCTTGGGCTGCTCGCCGACTAAGACAGTATATGTTGAATCATACCACTTTATTGATTTCTAAGATGGATCTTATCAAATATACATTCGAGAAACCTGCTGTCTCCTGAAAAAGTTATCACTGATAATGGTACTAAACTGAACTCTACACGCAGTTCAAAATAAAGCACCATAACTCTTCTCCGTACCGGCCAAAGATGAATGGCGTTGTGGGGACTGCTAACAATATCAAGAAGGTCATGCAAGAAATAACAGTAACATACAAAGACTGGCATGAGATGTTACCTTTTGCTCTTCATGGTTACCGCACTTCGACAGGGGCAACCCCTTTCTCTTTAGTCTATGGAATGGAAGCCGTTTTACCAGTGGAAGTTCAGATTCCCTCTCTAAGAATTGTGAAAGATGCAGGCTTAGATGAGGATGAGTGGATTCAAACTCGACCCGATCAGATAAATCTGATTGATGAAAAGAGACTTGCGGCTGTTTGTCATGGGCAGATATATCAGAAGCGCATGACCCAGGCATTCAACAAAAAGGTCAAGAGACGAGTGTACCAAATCGACAACTTGGTTATCAAGCGTATCATTCTACCACAAGGTGATCCCAGGGGCAAATGGACTCCCACATACGAAGGGCCATTTGTAGTAAGAAGGTATTCTCTAGTGGAGCCATGATGCTTGCTACAATGGATGGCGAAGAGTTCCCGCATCCCGTGAACGCAGACATAGTCAAGAAAATACTACGCATAAAAGAGACCCGCTAGGTCGACGTACCTAGGCAAAAGTAAGGGCATCCCGGCGAACCAAAAGGGTTCGGGCAAAAATTAGGGATAAACATATAAAGACGTACACCCGGCAAGTCGAAAACCTGAAAAGGCGGCTTGAGCAAAAAAGGGTATCCCGGTGGACTGAAAACCTGAAAAGGCGGTCCAGGCAAAAATTAGGGATTAAAGCGTATGACTATGCCTCATTCTCTGTCTGCCTCAACCAAGTTCAAGGGACTGAACAAGCCAATCACTTCTATCCGACAGCAGGAGATGAGATGCTTGAAGACATAATGACAGTAGTGGAATTAGAATCGACAGGATTTTTCCTCATAGCTTCTCTTCGTTTGCCTGACAATTTCCTCTTACTAGGATTTTTGTCTCCTTGTACACAAATTGCCTGTTTATAGGCCCTCTTTCAAAATCAATACAATTTTATTTCCAAAAAGATGCTTTTGTTTTACTTTCTCTGTTTTGCTTGCATAAACGTCCATTGATTTAATTTGAATTGATATGTGCATTTGAATATGATCAATGTTTATCAAAATACATGCATAAAATAACAATGGCAATTACTAAAGGACTTCAGGATCGAGGAGAAGGTCTAACCAGGCTTTCCAATGGATCTGTTGCCAATTCTATTCCCCGGCTAAGCCAGTTATTCCCCAGAAGAAATGGGCATCGCTAGACTGGTCATCTCTTCTACCCCCAGCCAGGCTCTGTTGAATATCTCTGCCATCAGATAAATGTCAAATACCCCCAGCTAAGAAAGGGTCATCAATACAAATATCTCCGACCAGAAGACTGAGATTTATTCCCCCAGTAGAGTCCCCTGGAAGAACATTTCAGACGCATAGTGCACTCATTACATCATTTCACATCACATACCTACATACAATTTTCATTCCGCATCATATACATTACATCATTTCATAACATAGCTCGCATTTATTCCAGACGCATAATTCACTCATTACATCATTTCACAGCACGCGCATGCATACGACATTTGCATCTCATGCATCATGACATGGCATGAAGCTAACTTTATTTTTCAGGTTAATTATCCTCTTGATACAATCAAAACAAAGGTCCATTCAGACGGACAGCTTTATCAATTACATTCAGAAGTCAACTACATCTTTCAGATACTCCATGTCAACATTCATTCTGACATCCTCCTAACGATGGCATTTATGAGCTCATCCCAGACATTTATTGCAAGTACAACATATACAGATATCATCAGATACAGCCTAACATACGGTTCATTCTGATTCAGCCCAACATATGATTCCTTCAACTATTTCAAGACGGTCTAATGTGCGACCCAATTAGACCTTTGTCTCCTCAGATGCTACCTAGTGTACGGTACATTTCTGAAGTGTAGTCTAGTGTACGACTACCCCCTTTTTTTATCATCAGATTCAGCCTAATGGACGGCTCATTCTGCTCAGATACGGTCTAATGTACGACCCAATTTGACCTTCGTCTCCTCAGATGCTACCTAGTGTACGGTACATTTCTGAAGTGTAGTCTAGTGTACGACTGCCCCCTTTTTATCATCAGATTCAGCCTAATGGACGGCTCAGTCTGCTCAGATACGGTCTAATGTACGACCCAATTTGACCTTCGTCTCCTCAGATGCTACCTAGTGTACGGTACATTTCTGAAGTGTAGTCTAGTGTACGACTACCCCCTTTTTATCATCAGATTCAGCCTAATGGACGGCTCAGTCTGCTCAGATACGGTCTAATGTACGACCCAATTTGACCTTCGTCTCCTCAGATGCTACCTAGTGTACGGTACATTTCTGAAGTGTAGTCTAGTGTACGACTACCCCCTTTTATCATCAGATTCAGCCTAATGGACGGCTCATCCTGCAACTCCAATACAGTCTATCATAAGACCCATTTGGATCTTCAACTACTCCCAACACGGTCTAATGTACGACCCAGTTGGACCTTCACTTCTCAGGTACTGCCTAGCATACGGTCCATCCTGATTCATCTCAACACATGACTCCTTCAACTCAGATACGATCTAGCGTACGATCCATTCTGACCTTCAACAACTCAGATACGATCTAGCGTACGATCCATTCTGACCTTCAACAACTCAGATACGATCTAGCGTACGATCCATTCTGACCTTCAACCACTCAAATACAGTCTAATGTACGACCAAGTTAGACCAGATGCGGCTCAAATACAGTCTAATGTACGACCAAGTTAGACCAGATGCTGCTCAGATACAGTCTAATGTACGACCAAGTTAGACCAGATGCGGCTCAAATACAGTCTAATGTACGACCAAGTTAGACCAGATTCTGCTCAGTGACAGTCTAATGTACGACCAAGTTAGACCGTTAAGTCCTCATTCTCCTCAGATACAGTCTAATGTACGACCAAGTTAGACCTTCATTTCCTCAGATGCTACCTTCGGACAGGTACATTTCTGAATGGTAGTCTAGTATACGACTACTCCCTTGCTCAGGTGCTACCTTCGGACAGGTACATTCCTGAATGGTAGTCTGGTATACGGCTACTCCCTTGCTCAGGTGCTACCTTCGGACAGGTACATTCCTGAATGGTAGTCTGGTGTACGGCTACTCCCTTGCTCAGGTGCTACCTTCGGACAGGTACATTCCTGAATGGTAGTCTGGTATACGGCTACTCCCTTGCTCAGGTGCTACCTTCGGACAGGTACATTCCTGAATGGTAGTCTGGTATACGGCTACTCCCTTGCTCAGGTGCTACCTTCGGACAGGTACATTCCTGAATGGTAGTCTGGTATACGGCTACTCCCTTGCTCAGGTGCTACCTTCGGACAGGTACATTCCTGAATGGTAGTCTGGTATACGGCTACTCCCTTGCTCAGGTGCTACCTTCGGACAGGTACATTCCTGAATGGTAGTCTGGTATACGGCTACTCCCTTGCTCAGGTGCTACCTTCGGACAGGTACATTCCTGAATGGTAGTCTGGTATACGGCTACTCCCTTGCTCAGGTGCTACCTTCGGACAGGTACATTCCTGAATGGTAGTCTGGTATACGGCTACTCCCTTGCTCAGGTGCTACCTTCGGACAGGTACATTCCTGAATGGTAGTCTGGTATACGGCTACTCCCTTGCTCAGGTGCTATCTTCGGACAGGTACAGTCCTGAATGGTAGTCTGGTATACGACTACTCCCTTGCTCAGGTGCTACCTTCGGACAGGTACATTCCTGAATAGTAGTCTAGTATACGACTGCTCCATCTTCAAGCAGATTCAGCCTAACGGACGACTCATTCTGCAACTCAGAAACAATCTAGCGTACGATCCGTTGATCCGTTCTGATCTTTCATCCCCATCAAAGTCATCCGCCTAACGAACAACTCACTCTGGTAGTCAGATATGGTCCAGTATATGATCCATTCTGATCCCTTATCCCCAGCAGTATATAGCATACTCTGACTCCCCAGCAAAGTCAACAGCATGATGGATGATTCACTATACGGTCTAGCGTATGACCCGGTATGACATCCATGTCTTCAGACATCGTCTAACGTACGACGCAATCGGAAGCTCGTCATCGAACTACCTGGATGGCATCTTTAAGCCCATCCCATCGAGACTAATGGACAAGCGCAAATTTTCGGGGCATTCTAGTGTTCAATAATCTTTCACCTCCAGACCGCGAACGACACATACCATTCTACTCTCTCGGTTCAAGAATATTGAACAGGGGCAGCTGTCATACCCCAAAATTTGCCCATCAATATTTCAAGACATTTTTCAAGGCATTCCGAATCATTTTTATGACACTGATCTCAAATGGACAAAAGCCCAGCTCGCGAACGGCCCGATCCAGAAAATGGCCCAAAACTGGCCTGTTCGCTACGCGTTCGCTACCAGCTCGCCTAGCGAACGTTCGCTACCAGCTCGCCTAGCGAACGTTCGCTACCAGCTCGCCTAGCGAAGCAAACGTTCGCTACCAGCTCGCCTAGCGAGGCTGACAGACAACAAAAAATTTCGGGCTTCGTTCTGAGCCCATTAGGTCATGAAAAATGGCATTATAAATACCAGCACTTCAGTAACGAAAGGGGGGACGAAAAACAGAGGAAGACGGACGAAAACCCTGGCACGGAAACCCTAGAGGCTACTTTAGAGAGTTCCGAGTGAAGAAACCCTGAAGGCCGCTTCCCCGCCCCGAAGCTACCGCCGCCCAACTCAATCCGGCTCGCCAATTCAAGGTTGCAATTCGATTGCAAACAGGTTTGCATTACTATTATCGTGTTATTTTCTTAATTTGCATGTGATACCGCTTTATGTTCTTAACTTGCATGTGATAATATAATTGAATTCATAAACATATTTGAGGTTTTGCATGTGAATTTAAGTGTGCCTGGATATTGTGAATGCTGAACCATATAATTATGTGTTGGATGCCATAAGCCATGCCGCAGGTTGAAGTCATACTGTTCTGAAATTCAAATCCCGCAGCCGCTCGCTAGCACATCGCTAAGCGAGCACGCAGCGAGTGTTCGCTAGACCTTCGCTAGGCGAAGCAGAGGCGAACAAGGGCAGCCGCCAATATTTTGTTTGTTATGTCTTATGCGTATCTGGTCGATTCTATATTAATTATACACTGTTTTCTTGTTGCTGTTTTTCTTTTACGGTGTAATCCTCGATTGCACCCGGATTTGGTATGCTAACCCGTTTGTTGAATTTTGCAAAGGTTCATATGTCCCAGAAAAAAGATCGCCGTTTAGGTCTTCCACTTTATTTGTGGGATACCCTTGGGGAGACTCACCCTAAATTGCTTAATTAATTTTAATGTGTTAATTTTAATGTATTAATTTTAATGTATTAATTTTAATGTATTGATTTTAGTATGGACTTAATTACTTAATTGACTTTAAAATATGACCTTTAAATAAGTGATCTTGGACCCCCCTTTTGCCTTACGATATTACGGTATTACGGTCATGTCCCGCGAATGTAGGGATACACTTAGCAAAGACCCTTCGGTTAAATCATCATAAAATAAATCATGGTCCCTCGGATGTTGCCT
This sequence comes from Lathyrus oleraceus, assembly GCF_024323335.1. Classification (NCBI taxonomy): domain Eukaryota; kingdom Viridiplantae; phylum Streptophyta; class Magnoliopsida; order Fabales; family Fabaceae; genus Lathyrus; species Lathyrus oleraceus. The sequence continues at coordinate 157,269,700 of NC_066581.1, forward strand.
TCGAAATTACGATTTTGTCCCTCGATGACCCTTCGGTGTAGCCTACGGTTAAATGATGATCGTCCCTTCGAATGCTAAGGTATCCTTACAACTGTTGCCTTCAATGACCTATCGATGACCCTACGATGACCCTTAAACATCCAAAGGATAAAACTACTTACTTCTCAATAGTAAGGACAGTTTTACCCTCATAAGGATAGGAAACGTTCATAACGACCTTAGGAAGGTATAACTCTCAATTACTGGATCATAACCTAAAATACTTTTTACACCTCACACATTTCCAAACTATTTTTTCTAAACAATTGCAAAACTAAACGGGATAACCACTTTGTATACATTCATACAAGAATCATTACAAAGTTAAATTCTCTTTTCAAAACCTTTTCTAAACCGCTTTCAAAATCAAACGAGATAAATACTTTGTATACATTCATACGAGAATCATTACAAAGTTAAATTCTCTTTCAAACATTTTTAAGCAATTCACCAACACTTTTTCAGACAAAAATATAAGTGATCCAGCAATTAAGAGCCCATGGATAACCATGGATACAAAGGGTGCTACTACCTTCCCTTTGTATAATGTACCTCCCGAACCCAAAATCTATTGAGGTCTTTCCTGTTCTTTTCCACCTTTCCTTATTGGATAAAAGAAAAGTCGGTGGCGACTCTTGCTATCCGCGACATTGCGATAAAAAGCAAAACACCCCAAGTCAGTTCACCGTATGACAGGATGCAGGAAGTAGGTCAAAGGCAATTCTTGAAGTCATACACTCTAATGTATGTGGCCCTCTCCAGGTGGATTCGATTGGAGGTTACAAATACTTTGTTACATTCATAGATGATTTCAGTCGAAAACTATTGTCTTACCTGATCCAAAATAAAAGTGAAGTGATCGAGGTATTTGCCAAGTTTAAATCTATGGTCGAAAGACAAAGAGATCGAAAGATCAATATTTTGAGAACTGATGGTGGTGGAGAATATGTGTCGAAAGACTTCGATGCATTATGTGTGAAAGAAGGGATTATGAATGAGGTGGTGCCACCCTACACTCCACAACAAAATGGAGTCGCAGAAAGGAAGAATAGAACCATCATGAATATGGTTAGAAGTATGTTGAAAGGTAATCATCTACCCAAAGAATTATGGGGAGAAGCCGTGTCGACTGCGACATATATCCTGAACATATGTCTTATGAAGAAGCTAGAAGGAATCATGCCAGAAGAATGTTGGTCTGGTGTCAAGCCTAGCTTGAGTCATCTAAGGGTGTCTGGATCTATAGCACATAGACATGTGCCAGATTAGTTGAGAGGAAAACTTGATGACAAGTCGAGTCAGATGATCCTGATAGGATATCATTTGACTAGAGGATACAAGTTATTTGACCCAGTGAATAAGCAAGTAACGATCAGCAGGGACGTGATCATAGATGAGCTTAAGGAGTGGGATTGGACTGAGAATGTCAAGAAAGATTCAGTGAGAATCTTTTGTGACGAACCAGCTAGTGAAGTCGAAAGAGAAGTTCGACTGGAAGAAGTCAGAGGTGAAGCAGGCCCAAGCAGACCTCAAAGAACAAGACACATGCCTGCAAAGTTGCAAGAATGTGTGATTACATCAGATGATGTGGTCGATGAAGAAGGTGAGCTGGTACATTATGCTTTCTACGCAAATGTCGAACCTGTCAATGCAGTTGAGGCATTGAAAGATTCAAAATGGATGAAAGCAATGAATGAAGAGTTGAAGTTAATCGGAGTCAACAACACTTGGTCATTTATCGAATTGCCCCAAGACAAGAAGGCAATCGATGTGAAGTGGGTATACAAGGTGAAGTTGAATCCCAGAGGAGAAGTGACTCGACACAAGGCGAGACTTGTGGCGAAAGGATTTCTTTAGAAAGAAGGAATCGACTTCGATGAAGTTTTTGCACCTGTTGCTAGGATCGAAACAATCATGTTGGTTGTTGGTCTAGCAAACATGAACAACTGGCAGATGCGTCAGATGGACGTGAAATGTGCATTCCTTAATGGCCCCTTAGAAGAAGAAGTTTATGTTGCACAACCAGCTGGGTTTGTGAAACATGGCGAAGAAAGAAAGGTGTACAGGCTGCATAAAGCCCTGTACGGACTTAAACAAGCTCCAAGAGCTTGGAACAAGAAGATAAATGACTTTCTAAGGGAGAAGGAATTTGTGAAGTGCAAATCTGAACCTGGAGCATATGTAAGAAGAAGCAAGAGTGAATTGGTTATACTATGCCTCTATGTCGATGACTTGTTAATAACAGGTAGCTACAAAAAGAAGATCGAAGACTTCAAAAGTGATCTCAACAAGGAATTCGAAATGTCAGATCTGGGTGACATTTCATATTTCCTTGGCATCGAACTCTACAAGAGTGGTAGAGGTTTGGTGATGCATCAAAGAAGGTATGCAGGCTAAATTCTCATGGATTTGAGATGCAAGATTGCAACCCAACTTCGACTCCAGTTGAGCCCAGATTACAACTGTCGAAAGATTCAGATGAAGATGATGTCGATCCAATCCAATATAGAAGACTTATTAGGTCACTTCGATACCTTTGTCACACAAGGCCTGACTTAGCATACAGTGTAGGTATGTTGAGTAGGTTCATGCAGAAGCCAAAGGTATCACATATAGCAACAACAAAGAGGATACTAAGGTATCTGAAAGGAACTCTCGACTATGAAATTTTGTTTCCTGCAACTGATGAAGGAAAATAATGTAAATTAGTGGGATACACCGACTTAAGTTGGTGTAGTGATGCTGAGGATCGAAAATTCACAGCTGGTTATCTGTTTATGCTAGGTGGTGCACCAGTTGCCTGGAGTTCGAGAAAAAAGCCAGTAGTGGCATTATCATCATGCGAAGCAGAATAACAACTGTTTCTCTTTGTGCATGTTAAGCAACATGGATGGTGAACCTGGTCGAAGAGATAACAACGAAAAGTCGTGGAGCAATTACCATGAAGATCGACAACGTGTCAGCTATCAATTTGGCAAAGAATCCGATAGCACATGGTCGAAGCAAGCACATCGAGATGAGGTTCCATTATCTTCGAGAGCAGGTAGCAGATGAGAAGATGAATGTGGAACACTACAGAACTGAGAATCAGATTGCAGACATCATGACGAAGGAAGTGCAAGTCGAAGTGTTCAGAAGACTAAGAGCTATGGTGAATGTAGATAGCTTAGACACAATGAATTAGGTGGTGTGTTGAATTGCAATTCCTTGTGTCGAAGCAGGTTGCTCGACGGAGCAAAGAAATGTCCAACCACCTAGTGTGTTAAGTAGTGTTAGCTATTTTGAGCTTTTATAATTTTGGGCTTTTATAGTTTTGGGCTTTAGCTTGAGATCCAAGTTAACCTAAATCTATAAATAGAGGGAGTAACCCTTATTTTGAAGTTTTCCACCGTTTGTGAGAAGAGAGAAACTCTGCAAAATTATATTACTCTTCTCCTTCATCGTTCTATACACTCTCTCTTTCTCCATTGTTCCTTTCTTTTCATTGCTATTGTGTGGGTAATAACAATCTTGTTCATCAAGATTGATTGAAATTCTCCATAGGTTTTGGGGGATTTCAACACTCCTTTCATGGTCTGTTAACTGAAGTTGACGTGACATCCAACATCGATTTTTTTTTGTGTGACTAAACATACATGTGGCAGTGACAGCGTGGCAAGATGCTGACGTGACATACCAAATGGATAAAGTCAATATCATACGTGCATAAAAATTGATAGCTAAAATTATAGTTAATCTATAGCAAATTCATTATAAAATTCTGATTCTAAAAATTGCAGACGTTCATTGGGTGGATTTTCATCAATATTGTTTATTTTTTTATTGGATTATCCTTGATAATTTTAATGCAGCTGCTATTATAAAAATAATCTTCATGCATGATTTCCTGCTCTTTGTTTGCAATGCAATAATTTGCAAAACATAGAAAGCATACTATTGTGAAACACATTATATGATCTAACATGTCAACCTTTGTGAAGAGGCAAAGTCAATAAAATATAAAGCCACAATCATTTCTGTACTTCAAAATTGCATTCTAACCCACATGTTAATATTTTTACTTGCAAAACATATTGTAACAGTAATCCAGTTAAACTTGAGTGAAAACATGATCATGTCAAAATAGTTTCATGGTTTTCAAATTCTACAATCATACCGAACATTCAATTGAGTTTTACTAACACACCATATATAACCGAGTATATCTTATATAGTATTAAAGATATGTTCCCTTCATCATTTTCTACACAGGAAATATCTATAAATGCAAATGTGGTGCCTTATGTCCAAGACATGGTTAAAATGCAAATGCAGTTCCTTCTACTATATTAGTTTATTATGTGTTTAATTCTCACATCTAATAAACTTGACAGCTTGTTCAAAGTTCATAAGTGCATGTTAACACCTACAAATTTCCATATATGCATTTTGAGATAGATAAATAACACTCTTTTATAGTTGTTAATATCTTATTTCTTATTTTTGGTTCTTTATTTTATACACTAAACATGAATGATGGTCCTAATTATGATTAAAGTTTTTAATTATGAGTTTGAGTAATATCAATTTTACTTGGTCAAAGGTCCTAAGCTAACTATAATTATGCATAACTTAAAATAAAATATGTAGTTAATTTTTGAATTGAATGAATGATGACCGGCCCAACATTCAACCCTCACTGCATATGCCGTGTGTCACCTCTCAAAATGTCTCCTTTCAATTTCAATATTTCCCATAAACAAGCAAGAGATAAATTAGCCTTTTTTTTTCTTTCATTCTTCAATGAATACAGTTAAAAATCAAAATAAAATACTGGTTTTGTTATAAAATACAGATGATAAGGATGTTCCAGGTTAAATATACGGGGTAATCCGGAAGAATTCATGATTTTATTGTTACAACTTTTTTGTGTACCTTTTTCATGGGATTTGTATCTATACAAGATACCCTTCTTCTTACTGCTAGTTATTTCATCAGACCTTTTAAGGTTGTTTCAGTTCTGGATTTTCTGATGCATGCTGATTTCATTGGTAGCTTAGCCATTCTATACATATGTACATATGTATAGATAGGAAGCTTAGTCATTGTTGATGCACAAGGTGATATAGATGAACAAGAAACAAGGAACAAGAGAGAGAAGAGAGAATAATAACAAACTTCCACTATTCTTGAAATGGTTATAAAATGGTTGCACTGATAAAATACACATACTGCAAAAATGAATAAAAATACAATTTGTTCACACCACTCACTTGCTTAAATACAAGTGGGACTTTAGGAGAAATACTAAAATACCCTCTAACAAATTTTGTCTACAATTTTTTTCAAAATATTAATTCTAACATCATCCCTTAATTCATATTCAGCTTTAACAAAAATTAACAACACAAATTTCATCCCTTAAGCAGAGAAATTGATCAGTCTTGATCACCTTCGTCTGAACATTTGTCAGTTGATTCTGTGTGCTACAGTGCACAACTTCTAGCACTTCATTATGAACCCGGTTTCTTAGAAAGTGATACTTAGTCTCAATATGCTTGCTTCTCGCATGCAGCACTGGGTTCTTGGCAAGATTCATTGCAAACTTGTTATCAATCATTAGCTTCAGAGGCTTATTTACCTTGATCTTCAGATCATGCAGTAAACTCAGAAGCCACACAACTTAACACACAGTCACAACACCTGCAATATATTCGCCTTTACAGATTGACAAAGCAACAACTGGTTGCTTATTGGAACACCAAGAAATAGGACTTCCCAGAAACTTAAACAAGTATCTAAAAGTACTTCTTCTGTCAACTATGTCTCTACACCAATCAAAATCTGATTAACTCAGAAGTTCTGAGCCAATTTCAGCACCAGAAGGAAATAAAACTCCATACTTCAGAGTTCCCTTTATATACCTTAGAATTCTGCCAACAACTTGGTAATGAGACCACTTCGGTTTATTCATAAACTCACTCATCATTTCAACTGCATAACAAATATCAAGTATGGTATTACAAATACCTCAGAGACCTTACCAATTGCTTGAACGTTGTCGCATCACCATCATCACCATCAGAATCCAATTTCTGATTTGTATAAGCATGTGTGACAACAACTTTACAATTCAGCAGTTCAAACCTCTTCAGAAGCTCAAGTTCATATTTCAGCTGATGTAAAATTATGTCTTTCTAAGAGTACATAATTTCCATCCCTAGAAAATAAACCATATTTCCTATATCAGTTATCTCAAACTCATTCATCAGCTCCTTCTTGAACTTAGCTATCTCATGTTCACAACTTCCTATTAGCAATATGTCATAAATATACAGACACACAAGAGTCATACTGCCTTCAGAAGTATGCTGAACATAGACACCATACTCCATCTCACATTTATGAAATCCATGTTTCTTGAAAAATGGATCAATTTTTCAGATTTCAAGCTCTAGGGGCTTGCTTTAGTCCATACAAGGCTTTGTGTAATATGTACATCATCCCTTCCTGATTCTTTTTCTCAAATCCAGGAGGTTGTGACACATAAACATCTTCTTCTAATGGACCATTCAAAATGTAGATTTCACGTCTAAATGCATCAGAGGCCAATTCATGTTAGTAGCTATCACAATCACCAACCTGATTGTTTCATGTCTTGCTACAGGCGCAAACACTTTAAAGTAATCTAACTCAGGTTTATACAGAAAACTTCTTACAACTAACCTTGCTTTGTGTTTGCCAATTGATCCATCTGGCTTTAGCTTCACCTTATAAACCCATCTCACGCTGATGGCTTTCTTGTTCTTTGGAAGTTCTGTCAGCTTCCAAGTTTTGTTTCTCTCTATGGCACCAAGTTCTTCTTTCATGGCCTTCAGCCAAACTTTCTTCTTGAGAGCTTCTTCCGTACTCACAACTTTATAATTTACTATCATGGCACACTGGATAATTTCTCCTTCAGAATATACTTCAGTATCTTGCAGCATGCCTAACTCTGCAAACTTGTTCAGAACCTTCTGATTCTGGAACAACATCAGATGTTGGAACTCCAAAAGTATCGACTTCAGAAACATGACCACCTTCAGAATCTGGAATATTCCCAGAATCTGGACTACCACTAGAATCTGAATCACCGTCAGAATCTAGATCATAATCAAATTCTTCCTTAGAATCAATCTCGCTTTCTGATTATGATTCACTCTCATAATCATTTTTCAGACTCTAACTCATCTTTAGAATCATAATCAATATCTTCAGAAGTTAACTCTGCACCGGAGTTGTATTGAGACTTGCTCCAATCCCATACTTCTGACTCTTTTACAACAACATCTCTGTTGACTTCAACCTTATTAGTAAATGGACAATAAAACTTATAAGCATTTATACTTTGATACTCCACCAGTAACATCACATTGCTTATATCATCCAACTTCTTTCTAGTAGCATCTGGAATGTGTTTATAACAAACACAACCAAATACTCTTAAATGACTTCTTATCTCCAGTCCACCTCTCAAAAGGAACAATTTCCTTTATCTTCTTGGTTGGACACTTGTTGGGCACATATGTTACAGTGGAAACAGTTTCTCCCCACAAAGTGTTAGGAAGCTTCTTCTCCTTCACCATGCTCCTTGTCATATCAATATCAAATTACCAAGTTAATTCTTGCATTTTGATATGCATTTTCAGCGGCTCCAATACTTTTTCCTATTTTGTATTGAGGGGAGCAATCGTAGCCAAGGAGTTAGGCACGTGTGTTGTTCAGGTGTTTGAATTATCTGTGAAAGGAGCTCCTTGTGGATATTGTGATTTGTGAAGAAGGTGAATTGGTGTTCCAATAGGCATTGTAGAGATTTCTTGACGGCGAAGGTAATGGCTGCAACTCTCTAACATATGTGGAGGATCATTATAGTTTCTTGTAGAAGGATTGGCTGAAAAATGCAACTCTTTATTTAAGAGTTGTCTCATTAAATTATGAGAGTAGTAATTTTCCTATCCCCAATCTGTTGGAAATTATAAACAATAATTTTCATGCTTATGTTTCAATATGACAAAAATGGGCAATTGAGTTAATGACAATAAATGCATTATAAATAGTCCTACATAGAAAGTGGAGCTAACATTAAAAGCATTTATGAAGACTGTGAAACATTAAACTCACCAAAGGAGCCACAGAGGATAAGGTGCCACATGGACATATATGATGTTCCCAAGCATTATGCCACATCTCACATCCAAATAACCCCTCTCCGGTGTAGCCACCGACGACACCGACTCCGGCTTCGGGACCGGGTCCGAGGGCGTGGGCATAGAGGCGCTAGTGACAGCTTGTAGGCAGCACTTGAGGACTTACTTCTTCAGGACTTTGGTCATTGCTTACAGTTTGAATTTCGATTTCAAAGTATACAACACTTCATGAAGTGGTGCATTGTATTATCAAAGGTGAACCATTGCAACATATGGTGAAAAGGTGTTGTTTCATCAAGAGATGCAAACTTGTGAAACGAATTCGAAAATCATTCACTCAAAATCTGCACATCCTCTTAAACATTTCAGGCACACTTCCTTGCATTCGAGTTCTTCACTTGTCTTGTGCAGACTCGATTAAAAGGCTGAATTATCTTGGGTATTCTTGCTTTCCGACTCTAAGACATCAAAGAGAATGCTTGAAATACTTTTAAGGAAAGTGACTTTGTTCATAATTCAACCTGGATCCATTTAATCTTGTCGAAATTTCTAACAGTCTTAAGAGTATTTACGCAATGGCTTCCGACACTACAGTTTCAAGCATCAAAGTTATGAATCATGATCATGTCAAGTTAGATCACTTTGATAGAACCAACTACGCCAGATGGCAATACAAGATGACATTCCTACAGAATGCCCTGAAGGTTCACTATGTCTTAGATCCCGACTTAGCACCAATTCCTGAACCATCAGAAAATGACTCTGAAGAAGTCAAGAAGGAGCGCAAGAAACATAAGGAGGACGAACTGCTATGTTGTGAACATATTCAGAATACACTATCTGATCGTCTCTACGACCTATATACGGATAATCAGTCTGCAATAGAAATCTGGAAATCACTCAAATTCAAGTTCAAGGCTGAAAAGGAAGGTACAAAGAAGTTCTTAATTTCTAAATATTTTGATTTTAAATTTATAGACTGCAAGTCCATTCTTCCCCAAGTGCATGGGTTGCAAGTCCTCGTAAATAAAATTAAAGCGGTGAAAATAGACATCCCTGAGACCTTTCAAGTCGGTGCAATAATTGCAAAATTGCCACCTTCATGGAAAGGCTACAGAAAGAAATTGTTGCACAGTTCTAAGGATTTTTCTTTGGAGAAAATCCAGAAACATCTTCAAATCGAGGAGGAATCAAAGGAGAGGGAGAAATCAAAATCTACGGGTCTTTCTAAAGCCAATGCGGTGACCACCAAAGGAAAGAAGAAACATGATGGCATAAAGAGTCATCTTGGACCAAAAAAGGGACATTACAAGTTCAAGAACTATGGCAGTCATAAGGGTCCGAAAAAAGGATGTTTTATTTGTGGAAAACCTGGACACTATGCTAGAGATTGTAGGTACAACAAGTCAAAAAACGAGATCAATGCAGTTCATGCAAATGATGACATAATTGCTACAGTGAGCAAAATTATGGCAATCAAAGGCAATGTTCAAGGTTGGTGGTATGATACATGCGCTATGGTGTATGTCTCTTATGACAAGGCTTCTTTCAAAACCTATTCTGAGATAAATGATGGACAAGAAGTGCAAATGGGAAATGAAGTACGATCTAAAGTTGTTGGAACCGAATCGGTCGAACTCAACTTCACTTCAGGAATGAAAGCCACTCTCGTTAATGTGCTTCATGTCCCTGACATGAATAGGAATCTTGTTAGTGGGAATTTATTGGGAAAACCGGGAATTAAATCTGTTTATGAATCAGGCAAACTTATATTGATTCATAATGGTGTATTTGTTGGAAAAGGATATTCCGCTTAGGGAATGATCAAACTATGTACTACCGACAATATTATTAATGAAATTTCTACTTTCTCTTATGTGCTTTAATCTTTTTCTCTATGGCATAATAGACTACCACATTCCGGTATTAGTTCTATGAAGAGACTAATTAAATCTGGATTGATTTCATGTAATATAAATGATTTCAAAAAATGTGAGTTATGTGTCAAATCAAAGATGATTAAGAAACCTTTCAAAAGTGTTGAAAGAAATACAAATCTACTTGATCTTGTACACTCAGATTTGTGTGAATTAAATGGCATGTTAACCCGTGAGAGAAATAGATATTTTATTACATTCATCGACAATTATTCTAGATACACACATGTATATCTCTTAAAGCATAAATATGATGCTTTTAATACCTTTAAGATTTATAAAGCAGAAGTGGAAAATCAATTAAGTAGAAGTATCAAAGTCCTTAAGAGTGATATGGGCGGTGAATACTTTTCTACTAAATTCAATGCATTTTGTGAAGAACACGGCATAAGACATGAATGTTTGGCACGTCTCACACCGCAACAAAATGGCATGGCCGAAAGAAAGAATCGAACATACCAAGAGATGATGAATACCATGTTGATGCATTATGAATTACCCCTAAATTTATGGGGTGAGGCCTTATTATCCGTTTGCCATATAATTAATAGAATTCCTTTAAAGAAAATCTATATTTCTCCATATGAGGCATGGAAAGGAATATCACCAAATATCGGTTATTTTAAAGTGTGGGTGTGTGTGGCTTACTACAAAAACATGGATCCTAAAAGAACCAAGTTGGGTCCTCGAGGGATAAGATGTGCTTTTGTAGGATATTCACAAAATAGTAAAGCATATAAACTCTTAAATTTAGAGACTAATGTAATTATAGAATCCTGGGATGTAGAATTATTTGAAAATCTTATCACCAAGGATAAAGAATCAGAGTCGGCCGCAACTAAAGAATCTTATGGAAAAGTTTCCTCTTGGATTGTAGAAATACAACCTGAAGGCACTTCTCGAACCATTGAGACACAACCCGAGCCTAGGATAAGCAAAAGAGTCCGGAAAACAAAGAATCTAGGACCAGACGAAATTGATCCTCAATTTATTTCCTTTTATCTAGTTGAAGGAAATTGTAAAAATTGCGTGCAAAGTATCCCGATCATTCTTCAATTAGGAGATGATCCTAAAACTTACAAGGAAGCAATGAATTCAAGGGATTCCTCCCTTTGGAAGGACACTATCCAAGATGAAATGGATTCAAGTTTTTCAAATCACACTTGGAAACTTGTTGACTTACTAAAGGGATCAAGGCCCATTGTATGCAAGTGGGTGTTTAAAAAGAAATATCATAGCCATGGTAACTTAAACACTTATAAGGCCAGATTAGTGGCAAAAGGATTTAGACAAAATGAAGATATAGATTACTTTGACACTTATGCACCAGTAGCAAGGACAACCATAATTAGATTGTTGTTTTCCTTAGCCTCTTTAAATAACCTTATAGTTCCTCAGATGGATGTTAAAACAACATTCCTAAATGGAGATCTTGATGAGGAAATCTACATGGAACAACCAGAAGGCTACGTGATTCCTGGAAATGAACTAAAGGTGTGTAAGCTTGTCAAATCCTTATATGGCTTAAAACAAGCACCAAAATAATGGCATCAAAAATTTGATTCCGTGATACTTTCAAATGGATTTATTCCTAATTCTTGTGACAAGTATTTATATACAAAAGTGTGCAAAACCACTGTGATATTTAATTGTCTCTATGTTGATGTCATGCTAATAATTATCAACGATTTGAATGGGATTCTAGAGATAAAGAGGTTTCTAACCTCCACTTTCAAAATGAAAGAACTTGGACTGGTTGACACAACTCTAGGGATCAAAGTTAGGATAAATAGTGGGGGTATGGACTTAGTCAAACACACTATATTGAGAAAATGCTTGATAAGTTCAAACACCTAAAATTTAAGAAAGTAACCACTCCATTTGATCACGTCGTCAAACTTCAAAAGAACAATAGAAGAGCAGTAACTCAATTGGAATATGCAAGTGAAATAGGGTGTCTTATGTACTTAATGAAATGTACCAGGCCCGATATATCATTTAAAGTTGGTAAAATGAGTAGATTTACTAGTAATCCAAGTAATGAACACTGGAAGACAATCACTGGGATTTTTGGCTATCTACTGAAAACCAAAAACCTTGGCCTTCATTATGGTAGGTTTCCTGCCATACTAGAAGGATATACTGATGCGAGTTGGATATCTAATGTTGGAGATCATAAATTTACAATTGGATGTATATTTACACTAGCCGGAGGAGAAATTTCTTGGAAGAGTAAGAAACAAACATGAGTTACTCTTTCGACCACGGAATCAGAGTTTGTGGCTCTCGCTTCCACTGGTCAAGAAGCAAAATGGTTGAGGGATTTTCTATTGGAAGTTCCATTGGCTAAATATAGTGTTTCAAAGGTGATGATACACTGCGATATCCAAGCCACTTTAGCAAGATCATTCAACGAAATGTACGATGGAAAGTCTAGGTACATAGGACTTAGACATTCGTTTGTGAGAAAAATGATTAAGGGTGGAATCATTTCACTCACCTATATATGAACAAGCTATAATTTGGCCGATCCATTTACTAAGCCACTGTCCAGAGACGTAGTAAAAATAACCTCGAGAGGCATGGGGTTGAAACTCCTTGAATAAGAGTTCCAACAACGAAGACAACCCAATCTTATGTTAACAAAACATTAACTTTAAGATTCAATGGGTAACAACAAGTTGTTGATTTGGATGTAAGTCAAGCATTGGGTAATAATGTTGACTATTTTAATTAGAGGGATGAGGTTTTCAAAACCTCTTAGTGAAGTTTATAACCAAGGAAAAGTATCTCATGGAAAAGGATACAACATGAACTTCACCTATGTGAATTTCGAGATGGTGCCATCTCAAAGCGAGAGTTGGAGTTTCTCTCATGAAAAATTCATGAGATAGGATAGCATATGGCCATAAATAAGTGCTAAGAAAGATATGTAGAGGAATAGAACTTAAAGAGTGTGTGTAAGGTAACACCAGTCTAATCATATGGATTGATGGTTTAAAAGCATTACTACCTAATATTCCGATTGAACTTTGCGTTATTGTCACTAAGGTTAAGTTTTAAATCGAAAGATACCCTAATTGTATTAACACTCTTTTATATCTCATTTTCTAGAATTAGTTTTATAATTATTAGAACAAGTGGGGGATTATTGGAAATTATAAACAATAATTGACATGGGTATGTTCCAATTTGACAAAAATGGGCAATTGAGTTAATGGAAATAAATGCATTGCAAATAGTCCCACATAGAAAGTGGATCTAACACTAAAAGCATTTATAAAGACCTTAAAACATTAAACTCACCAAAGGAGGCAGAGAGGATAAGGTGCCACAGGGACATATGTGATGGTCCCAAGCATTATGACATATGTCACATCCAAACAACCCCTTGGCGGTGTAGCGACCGACTACACTGGCTCCGGTTCCGGGGCCGGGTCCGAGGGAGTGGGCGTAGAGGCGCTAGTAACGACTTGTAGGAGGCACTTGAGCACTTAGGCACTCTGCATCGAAGCAATCGGGTTGTTCACAACGTTAATGAGGCGGCGCTCCGGTGGTGCAAATTAATTCTAAGCATTGCTCCAAGATTTTGGTCGTTGCTTACAATTTGAATTTCGATTTCAAAGTATACAACACTTCATGAAATGGTGCATTGTATTATCATAGATGAACCATTGCAACATATGGTGAAAATGTGTTGTTTCATCAAGAGATGCAAACATATGAAACGAATTCTAAAATCATTCACTCAAAATATGAACATCCTCTTAAACATTCTAGACACACTTTCTTGCATTCGAGTTCTTCACCTGTCTTGTGCAGACTCGACTAAAAGGCTGAATTATCCTGGGTATTCTTGCTTTCCGACTCTAAGACATCAAAGAGAGTGCTTTAAATACTTTTAAGAAAAGTGACTTTGTGGGAATAAGGGAATATTTAGCAAAACTAAATATGAAACATTGAGTATGGTAAACTCAACATACTCCATTCAACATATTGAGTAATAATAGGAAGACAAAGGTTGATATTTGTATGAAAATTTAGATCACTCACGTTATAGTACATAAGTTACTACATAAATGTAAGCTTATGTTTGTCTGATAGAACAACAAGTAATACGTAACAAAGTTATGAGTTTTCCTTTATAATCAATTCAATCTTTCTTCTTCAGACATTTATATCTCTTCATACAATTCATTGTTCATATACTATTTTCTTGTTCAACTTTAGTGAGTGTTGTATTTCATTATTAGAAGTCAAATTTCCGCTGCAACTCCAACAATTGGTATGAGAGCCAATTGTAAAATTTAGAGTGGTAAAACTTTATTATTTTTTATTGGTTTTCGAAGATAATGGCTTCTACCAGTGGAACCGTCAAGGTTGGAAAATATGAAATAGATAAGTTTAATAGAAAAAATGATTTTTCCTATTGGAGGATGCAAATGAAAAATTTGCTTATTTCACAAAAGTTGCACAAGGCATTAGCGGAACAGAAACCTGGGAGTATGAAGGATGAAGATTGGGAAGAGTTAGATCTTAAAGCACGGGAAGCCATAATCTTATGCCTTGAGAGGGATGTTACATTCTTGGTTAATAAGAAGCAACAACTGTTGGTGTGTGGTCAAAGTTAGAGAAAAATTTCATGACAAAAACTCTAACAAATCAGATCTACTTGAAATCCAAATTATATACATGCAAGATGGGGGAAGGCACCTCAATCCGGGATTATGTCAACAAGTTTGATAGGATTATATCAGACTTTAAGGATGTAGGAGTGAAGATTGATGATGAAGACCAAACACTTATGTTGCTTCTTTTATTGACCAAGAAGTATGGAAATCTAGTTCAAACATTGATGCTTGTGGGTGATACTCTAACCATGGATGGGACTAGAACATCGTTATTAGCGTATGATCTTCGAAAGGTTACTACTAGTGGAATGTCTGGAAATGGTGGAGAAAATAATGAACAAGCACAAGGATTGTTTTCTACTAGAGGGAGGACCAATGAAAGAGGACAAGGCATGAGCAGTAAGTCTAGATCAAAATCTAGAGCTCATGCGGAAAGAACTTTCTTTAAATGTGGTGAGCTTGGGCACTTTAAAGAAAATTGTCCAAATAAGAGTGTATTATTTAAGAAGTATACCACTAACGAAAACAACTCCAGAGGTAAACAAGATTTGTAGAAGGCGAGTTATGTCTCAAATGGAGAGGATGATTGCTTCTCGGTTTCAGAGCAATACCATGATATCTCCAGGAGATGGATGCTTGATTTAGGAGCTTCAAACCATATGTGCCCAAATAGGAAGTGGTTTACTACCTACCAAAGCACAAATGCTGGTACATTCTTAATGGGGAATAACCATGCCTGTAAGATTATGGGGTATGGTACAATATGAATCAAGATGCATGATGGAGCGGTAAGGACTTTAAGGAACACGATACATGTCCCTAATTTGCGGAAAAACCTTATTTATCTTGGTGTATTAGAGGAAAATGGTTGCAAAATAATCTTGGAAAATGGAGTCTTAAAGGTTATTCATGGTTCGTTGGTTGTGATGAAGGGGGTTCGTCACAGGAATCTTTATCCTCTTATGGGGGAAACTGTCACAGGTGATTTGGCAGTTGGAATCAATAGAAGTAAAGACCAGACTGAATGTACGAGGATGTGGCACATGCGCCTTGGGCATATGTCTGAAAAAGGTCTATCACTGCTTGGTGAGAAAGGTTTGCTGAAGAAAATGGAAAGGCCATGCATCGAATTTTGTGAACATTGTGTGCATGTCAAAGCACATAGGTTGCGGTTTTCTACAAGCAAGCATAAAAGCAGGGGAATATTAGACTACGTGCATACTGATGTTAGGGGTCCGGCTCCGGTTACTTCTAAGGGGGGTTCCAGGTACTTTGTTACATATGTTGATGATCATTTGAGGTATGCTTGGATTTATTTTCTTAAGCATAAGAGTGAGGTATTTGATATTTCAAGTGTTGGAAAGCAATGGTTGAGAACAGAATGGGTAGAAAGCTGAAAACTCTGTGATCGGATAATGGTATAGAGTATACAAATGGAGCTTTCAAGAGGTTTTGTGATCAGGAAAGCATTGTTAGACACTGGACGGTCAGAGGCACACTACAACATAATGGAGTCGTGGAAAGTCTGAACCGTACACTTCTTGAGAAAGCAAGGTGTATGCGCTCTAATTCTGGGTTAAGTCGAGAATGGTGGGAAGAGTCGGTTGCTACAACTTGTTATGTAGTAAACAAATCCCCACATTCTAGTTTAGGTGGAGACACACCCTATAGAATGTATTCAGGTGAACTTGCTGATTATGAAAGACTGAAAATTTTCGGATGCACAACCTATTATCACATTAAAGGTAACAAACTTGATAATAGAGCCAAAAACTATCTTTATAGGATATGCAAAAGGGTTCAAAGGCTATCGTCTTTGAAGTGTAGAAGATTCTAAGTTTATGACCAGCAGGGATGTTACATTTGATGAAAAATCTTTGGTAGCTTTGTCAAAAGCTATTAAACCTAATGATGGTGATGTGACGATATCAAATAAGTAAGTTATTGAGATAGAATCTGAAGACCAACCAGATTCTTGTCGTGGTCAGGTGGAGAATTCTATCACCAGTGAAGACGAGGAAGAGGAAGAGGATGAACGTGATCATGAGGAGGTTCAGTAGGAAAATACACATGTGTTACGACAACAACAACAATAATCTTTGGATGTCACTAGGCCAAAGAGAAATTATAAACTAGTTCAGAAGTTTGGGTCAAACAAACCTCTGAGGCATTATGGACAGGTTAACTTGGTGGAATATGCACTCTCAGTTGAAGATGATGAGCCAACCACCTTCAAGAAAGCTATCAAATACAAAGATAGAGAGAGTTGGTTGGTTTCTATGGAGGAAGAGATGCAATCTCTTCACAAGAACAAGACATGGGAGGTGGTTCCATTGCCTGTAGGAAAGTCTGCTATCGATTGTAAGTGGGTGTATAAAAGAAAAGAAGATCATACTAAGTCGTGCGGTACAAGATATAAGGCTAGAATAATGGTCAAGGGGTTTGCACAAAAGAAAGGAGTTGATTACAATGAGATATTTTCTCCGGTGGTGAAACATACTTCTATCCGGGTGCTATTAAGTTTAGTAGCTCATGGTGATCTTGAGTCGGAACAATTAGACGTGAAGACAACCTTCTTGCATGAAGACTTAGATGAGGAGATATATATGAATCAACCTGAGGGATATAAGGTTGAGGGTAGAGAGAGTCAGGTATGTCGCTTGAGAAAATCAATTTATGGGTTGAAACAGTCTCCTAGATAGTGGTACAAACGATTTGATTCTTTTATGATAAAACAAGGCTTCTCTAGAAGTAGTTATGACAGTTATGTCTATATTCAGGAGCTTCATGAAGGTGATTATATCTATCTCTTATTGTATGTCGACGGCATGCTTATTGCTTCAAAAAGCAAGGTGGAGATAGATAAGTCGAAGTTTAAACTTGGTAAAGAGTTTGAGACGAAGAATTTGGGTGGTGTAAAGAAAATACTGGATATGGAGATTAGAAGAGAGCGGACAAGCCGAAGACTGTTCTTGAGTAAAAAAGGCTACTTAGAGAGGGTTGTTGAAAGGTTTGGAATGATAGGTGCTAAGTCGGTGCTTACTCCATTAGCTCCACATTTTAGGCTTTCTGGTAATCAATATCCCACTACAACAGAAGATAAGGCTTGCATGGAAAATGTACCTTATGCTAGTGCAGTTGGAAGTTTGATGTACGCTACGGTGTGTACACGTTCGGATATTTCACAAGTAGTAAGTGTTTTCATTAGGTTCATGGCGAATCTGGGAAAGGCGCACTGGGAAGCAGTGAAATGGATTTTGAGGTACTTAAAAGGTACCATTAACACTAGTTTGTGTTTTGGTGGAGATGAAGGAGAATTGCGGTCCAAAACGCAGCGGAAATTAAAATTTTCTCCTTTAGAGATCCTTACGAATGGTCATGATCAATGATAGAATATTTACCTCTTGTGACGATTGAAACCTTTGGTGCAGATCTCTTGTGACGATCAAAACCTTTGATGCAGATCCACTGAGCGATCACGAACGTTGAACGATGACAACGTCTCTACTCAGTCCACACGAACGGATTCTTTCAATCTCAGTGCTAGCTGGTACGAATGAAGGCTTTGAGTGAGTGAGTGAGTGAGTGAGTGAGAGAGAGAGAGAGAGAGAGAGAGAGAGAGAGAGAGAGAGAGAGAGAGAGAGAAAGAAAGAAAACGAAAATAATGCAACCGCAATTAATGCTTCTGCACAAGGGTTCTATTTATAGAACCACTTGTGTGGGCTTCAAGCTAAAAAGCCCACTTAAGTGTATTTTGGCCCATATCTTATAATATGCCCAAAATCACTTAAGCGTGTGGTACCTTACCATATTTCGTATTCTACTTAAGTAAACCGTACCTTACGATGTTCTATAATTCACTTAAGTGCACCGTACCTTACGGTGTTCCTTAGTTACTCTATCTCTCATTAATCCGTCCTTTGTGTGTGACCCTGTAGGTTTTCGCGACATTGACAATTATATTAAATCACGCATTTAACATAATAAACAGTGAGCGGTATCTAGCAACACATCACTGCTACCCAAGACACGAAAATGTCATGTGATCTGACAAATCCTTCTATGATAATACTTATGTGTATAATTATCCTTTTGCCCTTATGTCTATATTGAACACAAGGCCTAGACCGTGTCATCCTTGTCCAGTTCAAAATTGGGCCCATAGACATTTATACTGTTACGCAGGAAGGGCAAATTCCATCTAGGTCACTCATGTCCCTCAGCATGCTTCGTGGAGTACCCATCAATTGTCTTTATGGTTATCCAGTCACGAACAATGTTGGATCAGCAATAAAGCACTCGACTCTACATCTAGGGTCCATAGTGGTTTCAGGTCGAAGAGTGGTATACACCATTATCACCATGAGAATAACTTATGACACTTTGCATAACTTTCTATATAGTATTCTCATAGCGGGTCAATCCGGTATAAATATTACTCTTAATATTCATACCTATGTTTAAGACTTGATAACTCCTTATCCATGATCCATGAGATGTGATCATCAGTCTCTATACATAATAGTCTTAATGCTTTAATGTTATCCCACTTCACAATAAAGCTCGACTACGGATACTTTAAGAATAGTGTCCTTATGTTTAATGTGATCTCATGATCAAGTCACACTTGATACATTAACCGGACTAGCTATTCTAGGGACTTTATTAAACAAACATAATAAAGAAAAAGCCTTTTATTAATTCGATACAAGTACCAAAAATATTGGCCTCTAGGGCTTACACCAACAATCTCCCACTACCACTAGAGCCAATCAGGCATACCCTTAATGCCCATAGATCTAGTATGGCCATCATGCTTCTGCTGCGCAAGAGGCTTTGTCAGTGGGTCAGCAATATTGTCAAGTGTAGGTACTCTGCATATTTTCACATCTCCTCTATCTATTATCTCTCGAATGAGGTGATAACGCCTAAATATGTGTTTGGATCGTTGGTGAGATCTAGGCTTCTTGGCTTGTGCGATAGCACCATTGTTATCACAGTAGAGACCAATGGGATCCACAATGCTAGGAAATATGCCAAGTTCACTAATGAACTTTTTGATCCAAACAGCTTCCTTTGCTGCACTTGAGGAAACAATATACTCGGCCTCGGTTGTAGAATCAATAACTGTATCTTGCTTTGAACTTTTCCAGCTCACAGCGCCACCGTTTAAGCAAAACACATAACCAGATTGCGATCTAAAGTCATCCTTATCTGTCTGGAAGCTAGAATCGATGTATCCAATTACAGCCAACTCTTCCTGACCTCCATATATCAAGAATGAGTCCTTAGTCCTTCTTAAATACTTAAGGATATTCTTGACAGCTACCCAGTGAGCATCACCAAGATCAGATTGGTACCTACTCGTTGAACTTAAAGCATACGAGACATCTGGTCGAGTACATAACATGGCATACATGATAGATCCTATTGCAGATGCATATGGAATCTTATTCATGTGATCCCTTTCTTCCTTAGTTGAAGGGGATTGTGTTTTTGATAGACACATGTGTAACACCTCAAAATTTGCCCTCCTCTTCTTGGGACTAGTTTAGCATATTGCATTTCATTTTAGGACATTAGGCATTGCATTTTTCATTTCATGAAAATAAGAAGGTCATCCTCCAAAGTCTTTTCAGAGATGGAGAAGTTGTATGGTTCAAGCCTGAGGGTCTTATTGAATTGGAGATCAATCATCTGAGGGTTTGCAGTCCAGTTAGGGTTTCTTGATCCTTCAGAGGTCTTGGGCATTATATTGATTGCAAGGGTATATTACCATCATCATGGTTATGTCATTCAGGGTTTCATTGTCTTGCTTAAGTTCCTTGGGATTAGGGTTTTGACCTCTGGTCAACCCTAATCAATGCTTTTCTTTCAGCCAGGGTTTCCCAAGGAGGTGAGGCATTCTATTGAGATGAGGATCACATGGTTATCATAAGGAGCTTACATGAGCTAGGGTTTCATTTCTGAGCCATTTTATCAAGTGGTGGAGGTTCAAGCTGATCAGGGCATGTCAAGGTCATCTGAGGACCTATACAGTCAATTGTGCAAGAGATGAGGGCTTTGAGGTGGGGAGATGAGTTGAGAAACCTCATTCATGTTCAAAAGAAGTTCATTTGTCATTTCA
Source organism: Lathyrus oleraceus (assembly GCF_024323335.1). Classification (NCBI taxonomy): domain Eukaryota; kingdom Viridiplantae; phylum Streptophyta; class Magnoliopsida; order Fabales; family Fabaceae; genus Lathyrus; species Lathyrus oleraceus. The sequence continues at coordinate 157,290,599 of NC_066581.1, forward strand.
AACATATATCTTGAAGATTTTGAAGTTAGGGAAAAAGTTTCCAAAAATGGAAAGTGACCTGTAATTTCAAGTTTCCAAAAATGGCAAGTTTTTGGTCCATATTAAACTTGACTTTCCAACATCAAAGAAGCTTCAAATGGATTTTTGGTGAACATGAAAGTTGAAGATCTTTCTCTCCCCTTTTCAAAAAGTTCTAGATCATGATCATATGATGAATGGTTGAGAAGTTATGGCCAAATGATCACAAAGTATACATGGAACTTCAAAATGCCATAACTTTTGATCCAAAACTCCAAATTGGTCCACTCTTTTTGAAAAATGCTTGTCATGACCAATACTTTTCAAATCGACCATTACATTGCATGAAAAAAGTTCATATGATCATGTGTCCATACAAGTGCATTTTGGAGGGAAATTGGATAATTTGAATTTGGTGAATCACATGAGCAAAATACCACTTCTATTGTGTTTATTAGATGATTTTAAGTGGATTTGGATCATTGCATGGCACTATTCACGTATGGTTTATGCATGCTACCTCATTTTTCATTTTTTTGCAAAACACCTCTTATTTCATTAATTTTAATTAGCCCTTGCCTAATCCTAATTACAACATGATTAGCACATGATATAAAAGCTAAATCCTAACAGAATTTGCCATAATCACAATTCTAGATCTAGAATTGATCTTTCCCTCCAAAACTCTCTCTCCTTAGATTTCAAATTTTCTTCACACAAACACACAATTTCTTCATAGAATCATGATCATGGAAGAGTTTTGAGCAAGATCCAATCATTATTCGTGGAAATTGAGTTGTTTTGAAGCTATCCAAGTGCATGAACATGTTAATGGAAGTTTGGAATTAAGCTGGATCTGGTTGGTTTCAAGTGCTGATTTGTGCTCAAAGCTTCTAATCAATCATATTGGAGCATATCTGGAGAGTTTGAGAGCCTACACACACGGTTTCCATCATTGCCATTCCAAGTAGGTGGATTTTCGACTCTCTCTTTTTGACAATTCATGTACATGATTAGGTAGATCTTGTTGTGGTGATGATGCTGATATAATTAGAATTTGATTTGGTGAAAAGATGAGTGAGATATGTGGAATATAAGTTTAGATCTAGGATTTTCTTTGCTTCGATTCATGAAATTCATGGAGATTTAGGATTAGCTATTATGATATTTGGAATGTACGTGAGGAGACCTTTCCAACCATATATAGTTTGCCAAATTCTGCAAAAACCCATGGTGGCGCTCCGCCTGGCTGGCCGGAGAAGACGGTGGAAACCACCGTCCGCCACCGCCTGTGAATAGTGCTAGGGTTTGCAGCAAAACGCTGCGTTTTGGCCTTGGAGCGCCTTTAACCATGAGAGCGCGCATTCGATTCCTGTACTTGGCTTTTTATTTTATTTCATTTTAAGCGCTCCTTGGACCGTCCACACTCAGGTTCGATCCTGACGTGCTACACTTTGCTGAATTATTTTCTGAGCGTTTGTTTGGACCTAGGACGCGCGTGTTCGAATCCAGGCAGTGTATGTTGTGAAATTAATTTTTGAGCGCATATTTTAACCTTGTGAACGTGAGTTCAATCCCTGGATGTTACACATTGTGAATTTCCATTCAAATTTGTTTCCCTCCTATTTTCATGCATAATCCATTTTATTTCATTCAACTTCGAAAAATCATAAAAAATGGAAAACATGTCCAATTTGATCCAGATTTTTTTTCACATGTTTGTTTGGATGTCTAGTATTTTTTGATACTAATTGCATGATTTTTGCCTTTCTGGATTTTTATTTGTTGATTTTTGATTGCACATGATGCCAAGTTGACATGTTGTGCTATATGCTTTGTAAAATGCTCATGGTTTATCCAATTGGTGTGAAATTTGGCATGCTTGATCCTCTCTCATGATGTGATCTTTGAGCTTTGATTTGGCATTTTTATCATTTGACATCCCTGTTTTAGACACATGAACATATGGTGTGACAATTGGTGTCACAATTTGTATGTTGCATTTATGTATTTTCATTCATATGTTATGTGATCTCTTATGGACTTGATTTTTGGTATGGTGCTTATCATTAACATGAGGAGCCTGTATAAAAAATTTCATGATCATTGGATGCTTTTCTGTTTTAATATGGATTTTCTCATTTAAATGTCCAATTGTGTGCACATTGCTTGCCTTTGACTTATCTTGTTCATGTGATGGCTTTGCCTTTTGAATTTGCTTTGGTCCTTTTAAGGACACTTTGTGGATAGATTAAATGTGCTTCATGTGAAATATTGACTTCTGTTTTGGTCAATTGACTTGCCTTTGACCCTAGTCTTTGCACTAGTGGTTTGTACTCACCAATTGTGTTTGTGTTTCAGGTACTTAGCACTAATGTTTGGTTTGGTCTCATTACTTGAGATGAAAGTTGCTTTGATTACTAACCATTATTGTGTTATAGGTCCTTTGATGTGAGGAACTCACTTGAGTGCTTGCACTTGAGACTTGCATTGTGTATAGTTGCATTGGTTCCACTGTGTGTTGTCTGTTTGGTTTTCTGAATACGATACTGACTGGTTAGCTTTTGTACAGGTACATTAGCCGCTTGCTAGCTAGCTTTTGCTTTGCTTTGGAGTGTGGTTGATACACCACTGAGGTTGTTTAGCCTTCTCACTCCATGTAGTCTGGAAGCCCTGTCGTTTTTCTTTTGGCAGGCATTTGGCTGAAGTCCTCCTTAAGAGGAAATGTTTGTGATTGTTTATATTTGTGCCAAAGACCTCCTTGTTGAGGCATGTTACTTGTTAAGTCCTCCTAAGTGAAGAGGCAATTGACAGATAGAAGGGACTAGCAGCCAGTCCCCTGTTAGTCGTTGAGTCTTTCATTATGCTCGCACTACGTGTTGATGCTCTTGAACCTAACCCAAGATCTTGTACAGTGTCAGTCAAGTGGAATAGGGTCCCTCTTTCTGGACCCCCACGTTTTCTTTGATTTGAGCTCACCCAGGCCGGGGTTAGGAGCATGAGGTCTAATCCTCATTTCCATCTTTCATCAGCTTCACCCTAACTCTCAATGTTAGCGGTTAAGAGCTTCAGCATACCCCTACAGTTTTGGCTTGTTTGTCGAGGTTGATATGACCCCTTGACTAAAGCCTAACCGTTTGTCTGAGCCTCTTGTTTGTATATAGAGTGTGATGATTGCTTGTGTGTTTGCTTTTCATACATGTTTATTTGCTGTTCGTATTGACTTGCTTCCTGTGCGAGTTAGGTTCTAATTAGATACCTCAACCTAGGGCTATTGTGGATTGCATGACAACTATTAGGCTCGAGTCAGTCTCCCTTTTAGTTTGTTATTCCCCGGTCTCTGGTTATGAGAGAGTTTCTCCCCTATTAAGGGGAACTACGTCTCCCTGATTCTTATACCTGATGAGATTCTCCCCTTTTTGTGTGTGTTCAACCTTTTGTTTCTTTTGACGTCTCAGCGTCTCTGTTTGTTTCTTTTGACGTCTCAGCGTCTCTGTTTGTTTCTTTTGACGTCTCAGCGTCTCTCTTTGTGTTTGTGTGATAGCTAGCAGGCTCGAGTTCCAGACTCTTTATTAGTTTGTCAATCCGAATCTTCTTCTTTGGTGTTCGCTGGTTAGCGACTGTCTGTGTGTTTGGAGTCGGATATAAGTCCAGCTATTGGCATTCTGTTTCCTTGTTTGTGTTTTGTTTGTTTGGAGTCGGATGTAAGCCCATCTATTGGCAGTCTGTTTCCTGTTTGCTTTGAGGAGTTAGATATAAGTCCAGCTATTGGCATTCTGTTTCCTTGTTGAGTTTTTCTCTTGACGTCTCAGCGTCTCTCTTCGGTGTTTGTTTCGGCGTGCGTTAGCCGAACTACGAGTGTTCTGATTCTTTCTCTCGATAGAGAAGATATGTAGGCATAGGATGCGACATCCTAGCGAGCATGTTCCCCATTTCCCCGAACTACGTTGACTCTGATGTTTGTTTTTGACAAACTACGTAGGCCCAGGATGCGACATCCTGCCGAGTCCGCTTCCTCCGTCTTCTCCCGCCTGTTTTATTATTCCAGTGTGTGCATTCTTTGAGCAGTTTTTATCAGCAACCTTTTCCTATTCTTTTGAGCGTGGATCCCGTCGAGTACGGCGGACGTGAGGGGTGCTAATACCTTCCCCTTGCGTAACCGACTCCCGTACCTTGCCATCTCTGGTCGTAAGACCATTCCTTCCCCTTTTTCAGGTTTACTTCGAGCGTTTCCTTTCCCTCCTTTGGGATTAATAACGCACGGTGGCGGCTCTGTGTTTTTTTTCTGCCGGTTGTTTTTCGCGTTGCGACAGCTGGCGACTCTGCTGGGGAATCGAAGTTGACCTCTTGCTGGTCCATCTTCCCTAAGCGAGTCAATCCTAGCGATCTCTAGGATAGCTTTGGTTGCTTTTACTGCTCTATTTATTGCATTTGTGATTATTATACTGTGTATATATTTGCATATATGTTTGCATGCATCATATTATTACTGTGCTGGATTCTGGACAGGTTGTTTCCTCATATTTGGGGTGGGTGTTCTGAGTAGGGCTAAAACCCAGGCCCGAGTATACACCTAGGATTAGCGTGGTCTCATGTTTCCTCACATGTTGGATCAGCATGTTGTTGCGACGTGACATACCACAAGTCGGACGAGGTTCTTTTGAGAGAGTCCTTCCGGGTGGAGTATTCCACTTTGGTTGGGTTACCTCATCTGAGCTGTTGACTTCGGTGACCGTTCTTTCCCGGATCTTTGGTTTAGATGATCTTATGAGAGCTGCAGCGGCACACCCGAAAGGGCAAACCCGTTGAGTATCTTGTCCGATTGTCGAGACCATTATCCGCCTTAGGATGACCTTATAGAATTCACCTGTGAGGGGAGGGCTTGATTCCTACAGATGCATGTTCTGATGGTGACTTTCTGATGGTGACTAATGCTTCAGTTATTGGTATGGGTCCTATTTATAAGTCGGATTTACGGATATTTATTTCTGAGACGCCGGAGTTCTGTCCGTGGTATTTATCAGCGGGTTCCGTTTATTTCGGATCCCCGGGCCGAATTCAGGGTTGCTTGTTCAGATGGTCAGTGGTTTACCTATGATGATGGTGATGTATCCTCCGTTCCGTTTATTTCGGAACCCTGAGTTGGATTTGTGGTTATTTATTCCCTCAGATGGTTGTGATCTGTTCAGAGACCGGGGCTTCCGTACAGTGGATGTTCATATGACTTGGAGGATGGCACAGTGCATTGCATTCATGCATCAGCATCATTCCCATTTTGCATTTATTCGCATCTAACTCATGTCTATTCGTACTCAGGGTACATTCTCGATTGAGAATCTGGGTTGAGAGACATCCTGATGTCAGAATGTTATTGTCAAATTATTATCCGTCTCGATGAAACCATGATCGAAAGACAGAGTGTTCCTCATACGGATAAACATTGCATTCACTCGTGAGTCATAATAACCTGTCTTCTGTTTTGCAGGTGTCAGTATCTAACATGTTTGATTGACTCAGGAATCGTTGCTTGCGCACGCCGAGTCATTCCTTTGCACGTAGCTCGTCCGCACAGATACCCTACCAGGCGCAACAAATCCAAACTGATGGATCTACCCAACGCTGACATTCTCGAGCTGAAAGAGAAGATGGGAGAGCTGATCAACATCATGCAAGGGTTCGCCTTGGGGTAGAAAGCAATCGCCGAGAAAGTGGAGAGGATTGAAAGCTGGTTGAGAATGGGGAGAGTACCGGGAAACGCTCCGTCGTCTGAAGTAAAGAAGCCCTTTGGTAATGGTCAACACAGGAAGGAGGGTGAATTGAGTGATGTGCATGCCCAAAGGGGACACGGTAGGGATCGTTACCACCCGTATGCTGCTACAGTAACGATTCCTACTGGTAATCAATTTGTACAACAGCAACAACAACCACCTCAACAGAGAACACAGAAAGCTGGGTGCCAAGTGAGAAGAAGGATGACAAATCGTCAGTTCGATAGGCCACCCGTGACTTATACATTTTTGTTAAAGAAGTTGAAAGGTCTGGGGTTGGTTCAGCTGAGAACATTGGCTCCGGTTAGACCAGATCAGAGGCCTGCAAGTTACGATGAGAATGCCAAGTGTGAATTCCATTCTGGTGCATCCGGGCATAACATTGAGGGTTGTAAAGCTTTTAAGCATGTTGTTCAAGATTTGGTGGACTCTAAAGCCATCAATTTTGCACCGACGCCGAATGTTAATGCTAACCTCATGCCGATGCATGGTCCTATGGGGGTGAACGTGATGACAGAGGATAAGAGAAAAATAGAGGTGACGGATGTGGATCAGTTGAGGACTCCAATGTCTGTGGTTAAGAGACATCTGATGAAGAGTGGAGTTTTCTCTGGTTGTGATAATTGTTGTGCTGCTTGCACTGTCACTGCGAATGGGTGTGTAATGCTGAGGGAGACGATTCAGAGAATGATGGATAGAGGACGTCTCCGATTTGAGAAAGTTGATTGGGGGGAGGAGGATATTTTTATCAGTCAACTCTCGTCATTCAAATATGTGGAAATGGACGGAGAAATATTTGAAACACCGAGTCAGGCGTTCGAAACCGTCAAGGTGGAGAATGCCATTTTTGTCAAAGAAGAGAAGAAGCCGTCCATTTCTTCGTATAAACAGGCCGCTGAGGTGGTGAAGAGTGGAGAAGCCCCGGGTTGGGGAAAGATGTTAGACATCGCGGCGAAGGAAGACAGGTTTGGAGTGGGTTATCAGCCAGGCCGAGGCTCGTCTAGACAGAATAGGGGCCGTCGTCAGCCGTTCACGTTCACCAATGCTGGAATGCTAGATCCAGACCACATCTGTGCGGTGGGTGAGGAGATCGACAATGACTGTGAGTTTGACTCGTGGATAAAACCGTGCGTACCAGGGATGGAGATCCAGAGCTGGAAGGCCGAAAAGATCATCATTGTCACTCTGCGTGAAGAGTAATATTTCTGTTTTTCAATTCTGTCTGCATGAAAGCCATACGTTTTGCCCGAAACGTAATGGTTCATTGTAAGGGCCACCTCATGTGTTTCATTTTGCAATATTTGCATCATAAATAAAAGGATGTTTTTTCATTAAAAGCGGTGTTCCCTGTTTTTCATTTTTGCAGTTTAATAAAAAAAAGATGGCAATGTTTGTTTTCATTTTCCTTCTTTAATTTGCTTCGCTCCGGTTCTAAAAGCAGTGCATGAATCAACATTCATGCAGATGCGATCATTCTCCGGATCTCATTGATAACAATCCTGTTACACCCTCATATGACTTCGACAATCCGATATATCATGCCGAAGAAGAAGGCGAAGAAGATTGTGAACTGCCGGAGGAATTAGCCAGGTTGTTGAAACAAGAGGAGAAGGTGATTCAGCCGCACGAGGAGCGAGTCGAGATTGTGAATCTGGGTACCGAGGAGGTTAGAAAAGAAGTGAAAGTTGGGGCTGCTTTGGAGGCAAATGTCAAGAGCAGAATGGTAGCCTTGTTGAAAGAGTATGTTGATATCTTCGCCTGGTCTTATCAGGATATGCCAGGGTTGGATACCGATATCGTTGTACACAGGTTGCCATTGAGAGCAGATTGTCCTCCAGTGAAGTAGAAGTTGTGCTTAACTCGACCTGAGATGGCCATGAAAATTAAAGAGGAAATACAGAAGCAGTTGGATGCTGGTTTCCTCGCTGTCACTAATTATCCGCCTTGGGTCGCGAACATTGTGCCGGTGCTGAAGAAAGATGGAAAGGTGAGGATGTGTGTGGACTACCGGGATCTGAATAGAGCTAGCCCGAAGGATGATTTCCCATTACCTCACATTGATGTGTTGGTGGATAATACAACTCAGTTCTCGGTATTTTTGTTCATGGATGGCTTTTCTGGCTATAATCAAATCAAAATGTCGCCAGATGATATGGAGAAAACAACGTTCATTACATCGTGGGGCACTTTCTGCTATAAGGTGATGCCATTCGGTCTCAAGAACGCTGGTGCCACGTATCAGAGAGCTATGGTGACTTTGTTTCATGATATGATTCATCATGAAATTGAATGTTATGTTGATGACATGATAGCAAAGTCCCAAACAGAAGAGGGGCATCTGGTAGATCTGGCCAAGCTGTTTGACCGGTTGAGACAGTTCAAACTGAGGTTGAATTCAAATAAGTGCACTTCTAGAGTGCGGTCCGGTAAGTTGCTAGGGCTTATTGTAAGCGAAAAAGGAATCGAGGTTGATCCTGCTAAAGCAAAAAGCAATACAAGAAATGCCTGAACCGAGAATGGAAAAGGAGGTTCGTGGTCTCTTACGTAGATTGAACTACATTTCACGGTTCACATCTCATCTAACTGCCACGTGTGAACCCATATTCAAGCTGTTGAGAAAAGATCAAACGGTCAGGTGGAATAATGATTGCCAAGCGGCATTTGAAAAGATAAAAGAATATTTGCAGGAGCCTCCGATTCTGATGCCTCCTGTGGAGGGACGACCGTTAATTCTATACTTGACGGTCCTCGAGGGGTCTATGGGGTGTGTACTGGGGCAGCATGACGAGTCTGGTCGAAAAGAGCATGCCATCTACTACCTTAGCAAAAAGTTTACCGACTGTGAAACAAGATATTCACTGCTCGAGAAAACTTGCTGTGCTTTGGCATGGGCTGCTCGCCGACTGAGATAGTATATGCTGGTTCATACCACTTTATTGATTTCCAAGATGGATCCGATCAAGTATATCTTTGAGAAGCCAGCATTAACCGGACGGGTTGCGAGATGGCAAATGATTTTGACTGAATATGATATACAGTACACTTCTCAAAAGGCGATCAAGGGGAGTGTATTGTCTGATTACCTTGCCCAACAACCCATTGAGGATTATCAACCGATGAAGTTTGAGTTCCCTGATGAGGACATGATGTTTCTCAGATCGAAAGATTGTGAGGAACCGATCCCAGAGGAGGGGCCTGACCCTGAATCCGAATGGATTCTGATGTTTGATGGGGCTGTTAACGTGAATGGTAGTGGAGTTGGTGCTGTTTTGGTTACGCCGAAAGGATCCCACATTCCTTTTGCTGCCCGGCTAACATTTGAGTGCACCAACAATGTGGCTGAATACGAAGCTTGTATCTTGGGTATTGAAGAGGCGATTGATTTGCGAATCAAAAACCTTGTTATCTATGGAGATTCAACTTTGGTTGTGAACCAAGTTAACGGGAAATGGTATACGCATCAGTCTCATTTGATTCCATACCGGGACTATACGAGGAGATTGTTGACATTCTTCACCAAGGTGGAATTGCACCATGTGCTGAGAGAAGAGAACCCTTTGGCAGATGCTTTGGCTACTCTGGCTGCCTTGATTAAGGTGCAGTGGTGGAATCAGTTCCCTAGTGTTGATGTGGGACGACTGGATAGACCGACTTATGTGTTTGCTGTTGAGGCAGCGCCTGATGATGAAAAGCCGTGGTATCATGATATCAAGTGGTATCTGGAAACCCAGGAGTATCCTGAGGGAGCGTCTAAGAAGGACCGAAAGACCCTGAGAAGGTTGGCCATGGTGTTCTATCTGAACAAAGATGGGGTTTTGTACAAGCGTAATTTTGATTGGGTTTTGCTCAGATGCGTCGATGACAAAGAAGCAAGCCAATTGATGAAAGAGGTGCACGAAGGGTCGTTTGGTACACATGCCAGTGGGAATGAAATGGTGAAAAAGTTGTTGCGGGCTGGTTATTATTGGATGACGATGGAGGCTCAGTGTTTCAATTTCGTGCGGAAGTGTCATAAATGCCAGATTTATGCTGACAAGGTGCACGTGCCTCCAAACCCGTTGAGTTTGATGTCATCTCCGTGGCCGTTTGCTATGTGGGGCATTGATATGATTGGGAAGATCGAGCCTACGACTTCGAATGGGCACCAGTTCATATTAGTGGCTATCGACTACTTCACCAAGTGGGTGGAGGCGGCGTCTTATGCGAACGTGACGAAACAGGTCGTTGCCAGGTTCCTAAAGAGAGACATCATTTACCGATATGGGGTTCCCGAAAGAATCATTACTGATAATGGTTCTAATCTCAATAACAAGATGATGGCGGAACTGTGCCGGGAATTCAAGATCGAGCATCACAATTCTTCTCCTTATCGTCCGAAGATGAATGGGGCGGTCGAGGCAGCTAATAAGAATATTAAGAAGATTGTGCAGAAGATGGTCGTGACCTATAAGGATTGGCACGAGATGTTGCCGTTTGCATTGCATGGGTATCGAACGTCGGTGCGTACATCTACTGGGGCGACGCCTTTCTCGCTTGTGTATGGGATGGAAGTCGTGCTACCAGTTGAGGTTCAGATTCCGTCGTTGAGAGTCCTGATGGACGTGAAATTGGAAGAAGCTGAATGGGTAAGGACTCGGTATGAAGAGTTGAGCCTGATTGAGGAAAAAAGGCTGGCAGCCATTTGTCATGGACAGTTGTACCAGCAGCGGATGAAGCGTGCTTTTGACCGAAAGGTACGACCTCGTGTATATCATGTAGGAGATATGGTGTTGAAAAGGATCCTTCCTCCTCAGAACGATCGTCGGGGCAAGTGGACACCCAATTATGAAGGTCCATTCGTGGTCAAGAAGGTTTTCTCTGGCGGAGCCTTGTTGTTGACGACCATGGAGGGTGAGGATTTTCCATCCCATGTGAATGCGGACGCAGTTAAAAAATACTTCGTATAAGAGACCCTCTGGACGAAAAGAATAAAACAGTCCAGGAAAAAATGGGCATCCCGGCGAACCAGAAAAAAAATGAAAAAAGGGTTCGGACAAAAATTAAGGATAAAAGAAAAAAATTGTACACCGGCAAGTCGAAAACCCCACAAGGGCGGCTTGGGCAAAAAAGGGTATCCCGGTGGACTGAAAACCCGAAAGGGCGGTCCAGGCAAAAGAGGGATTGAAACGAACAACTGCGTCTAGCATGATCGTTTGTACTTTGGATGTGACAAGTGGAGAATCCCCGGCAGAGATCAGTCGGAAGCGTCTTGTTCAGAAGGCAGAAAGTGCGGAGAGTCTTGAGGACATATGGGGTGTAACCGAGTTGGAACTCGATGAGATCACGGTTTCACATTGCCATTAGGATAGATTTTCCTTTTGTGCGCAATTACCTCTTTTCAGGAATTGCTTCCTGTGTATTGCTCAGTTACGAGCCACCTTTTTCAATCAATGAAATGCATATTCAGTCAAATAATCTTGTTTTTGTTTCTCATTACCGCTTTGATTGCAAAAACATCCATTTATTTTGATAAGAATCTTTGCATTTTGAGACATAGGGGTCCCTTCCAATGCATGTTCATAATATTGAAAGCCTGAAATCTTATTCGGAAGGTTGAGTGACCCAGGTGTTGAAATTTTGGCACGCCTGGGGCACGTTTTTATCTAACGATCTCTTTTGCAGGTGCTGTTAGATATTTTCACTCACTTGCAGGTTGTGATGTGAAGCTTTTTGACAAAAGATCCCCGTGGAGTCCAATCAGGGACAAGGGATTGAAGAATGGTGAAAAGACGGCGAAAGGATGGCGACGATCCTGGAGGATTAATCAAGAAGACTCTTCAAAGTCTGGAAAAGTGGAAAGTCGACATTATGGTTAGATGATGAATGCCAGTGTTCGATGAGTCGACCAGTGTTCCAGGTCAAATATTCCGTATCCCCCCAGCGAATTCGAGGTCGGTATTTCCTCGGCAGCCAAGTCTGAAGTGTGTTGTTCCCCTAGCATGGTGGAGATTGTTATTTCCCCAGCAAGTCGAAGATTGCTGTTTCCCCAGCGGAGGTGTACGTTGGTGGATTCTACCCCAGCAAAGTCCCCAAGCGGATCGAGTTCGGTGGAGGTCATCCCTGGTGAGGGTTGTCCTTTCCCCAGCAGCAATGCTATTCCCCAGCAGGGTGGAGATCGGAGTGGTATCAAGCTCCTCAGCAAAGTGCCTCGAGCTCCCCAGTAGAGTCCCTTGAGGGGGATACTTTTTATGCATTCATCATTTAGATAAGCATAGCATATTGCATAACTCATTGCGTAGCATTTCCATGGTTATGGAGCATTACGCTGAAAAAACATCATGCATCAACATTGCAAGCATAAGCTAGTCTCAAGCCGTGGTTACTGTTCGAGAATGGGTTTAGCTGGTTAGAAGATGTTACTCCGAGGAGTTCAGCATTGTGATTCTGGATCAACAGTATTCCCCAGTAGCGCGATATTGGAGGAAGAGTTTCCGTCGGACAGAGATGGAAATGAATATCGGAGAATGTTACGCGATCAGCGCGACTCAAGCCGTGGTTACCGTTTGAGAATTGATTCTGCTAGTTAGAAGATGTTACTCTGAAGAGTTCGGCATCATGACGTTGGAGCAACAATGTTCCCCAGTAGTGCGATATTGGAGGAAAATTTTCCATCGGGCGGAGATGGAAATGAAGATTAGAGAATGTTACGCGATCAACGCGAAAATCGAGATTCAAATGGAGAAAGGGAAGTGCTGGGCATTTTCTGGAGAACGAGGTTCAAATGGAGAAAGGAAGACACGAGGTGTTTTCTGGAGAACGGGGTCCAATTGGAGTTGAAGATGGTATCCGGGATGATGTCCTTAGGATTGTCTTCTGATCATGTGTCACCTTAGACTTTGGCGAGGCCAGGAGAAGTCGTTATGGGTGTCTTCGGAGGAAGAAATGCACATGTTACCTTCCTTTGGTAAAGGTGTACCTTCTGATATGTCGCCATCAGAGTGGTGTTTGGTGTTATTTCCGGCATTACCAACGGAATTAGCATGGGAAAATGGAGAACGGGGTTCAAATGGAGAAAAGGAGACACGGGGTGTTTTCTGGAGAGCGGGGTCCAAATGGAGAAAAGGAAACACGGGGTGTTTTCTGGAGAGCGGGGTCCAAATGGAGAAAGGAAGACACGAGGTGTTTTCTGGAGAGCGGGGTTCAAATGGAGAAAAGGAGACACAGGGTGTTTTCTGGAGAATGGGGTTCACAATGACGATCGAGAGCTATCGTCAGGCGACTGGGGTTCAAATGGAGAACGAGGTTCATTGTTTGGCAGTAAGAGTGACATGAAGTTGTCGGGGTTCAAATGCGGTGATCAGGGATTATCCGCGCAAAATCAAATCGAAAAGTTTTGGGGTTCAAGAAAAAACAAAAAAAATCAATCAAAAAAGTTTCGGGGTTCCAGAAAAGGAAAAAAGAAAAGAAAAAAAATCAAAAAAGTTTCGGGGTTCGAGAAAAACAAGAAAAAAGGTCAGAAAGTTTCGGGGTTCAAGAAAAGCAAAAAAATAATATATAATAATCCCCAGCGGAGCGCAAATTGTTCGTCTGTTCTTGGTATTCAACCACTCTTCACTCTGATCATCTGAAAGCCAAGGCTATTCATATCGACAGGTTCACAGTGGATTGAATAGGGGCAGCTGTAACACCTCAAAATTTGCCCTCCTCTTCTTGGGACTAGTTTAGCATATTGCATTTCATTTTAGGACATTAGGCATTGCATTTTGCATTTCATGAAAATAAGAAGGTCATCCTCCAAAGTCTTTTCAGAGATGGAGAAGTTGTATGGTTCAAGCCTGAGGGTCTTATTGAATTGGAGATCAATCATCTGAGGGTTTGCAGTCCAGTTAGGGTTTCTTGATCCTTCAGAGGTCTTGGGCATTATATTGATTGCAAGGGTATATTACCATCAACATGATTATGTCATCCAGGGTTTCATTGTCTTGCTCAAGTTCCTTGGGATTAGGGTTTTGACCTCTGGTCAACCCTAATCAATGCTTTTCTTTCAGCCAGGGTTTCCCAAGGAGGTGAGGCATTCTATTGAGATGAGGATCACATGGTCATCATAAGGAGCTTACATGAGCTAGGGTTTCATTTCTGAGCCATTTTATCAAGTGGTGGAGGTTCAAGCTGATCAGGGCATGTCAAGGTCATCTGAGGACCTATACAGTCAATTGTGCAAGAGCTGAGGGCTTTGAGGTGGGGAGATGAGTTGAGACACCTCATTCATGTTCAAAAGAAGTTCATTTATCATTTCAAACATATATCTTGAAGATTTTGAAGTCAGGGCAAAAGTTTCCAAAAATGGAAAGTGACCTGTAATTTCAAGTTTCCAAAAATGGCAAGTTTTTGGTCCACATTCAACTTGACTTTCCAACTTCAAAGAAGCTTCAAATGGAATTTTGGTGAACATGAAAGTTGAAGATCTTTCTCTCCCCTTTTCAAAAAGTCCTAGATCATGATCATATAATGAATGGTTGAGAAGTTATGGCCAAATGATCACAAAGTATACATGGAACTTCAAAATGCCATAACTTTTGATCCAAAACTCTAAATTGGTCCACTCTTTTTGCAAAATGCTTGTCATGACCAATACTTTTCAAATCAACCATTGCATTGCATGAAAAAAGTTCATATGATCATGTGTCCATACAAGTGCATTTTGGAGGGAAATTGGATAATTTGAATTTGGTGAATCACATGAGCAAAATACCACTTCCATTGTGTTTATTAGATAATTTTAAGTGGATTTGGATCATTGCATGGCACTATTCACGTATGATTTATGCATGCTACCTCATTTTTCATTTTTTTGCAAAACACCTCTTATTTCATTAATTTTAATTAGCCCTTGCCTAATCCTAATTACATCATGATTAGCACATGATATAAAAGCTAAATCCTAACAGAATTTGCCATAATCACAATTCTAGATCTAGAATTCATCTTTCCCTCCAAAACTCTCTCTCCTTGGATTTCAAATTTTCTTCACACAAACACACAATTTCTTCATAGAATCATGATCATGGAAGAGTTTTGAGCAAGATCCAATCATTATTCGTGGAAATTGAGCTGTTTTGAAGCTATCCAAGTGCATGAACATGTTAATGGAAGTTTGGAATTAAGCTGGATCTGGTTGGTTTCAAGTGCTGATTTGTGCTCAAAGCTTCTAATCAATCATATTGGAGCATATCTAGAGAGTTTGAGAGCCTACACACACGGTTTCCATCACTGCCATTCCAAGTAGGTGGATTTTCGACTCTCTCCTTTTGCCAATTCATGTACATGATTAGGTAGATCTTGTTGTGGTGATGATGCTGATATAATTAGAATTTGATTTGGTGAAAAGATGAGTGAGATATGTGGAATATAAGTTTAGATTTAGGATTTTCTTTGCTTCGATTCGTGAAATTCATGGAGATTAGGATTAGCTATTATGATATTTGGAATGTACGTGAGGAGACCTTTCCAACCATATATAGTTTGCCAAATTCTGCAAAAATCCATGGTGGCGCTCCGCCTGGCTGGCCGGAGAAGACGGTGGAAACAACCGTCCGCCACCGCATGTGAATAGTGCTAGGGTTTGCAGCAAAACGCTGCGTTTTGGCCTTGGAGCGCCTTTAACCATGAGAGCGCGCGTTCGATTCCTGCGCTTGGCTTTTTCTTTTATTTCATTTTAAGCGCTATTTGGACCGTCCACACGTAGGTTCGATCCTGGCGTGCTACACTTTGCTGAATTATTTTTTGAGCGTTTGTTTGGACCTAGGACGCGCGTATTCGAATCCAGGCAGTGTATGTTGTGAAATTAATTTCTGAGCGCATATTTTAACCTTGTGAACGTGAGTTCAATCCCTGGCTGTTACACATTGTGAATTTCCATTCAAATTTCTTTCCCTCCTATTTTCATGCATAATCCATTTTATTTCATTCAACTCCCAAAAATCATAAAAAATGGAAAACATGTCCAATTTGATCCAGATTTTTTTTCACATGTTTGTTTGGATGTATAGTATTTTTTGATACTAATTGCATGATTTTTGCCTTTCTGGATTTTTATTTGTTGATTTTTGATTGCACATGATGCCAAGTTGACATGTTGTGCTATATGCTTTGTAAAATGCTCATGGTTTATCCAATTGGTGTAAAATTTTGCATGCTTGATCCTCTCTCATGATGTGATTTTTAAGCTTTGATTTGGCATTTTTATCATTTGACATCCCTGTTTTAGACACATGAACATATGGTGTGACAATTGGTGTCACAATTTGTATGTTGTATTTATGTATTTTCATTCATATCTTATGTGATCTCTTCTGGACTTGATTTTTGGTATGATGCTTATTCTTAACATGAGGAGCCTGTATAAAAAATTTCATGATCATTGGATGCTTTTCTGTTTTAATGTGGATTTTCTCATTTAAATGTCCAATTGTGTGCACATTGCTTGCCTTTGACTTATCTTGTTCATGTGATGGCTTTGCCTTTTGAATTGGCTTTGGTCCTTTTGAGGACACTTTGTGGATAGATTAAATGTGCTTCATGTGAAATATTGACTTCTTTTTTGGTCAATTGACTTGCCTTTGACCCTAGTCTTTGCACTAGTGGTTTGTACTCACCAATTGTGTTTGTGTTTCAGGTACTTAGCACTAATGTTTGGTTTGGTCTCATTACTTGAGATGCAAGTGGCTTTGATTACTAACCATTGTTGTGTTATAGGTCCTTTGATGTGAGGAACTCACTTGAGTGCTTGCATTTGAGACTTGCATTGTGTATAGTTGCATTGGTTCCACTGTGTGTTGTCTGTTTGGTTTTCTGAATACAATACTGACTGGTTAGCTTTTGTACAGGCACATTAGCCGCTTGCTAGCTAGCTTTTGCTTTGCTTTGGAGTGTGGTTGATACACCACTGAGGTTGTTTAGCCTTCTCACTCCATGTAGTCTAGAAGCCCTGTCATTTTTCTTTTGGCAGGCATTTGGCTGAAGTCCTCCTTAAGAGGCAATGTTTGTGATTGTTTATATTTGTGCCAAAGACCTCCTTGTCGAGGCATGTTACTTGTTAAGTCCTCCTAAGTGAAGAGGCAATTTACAGATAGAAGGGACTAGCATCCAGTCCCCTGTTAGTCGTTGAGTCGTTCATTATGCTCGCACTACGTGCTGATGCTCTTGAACCTAACCCAAGATCTTGTACAGTGTCAGTCAAGTGGAATAGGGTCCCTCTTTCTGGATCCCCACGTTTTCTTTGATTTGAGCTCACCCAAGCCGGGGTTAAGAGCATGAGGTCTAATCCTCATTTCCATCTTTCATCACCTTCACCCTAACTCTCAATGTTAGCGATTAAGAGCTTCAGCATACCCCTACAGTTTTGGCTTGTTTGTCGAGGTTGATATGACCCCTTGACTAAAGCCCAACCGTTTGTCTGAGCCTCTTATTTGTATATAGAGTGTGATGATTGCTTGTGTGTTTGCTTTTCATACATGTTTATTCGCTGTTCGTATTGACTTGCTTCCTGTGCGAGTTAGGTTCTAATTAGATACCTCAACCTAGGGCTATTGTGGATTGCATGACAACTATTAGGCTCGAGTCAGTCTCCCTTTTAGTTTGTTATTCCCCGGTCTCTGGTTAGGAGAGAGTTTCTCCCCTGTTAAGGGGAACTACGTCGCCCTGATTCTCATACCAGATGAGATACGTAGGCAGAAGATCGTGCGAGATCTCTCCGGGCAACCTTTTGTTTTTTGTGTGTGTTCAACCTTTTGTTTCTTTTGACGTCTCAGCGTCTCTGTTTGTTTCTTTTGACGTCTCAGCGTCTCTGTTTGTTTCTTTTGACGTCTCAGCGTCTCTCTTTGTGTTTGTGTGATAGCTAGTAGGTTCGAGTTCCAGACTCCTTATTAGTTTGTCAATCCGAATCTTCTTCTTTGGTGTTCGCTGGTTAGCGACTGTCTGTGTGTTTGGAGTCGGATATAAGTCCAGCTATTGGCATTCTGTTTCCTTGTTTGTGTTTTGTTTGTTTGGAGTCGGATGTAAGCCCATCTATTGGCAGTCTGTTTCCTGTTTGCTTTGAGGAGTTAGATATAAGTCTAGCTATTGGCATTCTGTTTCCTTGTTGAGTTTTTCTCTTGACGTCTCAGCGTCTCTCTTCGGTGTTTGTTTCGGTGTGCGTTAGCCGAACTACGAGTGTTCTGATTCTTTCTCTGGATAGAGAAGATATGTAGGCATATGATGCGACGTCCTAGCGAGCATGTTCCCCATTTCCCCGAACTACGTTGACTCTGATGTTTGTTTCTGACAAACTACGTAGGCCCAGGATGCGACATCCTGCCGAGTCCGCTTCCTCCGTCTTCTCCCGCCTGTTTTATTATTCCAGTGTGTGCATTCTTTGAGCAGTTTTTATCAGCAACCTTTTCCTATTCTTTTGAGCGTGGATCCCGTCGAGTACGGAGGACGTGAGGGGTGCTAATACCTTCCCCTTGCGTAACCGACTCCCGTACCTTGCCATCTCTGGTCGTAAGACCATTCCTTTCCCTTTTTCAGGTTTACTTCGAGCGTTTCCTTTCCCTCCTTTGGGATAAATAACGCACGGTGGCGGCTCTGTGTTTTTTTTCCGCCGGTTGTTTTTCGCGTTGCGACAACATGCCATGTTGCATAGGTATGAATCCTTTCTTGGAATCATTAAAGCGTCTCATCACTTTGTCTATGTACATACTCTGACTTAGGCCAAGAAGTTTTTTATGATTTATCTCTATAGATTCTGATTCCTAATATACAGGCTGCTTCACCTAGGTCCTTCATAGAAAAGCATTTCCCCAACCAAGACTTTACTTGTTGTAGGGTAGGGATATCGTTTCCAATGAGTAATATGTCATCTACATATAATACTAGGAAAACGATCATGCTCCCACTAACCTTCTTATAGACACAAGGCTCATCTTCGTGCTTGATGAATCCATATTGTTTTACTGTTTCATCAAAACGAAGATTCCAACTTCTGGAAGCTTGCTTCAATCCATAGATTGATCTTTGTAACTTACATATCTTTTGGGCTTCCTCTGGTATGTCAAATCCTTCAGGCTGTGTCATGTACACATCCTCAAGAAGCTTTCCATTAAGGAAAGCAGTTTTGACATCCATCTGCCATATTTCATAATCATGATATGCAGCGATAGCAAGCAAAATCCGAACAGATTTAAGCATTGCCTTATAGGTATGTACCTTACCATCCATGCCAGTCTTCTTTTTGAAGACCCACTTGCATCCTATAGGGTTAACTCCTACAGGAGGCTCTACCAAGGTCCAAACTTGGTTTGTGTACATGGAATCCATTTCAGATTTCATGGCTTCTAGCCACTTCTCAGACTCGGGACCAGTTATGGCCTCTTGGTAGGTCACAGGCTCATCTTGATCCATGAGTAATACATCACCTTGATCAGTTATGAGATATCCATATCTCTCAGGTAGTTGACGTATCCTGCTTGACCTACGCTGGTCTTGTTCTACTTGAGCAGGTTGCTCTTCCACAACTACTTGTGTTTCCTGCTCTAATTCCTCCATAGGTGTATCAATGCTTTGTGATTCTTGAATTTCTTCAAGCTCTACTTTCCTCCCACTGATTCCTTTGGAAATAAAATCCTTTTCTAGGAAAACTCCAGTTCGAGCGACAAACACTTTTCCCTCAGAAGGAGTGTAGAAGTAGTACCCTCTTGTTTCTTTAGGATAGCCCACAAATAAGCATTTGTCAGATTTGGGCTCAAGCTTAGTTGAAATTTGTCGTTTCACGTAAACTTCGCAACCCCAAATCTTCATGTAAGACATATATGGTTTCTTACCACTCCATATCAGATATGATGTCTTCTCAATCTTTTTGGATGGAACATGGTTAAGTGTGTAAGCTGCTGTCAATGGTGCATGTCCCAAAAAGGAGTTTGGAAGATCGGCGTGACTCATCATGGATCGGACCATGTCTAACAGGGTTTGATTTCTTCTCTCAAATACACCATTCCATTGGGGTGTTCCAGGAGGAGTA
Source organism: Lathyrus oleraceus (assembly GCF_024323335.1). Lineage (NCBI taxonomy): Eukaryota > Viridiplantae > Streptophyta > Magnoliopsida > Fabales > Fabaceae > Lathyrus > Lathyrus oleraceus. The sequence continues at coordinate 157,310,420 of NC_066581.1, forward strand.
AGTTGGGATAAGATCCCACACTCTTTCAGATGGCCATCAAACTCTAGGCTTAAATACTCACCACCTCGATCTGATCGAAGAGTTTTAATATTCTTACCTAGTTGGTTTTGTACTTCATTCTTGAATTCCTTGAACTTTTCAAAGGACTCTGATTTGTGTTTCATTAAATACATATAACCATATCTACTGAAATCATCAGTGAATGTGATGAAGTACTGAAAACCTTCTCTGGCTGGTATGTTCAGTGGTCCACATACATCAGTATGTATGAGGGCCAAAAGATCATTAGCTCTTTCACCTTTTCCTGTGAATGGAGATTTTGTCATCTTCCAAGTACTTTGGGCAGTTTCTCTTCCAGTGTCCGGTCTTACTGCAATGGAAGTAGGTGCCTGCCTTTGCTATGTCTCCACTAGGCTTCAAAGCAGTAACAGTGGATCTGGGTTTGGCAACTTCCTTGCCTTTCCCTTTATCACCCTGCTTGGTGGGCCTTTTGTTCTGTCTCTTTCCATTTCCAATCATCAGAATGGACTTCCCTTTTGTCTTCAGATTCTGCTCAGCAGTTCTTAACATGGCTAGCATCTCAGGAAGAGATTTGTCCAAATCATTCATATTGAAATTTAGGACAAATTGACCGAATCTATCTGGCAACAATTGCAAGATCAAATCAGTCGCAAGTTCCTTTCCGAGGGGAAAACCCAACCTTTCAAGGTCTTCCACATACCCAATCATCTTGAGCACATGGGGACTTACAGGGGCTCCCTCAGCTAACTTGCCTTGAAAAAGGGATTTTAAAACTTCAAACCTCTTATGCCTTGCTTGCTCTTGATAGAGCATCTTCAGGTGTTCGATCATATCGATCGCTGCCATGCTCTCATGTTAATTTTGCAATTTTGAGTTCATGGTAGCTAGCATGAGACAAGCAGTTTCATTGGCATCATCGACATGTTTCTTATAAGCATCTCTTTCTGCCTTAGGTGCAAAACTAGGAGGTTCCTCTTCAGGAACAGGTTTCTCCAAGACATACAGCTTTCTATTATGTTTGAGGACAATCTTTAGGTTTCGGTGCCAATCCAGAAAATTTGTCCCAGACAATTTTTCCTTGTCAAGGATTGATCGCAAGATGTTTGTTAGAAGTGTTTGTTTAGATTAATGAAAATATAAGTATCATTGACATATTTAATTAGGCCTTTAATTAAATATGCTCCCACTATTTTACTCAAAACAAATGACCCTCATCATTTGATTCGGAAAATCCTGTTGGAAGATTCTCTAGTGGGTCGAGATCCATATTTCACTTCGTTCTAAGTCCGCGTAGGCGGATTACACAAAACTAGGTTATTTAGGTAGGAACTCCTTCCAATTGTATCTAATACAACTCTTGAAAATTTCAGTTGGGTGAATAACTCCTTATTCCAACCCATCATATGGATCATTCCCAACTCTTGCTTCTAAACATATATAATATTATTATAATTTGTTAAGTTTGACCCATTGTCTTAGCAGTTGGATATTACAATTATCCTATCGCACCTTACTAATATAGAACATGCACCTCACGTAGGTGAAACCTACATTATCCGATACTAGTCTTGATGAGTGCTAAAACTTGGAAAGCAAACATATATAATATTATTATAATTTGTTTAGTTAAGTTTGACCCATTGTCTTAGCAGTTGGATATTACAATTATCCCATCGCACCTTACTAATATAGAATATGCACCTCGCGTAGGCGAAACCTACATTATCCGATACTAGTCTTGATGAGTGCTAAAACTTGGAAAGCATAAACTTAATATTTTAATTTGAGGGAATTGTAATTATTCTGATCTCACCGACTTATTTATCATATAAATCGTCTCTCACATGCATCAACATACATCAACATACATTCACATGCATCAATATACATACACATGCATCAACATACATAATGAAACAGTTATGGCCCCTAGCGCAATTGTTCTCCCAAGCCAATGAGAGAACCTAAGCTAACCTAATAAATATCTAAGCTTCTCCAAGCAAGATCTTCAAGGTTGTCCTCCTTTGATCTTCAAGGTTGTCCTCCTTTGATATTGAAATCTTCTCTTTCTTCAAAACATTGTCTTCTTCTCTTTCTTCATAACATTACATTACAGAAGAAACTCGTTTTACATACGAGGGATTGAGATGAGAAAAGAAGTTACATTAAGATATTAAAAGGAGAGGCACGACACACAGGTCGTATTTAAAAATCCAAAACAAGATAAAGGATAACTAAGGCCATAACTGATCACCACAAGGCAATAATAATAAACACATCATTATTATTATTAATTTTAATTCCTTTAATGAATTAAAACCAAATTAAATTTCGGCGACCGATCACACTATGCAGAGTTAGCCGGGGGTCTGCTGCCCGGTCAGCGGGAACGGGTGTTCTGACTCTGTGAGTGTGACGACCGTTACAAGCATGTTACAACCGTCACAGGCCCATGACGAACGTCACGCGGCCAAAAACAGAAACGCGTAGAATTCTGGATCCGTGAATGTGACGACCGTCACAAAGCACATGACGACCGTCACGTCCAGCTTGTTACGATCGTCACAAGTCCATGACGATCGTCACGCGGCCAAAAACCAGCGCTTTGAAACAGTCAACAGACGTGTTCCAACAAGCCCTTAATTCACAACTTCTTGACGACACAACCCTTGCGCCGTCACTAACCCTAGTGCACCAATTTCAGACCGTCAAACATATCTCGATTGTTGATTCAGTATGATTGATCAACAGGTCATTGCTTCACCATACTAATGTCAGATTCCAAAGCAAATGACCATTGATCGCTCAAAGGAAAACAACCATTTAGTGTTTGATTGAACGAAACAGAAATAGTATATCATATATATTGTACTTTGCATTAGGATTACTTATATCATATATAAGTTGATCGGTCTCAATTGCGTACCTTATGGACGATCGATGTATCGCCGCCTCACCATACAAATGTTGGTTCCGAAGCATAGTCAACATCAATCATCCAACTCGTACACTCATGATTCCAAATTTAATTACTCGTTTAATTAATTGATTCATTCTGTCTTTTAATCATATTAATGCAGAAAATAAATAGCTATCCGATTCATGGTTTCGTAAGTGGCTCTGATACCACTGAAGAAGAATTGCGGTCCAAAACGCAGCGGAAATTAAAATTTTCTCCTTTAGAGATCCTTACGAATGGTCATGATCAGTGATAGAATATTCACCTCTTGTGACGATTGAAACCTTTGGTGCAGATCTCTTGTGACGATCAAAACCTTTGATGCAGATCCATGGAGCGATCACGAACGTTGAACGATGACAACGTCTCTACTCAGTCCACACGAACGGATTCCTTCAATCTCAGTGCTAGCTGGTATGAATGAAGGCTTTGAGTGTGTGTGTGTGTGTGTGTGTGTGTGTGTGTGTGTGTGTGTGTGTGTGTGTGTGTGTGTGTGTGTGTGTGAGAGAGAGAGAGAGAGAGAGAGAGAGAGAGAGAGAGAGAGAGAGAGAGAGAGAGAGAGAGAAAGAAAACGAAAATAATGCAACCACAATTAATGCTTCTGCACAAGGGTTCTATTTATAGAACCACTTGTGTGGGCTTCAAGCTAAAAAGCCCACTTAAGTGTATTTTGGCCCATATCTTATAATATGCCCAAAATCATTTAAGCGTGTGGTACCTTACCATATTTCGTATTCTACTTATGTACACCGTACCTTACGATGTTCTATAATTCACTTAAGTGCACCGTACCTTACGATGTTCCTTAGTTACTCTATCTCTCATCAATCTGTCCTTTGTGTGTGACCCTGTAGGTTTTCGCGACGTTGGCAATTATATTAAATCACGCATTTAACATAATAAATAGTGAGCGGTATCTAGCAACACATCACTGCTACCTAAGACACGAAAATGTCATGTGATCTGACAAATCCTTTTGTGATAATACTTATGTGTATAATTACCCTTTTGCCCTTATGTCTATATTGAACACAAGGCATAGACCGTGTCATCCTTGTCCAGTTCAATATTGGGCCCATAGACATTTATCCTGTTATGCAGGATGGGCAAATTCCATCTAGGTCACTCATGTCCCTCAGCATGCTTCATGGAGTACCCATCAACTGTCTTTATGGTTATCCAGTTACGGACAATGTTGGATCAGCAATAAAGCACTCGACTCTACATCTAGGATCCATAGTGGTTTCAGGTCGAAGAGTGGTATACACCATTATCACCATGAGAATAACTTATGGCACTTTGCATAACTTTCTATATAGTATTCTTATAGCGGGTCAATCCGGTATAAATATTACTCTTAATATTCATATCTATGTTTAAGACTTGATAACTCCTTATCCATGATCCATGAGATGTGATCATCAGTCTCTATACATAATAGTCTTAATGCTTTAATGTTATCCCACTTCACAATAAAGCTCGACTACGGATACTTTAAGAATAGTGTCCTTATGTTTAATGTGATCTCATGATCAAGTCACACTTGATACATTAAACGGACTAGCTATTCTAAGGACTTTATTAAACAAACGTAATAAAGAAAAAACCTTTTATTAATTCGATACAAATACCAAAAGTATTGACCTCTAGGGCTTACACCAACAGGAGATGCATGTCAAATAAGTGGATTTGTTGATTCAGATTATGCTGGTGATCTAGATAGATGACGATGTACTACTGGTTATGTGTTTCAAATACATGGTGCTCCAGTTAGTTAGTGTCGCATTACGCGAAAAACCGGCGGGAGAAGAAACAACAGAGCCGCCACCATGCGTTATTTATCCCAAAAGAGGGAAAGGAAACGCTCGAAGTAAACCTGGAAAAGACATGGTCTCGCGACCAAAGAGGATGGGATCGGGAGTCGGTTATGCGAAGGGAAGGTATTAGCACCCCTACGCATCCGTCGTACTCGACGGGATCCACGCACAAAAGGAAGGATAAAAGTTGCTAAAAACTGCTCAAACAAACACAAACACTGGCTGAAAGAGACACGGGAAACAAAAGAAACTAACTCGGCAGGATATCGCATCCTGGGCCTACGTAGTCTATCAGGCATAGACATCAGAGTCGACGTAGTTCGGAACAGGGGAAAACGTGCTCGCTAGGATGTCGCATCCTATGCATACGTATCTTCTCGGACTAAAGAAGAATCAGAGCACTCGTAGCTCGGCTAACGCACGCCAAATAAAACAACACAGGAAATCGACTGCCAATCGCTGGACTTACGTCAAACTCCACACAAAACAGGCAAACCTGGAAACCGAATGCGAATCGCTGGACTTACATCAAACTCCGAACCAAACACACACACACAAAGGAAACCAACTGCCAATCGTTGGACTTACGTCAGACTCCAACACAACAAGACACAGGAAACCAACTGCCAATCGCTGGACTTATGTCAGACTCCTACACAACATAAAAGAGACAAAAAGCAAAAGGGCGCCCGGAGAGATCAACTCATCTCCTGCCTACGTACCTCATCTGGTATGAGGATCAGGGCGACGTAGTTCCCCTACGCAGGGAAAAAGGACTAGCCTAACCAGAGACTGGGAAATGACAAACTAGAAGGGAGACTGACTTGAGCCTAATAGTTATCATGTAAATTCACCATGGTCCTAGGTTAAGGTTTCTATCTAACTTGCACAGGGAGCAAGCTATCCTAAACAGCACAGGAAAATACATACAAGCACAAAAAGCAAGCACACACACTATATGCACAGAATTGGGCTCATACAAGGTTAGGCTGTGAAACACAAGCCAACTGGAATCGGGTGTAGTTAGCTCTTAACCCTAACATTGAGAGTTAGGGTGAAGCAGATGAAATGGGAAGTGAGGGTAAGACCTCACAGCTCTTATCCCTGGCCTGGGAGAGCTTCAGACAATTGAAAGTGTGGGAGTTCAGAAAGTTGGAACTCTTCTCCACATATGACTGACTCAACAAAGATCTTGGGTTAATACCCACAATGCATCAACACAAGGTGTGAGCAAAGTGAATGACACACTGAATAGCAGGAGATGGATTGCACATCTCTTTTATCTGCCAATTGCCTCATAGAGGACTTTTCCTGCTTGGCACAAAGATAAACAAACACAAGCATTGCCTCTTAAGGAGGGCTTCAGACAGGTGCCTGCCCAAGTAACAGGACAGGTCTTCCAGACTACATGAAGTCAGTGAGTTATACCTCAATTGGTTAAGCAACCAAGCAAAAGCAAGTTCAAAATGAACTTAAGCAACTAATGTACCTGTAATAACATCAAACAAATCAGTACAACTATACAGACAAACAACCAACAGTTAATGCAACAGATAACCAATATACATAATGTGTAAGCCACCAATCAAACTCAAGAGAGTTAACATCAACCTACAAAACACACATTAGTAATCAAAAGCAAATATCAAATGCTCTCAAGACGAGGCATCATCAATTGTGTAACTTGAATGTGTAACCTGAAACAAAGCTTCAAACATGAGAGGCAACCCACTAGGTCAAAGCCTAGGGTCAAAGATGGAGAAAAAATTTAAAACAGAAGCTGAAATTTGACATGATGAAACTTCAAACAATTATTGACACATGGCAAAAAGTCTCACATCAATATCATTTACCAAATGCATTTCATGATCATTCTAAGCTCAAGGCAATTTTAAAGTGCAAATGTGACCAATCAGAATGAAAAATCTCAATTAAATCAGAAATGATTCACAAAAATCTGGAAAAATTCATACATGTTCAGGACATCTCATATGATCAGCATGCAAAAAATCAGAACAATTGAGCATCATTTGATAGGGTAAACACATGGCATAAGATGAACATGCAAAGGTGTGACACAAATTGTCACACCTTCTTAGAAAATTCACAAACCAGAAACCACAAATGAGAAAATTGCAAACTCAACACCAAAATGTCAAGGAATGAATCTAGTTTCAACATGCAAATTTCCAGAAGCATTGGATCAACACACATTATTTCACAAAGGAAATGGCAAGCAAGGTTCAAAATGCATACACATACAAAATCCCTAAGCAAAAATAAATCCAGGCCAGGCACAACTTTGGTTATCATGCTGATAAAAAAGTAAAGAGAAAAAGGAAACCATAGCAAAAATTCCCATGTCAATTGGATGATTATTTGATTTTATATGATTTTTCAAAGATGCAATCAAAATTGAAATAAAAATTGAAGTGATTAAATGGATTAATGAATATTATTTGAATTAAAATTTGAAATGTGGAATTGGCGCTCAGCAAAACGCGCGCGTCACTAAAACCTGGCCAATCAGCGCTCAGCATGGAGCGCTTCATGCAAACCCTAAAACAGACCAAAGGCAACGGTTTTCACGTGAACTCTGGGAACGGAAAAGTGTTGCGAATCAAACAGCAAAACCGTGGCCTAAGGCTCTGGTTCATCTTCTTCATATTTTCCAGAAAAAAAACAGCAAGCATCAAGAACATGGATGAACAAATTTCTCAGAATTCAAAATTAAGCACATGTATATGTAGCCTAAGCATCAAGGATCATGAATCAAGTATTGGCTAAGCATATAGCATCGAGAATCATGTGGATCGAAGCAAACAACATTTCAACATCAAACTTTAAATCAATGAATCTCAGTGAATAATGCACGGTTTTTAGTGATTCAAAGCTCAGATTCATCAGGAAAACAAGATCTACAACAACATAGCAATGGATTTTAAAATTAAGAGATTCGAATTGTGACCTCTTGAAGTGCATATCCTTTGAATTCACACGATCTGCAGCCTGGAAGTGTTCCAATCTACTCCACAATACTTGAAATGAAGTTTGATGAATCGATGGAAGCTTGAATGGCTCTAGATCTAGCTCAAAACAGAAACTCCATTTGCATCTTCTTGAACATGAACTGCACTTTTCTTCCACGAATTTAGCACAATAAACCTTGATCTCTACTAAATCCAAGCTCAGGAACAAGAATCTGAAGTTAAAATGCCATGCTATTTGGAAGAAAATGGAATTATGAATGAGAGAAAAATTTGAAGTGAGAGAGAAATTTAGATCTAAAAATGTGAAAAATGATTCCTCTCCCTCAATTCTGTTATGATTATGGTATTTATATGAAGTCTTAATCACACTGAAAATGTTAATTAAGCTTGGTTAATGGTAATTGGCAAAAATGAGGTGTTTTAACAAAACTTGAAAATTGGAGGTGCATGGGGTAATATGAATGTGAACAGTGCTGTATGAGAGCTCAAAACAGAGTTATGTATTGATACAAAAGCTCATGCATCGATACATAGAACATTTTTAACAGTATGGATCGATACATAACTCGTATGTATCAATGCATAACACTTTTTTAACAGTATGCATCGATGCATAACTCGTATGTATCAATGCATAACACTCTTTTAACAGTATGCATCGATGCGAAATTCGTATGTATCAATGCATAGCACTCTTTTAACAGTATGCATCGATGCGAAATTCGTATGCATCAATGCATAACACATTTTAACCTGCATGGATCGATGCGAAATTCGTATGCATCAATGCATAACACACTTTGGCCATGCACACTTGGCGATGATTTGATCATAACTCCTTAACCATTCATCCGATGCTTACGATCTTGGACTTTTTGGAAATGGGAGAGAAAGATCTTCAACTTTCATGTTGGACAAAATTTCATTTGAAGCTTCTTTGATGTTGGAAAGTTGAGTTGAAGTTGGTCCTAAACTTGCCATTTTTGGAACCTTTCAAGTTGCAGGTCACTATCCATTCTTGGCAACTTTTGATCTGGCTTCAAAATCTTCAAGGTAGATGTTTGACATGTTGAATAACCTTCTTTTAGACATGAATGAAGTGTCTCAAACCATTTCTCCATCTCCTAGCCCTCAGTTGACTTGCAGTTGACTTTTATGGGCCTCAGATGACTTGGTCATGCACTATGGACTTTGAGCTTTCAAGCCTTTGGTCAAGTTGCTTCAAAATGATCCTTGGGTCACATAAGCTCATTAGAACAACGATAGGGCCTCTTTCTCATGAAAATGCTTGCTCTCTTGCACAGATGAATTCTCCTGATGCCCATGCCAGTTGAATGTGATGCAATGCTCTATGCAATGTTAATGAAATGTTAGTGTAATGTCAATGACCTAAACATGAAATGAGTGAATGAATGGGGGGTGCAAATTTGAGGTGCTACAGCTGCCCCTATTCAATCAACTGAGAACCTGAATGGATGAAGGCAACGACTATCATACTTTCAAGGTAATCAGGGATTGAATACCAAAAGAACCTGGAATTTGCACTCTGCGGGGGATGAACAAGATATTTACAACATTAACCAGACAAGACGTTTACCGACGACCCTACTGGGGTTTTGATATTTTTTAGAAAAAGGAACTACAACCATACATCAACAGGTGATGAATAGGAGAAAGAGGTACAACTAGACGCCAACGGACGACTAGGAAAAACTCGACGTTTATCGACACCAACGGAGACGTGACCAATCATCAACGGATGAATGGGAAGACTCGACCAGACGTCAACGGACGAACGGGAGAAGCTCGACGTTTATCGACACCAACGGAGAGGTGACCCGACATCAACGGATGAACTGGGAAAGACTCGACCAGACGTCAACGGACGAACGGGAGAAGCTCGACGTTTATCGACACCAACGGAGAGGTGACCAGTCATTAACGAATGAACTGGGAAGACTCAACCAAGCATCAACGGATGAATGGGAGAAAGAAAGGAGTGAGGTGTTACCGGTTAGTAGGTAACAAGCTCGGGAAGAATGAATATCAAAGACCGGTGCACGGGCGAGAGACATCAATCAACCAAAGACATCTGAGGAAAACCTGGGAAAGGCATATTTCGACTCAGGAAAATCTGACTCCACAGGGGACCAAGGTCGCAATAGGGAGCAGGAAGGAAGGAACACCAAGGATACCGGGTTGTAGGCATATAACAGGAGACCGACCAAGGCGTGAATTGGTTTGTGTTCCAAAACACTCATCATCCTGAAGAGAGCTAGCAAAGAAATCTTGTTAGAGGATGGACATTCGATTCCACAAGGAATACGAATCTTACTCAGTTGGGGAAACAAACAAAGGGTTCAACCAAAGAGTGCACGAAATATATTATCTATAGCCGTCAAAACGTAGATAATATACTCGCAAGGAAGATTATCCATAACCGGGTTGTAGGTTGTTAAAGGATAAATCAACCGAAAACGTGAATTGGTGTGTGTTCCAAAACACTCATCATCCTGAAGAGAGCGAAAGCAAACTTGTTAAAGGATGAACATTCGATTCCACAAGGAATACGAATCTTACTCAACGAGGAAGGACGAGACCTCGACTAAAGAGCGCATGAGATATATCATCTATAGCCGTCAAAACGTAGATAATATACTCGCATGGAAGATTATCCATAACCGGGTTGTAGGTTGTTAAATGGATAAATCAACCGACACCATCCTGAAGAGAGCGAAAGCAAACTTGTTAAAGGATGGACATTCGATTCCACAAGGAATACGAATCTTACTCGACTGGGAAGGACAACACTTCGACCAAAGAGCGCATGAGATATATTATCTATAGCCGTCAAAACGTAGATAATACACTCGCAAGGAAGATTATCCATAACCGGGTTGTAGGTTGTTAAATGGATAAATCAACCGAAAACGTGAATTGGTGTGTGTTCCAAAACACTCATCATCCTGAAGAGAGCGAAAGCAAACTTGTTAAAGGATGGACATTCGATTCCACAAGGAATACGAATCTTACTCAACGAGGAAGGACGAGACCTCGACTAAAGAGCGCATGAGATATATCATCTATAGCCGTCAAAACGTAGATAATATACTCGCATGGAAGATTATCCATAACCGGGTTGTAGGTTGTTAAATGGATAAATCAACCGACACCATACTGAAGAGAGCGAAAGCAAACTTGTTAAAGGATAGACATTCGATTCCACAAGGAATACGAATCTTACTCGACTGGGAAGGACAACACTTCGACCAAAGAGCGCATGAGATATATTATCTATAGCCGTCAAAACGTAGATAATACACTCACAAGGAAGATTATCTATAACCGGGTTGTAGGTTGTTAAATGGATAAATCAACCGACATCATCCTGAAGAGAGCGAAAGCAAACTTGTTAAAGGATGGACATTCGATTCCACAAGGAATACGAATTTTACTCGACTGGGAAGGACAAGACTTCGACCAAAGGGCGCATGAGATATATTATCTATAGCCGTCAAAACGTAGATAATACACTCGCATGGAAGATTATCCATAACCGGGTTGTAGGTTGTTAAATGGATAAATCAACCGACATCATCCTGAAGAGAGCGAAAGCAAACTTGTTAAAGGATGGACATTCGATTCCACAAGGAATACGAATCTTACTCAGTTGGGGGAACAAACGAAGGGTTAAGCCAAAGAGCGCATGAGATATATTATCTATAGCCGTCAAAACGTAGATAATACACTCGCATGGAAGATTATCCATAACCGGGTTGTAGGTTGTTAAATGGATAAATCAACCGACAAGAAAGGCATCGGGATACCAGGACTAGGTATGCAAAGATGACCAATCAAAAGGGGAACTACAAACATTACCAGCAAACGGTGAACGAAAGAGGACCCGCTGGGGATAAAGTTGCTTAATCAAAGCAAATATCCGAAAGATGAAAGGAATATCAATACCGAAACTGGATAATGATAACCACAAAGAGGGGATTACATCTACAGGTTAGTAGGTAGAAAACCACGGAACAGCAACCGTCATCGACTAGGATGAGCACAAGGGTTAACTCCACAAGGGGAGTGGAGTTTACATCTACCGGTGAGTAAGTAGAAGACCACAAAGATAGGACTTACAACTACCGGTTCGTAGGTAGAAGCCAATCAAACAATCTGCTGAGGGACAGAGTGAGAAAAAAGGATTTACAACTACCGGGTAGGTAGAAGCCAAAAAACAGTCACAAGGAAGCCAGTTTAGGATCGATCCAAAAAGGCATACTGAATCAAGACTCATCCTAATGAGGAAAGAACTCAATAGGGAAAACCCATCCCATTATGTGTGGGGAGGGAACAGAAACAACCGTCATCCACGAGGATATAACTCAGTGGGGAGCGCAGAAGGAAATGACAGACACTTTCTGCTTAAGGGGTCGACTCTATATGGAGAGATCAGACACACCCACCTCTGCTAGGGAAGGATCTACTGGGGAGATCTGTATCACCAATTAGCAGGAGATAACCATCAATAGATACATGGTAACAGATGCAACATGAGTATCTGAACGTTATGATTATGCATGTATGCATTATGCATGAGGAATGTATGATGAATGTTGACAAACAGACATGTTAACACACAAAGGCCCAGGAATCAACCGTTCGGTACTACACTTCCAGAGGGAAAGCCAAGATCACCAGAGAGACAAGAAATCCTGCTGGAGACAGGGATATCAGGGAACAACATCATCCTGCAGGGGAGGAAGGCCACAATAGGCTTCCGGAGGGATCATCAATCACAACCGGATGAAAGAGTTCAATGTACAGGCAGACACGCCACACCAACAACTCATGCTGGAGATCAGAGATACCAAGAAGCAACCAGATCTCTGAGGAAGATAGATAGGCACTGATAAAGCTCATCATGCCATCAAATCCGCGGAGGAATCTATCCGAGGGAATGCCAGATTACTGGGATGTCAAACCACCAAATACCGAATCTTCCAAAGAAAACCACTCATGCCAGGGAGAGGAGAAGACTGCTCTGCTGGAGAGACGAAAGTTGAAGTCTTCGATAAACACTCTGCTTGGGGGACTGCCCCACAAAAGTATTTCAACATCAACCTTGTTGGGGATGCCCCATGATAGGGCTCAAACAACACTCTACTGGGGATGCCCCACAATAGAGCTAACAGGGACCTGGAGGAAGCATGTTGCACTGCCGGGGACATGAAGATAAACAACTTCAACCAACACTGCACTGAGCAACCTTGCTGAGCAGAAACCATAAGAGGTTCTACAGGAAAAAGATACAGTTATGCTCGAGATACGAACAAATGTCTTACCTGTTGGTAATCATACCACCCTTGGGAGAGCACTGCGGGTCTCCTAAGTATCCTTCCATCATTGTGAATGTTCACTTTGTTTAAGAACAATTTGTGAAAAATTTGTTTATTTTGAAAACAATGATACTTTATCAATTAAAACATGCAAAACATTTGTTGAGTCGAAACAAATAAGAGTGCAAATAATTGGATAAAAGCTCAAATTGATTTGATGGAATGGTAGTCTGTAAAGGGCAAGACTCCATAGATCTGTACAAGTTTGAAATCGGTGATATATATTGGAGAGGGCTACATTGAACATAATGACCGTTCCTCTACCATTCCGAATTTCGATGTATCCGGAGCTTCAGTCGACGATGAATCGAGAATCCCTGACGGATGACAGATATAGAGCATAGTCTTGTCAAGATGCAGTTACTTGCCAAATCCCTAATTTTTGCCTAGATTGCCCCAGTGTGAGGCGATCAATCTAGCGGGATGCAAATTCTTTTTTTTTCCAATGTCTCTAACTTTTGCCTGGATCGCCCTTTCGGGTTTTCAACCCACCGAGACGCTCCTTTTTGCCTAAGTCGCCCTTTGGGGTGTTCGACTTAGCGAGCTACTTTGTTCTTTTTTTGTTTTTGTTTTAGGCGAAGTATTTCTTGACTGCATCGGAATTCACAGGACGAGTGACCTTCTCCATCCATTGTTGTAAGCGTCAAAGCACCGCCTGAAAAGGCTCTCTTGACAACATGTGGACATTCAATAGCTTGGGGTTCACTTGCCCCTGGAATCGAGCGCGAAAGACAAGACTTTCTTGAGCACAAGGTCACCTTCTCGGAACACACGAGGCTTGACCTTCTTATCGAATGCTTTCTTCACTCTCTGCTGATATGACTGACCATGACACATGGCAGTTAATCTCTTCTTTTCGATCAGATTCACTTGGTCGTAACGACTCCGAATCCATTCAGCATCAGCCAACTTGGGACTTGAGGGTGCTATTTCTCTTTTGTTTCTTTCTTTCTTTTTCTTTCTTTTGATTTGGATTTCTTTTGATTTCTTTTGATTTTGCACCCTCCTCTCTTTCCTTTTTCTCTCTTTTTTCTTTTTTGTAATGCCCCAGTTGGCTGTTCTGCTGATTCTCGAGATGCAACTGAGTGATCTTCTTTTCTTGCTTAAGAAGTCGGGACATCTCGTTAAGAATCCTTTCAACATCATCTTCTTCCTCTTCGAATACAGGGAATTCAAAATTGGGAGATGACGTCGGATCATTATGTGCAATGGGTTTAAGAATCAACCTGCATAATGATTTTGATATGAAAAGCTTTTTGGAAATCAAACAAAACAATCGTTATGCAGATGAAAAGATTGTTTTGATTCTTGTTTTTAGGGTTTTTTGTGATCACCAATTTCATGTAAAAAGCAAAAAGGGAAAACAAATGGAAAAACAAATGTTTTAACATGCTTTTATTTGAATGAAAATATCATTGCACAAAATGTTGCCAACAATGTCATCACTTCTCCTTTTGGCAGGGGGAGAAGGGTTTTTAAACAAAGTGATTATTACTCTGACTTATGAACAACTGTAGGAACGCCCACAGTGACCCAATTGCGATAGATCCCACCAGGGATGACAAATGTCAGAATCCTTTGCATCAGCAGCTTCTGCTTTTGAACAACCCTCTTTGTTGAAGACCTCAGAAGAAAAGCCAATGCCAGCCCGGGACTTGTTATCTTCAAGCTTGATTAACCCTGGGACCTAAGTCCTCGAAGCTCAGAATACCTGATCTGATAAGGTCCTGCACCTTATTCTTCAACTGAAAGCAACTTTCCACATCATGACCAAGAGCACCCGAATGATACACACAATGCTGATCAGGCCTATACCACCACCGGGGGTTGACGGGTATAGCCGACGGGTCTCTGGGAGTAATCAAGTTTCGCTCTATCAAAGAGGGATATAGTTCTGCATACGACATAGGGATCAGATCAAAAATGATCTTCTTCCTCTCATTACTTGTACTGGCTTGATCACCATTGTGAGGCTGGTAAGCCTGCTGCTGAGGACGATGTTGTTGATGTTGATATTGCTGAGTTGGTCTTCTTTGCTGTTGGGGTTGAGTTGCTGGAATAGTCACAGCAGCAACCTGACGATACTGTCCTCTGTTCACATTCCTCCGACGGTACACAGCATTTGTTTCACTCTCTCCCCTTTTGGGTGCCCCAGAGGATGGCTTCTTAGAACTTGAAGAGCTTGAAGAGCCATGATCTTGTATCTTTCCTACTTTGATAAGACTCTCTGTTCTTTTTCCACAGACAACAACATCAGAAAAGCTACTGAACGGGAAACTCCCCATGCGGTCCATGAACACACCTTGCAAGGTCCCGATGAACATGTCAGTCAGCTCTCTCTCCAACATCGGAGGTTGCACTCTTGCGGCTAGCTCACGCCACCTCTGGGCGTACTCTTTGAAGCTTTCCCCAGTCTTCTGACACAAACTCTGCAGCTGAGTTCTGCTCGGAGCCATATCCATGTTGTGCTTGTACTGCCTCAAGAAGGCCTCACCCAGATCCCTCCAACAGTGGATAGAATCTCTCTTAAGCTCCATGTACCAATCCAAGGAAGCCCCAGATAAGCTGTCCTGGAAGAAATACATCCACATCTTTTCATCATCGGTGTAAGCAGAGATCTTCCGATAATAGGCCTGCACGTGGGTGCGAGGGCAAGAAGTACCATTATACTTGTCAAAGGACGGCGCTTTGAACTTATAAGGGATCCTCAATCCATCAACCAAACCCATATCAGTTACATCGAACCCCAGAGAGTTCTGACACTCCATGGCACGGATTTTCTCAGCAAGGGCATCCACTTTTCTATCCCTCTCTCCAGTTCTCACAACTCCATCATCATCACTGAGCAGAGTGAACATGTCCTCTTGCCTATCAACAAGCGGAGCAGGATGACGAACAGGAGCCCGGGTAGCTCTAGCATTGATAGTCTCTGCAGCAAGAGGCTGTCCATTGATCCTTATCCCCCTCAACTCATCACCTACGACGTAGTCGTTGGCGGGAACGATATCATTAACATTCTCAGGAACGGGCACGCCCACCGGCGACGCTCGGTTGGACTGCGGAATCACGGTCTCCTGTCTCTGAACCCGGGCTCGAAGCTCCTCCTGACCTTGCGCAACCCCTTGCATCATGTTCATAAACTGGGCCATGTTCGCCCTCATCTCGGCCAACTCAGCCTGAACTTGGTCCATATTCCTCTGATGATTGAGTCTGGTTGAATAACGGTGCGGACGATGATCAACAATCCTGTCTCAGTCAGAAACTAGAGTGAGAAGTCTCTCCCAAGCATGTCTGTAATGCAAGGATGATATGTGCATGATATGCATGATATGGGTACTATTTTATCATGAATGATCCTGGAAAGGATATGCACATGCGAGTTAACTTTTTCATGCATTATTATTATTTTGAAAATAAACATGCTATGATGCAAATGATGCGAACATGACTGGTCGGGCTGTGCATCTCAAGGCACAGGATCAGAGCTTCGGCATGAATTCTAGCATCAATCAAAGTCATCTGAGACCCCAAGATCATCTGAAACCTAAAGTCATCTGATAAACTGTCATCTGAAGAACCAAGAGTCACCAACAGGATCACAAGTCACCAACAGGTCACCAACAAGTCACCAACTGTACCTATAATAATGATCATTCCCTCCCCACTCACGGGTGTCATCTAGGCCAGGGTAAGGTCGAGAGAAACGCAGCATAAATAACCTTTCACAGAATATCATCATATACACACCCGAAGTATGTAACGATAATATCCTATCAGGGTCTGAACTGCTCGTGATATCAATGTTCCGCTAAGTGGCGCATACCACCCGCTTCCCATGAATCACTCTATTCCTAGGTTTCCTAGATTTCACTCATAGCCTGGGTATTGGGCCTTTTACCTCATGTAACTCCCACCCCAAACAGAGAAACACAGCACAGCCAGCACAGATGAATATGAATGAATGCAAACATTAATGCACACATAAATGCAAACAATAAATAAATGAATGCAATAAATAAAACAGCAAACAGCAACCAAAACCCTAACCTAGAGAGCGCTAGGAGAGACTCGCTTAGGGAAGATGGACCAGCAGGAGGTCAACTTCTCGGTTTCCCCAGCAGAGTCTCCAGCTGTCGCATTACGCGAAAAACCGGCGGGAGAAGAAACAATAGAGCCGCCACCGTGCGTTATTTATCCCAAAAGAGGGAAAGGAAACGCTCGAAGTAAACCTGGAAAAGACATGGTCTCGCGACCAAAGAGGATGGGATCGGGAGTCGGTTATGCGAAGGGAAGGTATTAGCACCCCTACGCATCCGTCGTACTCGACGGGATCCACGCACAAAAGGAAGGATAAAGGTTGCTAAAAACTGCTCAAACAAACACAAACACTGGCTGAAAGAGACACGGGAAACAAAAGAAACTAACTCGGCAGCATATCGCATCCTGGGCCTACGTAGTCTATCAGGCATAGACATCAGAGTCGACGTAGTTCAGAACAGGGGAAAACGTGCTCGCTAGGATGTCGCATCCTATGCATACGTATCTTCTCGGACTAAAGAAGAATCAGAGCACTCGTAGCTCGGCTAACGCACGCCAAACAAAACAACAAAGGAAATCGACTGCCAATCGCTGGACTTACGTCAAACTCCACACAAAACAGGCAAACCTGGAAACCGAATGCCAATCGCTGGACTTACATCAAACTCCGAACCAAACACACACACACAAAGGAAACCAACTGCCAATCGCTGGACTTACGTCAGACTCCAACACAACAAGACACAGGAAACCAACTGCCAATCGCTGGACTTATGTCAGACTCCTACACAACATAAAAGAGACAAAAAACAAAAGGGCGCCCGGAGAGATCAGCTCATCTCCTGCCTACGTACCTCATCTGGTATGAGGATCAGGGCGACATAGTTCCCCTACGCAGGGAAAAAGGACTAGCCTAACCAGAGACTGGGAAATGACAAACTAGAAGGGAGACTGACTCGAGCCTAATAGTTATCATGTAAATTCACCATGGTCCTAGGTTAAGGTTTCTATCTAACTTGCACAGGGAGCAAGCTATCCTAAACAGCACAGGCAAATACATACAAGCACAAAAAGCAAGCACACACACTATATGCACACAATTGGGCTCATACAAGGTTAGGCTGTGAAACACAAGCCAACTGGAATCGGGTGTAGTTAGCTCTTAACCCTAACATTGAGAGTTAGGGTGAAGCAGATGAAATGGGAAGTGAGGGTAAGACCTCACAGCTCTTATCCCTGGCCTGGGAGAGCTTCAGACAAATGAAAGTGTGGGAGTTCAGAAAGTTGGAACTTTTCTCCACATATGACTGACTCAACAAAGATCTTGGGTTAATACCCACAATGCATCAACATAAGGTGTGAGCAAAGTGAATGACACACTGAATAGCAGGAGATGGATTGCACATCTCTTTTATCTGCCAATTGCCTCATAGAGGACTTTTCCTGCTTGGCACAAAGATAAACAAACACAAGCATTGCCTCTTAAGGAGGGCTTCAGACAGGTGCCTGCCCAAGTAACAGGACAGGTCTTCCAGACTACATGAAGTCAGTGAGTTATACCTCAATTGGTTAAGCAACCAAGCAAAAGCAAGTTCAAAATGAACTTAAGCAACTAATGTACCTGTAATAACATCAAACAAATCAGTACAACTATACAGACAAACAACCAACAGTTAATGCAACAGATAACCAATATACATAATGTGTAAGCCACCAATCAAACTCAAGAGAGTTAACATCAACCTACAAAACACACATTAGTAATCAAAAGCAAATATCAAATGCTCTCAAGACGAGGCATCATCAATTGTGTAACTTGAATGTGTAACCTGAAACAAAGCTTCAAACATGAGAGGCAACCCACTAGGTCAAAGCCTAGGGTCAAAGATGGAGAAAAAATTTAAAACAGAAGCTGAAATTTGACATGATGAAACTTCAAACAATTATTGACACATGGCAAAAAGTCTCACATCAATATCATTTACCAAATGCATTTCATGATCATTCTAAGCTCAAGGCAATTTTAAAGTGCAAATGTGACCAATCAGAATGAAAAATCTCAATTAAATCAGAAATGATTCACAAAAATCTGGAAAAATTCATACATGTTCAGGACATCTCATATGATCAGCATGCAAAAAATCAGAACAATTGAGCATCATTTGATAGGGTAAACACATGGCATAAGATGAACATGCAAAGGTGTGACACAAATTGTCACACCTTCTTAGAAAATTCACAAACCAGAAACCACAAATGAGAAAATTGCAAACTCAACACCAAAATGTCAAGGAATGAATCTAGTTTCAACATGCAAATTTCCAGAAGCATTGGATCAACACACATTATTTCACAAAGGAAATGGCAAGCAAGGTTCAAAATGCATACACATACAAAATCCCTAAGCAAAAATAAATCCAGGCCAGGCACAACTTTGGTTATCATGCTGATAAAAAAGTAAAGAGAAAAAGGAAACCATAGCAAAAATTCACATGTCAATTGGATGATTATTTGATTTTATATGATTTTTCAAAGATGCAATCAAAATTGAAATAAAAATTGAAGTGATTAAATGGATTAATGAATATTATTTGAATTAAAATTTGAAATGTGGAATTGGCGCTCAGCAAAACGCGCGCGTCACTAAAACCTGGCCAATCAGCGCTCAGCATGGAGCGCTTCATGCAAACCCTAAAACAGACCAAAGGCAACGGTTTTCACGTGAACTCTGGGAACGGAAAAGTGTTGTGAATCAAACAGCAAAACCGTGGCCTAAGGCTCTGGTTCATCTTCTTCATATTTTCCAGAAAAAAAACAGCAAGCATCAAGAACATGGATGAACAAATTTCTCAGAATTCAAAATTAAGCACATGTATACGTAGCCTAAGCATCAAGGATCATGAATCAAGTATTGGCTAAGCATATAGCATCGAGAATCATGTGGATCGAAGCAAACAACATTTCAACATCAAACTTTAAATCAATGAATCTCAGTGAATAATGCACGGTTTTTAGTGGTTCAAAGCTCAGATTCATCAGGAAAACAAGATCTACAACAACATAGCAATGGATTTTAAAATTAAGAGATTCGAATTGTGACCTCTTGAAGTGCATATCCTTTGAATTCACACGATCTGCAGCCTGGAAGTGTTCCAATCTACTCTACAATACTTGAAATGAAGTTTGATGAATCGATGGAAGCTTGAATGGCTCTAGATCTAGCTCAAAACAGAAACTCCATTTGCATCTTCTTGAACATGAACTGCATTTTTCTTCCACGAATTCAGCACAATAAACCTTGATCTCTACTAAATCCAAGCTCAGGAACAAGAATCTGAAGTTAAAATGCCATGCTATTTGGAAGAAAATGGAATTATGAATGAGAGAAAAATTTGAAGTGAGAGAGAAATTTAGATCTAAAAATGTGAAAAATGATTCCTCTCCCTCAATTCTGTTATGATTATGGTATTTATATGAAGTCTTAATCACCCTGAAAATGTTAATTAAGCTTGGTTAATGGTAATTGGCAAAAATGAGGTGTTTTAACAAAACTTGAAAATTGGAGGTGCATGGGGTAATATGAACGTGAACAGTGCTGTATGAGAGCTCAAAACAGAGTTATGTATTGATACAAAAGCTCCTGCATCGATACATAGAACATTTTTAACAGTATGGATCGATACATAACTCGTATGTATCAATGCATAGCACTTTTTTAACAGTATGCATCGATGCATAACTCGTATGTATCAATGCATAGCACTCTTTTAACAGTATGCATCGATGCGAAATTCGTATGTATCAATGCATAGCACTCTTTTAACAGTATGCATCGATGCGAAATTTGTATGCATCAATGCATAACACATTTTAACCTGCATGGATCGATGCGAAATTCGTATGCATCAATGCATAACACATTTTGGCCATGCACACTTGGCGATGATTTGATCATAACTCCTTAACCATTCATCCGATGCTCATGATCTTGGACTTTTTGGAAATGGGAGAGAAAGATCTTCAACTTTCATGTTGGACAAAATTTCATTTGAAGCTTCTTTGATGTTGGAAAGTTGAGTTGAAGTTGGTCCTAAACTTGCCATTTTTGGAACCTTTCAAGTTGCAGGTCACTATCCATTCTTGGCAACTTTTGATCTGGCTTCAAAATCTTCAAGGTAGATGTTTGACATGTTGAATAACCTTCTTTTAGACATGAATGAAGTGTCTCAAACCATTTCTCCATCTCCTAGCCCTCAGTTGACTTGCAGTTGACTTTTATGGGCCTCAGATGACTTGGTCATGCACTGTGGACTTTGAGCTTTCAAGCCTTTGGTCAAGTTGCTTCAAAATGATCCTTGGGTCACATAAGCTCATTAGAACAACGATAGGGCCTCTTTCTCATGAAAATGCTTGCTCTCTTGCACAGATGAATTCTCCTGATGCCCATGCCAGTTGAATGTGATGCAATGCTCTATGCAATGTTAATGAAATGTTAGTGTAATGTCAATGACCTAAACATGAAATGAGTGAATGAATGGGGGGTGCAAATTTGAGGTGCTACAGTTAGCGATCGATGTTACAGTCTACAGTGGCACTCTCAACTACGGAAGACGAGTACATGGTCGTAGCAGAAGGAGTAAAGGAAGCATTGTGGCTGAGGGACCTTCTAGGTGATTTGGATGTTAAGCAAGAATGCGCGAGACTGATGTGTGATAGTCAAAGTGCAATTCATTTGGCTAAGAATCAGGTTCATCATGCTCAGACCAATCATATTGATGTAAGGTATCATTTTGTACGGGATATCGTAGAGGAAGGTCATCTTTCTCTTACGAAGGTACATACTGATGATAACCCAGCTGGCATGTTAACCAAGGTTGTTTCAGGTAGCCAGCTCCAACACTGCTTGAACTTCCTAAATATTATTCCATATTCGTCCAAAATTTGAATGTTTCAAATGATGAACGAGGTGGAGAATTGTGGGAATAAGGAAATATTTAACAAAGCTAAATATAAACATTGAGTGTGGTAAATGCAACATACTCCATTCGACATAATGAGTAATAATAGGAAGACAAAGGCTGATATTTGTATGAAATGTAGATCACTCACGTTATAATACATAAGTTACTATATAAATGTAAGCTTATGTTTATCTGATAGACCAACAAATAATATGTAAAAAAATATATTAGTTTTCCTTTATAATCAATTCAATCTTTCTTCTTCATACATTTATATATCTTCATACAATTCATTGTTCATATATTATTTTCTTGTTCAACTTTAGTGAGGGTTGTATTTCATTATTAGAAGTTAAATTTCCGCTACAACTCCAACCGACTTTGTTCGATTCCACTTAATCTTGTCGAAATTTCTAACACACTCTTCTTCCTAACAAATTATTGTTCCAACTTAAAAAGGTATTCTATTCATAATTACCTTATTATAATATTACTATATTATTTGTATCTAACCGTTATCAATATTTAATTCATTTTAAATTCTTTGTGAATACGATGGATTATTTACTTAAAATAGATTTAGATGGTGTGCCACTAACATCCCTAATTATTCCAGAGAAAATGATTCAAATTCTACACACAACACAACTATATTATTCAAATATCAAATATATTCTACATTTCTAAATTCCAAACCATATTGAAAACAGACAAACATACTTTTATTTTTCAAATGCAGAAACACTCTTCATGCATATCATATTCTGAATATTCAAGAACATATAGCTACAGACAAACAGACATTTCTTCGTATGATATGACTCCTCAAGCAGAAACACTCGAAGACTCTCCATGCTTGGTTGTTATCTTTTGCAGCTCAACCTTGTTAGCACCCACAAGTCTGTCCACTTCCTTTCCTTCTTTGAAGAACAAGAATGTTGGCATAGCTCTAATTCCCCACTCTTCAGCAAGAGTCTGAAGAAATCAATGTAATTAGTGAAAGAAAACAAACACTAATAATGTTATGCGGTAGATTGATTACCTTCAATTCATCAACGTCAACCTTGAGGAAGATGATATGTGGCTTCTCTTTTGCAAGCTCTGCAAAAGTTGGCGCCATGAAACGGCATGGACCACACCAAGAAGCAGTGAAATCTACAACAATCTGTCAATATGGTTTTATTTCAGTACTTTGAACTTGCTTAAAATTAATTAAAAGGTGAAAAGAAAAAACGAAAAAAATAAATGAAAGAGGAACAAACTAACCAGTTTATCGGAGGTATTCTCCTTCTCGATATATTTCTTCCAATCCTCCACGCTGTGAATACTGATCACTTCTGCCATTTTTCTCTTTCTTCCTCGAAAATCACACCTTTCACTTCAAATATTATTTCGCTTTGATTGCTATGATTCTAAATCCAATTCCAATGCTTGTTATATACTCTAAGATTTTTCAATAACGCAATGAATTGTCAATTTTTTAGTCTAGAAATATCTTATTAAAAATTGAATAGAATATGTTACACGCGTTGTCCACGTATACGTCAACTGTGAACACAAACTCATTAGACAAATAATTATTAGACTAGAACATTATTGTTTCTTTTTTGGTTTGGGATTTTTTTAATTCTAAATGGATGTCATGTTGAAGTGTAATTTTCTTTACAAGATGTGCTGTTTGTAACTACCAGTTCAGAACTCCTTCAATTTGTAGAAGTTGTTTACACGTCTCATGATCAAATTTTATTAAATATAAATAATATTTGTGTTAGGTCATATATGAGATCCTCACAGGTGGACATGATTAGTCTCTTTGAATTAATTAGTCACAAAATTAAACACAGAGATTTGAAAGAAAAAAGAAACTTGTGCAATGTGCATATATAAAATACTAGTCTTTGATATGATATTTACTTAATTCCTCCCATTCCAATAACAACCATAACAATCAATTAATTCATTCTTATCCACATCCTTTCAATTTCATAGAGAAAAATATATTTTGTTCTTAAATGGTTACATGACATGTTATATAAAATTGATAAGACATTAACCAACTAACCAATTTATAATAAATTTTAATTAATTAATTAAGTAACTTTTATATTATACATTTAATAATTTAGATGCCTATTATTGTCAACGATATATTATCTTTTTTATAATAGAGAGGGCCAAAGGTCCGAAGAGAAAACAACTTACAAGGATATTTATCTAGGGGTGTAATCCTCCACAATCTCATCTACTAAAAAATCTCAATAAAATTAAGGGCAGCAGAATAACAATGCAAATCATTACTTAACCTACAACCGGTTTTCACAAGAACATCAACACACTGGTTGGATTCTCTAAAAGCATGCATCACAATGGCTTCATCAAACCTATTCAATAGGCTTTCAATCTTCTTGAGCATCTATAAACTTTCACTTCTTCTAGTTATCCCCCGATTAATATTTATGACAATTTTCAAATATTAACTTCGTATTTTTTCTTATAATTTTCAAGTATTAACTTCATATTTTTTCTTATAATTTCATAAAACTGATTCATTACAATTGAACCTTAAATTATATTTTCTTCTTTCTCTCTACACAATTTTCTGCCGTTTTTTTTTCTCTTTACACAAAATTCTGTCTTTTCTTCTTTCTCTCTACTCAAAGAAAGATTTTCTCTACAACTCACATACTCTCACGCCGGCCACCTCACGCTTTCTGCTGCAACTCACCTTCGCTGTATTGTTGCATCATTTGTTACAAACACTCTGCAACTCACCTTCGCTGTATTGTTGCATCATTTGTTACAAACACTTCTCAAGAATAAATTTCTCATTCTCATTCTATTTCTCATAAATACCTCTTACCACCAAAATCTTTTGTTGTTCATTTTTTTTCATTTACTTCTTTGTTTTGAATACCTTCGTTTTTTCTTTTCTGTTTGTGAAATTAGAAATCGCTCGAGCAGGACGACTGCCTCAAATTATCTGCCATATTTGTTTACTCAAATAATTAAATTATGCTAAAACTCTAACCTTCCCATTTCTCCAAATCTGAATTGAAAAATATTACTTTAAATATTTTTTGTTACAAAAATTACTTTGTAAGGATGTCATATGGTTATTAGGGTTTATTATATAAGGGCGTTATAATACTTTAATGAGATTTTATTTGCTTTCATAGGCTTAGCGTGAAAGTTGTTTCAAATTATAACATCAATTGCTTTAAACTCATATTATAGTAACATTTTGGTACAAGAATAATTTAACAGAGTTAAAAAATTTAATTAATCATAGGAAGAATATAGTATTATTGTAAAATTTAATTAATCATATAAAAGGAGGGACATACTTTTCAAAATAGAAGAAGCTAGGAAGAATATAATATTATTGTACACTGTTATATCTAATCAACCAAAAATATACAGTTATTTTAATCCTGTTTTAATTTCATAAAACCAAAATGACCTCCCTTAGTTAGTAATAAATTATTAGAGTATATGTCCTTGATTATTGATAGCAATCATTTAACTTAATGAATTGAAAATAGTGGAGAGTAATAATTCCTTGATTATTGATCAGACATGTTGCACTACTCTTGAGAGTAATATTTTTTTTCATTATTTTAATAGTAAACAAGAATTATTTAGTCATGTCAAATATTTGTTACGATATGAGAGGAATTTGGAACTTGAGGAGAA
This sequence comes from Lathyrus oleraceus, assembly GCF_024323335.1. NCBI lineage: Eukaryota > Viridiplantae > Streptophyta > Magnoliopsida > Fabales > Fabaceae > Lathyrus > Lathyrus oleraceus. Next base: position 157,336,298 of record NC_066581.1, read on the forward strand.
AGTCAGGAGGAAATATATTATATTACATTTTATTACTATTAGCAAATAATCTCACAAAAGATGTAAATATATTATTATTATTAGCAAACAGTGGTAGATCTATTATAAGGGGATGATAGGTTCCATGAAACAGTGGTAGATCTATTGTCCAAATTATTTCAGAAATTTTCTAAAAATTTATTGTCAGCGTTTGACCAATCAAAATAATTTTGTAATTAAGGAAAAATTCAATTAATTCTCCGAAGAGAATAAAAAAATAATACTTTATAATTTATCAACTCAAATAAGAAAAAATTAAAATAATTCTTTAAATAAAGTTTTATAAAATATTTGAAGAATACAATCAATAGAAAAAAATGAAAAGAAGTTGACGTTTGAACAATTTAAAAAAATGCAAGATTATGAAAGTGAGAAATAAAATTCTCAAAACTAATTTTTAGTATGATTTAAAATGAATAAAATATTTTTCTTATATAACGAGGTATCTAAATTATTTGAGACTAATGAATATTTTCAATTAACACTAGCACATTTATTTTTTCTTATAATTAAACAATTTTTTTCAAATTCATCATAATAGTTACACAAATTGTTTATTACAGACAAAAAAACCCAATAAAAAGTAATCATGATTTGAAGCACAATTAGAAGAATTTAGAAGATATAATACAAATTTGGAATCTAGGATACTACATGAACGGATGAAAATAGAACATCATTGTCCATAGAATATATAAACGTTTGATTTGCATATAGTGGTAGACCTATTATAAGGGGATGATAGGTTCCATAGCACCCCTCAAATTTTTACATTGATATTAAATTAGGTGTGCCAAGTTATTATGTTGGCATCTGATACGGAGGTATTCAGTAACATAGTTTTTGGCAATTGAGTCTTAACTTTAATTTTTTGTGGTAACTATTTTATATTTTCATTATTCATTAAAAAAAGACTATATCAGGACTTGAATTTTAATCTGGGGATGGTATTAGAAGTATTCTAACCACTAAACAAGTTTTCGTTTATATAAATTATTTGAAACAATTTTGATACAACTTATATTTAGTGTTAATTTATAAAATAATATATTGTTATATTAATTCTATCTTAGAGTAATTTTGGATTGCGTTTCATGTTCCCTTATATATCAGCATTTGTTTCCTTGTTTATTTTGGATCAAGAGTCAAGGCTTACTGAACTTTCTGCAATCATGTCTGAGATGTAAAAATATATTTGTTTTATTGATTAGCTATTTCATTAGAATTTATTTTTAAGTATATTTTAATATATTTTTATACTCTTAATTATAATAGTGTATTATAATTATGATTATTATTAGGTATTTCTATATTTACTGATGGATGGTTAAAATATCTTAATTAAATTAGATTAAAGGTATGGACAAAGCATGGACTAAACTCCCAAGACATTGGAAGACATATAGGAAAGGTGTTAGGTCTTTTTTAGATTTTGCGTATACCAAAGGAAGATCTCAAGGACGTGAAATTTCTTGTCCTTGTGCTCATTGTGCAAATTGTAAATGGGCAAGAAGACATGTGGTTCACGATCATTTAATAGCTGCAGGTTTTGTAGAAGGATATGATGTTTGGGTAAATCATGGAGAGGATATATCATCATCTATGACAATTAATAAGGACACAAAAGAGCAAGATAACTCACTTGATGACATTGATGGCTTATTGTATGACACATTTAGAAATGTGGTTGAAGAAGAGGAAAATAATGAAGGTCCCAATGAGGATGCGAGTAAGTTCTACAAGTTGATTAATGAGGCAAAACAAGAGCTATACCCTGGATGTGAAAGCTTTTCTACTCTATCGTTCATAATTCGTCTTTACTTGTTGAAGTGTTTGCATGGATGGAGCAATGCATCATTTACTTCCCTTTTAGAGTTATTGAAGGAAGCGATTCCAGATTTAAACATTCCTGAATCCTTTAACAAAACAAAGGCGATGATTGGTGATTTGGGTCTCGATTACAAAAAAAAATCATGCTTGTCCAAATGATTGAATGTTATATTGAAAAGAACGTGAGAATGATAACTCTTGCAATATTTGTAAGGCTTCTCGATGGAAGGAGTTTCCTGAAGTGGAGAGTGAATCTTATGAGCATGCAAAATATGATCATAAAGTCCCTGCTAAGATTTTAAGACATTTTCCATTGATTCCACGATTTCAAAGGTTATTTATGTGTTCAAAGACAACAAATGAAATGAGGTGGCATGAAGAAGAACACTCAAAGGATGGAAAATTAAGGCATCCCGCGGATGGACAAGCATGGAAGGATTTTGATAAACTTCATCATGACTTTGCTTCTGAGCCTCGAAACATAAGATTTGGCTTATCAAGTGACGACTTCAATCCTTTTCGGACCATGAGCTTGTCACACAGTACATGGCCTGTCATGATAGTAATATACAACTATCCTCCTTGATTATCCATGAAATCTGAATATACAATGTTGTCATTGTTGATTCCTGGGCCACAATCACCGGGGAACGACATTGATGTGTACCTTCAACCATTAATTGAGGAGTTAAAGAAGTTATGGGAATTAGGAGTAGATACATATGATGCCTCAAAAAATCAAACATTTAAAATTCGTGCAACCCTTCTATGGACTATTAGTGATTATCCTGGATACGCTATGTTATCAGGTTGGAGCACCAAAGGAAAGTTGGCATGTGCGTGTTGCAATCATAACACTGAGTCGTCGTATTTAAAGAACAACCACAAGATGTGCTACATGGGTCATCGTGTCTTTTTACCGATGAGTCATGCATGGAGGTCAAATAAAAGGTCCTTTAATGGAAGGAAAGAACTTAGGTTTGCACCTTCTTTGTTAAAAGGAACATAAATTATAGAAACCTTAAAAGATTTTGAGAATGAATTTGGTAAAAAAAAGAAGAAGAAAAGAGATGGTCCATGGAAGAAGAAGTCAATATTTTTTGAGTTACCTTATTGGGCTGAGAATACATTACGTCATAATCTTGATGTGATGCACATTGAAAAAAATATATTTGATAATATTATTGAGACTCTTTTAGACATACCAGGAAAGACAAAAGATCATGTTAATGCTCGTTATGATTTGAAAGATATGGGAATTAGAAAGAAGCTTCATCCAAAAGAGATTGGTGGAGGCCGTGCAGTGATTGCGAAATCTTGTTTTTCAATGAGTGCACATGAAAAGACTATTTTTTGTGGTGTTTTGAAGGCTGCCAAATTGCCAGATGGGACTGCATCAAACATTTCAAAGTGTGTGCATATTAGTAATAAGAAAGTATTTGGCTACAAGAGTCATGACGCACATTTCATGTTACATTACTTATTACAAGTAGCGGTAAGAGACACCTTGCCAAATGTAGTGGCTGAACCTCTAATTCGCTTAGGGTCATTTTTCCGCGCTTTGTGTAAAAAAGTTATCCAAGAGCAAGATTTGAATTTCTTAGAAGCTGAGATTGCAGATATTCTCTGTCAAATGGAGATGATTTTTCCTCCAAGTTTTTTTGATATAATGGTTCATCTGCCCATTCATTTGGCAAATGAAGTTAGATTGGGCGGTCCAGTTCAATTTCGATGGATGTATCCCACTAAAAGAAACTTATGTAAACTTAAAAGTTATGTTCGTAATAGAGCTCATCCCGAAGGATCTATTGCTGAGGCATATTTGGCTGAAGAAGCTTTGACTTTTTGCTTAAGATATTTGCATGATAATGTAGACACAAGGTTGAATAGAAAGAGTCAAAATTATGACAATAGTGATTTGTGTGATGTGGATTTAAGCGATTACTTTTCATGTATTGGTCGTTCTTTAGGTGGGAAGAAAAATGGTAAACCATTTTTTCTAGATTCAACTACAAAAGCCCAAGCCCATCGATACCTTTTGTTCAATTGTGATGAAGTTAACACATTCATCAGGTACCGTAATAGTTTAAGTTCATTTATAAAACACACACACACACATTAGTGTTATTTTCTAATAGATGACAAGTTATGTTTGTAAGGAGCATGATGATATTGTCAGTAGTCAAACTAAAGGATATAGGTGGGTCAAGGCCAAAACCCAAAGTCACGATATCAGTGAATGGTTTAAAACTCGAGCCTTGAAAGATGATGTATCAATTCAGCTACAAGATTTCTCTAGAGGTCCATGTGATACAACAAAGATGTTTTCAGGTTACCTCATTAATGGATATAGATTCCATACAATGAAACGAGATGCAAGACGCAAAACTCAAAATTCAGGTGTAACTTTGGTTTCATTGACTCCAAGTTTTGCAAGCTCTAAGGATGAAAATCCTAAGATAGAAGCTGTCACTTATTATGGAGCAATTGGAGATATAATTGAGTTAGACTATTACTCTCAATTCAGATTTGTGTTGTTTAAATGTGATTGGTTCGAGGTAGAAGAAGACAAATATGGGCTTACTTATGTATATTTCAACAAAAAAAGTTACCAAAATGATCCTTTTGTTCTGCCATCTCAAGTGCATCAATGTTTTTATGTCATGAAAACAGATCCTAGAGATTTATATAGTATGGGTGACCTATCAGATTCAATGGTCCAAGAATCTTATCAAAGTGATCCTTTTGATGGTGAACTTAATTGGGTTAGGGAAGATATACCTGGAACAATTGTTGATAAGCCTCCACCTTTTATGCAAGAGACAAGATATGAAGATGATTCTGATTTTGACAATATTGTGTTATGATAGTAAATTTCTATTTTATGATCTAACCTCATTTTATTTAAGACCAAGAAAATATTTAATATTTAATTTATTTTGTTAGTCATATTTGTATGTTATGTGTTATGATTTATCTTACATTATATTGTTTGATGTCAAAACAGGGACAACTGAGAAAAGAACACGTGGACCAACACGTTGTTTAAAAATATATGCAAGACATGTCAAAGACCGTCAAGAAGTTACTCTAGATGACTTTGGAGAGGCAATTGGACCTGATGACCAAACTGTTTATGACTTAGGCTATTTCCTTGGAACTATAGCAAGGAATGCAGATTTTTGTCCATTGATCTATACAAATTTCAAAGAGTTGCTTAAAGATGAAGCAGATCCTAAGTGTCATAATGATCGTATTTGGAAATATATTAATGTATGAAAAGTAAAATTTCATATTTTTTAAATGATCAAATATTTATCTACAATTGATGACAAATATTGTTTTATTTTTGTAGACGAAGTTCAACATTCCTGAGAGGAAAAAAAGCAGTATTTTCTCGAATAAATGATGCTATGCTTGGAGATGGCACAAATACTCTATCAAGAGAGATCATTTCATAAAATACTCTAGTATGAAGGAAAGATTAAAGAACCATCCAAAGAGTATATCTGAATATCATTTCAAGAAATTGTTAGTGTATTGGAAAGATAATCATGTTCAGGTAAGTTATTTATTTTGCATTCAATATAGTAAGAAAAATGTTCAATTAAAATATTAGAATGGAAAAACAAAAGGGGTAAATCAAAGATGCACCATAGTTATACAATATCATAACATATCAATTTTCATCTTTTGGTTGGTTGGTTGCTCCATTATTTTCTTCTTTTTAAGCAAAATGATTCGAACAGTATGAAACACAGTTAAATTTCTTTGCATATTTAACATATTTTCTAGTTAGACAATTTCTAATTATGTTTAGTAGTAAATACAATATAGACATAATGAAACATAATTGCAACCCCATATTAGCATAATTTCTGCTTAGACATTCTTGTGCACATTTTCTTACTATCTTTATTAAATACTTACTACTCAATAAACTAATTCAATTTCTTTGCATGTAACATTGATTCTACTCGGTGAACTATTTTATGTATTGTAGGATGTTAGTAAAAAGAATGCAGGTAATAGGAGCAAGCAAAAGTTTATGCATCATGTAGGACCAACAAATTTTGCTAGAATTCATGCAAAATTGGTATGATATTTGTGTGTGATTATCAATAGAATAAGTTGTTTTTTCAATCTCTTATTAAGTAGTATTTTTTTTAATATATGAATAATCATGTAGCGAGCAAAAAAGGATGGAGAAGAAGTCACACAAGCTGAAATGTTTATTGAAACTAGAAAAAGACGCAAGGGAAAACAAGTGGATGGGGAAACCCAATTTGCTATTGTAAGTTAAATTATAATATTCATTATAAATACACATGTGGTTTTTAATTTTGTTTAAAACTAATAATTTAAAATATTAGGATAAACTTCAAGAATCTATTGAAAACTCAGTTGAAGCTGGAACACAAGCACTTCAATCATTGTTTGGAAAAGAAAAGCCCGGTAGAGTGAGATGTTATGGAAGAACTGTCACACCATCATTGTTGAAAAAAAATGAAGAAATTTCTTTAATGAAAATGCAATATGATGGTAAGATTTCTGACGTGGCGCAAAAGATGGGAGCAATGGAGGCACTTTTGAAAAGCATGTATATGCAACAAAATCCACATTTAAGTGAAGAGGAAGTAGATGATAAGATGAGAGAAGCTTTGCACAATGATAATATTCCGACACCACGCTCATCGACATCAACATATGCTCCTACTCATCAAAAGGTACTATAATTGACATTAATAAAAATCAACATTTATTTTATTAAGTGTTGAGTTGTTATTTTATAGTTGTTTAATTTTTTAAATATGCGGTGTTAGTTGTATAAGTTACTCATTAAGTTAGTATATATTCATGCTAGCTAGGTTGAACATTGTGAACATATGTTACCATGCACATTTTCTTTATGTTTTTTAAAAATTATCATTGTATATTGGTTTAGATGGTAAGATTCATGTATAAATTTCATAGATTCGAGTTTGAATTCTAAGCGTGCAAACTTCGTTAGTGAGTAATATATAACTATCAATTGTTTGAATTGAATCATTATTGCATGGATGTTGAGTCATTTGAAGCCTTATATATGCCGCTTTGATTATTGTAACTTTGTTATTGAATAATATATAAAATAAATTCTTCATATTTATAGGTTAGAAACAAAGATGGTCCTCAATATGAACAAGATGATGATCTTCAAGATGACGATAATCTTCAATATGATCAAGATGATGATGATCTCCAATATGATCAAGATGATGATGATCTTCAATATGATCAAGATGATAATGATCTTCAATATGATAATTTTCAAGATGATGATTCTCATGAACCTTAACACAATGAATATGATAAAGACCGCCATTGATTTAAATATTGACGATTATGTTTTGTTTTATGGAGTTACATAAGCCAACTAGCTATAACTTATATTGCTTGGATTTATTTTGAAAATATTTGTATTTTTTGCATTTCAAAGAGTTGATTACACTTCATCTTATTAATACTTCATATTTATATATGTTTTCAATTTATAAATGTGATTCTTCTAATAATATTAAAAAATAATCTATTAGAATAATGTGAAGGTATATGATCACAAATGTATCACCATATAAATGAACAGGAAAACTCTATACTAATTATATCTTTCAAAGTCTAAAGTGCACAACAAGAAAATTCTATACTAATTATATCTTTCAAAGTCTAACGTTATATATAAATGTGATTTGTTTTTCAATCTATAGACAACGCTTTGTATGCGTTGCTTATCAAAAACTGTAGTATATTCCTTTGTTTTAGGCGCGGTTATGTGTGTTGTGTAAATGAAATTATAGATTAAGCTACGGTTTACATCTGTTGGTTATTAATAACCGTTGTCTTTTCACATGTTTTGGGGACAGTTATTTTACGTTGCTACTTGAAAACCACAGCTTAAAAGTTCAACTAAAACCGTGGACTTTGATATTTAAGGCGATAATGTTCAGAATCCGTGGGTAGAAATCAAAAAACCGCACTCTAATGGAATAAGCAACGGCTGTTTATTCCACGCTTGATAAACCGTCCCCTAAAGCATTAAGCAACGGTTTTATACCTTTAAGGGGCAGTTTTTCGTTGTTGCATAAACCCATTTTTGTTGTAGTGCCAGATCAAGAGTGAACATCAACTCTTCCACTAAACCCCATAATTTCGCCATGTAGCTACTACATATACCCATATTTTTGACAAAATCTCCCATCCAACAATCCTCCTCATCTCTGATAAGACCACCACAACCCGCAACAACATCCTCTATGCAAACCCCATCAACATTAAACTTCACCCGACAAGAACTCGAACGAATCAACTTAATAAGTCTAGTCTCCTTGGTTCTCCAAACTACCCTATTATTCATATTCAATGCTTCACCGTATTCTTTCACTCGAACTGACACTTGCATACTAGCATTAAAAGGTCTAACAAAGTCCTATATATGCTTCTCTTTATTACGCCAGTACCAAAGAGAACGACAAACCATCACACAATAGGAACTCCAACCAATATTCTTCTTAGTACTCCAATTAACATTCAAATTGATCCAACCCTCCAGCTCCAGGTTGAAAAAAATCATGATGCACCTCCATTGGCACTTTGTTCACCCAAACTTCCATAGCACAAGGGCACTCACGAAACACATGCAACATAGTTTCACTAGTATGCCCATACAACTTATAATCAGCAACACCAAGACCTCTTCTACTCTTGCTTTGGTTAGTCAATAACATATCATGCTTCAACAACCAAACAAAGGATTTAATTCTCTCTAGAACTTTTTATCTCCAAATTTCCTTACAATCATGAGAAGTACTCTTGTCTTCATGCTGCACCAATAACTCATATAATTGTTTCACTGAACCACAATCAAGATTTTCATGCTCCATAGTAAAGTTATAAACGTCAACATCACCATTTAAGGGCTGAAAGTTGCTTAACTTGTCCAATATCCCTTGAGGCATCCATTGTTGTAGGATATGCAAATTCCACTGTCCATTCTCAGTCACTAGATCCCGCACCTGGGCTCTTCATAAGCTGTCTGGAATATCTTACACATGCTCTTTAACGCAGAAACCATCCTCTAACCAAATATCTTCCCAAGCATCAACTCTTTTTCCATCACCCATGTTTTATTTACCAAGCTTCATCAAGAATGTAATGTGTTTATTAATCGCCCTTCAAAGACTTGACCTCATGTTCTTCTTTGTATGATTTCTACATAAGTTAATCTCCTTGTAGATATCCCGATACATTTTACATCATAACTCCTCAAAATTATTTATTAATTTTTAGCTCAATTTGATAATGCATGCAATATTTATGGCTTGAATATCCCTAAGACCAAGGCCTCTTTGATCCTTTAATAAGGTAATTGTATTCTAACTGACAACCTGAAACTTCTTGTTTCTACTAGTATCATCCCAAATGAAACTTCGTTGCACTCTTTAAATCTCCTCAATGCAAGATTAGGAATTAAATTTGTCATCATTGGGTAAATCGGGATAGCCTCTAGAACACTTTTTGCAAGAATAGTTTGGCCTGACAGAAAGAACGAATAGTTTGATAAACTTCTGTATATTATTAGAATGCAAATTTTGGACTTTATACATACAAAAAAAACTTTAGCTATTCTACTAATTAAGATAAATAGTAAATACTCTTAATTTTCCCACTGTCTCTTAACCTTCCAAATCTCTCCATTAACTTATTATTAAAACCCACTAACTCTAGCATTTAAGTTTATTCAACAAAACTCCTCTGTAAACTTAAATGTTTCTTCTATTCATCATGCCTATCAATTTCTTCTTCTCTTCTCCAGCTTTCATGTACCCGAGTGGTTGTTCGACATAGACTTCTTCTTCTAGTACACCATTCAGAAAAGCTGTTTTGACATCCATTTGAAATATTGGCCATTTGAATTGAGCAGCTTGAGATATGAGTAGTCGAATTGTCTCCATTCTTGCAACAGGTGCAAATACTTCGTCATAATCAACTCCTGCTTTCTGTTTGTATCCCTTCGCAACAAGTCTCGCTTTGTATCGTTCTATTTCTCCTTGAGCATTCATCTTTTTCTTAAATACCCACTTTACACCAATGGGTTGACTACCTTTTGGCAATTCAACTAGCTCCCAAGTGTTGTTGTGGATAATCGGCCTCATCTCTTCGTCCATGGCACTTTTCCACTTCTTGTCTCGTACTGCTTCTTCAAAACTGATGTTTTCAGCATCTGCCAAGAGACATACAAGGTGCACTTCACTTGTCGAATCATACAGATCTTGCAAACTTCGCATTCTGGGTTGTGTAGGTGCATCTTCATCGTCAGAATCTTCAAGTTTTGTCGAAATGTTTGATGGTACAGCGACAAATGGTTCTTCAACTTCGACAACAGCTTCTGTCGAACTGTTCCAGTCCCACTTACTTGCTTCGTTTATTCGAACGTCTCTACTCACTATCACCTTCTTTCTTATGGGATCAAATAGCTTGTACCCTTTTGTTTTCTCATCATACCCAATGAGTATGTATTTCTGACTTTTGTCTTCAAGTTTCGTTCTTCGTTGATCTGGTACGTGTGCATAAGCAACACTTCCAAATACTTTGAGATGAGAGACTGTTGGATTCTGTCCGCTCCACGCTTCTTGTGGTGTTTGATCTTCTAACTTTGAATGTGGACATCGATTTTGAACATAAATGGCCCATTGTACAGCTTCTGCCCAAAATTCCTTTGGCATGTTCTTGCTTTTAAGCATTGATCGAACCATGTCAAGGACTGTTCGATTCTTCCTTTCAGCCACCCCATTTTGTTGAGGTGAGTATGCTGCAGTTAGAAATCTCCTTATACCCTGCTCTTCACAATACTTCATAAAAGTTGTCGAAGTATACTCACCACCTCTATCTGATCGAACTGCTTTAATGTGTCTGTCGGTCTCCTTCTCCACCATTACTTTGAACCTTTTGAACACCTCGAATGCTTCAGATTTTTCTTTCAAGAAATAAACCCATGTCTTCCGTGAGTAATCGTCGATAAAGGAAATAAAGTACCTTTTGCCACTGAAAGATTCTGGCGTGATTGACCCACATATGTCGGTGTGAATCAAATCAAGGATATGCTTAGCTTGATATTCTGCCTTCTTTTGAAATGAAGTTCTTGTTTGTTTGCTCAGCACACATTCTTCACAGAACTTTCCTTCATAATCCATGTCTGGTAGTCCATGCACCATGTTCTTTTTCGCCAACCTTCTTAAACCAGCATGATGTAGATGACCAAAGCGTAGATGCCATAGTGACGCTTTGTCTTCGACACTTACTTGTAAACATTTTTCTCGAACGTTTATCAGATTCAGTTTGTACATTCGATTTCTCTCCATTTCGACACGAGCAATCAGATGTCCCAGCTTGTCCTTCAAATACAGTATCCGTTCTTTCATCAGTATCGAATAACCTTTTTCTGTAAGTTGTCCCAAACTCAAGATGTTGGTCTTAAGATTTGGTACATAATAAACATCTTGAATTGATCCAATCAACCCATCTTTCTGCAGGTAACGAATCGTTCCTTTGCCTTCGACCTTCACTTTCGATGCATCTCCGAAAGACACATTTCCATCTTCAATCTTTCTCATTTCTTTAAACAGGTGTTTGTGACCACACATATGGTTACTTGCTCCTGAGTCAAGATACCAAACGTTGTCATTTGTGTTGATCTCATTTTGAGCCATCAACAGAAAACCTTCATTTGCTTCAGCTTCCAAAGTTAGATTGGTTGTTTCTTCTACCTTCTTTTCGATTCGACAATCTTTTGCAAGATGTCCCACTTTATCACAGTTATGGAATTTGAATGAGTTGCAATCCTTCGCATAATGGCCATACTTCCCACACTTGTAGCATTCAAAGTTGGAATGGTTCGACCTACCACCTCTTTGACCACGTCCTCTGCCACGCCAATTTTGCTGGATCGACTGTCCTCTGTCGAAGTTGCTGCCTCTACCACTTCGACCACTGTCACGTCCTCCACGACCACGTCCTCTTCCTCGAAAGTTTTGAGAAAAGAGTACCTTTTCGTCTTTGATTTGCTCCTTGGTTTGATTTGCATCCTCTACTCCTTCTTCCTTCTTTTTCATCTTACGTTGTTCGTGTGCTTCGAGGGAACCAGCGAGCTCTTCGACTGCGAGCGTCGAAAGGTCCTTCGACTCTTCTATTGCACACACAATATTCTCAAACTTATCTGTTAAAGATCTCAAGATCTTTTCGACAACTCGTGCATCAGTGACTGTTTCGCCATTTCTGGTAAGTTGGTTCACCACCTTTTGTACACGCGTGATGTAGTCAGATACATTTTCTGACTCCTTCATCTGCATCCTCTCCAATTCGCCACGAAGTGTTTGGAGTCGAACTTGCTTTACTCGATCTGCTCCTTTGAACACTTTCTCCAGTGTGTCCCACGCTTCTTTCGACGTAGTCGAACCGGCAATCTTTTCGAAGCCTGATTCATCAACAGCCCTAAACAGCATGTAAAGTGCCGTTTTATCCTTCGATCGCGTCTCTTTCAACGCCTTGTTTTGAGCTGCCGTATATCCCTCAGTATCTGTTGGTTCTTCAAACCCATCTTTGGTCACCTCCCACGCGTCTAGAGATCCGAGAAGAGCTTTCATCTGGATACTCCAGTTTTCGTAATTCAACTTCGTTAGCCATGGCAACGACATTTGATTCATCATATTTGCCATTAGCTCTGATGCCAATTTGACAGAAAGAACGAATAGTTTGATAAACTTCTGTATATTATTAGAATGCAAATTTTGGACTTTATACATACAAAAAAACTTTAGCTATTCTACTAATTAAGATAAATAGTAAATACTCTTAATTTTCCCACTGTCTCTTAACCTTCCAAATCTCTCCATTAACTTATTATTAAAACCCACTAACTCTAGCATTTAAGTTTATTCAACATGGCCAACAAACAACAACGAGTTCACTTTCCAATTCGAAAGTCTCGTAGCAACCTGATCAATTATGTACTGAAAGTCATCTCTTCGTATATTCTTTCCACTCAAAGGGACCCCTAAGTATTTATCGAACTTATTGGTATTTCTGAACTTGGATATATATTCAGATGCTTTTGCCTTAAACACTTGGTGACATTCTTAGAGAAAAGAATGCTAGACTTATCTTCACTAACTTCCTGACCAGATAAGCTACATAATTTTTAAAGGGTCTCCATAACACAAAACATTTGCTCCTCTATTGTTTCTCCGAACAAGAATAAGTCATCTGCAAACATTAGATGAGAAATTCTAGGACAAAGTGAGCCCATCTTAACTGCTTCCCACTTCCCACTGCTAGCCTTTTGCTCTATAAGATGGGGAAGTTTATCCATCCATATCACGAAAAGGTAGGGTAAAATGGGATCCCATTGACGAATTCCTTGTTACGGCCGAAAGAATTCACCATGTTCTCCATACCAAATCACATTGATCTCAGCATTGGTAATCGTATGCATGATATTGATCAACTCAGCTGGAATACTAGCTTCGATGAGGACTTTCCAAATTCATTCTTATCTTATCTTATCTTATCAAATGCCTTGGCTAGGTCTATTTTGACAGCAAAGATACCTTTTTTTCCTTTCTTTTGGTGAATAATACGCATAGCCTCTTTTGCACAAGGAAATGGGACGGAAGTCAGTGACAAGTTAAAGATGATCTATCTTTGGGATCAAACAAATATTTGTTTGATTAATATAAGTTACCTCTCCAGGACTCTTCCAAACTCTATGAATAGACTTACATACATGATGCCTTACTACATCCCACGACTTCTGATAAAACCCCGGAGGAAAGCTGTCAGGTCCGGGGGATTTCCAAGGCTTCATGGTAAACATGGATATTTTTATCTCGGTATCACTTAAGGTATCTCTAAGCTTTAGAATATCAGAATCATCTAGCTTAGGGAAAGATATATCAATAGGCTTCCATTCCCTCCACAAATTCCTAGCAGCAAAAAGGTTCTTGTAATAATCTTTGGTCAAGGATTATAGTTTATTCGAGTCCTCAATCCATTGGCCAACATCATTTTTTAACATGTTGATTCTATTTATTCTTCTTCTATTGATGGTCTTAAGGTGATAATATTTGGTATTTTGATCTTCATCAACCAACCATTTCGTTCGCGGGCTTTGAAGCCTCCTCTTGCTTAAGAATGAAATCTAATTCAGATTGAAGCTTCTTCTCCAAAGTCCTCATTCTAAAATAATTATCATTCATCTGAAAGTAGCCTTGAATTTCATTAAGTCTAGCCAATTTTTGGGTTCATTTGGTTTGTATAATAAAAAGTATTGAACAATATAATGATCAACGTACTGGATAATTATTATTTTTTATTTTGTTTGAGATATCTTTGTATCAAATAAAATAATATAACAACTTTTATTATGATATAGTTTTTATTTTGTTTGAGATATCTTTGTATCAGATTATAATTTTTCAACAGGTTTGTTCTTCACTGAAACGAGTTATATATCACTGAAATGATTTATATATCACCGAAATGAGTTTATATCATTTTGTTTTTCACTATTGTCTCTTGATCATTTTGTTTCTATGTATTTTCCTCTTGATAATCATGGTTGATTCGACAGGAACCTCCCATACAACATCTGGTGGCACATCTGTTAATATAAATCATAGAAAAAAAACTAGAGGTGCCACGATGTATACCAAGGTGAAAAAAGCCCATGCAACCGGTGTTCACTACCTAGTTACAGTTGATGCTGCAACCGCCAGGTCTTATGGTGAACACACTGACGATTTTATGGTTACATTGCATTACAAGGTAGATGTAAAGTGAGCATTTTGATAGATAGTAGGCACAATGTTGAAGAGAACTTGAAAGACGCCATATGGGAAGATGTTAAGGTAGTTTATGATTTATTTGTAAGTATATATGATCATTTATTTTTTGTTTACTACTAATAACATCTCTATTGTGTAAACATAGGAAGTGTTCATTGTTAGTCCAGATGATAATAAGTGAAAAAGAAGATGCTTACATATTATGGTGAGTGTTGGAGGGGCTTTAAGACACAACTCACCCATGATTATATTAAACATGAAGAAGATAAAGAAAAGCCTTCATATGATGTGAATTAATTTATTGATTAAGATGTTTGGGAGAAATTTGTAGAGTCTGGCACCACTCCTTCCTTCTTGGCAAAGAGCCAAAAAGGAAAGGAAAATCGAGCTAGAAATATCTATCCACATAGAGTGTATCGTGGAAGATATCGAAATCTTGAAAAGACGACGATGGGAGAAAAAAGAAAACAAAGGGAGGAAGATCTATGAGGTTCTATAAGTCTTGATCTTACTCCATCTCCAGCATCACGCCACGAGAAATAGAAGAGGGCACTTCAAAGAAAAGATGACGAGTTCACATAAAATGCTACACACGAAGTGGCTCAAAGGATTGTTAGTATATACTTTTTTTTCAACAATATTTATTTTTGTTAAAACAATTTGTTAAAGATGAAATTTCATATGTGTTGTAGGATGATCTGGTTAAATAAACCGAAGTCGGCCTCTTCACTTTACAAGATCGCCATGACATCTTGGTAGAAGCAATTGGAATTGAGGAGCATCCTGGGCGTGTCCGTGGTCTTGGAAAAGGCATTGGGTTCAAGGCATATTTTGGACCATCTAAATCATCTAGAGAGAAAACTCGTAATATAGTGATTAAAGAGATTGTTGATATTGGGTTGGAGAAGGAAAGGGAGAAGTAGGATAGAAAGTTAGAGGAGGAGAGGAGAAGGTGGAGGGAGGAGCCGGATAAGAAGTTGAAGGAGGATAAAAAGAACTTTGAGGAGGAGGAGAAGAGGTAGAGGGAGGATCAGGATAGGAAGTTGGAGGAGTAGAGGGAAAGGTTATTGCCGATGGTGCGAGAGAGTGTCCAGAAGGAGCAGGAGGAGAGAGAGGGGATGGTTAACGAGAAGGTGTCCGAGAAGTATACATGCGATGTGCTTGAGGTATAAGATGTATCTTGTTGTTATTATTATTTCTGTATTTTAATTTTGGATTGTATTTATATTATTTTGATGATGCATAAATTAAATTTGTTGGGTATATTAAGATACACAAATTCAAGTCTGTTAGAAGTTCGAGAGAATGAAGTTCAGAAAGTTACAAGTGGTAAAAGCGCAAAAGAAAGTTTTTCTGCCAACCAAGGAAGTATTGAACCCACACCGTCAAAAGTAGATAACATTGAGAGACTAGGAATGATCATTGACAATATTCCAGACCCATGCATTGGTATTAAATTAAATCATGATCCAACTTAGTTATTCATACTTTCTAGGATTTCTGTCCATGAATTTTTGTCAGGAAATATGTACATAGACAATTTCGTATTACAAATGTGGTCCTCGTAAGTATAGTTTTTATGTTGATCTCTATTTATATCAATTATTTCTTCTACTTTAACATAGATATTTGCTATTGCAAGTACATCCATGAGTTATGTGTTGAAAGGAAACATCAAAACAAGTATTGCATCTTAGATCCATCGCATATTGGCCTTACTCGCACTTCGACATGAAACAATATCCTTTATTTAGTTAAAAGATACGTTGAAAGGGAACATCAAAGATTGTTATTTGGCCCCGTTTTACCGCAAGTAAGTATATATTAATTTGTGTTTTCATTTATAAATCAATTTTATACATATTAATTACTCTAAATGTTTATGTAGTGATCATTAGAAACTAATTGTTATATGTCCCAAGAAAAATACTATAGTTGTGTTTTGCTCGTTGCACTCTGAAATGTCCGAAGAAGTGGTTAACACTTTGAATGGGTACGTGGTATTATTTTTAACTTTAGAGTTAAATAGTTTTTATTCATGTTTAATTTTAATCGACATGTGTAGAGCGAAGGAGGAGTATAATACACTCAAACATAATGTACTTGGTAAAAAGTCAGCCTATGTTTCCCCGAGAGTAAGTATATTACTTGTGCTTTTTGACTTTATATTATTTGTGTGTATTTGTGTGATATAAATATATGAAAATTATTTGTAGTGGCAAAAAAAACCCGACAACCATTCACGTGGATACTATGTTATGAGATATATGCTATATATTGTCTCCACAGACATTCCAAATGGATGAATGAAGCATAAGGTATTAACTTAATCCATATCTTATTAAGTTAATGTTGTTGTTGTTAGCTTATCAAAAATTATATTTTGTTCTAATTATAGGAGTTTAATAACAAAACACCATACTCAAAAGAAGATATGGATGACATTCGATCACGTTGGGTCAAAGTCTTTTTATCTTATTATGATTTTCTAAAACAATAGTTTTTTCTTAGTTATAAATGTGTAAATTTCCTTAATTTATTTTTTGCAAATATGTAAATGTGTGTATTTTGTCTTGATGATCAGATTAATGTAAATTTCTAACCTTGGTTTATATGATATGATATATTCCAATGTTGTCGCATATTTTGTAGTTTTTGTGTAAAAATAATACAGGCAGGTGAAACTAAGATTTAAAACAATGCAAATCTGGTATTCATTGGTTAACAAATTTACAATGATATGATATATGCTAGTGAAAATGATACTGGCAAAATTATATAGGCCAGTGAAAATGATACAGCAAAAAAAGGAGATTTTATCCCTCGGTTATTACTTAAAATCGAGGTAAATGAATACCTTATTACCTCAATATTTAAATAAAACCGAGAGGTATATGGCGCGTGCAACAAAATTTAAAAAATAAAAAATATGAAATTGATGGGGATCAAACCCATGACCTTTTAATTTCTAACCCTAGTTTTAAAAACACTAAGGTGACAAGTGATTGCTTTTCATGTCGCTCTTTGTTACCTCGCATGTGATACCGAGGTTAAATGCATTTCATGGTCAATGTTATATGTGTTATTTGTAGTAGTGATAACCTTTGAAAAATTTCTTATAGAAACCTTTGAGACTAAGGAATCCACACAGGGCTTTGATAGAGGTTGGTTGTGGCTATAAAACCATAACTTATATTTTAGAGGGTTCAGGTTGAACACCGGTGACATATATGATATGGCCTAGATATACCCGTTGGCATTGAGCAAATGAACATTTGGAATGTTTGAGGTAGAATTTTCCCTCAAGTAACTTGGTAAAGACTTGTGCTAAATGTTTGAGATAAAGATCAAGTGAGTTGTTGTATACCAGAATTTTGTCAAAGAAAACAATGACGAAACTGCGAAGGAAGGGTTAAAGAAGATTATGTATGCGACCTAGAATGTGGAAGGGGCATTGCAAATCCTAAATTTTAAAACGTAGTATTCATAATGAAGTTGATGCATTCTGAATGAAATTTTGTTGATATCATCTTCACTAATTTGGATTTGGTGAAACCCTTGATGTAAATCAAGTTTGGAAAACCAAGAAGCACCACTTAATTCATCGAGTAATTCATCGATGGTGGGCATGGTAAAATGGTCGCGTATGGTGATTGCATTGAGTTCCTTATAATCAACATAGAAAAGCCATGTTCCATCCTTCTTTTTGACGAGTAAAAGTGATAAAGAAAAAGAGCTTTAGCTAGGTCGTATAAGCTCTTGTTAAAGAATTTCTTTGACTTTATGCAAAATTTCATTTTTTTAGAAGGTGTAACGATAAGGTTTGACATATGTTGGGGATGCTGATGGTTGCAGGTGAATACGGTGGTCAGAGTTACGTAGAGGGGGAAGTTCAGGGTTAGGGTTTAAGATTGGGGAATATTGGATAAGAAGTTAGTTGATTGAGGGAATAAAGTGTGATTCGGGTTATGTGTTTGGTTCGAGCATTTGAATGCGGAAAAGTTCAGAAGCCAAGTTTGTTTGGACATAACATTTGAGTTGTTGGGTTGAAATGATTATTAGGCATTGGGTTGCATTTGTTTGTACTAAGATAAGTGTGTTGTTATAAGTAAAAAAGAGGGTGAGTGAAGAGTAATCCATCAATACTGGGCCTAGTGAATTAAGACATGAGGCCCCAAGAATGACATTTTCTCCACTAAGGGGAAGGACATAGAAATCAACGGTAAATGGATATGAATGGAGGGTCAGTGCCATATCATTACAAAGTTTCTGACATTCCAGGAGGTTACCGTTTCAACCATAACCTTAAGAGTGTGTCATACCCCAAATTTTTCCCACCTATTTTGCATTGCATATTCCTTTTTCAGTTCATTTCTATTTGAAGGAAGTAAAAGTGTGACTATTACACTTGAATTTTTTTAGATGTCATTTACAATCTCTTTTGTTCTTTTATTATTTGTTTTTAATAATTTGTCATGAATTCATAGATAAGTGATAGTTGAAAGTTTATCATTCTAAGTGCATCTCATCATTTTTAGAGGTTTCAAAAAATAAAGAGGCAATCTTTTATTTTTAGACATTAACAAGATTTAATAGTTTTTCTTTGCAATACCTTGAGATACCTTTTAATAAGGTATACTTAGTCTTTTATTTAAGTCCTTTTTTCATGGTTTACTATACATATATATATATATATATATATATATATATATATATATATATATATATATATATATATATATATATATATATATATATATATATATATATATATATATATATATATATATATATATATATATATATATATATATAAAGATTGTTTCTCGTTAATAGTACACTTTGTATTTTATTAAAATTAGCGCTACAAAACAAAAATGATACAAAAGAAAATGCTACACAATCAAAGTCAACTCTCCAACTTTCGTAGGGGACCCAACACACTCCTTTCCAACATCTCCTTTATCATAGTCTCATCCATCATGACCCATATTCTTCAAAGCCAACATGAAATGAGGCACATTAGTAAGTTGCAACAACATCATCAACTTTTCACATCAATGACATGGATACTACACACACACACATTAAAATATAATTGAGTAGGGAAAAGGGAAAAACAAATTCATCATGCCTAAAAACATGTGAAGTTAGCAATCCAGATACTATACCATCTCACCATCAATTATCTTAAGCATGCCACATACACCCATTTGTTTTCTTATTGATTGAAATTTGAGCATAACATCAACAGTGAAATGCAATCAAATGCATACCATGATATCAATTTCATGCATCATAGCAAACATCACTATGACAAATAACATTTTTTATATCGAAACTTTCACCTCGAACATACTAAAAACTGAGCGTATAGGTCATTGGGAGCAACATGTTTGATTTTTTTTTAAAACAACTTTTTTCCTCGGTTTTTTATAAGCGAGCGCCAGATTTTCTCCATAAAAAACAATAAATCTATTACCTCGATATTTTTAAAAACCGAAGAAATATAGCTATAAGGGAACACACTTTGAATCCCTATAACTGCATTTAAGGTTTTTTTTAATGATTCCCCACTTGACCCCTTCCAATCTTCCCTTTTTTTTCTTAGTTATTTTTTTTCTTCATTTTTTCTTGTTAATTAGTAATTCTCAAAATTTGTGTTATCAATAAAAATGAATAGGCAATATTATGAAAGAAATTATTTCATTAATTAAAAATAGGACAACAAATAACTATTCCACATATTTAAAATTATGACTCCACTCAACTTCAATAGTATCACTAATAACTATCTCTAACTGAGAGAAAAGTTCAAAAAGAACTCTTCCGTATGGTATGTGTAAAGCCATTTCCTCCCTAGAGATAATTATCATTTCCTTTAAGAAGTTAAAAATGGTAAAGGAAGATTAACTCTGATGTTCTTGGTAAGGAATAACAAGATATGCTTGTCATCCCAAGTAAGTGTTTCCACTTGTTTGTCTCTTAGAAGATGATTTGACACTAGAGGTTGATATGAATTTTTTCCAATTGATAGTAGAGTAGCAGGACTACTGAGATTATCGTAGTTGGCATAAATTAGGCAAATGCGATATGAGTAGACATTGTTGAATCTATAATGTTCAACACAACAACCTTCCTCTTCACAATTTATTGTCTTAACAATAAGTGACTGAGTATTTAAGATAGTTGAGCCATTGGCATAGGACTGGATTGACTCGGTGATTGGAAAAATAGCAAGTGTACTATTTTGCCTTTTGTAGTAATAAAGGGTGAATTCCCCTAATGTCGATCTCAAGGACTCCACGTTAATATAGAGTTCAAATCATTGTTCAATTAAACAAAAACTAGTGTTGGGGGTTTTAAATTCAAACTTATAAAAATAAGGGCAAATAAAATAAACACTGTAAAATAAGGGTTTCAAGGAAAAAGGAACATGCCAGGAAAGGTGTATAATTTATCCATATAACAACTCGGAGTCACTATTGCATCAAAAAATATCAATTAACTACTAACAGTTCTCAAGGGTATTTTCTCCCAAGGTCTTGGTGAGAAAACCTTTAACCATTCAACCCTAATCTCTATGTCCATAGAAAATTACCGGTGAAATTAAGCCTTATTATATCAATAATTATATGATTCATACAGGGTATCCCTAGTCCAAGGTAATATCTACTGCAGAGTAACCATATGAAAACCTCATCAATGGTGGTCCAACCTAATTAATAATCATACAACAATCTCAATTGGTCTGAAAGAGAAAGCATTAAACACATCAAAAGATTACCGTAATTATAAAAAACAATATTGTCAACACAATCGCAAACTCAAAGTCATTACAGATATAAATTAGGGACACACCATAGCATTGGGGTGTTTAGCTACTCATATTGTTCAAAACAGATTCAAGATAAAAACTAGACATTATAAGTAATTGGATGACTTGGATCTTGAATTGCTTCCACTCATGAAAATCTTCCGTTCTCTGAATTCATTGATCTCTGTAATTCTCGATCGTTTGATAATTCTCCGTGCTCTTTTTTCTCCTCGCCAAAAAGTGTCATTATTCCCTCGTAAAAACTCTTCTAAAATAGTGAAAATCCCTTGGCATTTGTTGGAAATCCCCAAAATGCACTTGCTGCTCAAGCTCGGAAAAAGCCCAAAAATTGGAATAATTTGTGCCTGAGCTGACATGGGTGGCCGTGTTAGGCCCATGCCTTGGCCTTCATTTTTAGCTTCATCCAGGTGGGCTGACATGGCTTGTGTCAGCTGACACGGGTAGCCATGTCAGGCCCCTGCCTTGGCCTTCATCTTCAACTTCATTAGGTCCTCAGACACGGCCCGTGGCGGGTGACACGGGTGGCCATGTCAGGCTTCCTGAAACTTCATAACTTCTTTCCTCGAATGCTGGAATTCTCGAATTTCTTGCACTGAGTCCGTTAGTGAAGGAGAAGAGCGATCCAAAACGCATCTCAATTTAAAATTTCTCCTTTGGTGATCCTTACGAATGGACATGATCAGTGATAGAATCGTTACCTCTTGTGGTAATTGTAACCTTTGATGCAAATCTACGGAGCGATCACGAACATTGAACGATGACAATACCTCTATTCAATCCACACGAACGGATTCCTTCAATCTCAGTGCTAGCTGCTACGAATGAAGGCTTTGAGTGAGTGAGAGAGAGAAACAAAATTGCAACTGCACAAATGCTTCTACATAAGGGTTCTATTTATAGAACCACTTGTGTGGGCTGCAAGCTAAAAAGCCCACTCAAGTGTATGTGGCCCATATCTTATAATATGCCAAAATCACTTAAGCATGTGGTACCTTACCATATTTCGTATTCTACTTAAGTACACCGTACCTTACGATGTTCTATAATTCACATAAATTCACCGTACATTACGGTATTCCTTAGTTACTCTATCTATCATCAATCCGTCGTTTTGTGTGTGACCCTGTAGGTTTTCGCGGCATTGGCAATTATATTAAATCACGTATTTAACATAATAAATAGTGAGCGGTATCTAGCAACACATCACTGCTACCCAAGACACGAAAATTTCATGTGATCTGACAAATCCTTTTTGTGATAATACTTATATGTACAATTACCCTTTTGCCCTTATGTCTATATTGAACACAAGGCATAGACCGTGTCATCCTTGTCCAGTTCAATATTGGGCCCATAGACATTTATCCTGTTACGCAGGATGGGCAAATTCCACCTAGGTCACTCATGTCCCTTAGCATGCTTCGTGGAGTACCCATCAACTGTCTTTATGATCATCCAGTTACGGACAATGTTTGATCAGCAATAAAGCACTCGACTCTACATCTAGGGTCCATAGTGGTTTCAGGTCGAAGGGTGGTATACACCATTATCACCATGAGAATAACTTATGACACTTTGCATAACATTCTATATAGTATTCTCATAGCGGGTCAATCCAGTATAAATATTACTCTTAATATTCATACCTATGTTTAAGACTTGATAACTCCTTATCCATGATCCATGAGATGTGATCATCAGTCTATATACATAATAGTCTTAATGCTTTAATGTTATCCCACTTCACAATAAAGCTCGACTATGGATACTTTAAGAATAGTGTCCTTATGTTTAATGTGATCTCATGATTAAGTCACACTTGATACATTAAACGGACGATCTATTCTAGGGACTTTATTAGACAAACATAATAAAGAAAAAAGCCTTTTATTATTAATAAATAATTTGATACAAGTACTAAAAGTATTGGCCTATAGGGATTACACCAACAATCTCCCACTAGCACTTGAGCCAATCAGGCATACCCCTAATGCCTATAGATCTAGTATGGCTATCATGCTTCTGCTGCGCAAGAGGCTTTATCAGTGGGTCAGCAATATTGTCAAGTGTAGGTACTCTGCATATTTTCACATCTCCTCTATCTATTATCTCTCGAATGAGGTGATAACGCCTAAGTATGTGTTTGGATCGTTGGTGAGATCTAGGTTCCTTAGCTTGTGCGATAGCACCATTGTTATCACAATAGAGACCAATGGGATCCACAATGCTAGGAACTATGCCAAGTTTACTAATGAACTTTTTGATCCAAACAGCTTCCTTTGCTGCACTTGAGACAACAATATACTCGGCCTCGGTTGTAGAATCAATAATTGTATCTTTCTTTGAACGTTTCCAACTGACAGCGCCACCATTTAAGCAAAACACATAACCAAATTGCGATCTAAAGTCATCC
The DNA here is from genome assembly GCF_024323335.1 of Lathyrus oleraceus. Lineage (NCBI taxonomy): Eukaryota > Viridiplantae > Streptophyta > Magnoliopsida > Fabales > Fabaceae > Lathyrus > Lathyrus oleraceus. The sequence continues at coordinate 157,360,296 of NC_066581.1, forward strand.
TTATCTGTCTGGAAACTAGCATCGGTGTATCCAATTACAACCATCTCTTCCTGACCTCCATATATCAAGAATGAGTCCTTAGTCCTTCTCAAATACTTAAGGATATTCTTGACAGTTACCCAATGAGCATCAACAGGATCAGATTGGTACCTACTCATTGCACTCAAAGCATACGAGACATCTGGTCGAGTACATAACATGGCATACATGATAGATCCTATTGCAGATGCATATGGAATCTTATTCATGCGATCCCTTTCTTCCTTAGTTGAAGGGGATTGTGGTTTTGATAGACACAAGCTATGTTGCATAGGTATGAATCCTTTCTTGGAATCATGCATATTAAAGCGTCTCAGCACTTTGTCTATGTACGTACTCTGACTTAGGCCAAGCAGTTTTTGTGATCTATCTCTATAGATTCTAATTCCTAATATATAGGCTTCTTCACCTAGGTCTTTCATAGAAAAGCATTTCCCCAACCAAGACTTTACTTGTTGCAGGGTAGGGACATCGTTTCCAATGAGTAATATGTCATCTACATATAATACCAGGAAAACGATCATGCTCCCACTAACCTTCTTGTAGACACAAGGCTCATCTTCGTTCTTGATGAATCCATATTGTTTTACTGTTTCATCAAAACGAAGATTCCAGCTTCTGGAAGCTTGCTTCAATCCATAGATTGATCTTTGTAACTTACATATCTTTTGGGCTTCTTCTGGTATGTCAAATCCTTCAGGCCGTGTCATGTACACATCCTCAAGAAGATTCCCATTAAGGAAAGCAGTTTTGACATCCATCTGCCATATTTCATAATCATGATATGCAGCGATAACAAGTAAAATCCGAACAGATTTAAGCATTGCAACTGGTGAAAAGGTTTCATCATAGTCAACCCCATGAATTTGTTTATATCCTTTTGCAATCAGTCTTGCCTTATAGGTATGTACCTTACCATCCATGTCAGTCTTCTTTTTGAAGACCCACTTGCATCCTATAGGGTTAACTCCTACAGGAGGCTCTACCAAGGTCCAAACTTGGTTTGTGTACATGGAACTCATTTCATATTTCATGGCTTCTAGCCACTTCTCAGACTCGGGACCAGTTATGGCCTCTTGGTAGGTCACATGCTCATCTTGATCCATGAGTAATACATCACCTTGATCAGTTATGAGATATGCATATCTCTCAGGTAGGTGATGTATCCTGCTTGACCTACGTTGGTCTTATTTTACTGGAGCAGGTTTCTCTTCCACAACTACTTGTGTTTCCTGCTCTAACTCCTCCATAGGTGTATCAATGCTTTGTGATTCTTGAATTTCTTCAAGCTCTACTTTCCTCCCACTGATTCCTTTGGAAATAAAATCCTTTTCTAGGAAAACTCTAGTTCGAGCGACAAACACTTTTCCCTCAGAAGGATTGTAGAAGTAATACCCTCTTGTTTCTTTATGATACCCCACAAATAAGCATTTGTCAGATTTGGGCTCAAGCTTAGTTGAAATTTGTCACTTCACATAAACTTCGCAACCCCAAATCTTCATGTAAGACATATGTGGTTTCTTACCACTCCATATCTCATATGGTGTCTTCTCAACCTTTTTGGATGGAACACGGTTAAGTGTGTAAGCTGCTGTCAATAATGCATGTCCCTAAAAGGAGTTTGGAAGATCGGCGTGACTCATCATGGATCGGACCATGTCTAACAGGGTTCGATTTCTTCTCTCAGATACACCATTCCATTGGGGTGTTCCAGGAGGAGTAAGTTGGGATAGGATCCCACACTCTTTCAGATGGTCATCAAACTCTAGGCTTAAATACTCACCACCTCGATCTGATCGAAGAGTTTTAATATTCTTACCTAGTTGGTTTTGTACCTCATTATTGAACACCTTGAACTTTTCAAAGGACTCTGATTTGTGTTTCATTAAATACCCATAACCATATCTACTGAAATCATCAGTAAATATGATAAAGTACTCAAAACCTCCTCTGGCCGGTATGTTCAGTGGTCCACATACATCAGTATGTATGAGGGCCATAAGATCATTAGCTCTTTCACCTTTTCCTATGAATGGAGACTTTGTCATCTTTCCAATTAAACAAGATCTGCATGTCTCATATGATTCATAATCAAAAGAGTCCAAGAGTCCATCTTTATGGAGTTTGAAAATGCGTTTCTCATTTATGTGGCCTAATCGACAATGCCAAAGGTAAGTTGGATTTAACTCATTAGGTTTCGTCCTTTTAGTATTAATGTTATAAATAGGCATTTCAAGATCAAGGACATATAGTCCATTGTTCATTTGTGCAGTAGCATGGAATATATCATTCAAATAAATTGAGCAACAATTGTTCTTTATTATAAATGAAAAACCAAACTTGTCCAAACAAGAAATGGAAATAATATTCATGCTAATTGCAGGTACATAATAACAGTTCTCTAACTGAATTATTAAACCATTAGGTAAAGTCAATACATAAGTTCCTGCGGTTAAAGCAGCAGCCTTTGCTCCATTGCCAACTCGTAGGTCAACTTCACCTTTTGCCAAATCTCTACTCCTTTTTAGCCCCTGCACATTGGTACAAATGTGAGAACCGCGTCCAGTATCTAATACCCATGATGCGGAAGTAGATAAATTAATTTCAATAACAAAAATACCTGAAGTTGAAGTCTCTACTCCATTCTTCTTATCTTCCAAGTACTTTGGGCAGTTTCTCTTCCAGTGTCCGGTCTTACCGCAATGGAAGCAGGTGCCTTCCTTTGATATGCCTCCACTAGGCTTCAAAGCAGAAACAATGGGTTTGGGTTTGGCAACTTCCTTGCATTTCCCTTTATCACCCTGCTTGGTGGATCTTTTGTTTTCTCTCTTTCCATTTCCGATCATCAGAATGGACTTCCCTTTTGACTTCAGATTCTGTTCAGCAGTTCTTAACATGGCTAGCAGTTCAGGAAGAGATTTGTCCATATCATTCATATTGAAATTTAGGACAAATTGACTGAATCTATCTGGCAACGATTGCAAGATCAAATCAGTCGCAAGTTCCTTTCCGAGGGGAAAACCCAACCTCTCAAGGTTTTCCACATACCCAATCATCTTGAGCACATGGGGACCTACAGGGGCTCCCTCAGCTAACTTGCCTTGAAAAAGGGCTTTTGAAACTTCAAACCTTTCATGCCTTGCTTGCTCTTGATAGAGCATCTTCAGGTATTCGATCATATCGAACGCTGCCATGTTCTCATGTTGCTTTTGCAATTCTGAGTTCATGGCAGCTAGCATGAGACAAGCAGTTTCATTGGCATCATCAACATGCTTCTTATAAGCATCTCTTTCTGCCTTAGGTGTAGAACTAGGAGGTTCCTCTTCAAGAACAGGTTTCTCCAAGACATACAACTTTCTATCATTTTTGAGGATAATCCTCAGATTTCGGTGCCAATCCAGAAAATTTGTCCCAGACAATTTTTCCTTGTCAAGGATTGATCGCAAAATGTTGTTAGAGGTGTTTTTTGTCATGGTAATCTACATGAAAATAATGAAAATATAAGTATCAATAACATATTTAATTAGACCTTTAATTAAATATGCTCCCACTATTTTACTCAAAACAAATGACCCTCACCATTTGATTCGGAAAATCACGTTGGAAGATTTTCTAGTGGGTCGAGATCCACATTTCACTTTGTTTTAAGTCCGCGTAGGCGGATTACACAAAACTAGGTTATTTAGGTAGGAACTCCTTCCAATTGTATCTAATACAACTCTCGAATATTTTAGTTGGGTGAATAACTTCTTATTCCAATCCATCACATGGATCATTTCCAACTCTTGCTTCTAAACATATATAATCTTATTATAATTTGTTTAGTTAAGTTTGACCCATTGTTTTAGCAATTGGATATTACAATTATCCCATCGCACCTTACTAATATAGAACATGCACCTCGCGTAGGCGAAACCTACATTATCCGATACTAGTCTTGATGAGTGCTAAAACTTGGAAAGTATAGACTTAATATTTAATTTGAGGGAATTTGCAATTATTCTGATCTCACCGGCTTATTTATCATATAAATCGTCTCTCACATGCATCAATATACATTCACATGCATCAACATACATAATGAAACAGTTATGGCCCCTAGTGCAATTGTTCTCCCAAGCCAATGAGAAAACCTAAGCTAACCTAATAACGATCTAAGCTTCTCCAAGCAAGATCTTCAAGGTTGTCCTCCTTTGATATTGAATTCTTCTCTTTCTTCATAACATTACATTAGTTAAAAGAAACTCGTTTTACACACGAGGGAGTGAGATGAGAAAAGAAGTTACATTAAGAGATTAAAAGAGAGGCACGACACGTAGGTCGTATTTTAAAAACCCAAAACAAAATAAAGGAAAACTAAGGCCATAACCGATCACCACAAGACAAAAATAATAAACACATTATTATTAATTTTAATTCTTTTAATTAATTAAAACCAAATTAAATTTCGGCAACCGATCACACTACGCAGAGTTAGCCGGGGTTCCCCTAGCCAAAAATTTTAATGAACAATTCATTTGAAATCGACATCGTTTTTCGCATCAACACTTGATACTTTAAAGCACAACTCTTGCGCAGTCACAACCCTAATCGCATAACTCTTTGACAACACAACCCTTGTGCCGTCATTAACCCTAATGCACCAATTTCAGACCATCAAGCACACCTCGATTGTTGATTCAGTATGATTGATCAACATGTCATTGCTTCACCATACTAATGTCAGATCCAGAAGCAAACGACCATTGATCGCTCAAAGGAAAATAACCATTAAGTGTTTAAATGAATGAAACAGAAACAATATATCATATACACCATATTTTGCATAAGGATTACTTATATCATATATATCACTTGATCGATCTCAATTGCGTAACCTATGGACGATCGATGTATCGCTGCTTTACCATAATAATGTCGGATTCCGAAGCATAGTCAACATCAATCATCCAAATCGTACACACATGATGCCAAATTTAATTACTCGTTTATTCTTTGATTCATTCTGTCTTTTAATCGTATTAATACAGAAAATAAACATCTATCAGATGCATGGTTTCATAAGTGGCTCTGATACCACTGAAGGAGAAGAGCGATCCAAAATGTAGCGGAATTTAAAATTTCTCCTTTAGTGATCCTTATGAATGAGCATGATCAGTGATAGAATCGTTACCTCTTGTGGCGATTGTAACCTTTGATGCAGATCTACGGAGCGATCACGAACGTTGAATGATGATAACGCCTCTACTCAGTCCACACAAACGGATTCCTTTAATCTCAGTGCTAGCTGCTACTAATGAAGGCTTTGAGTGAGAGAGAGAGAGAGAAACGAAATTGCAACTGCAGAAATGCTTCTACACAAGGGTTCTATTTATAGAACTACTTGTGTGGGCTGCAAGCTAAAAAAGCCCACTCAAGTGTATGTGGCCCATATCTTATAATATGCCAAAATCACTTAAGCACGTGGTACCTTACCATATTTCGTATTCTACTTAAGTACACCGTACCTTACGATGTTCTACAATTCACTTAAGTGCACCGTACATTACGGTATTCCTTAGTTACTCTATCTCTCATCAATCCGTCCTTTTGTGTGTCACCCTGTAGGTTTTCGCGGCATTGGCAATTATATTAAATCACATATTTGACATGATAAACAGTAAGCGGTATCTAGAAACACATCACTGCTACCCAAGACATGAAAATGTCATGTGATCTGAAAAATCCTTTTGTGATAATACTTATGTGTACAATTACCCTTTTGCTCTTATGTCTATATTGAACACAAGGCATAGACCATGTCATCCTTGTCTAGTTCAATATTGGGCCCATAGACATTTATCCTGTTACGCAGGATGGGAAAATTCCATCTAGGTCACCCATGTCTCTTAGCATGCTTCGTGGAGTACCCATCAACTGTCTTTATGGTCATCCAGTTACGGACAATGTTTGATCAACAATAAGGAACTCGACTCTACATCTAGGGTCCGTAGTGGTTTCAGGTCGAAGGGTGGCATACACCATTATCACCATGAGAATAACTTATGACACTTTACATAACATTCTATATAGTATTCTCATAGCGGGTCAATCCAGTATAAATATTACTCTTAATATTCATACCTATGTTTAAGACTTGATAACTCCTTATCCATGATCCATGAGATGTGATCATCAGTCTATATACATAATAGTCTTAATGCTTTAATGTTATCCCACTTCACAATAAAGCTCGACTATGGATACTTTAAGAATAGTGTCCTTATGTTTAATGTGATCTCATGATTAAGTCACACTTGATACATTAAACGGACTATCTATTCTAGGGACTTTATTAGACCAACATAATAAATAAAAATCCTTTTATTATTAATAAATAATTTGATACAAATACCAAAAGTATTGGCCTCTAGGGCTTACACCAACAAGCACCACGTTCAGAACCAAGCAAAGGTCTCGAGCATCGATACAAAAGGCTGAGAAACCCCCGATGGCCCTTATTCTATCGTCCAACAACTGATAATCCACAGGTCTGGCCGGATCAACAGCGGGAGGAGCGACCTGACTGGTTGGTCGAGAAGTTTCAGGGGCTATCACTTGAGCAGGCACATTCTGCGAAGTAAACAACATCTGTGGCGGGTATGAGAAACCGGGAGGCACTGTTTGAGCGGCATGCACCAAGTGAGGATATTATCCTTCATCCCTAGCATTGGGGGCCTGAGGTGCCCCTGTCTGCACATACTGGAGTGCGGGATTAAATGGTGCGTAGATCATCATGGGCAGAGAGGTTGCCCCAGGATAAGTGAAGAGAGCAACTTGATTGGCGCTCGCCTCTGTATTCACCTTCAACGTCAGGAGTTTCATGGGGAACCTGACCTTGATTGTCCTCGGGGTTGGCAGCGTCAACCAGAGGAGCCTGAATAGTAGGTATGCCCCAAGGGAAAGTAGGGTTTCTAGCAGCAGCAGGGGTAGTGAGAGTCGGATGAGGGAAGAAGGCTCCCCCATTGGCAAAGTGAGCGGAAATTTTTTGGGGAATTCCCCAAGGGTAGGCAACAACAAGCCTATTCATGTCAGCAGGGACCAATTGTCGGTTTTCAGAAGTTGGTACTACAGTCTCCACCAGAGTTTCAACAGTAGTACCAGCAGTAACAGCAGGATTGGCCACCCCAGCAGCACGGATGGCGTTGTCATCCACAAGGTTGGCAGAGGCAGGAGCCCTTTGAGTCTGGAGGAGTTCCAAGATGGCCTCCATGTTGCCTTGGAACAGGTCCATTCTGCCTTGGACTTGGGCGAGCGATTCACGGACAGCAGCGTTGTCAGCTTCAAAGTCAGCCATGATCTTGGATTTGTTTGCACAAGTGAAATGGTGATAACGAGTCATTGTTTTTGCTGTGGAAAGATGGCGAGAGTAAGCATTTTGTTTTCTGGAGGCTTATGACAGATAAATGTGTGAATGCATGCATGTATGAAAAAAATTGTATATGCATATTTATTTATGTTATATTCATTTTTGTAAAGGAAGAAATTTCCAAGGAATCCTTGAGTTTGTTTATCAACATAAGAAAATACAAAGCATAAAGAGAGACAGTTTATGAAGCCAATAGCCAAGAAACGTTTTATTCATATATCAAGAAAGTAGAATACAAGTACATACCAATAAGCTTCCTGCTGGGCTACAAGAATCTCAACATCGACCCTATCAGACATCAACCTAGAAACAAGAGTGAGTTACAAATCAAGACTAAAGGGAAATATTCAGAAACATCTTGATAATAGCTCCCAACATTATGCTCCATTTAGGTGGTAGGTCGTGACCAGGTTTGCCTGAAATGATTCTCACAACTGTTTCGTCCTGGTTGGGGAGATTTTCAAGATGTCCATGGTTCTTCTTCAGGCGGTCATTCACTTGTGGGAGTAGGTTGGCGTCTTCCGGGTTCTTGCGTGATTGCTCTTTTAGCTCGCGGATCTCCTCAAGTCTCTGGTTTAACTCGTACTGATTTTGGCGAAGAGTGACCTCTAGCTGCTTGGCGCGACTTTGCTCATCCTTCAACGCTTCTTGGAAGCTTCTAGCAGGTCTCGGAGCTTCTTGGTTTGTTCTATGTAATTAAGCTCTGCATTACAAGCCTGGTATTGAGTCTCGGCTAACTGTTTTTTCTTTGCTGTCAAACTGGCATAAGTCCCCTTGAGTCTGTCACCCATCTTGATTCTTTTGAATAGCTCAATTTTCACCTCGTCATCTTCTTAACGCACCATGTCTCTTTTTTGATTCAAGTTGAACTTCAAAGTTTCTTTATCCAAGGAGATTTTACCAAGCCTAGATTTGAGATCGGGGTTTTCTTTCTCTAGGGCCTTGATAACTTTTTTCAACTCATCAACCTCAGAAGTTTGATGGATTACTAGTTCAGGATGCTTGATGCTCATGGATGGTTCAGACGGAAATGGCATTAAAATCTCACTAACCCTGTCTTTTACCTGTAAGACCCCAATTTTGGCCCTAAGACCCCTCATGGCATCATAACATTGCATTTGCATAGCCTCAAGGATCATAAGCATCTTGGTTCCCCTTGCCTGTGGGTGGGACTCCTTGTGAGTGTTTTGAGATCACCAAGCATGCTTGAATTATATATTATTGCTTTTCTCATTTTATGTACTAACCAAAAGCACAAAAATATGGCACTAACATCTTTTGTTTGTAGCTTGAGCAATCACAAGGTTCAAAGCTTCTATGAGATCATCTGTGCAATGACATGGCCAAGAGAGGATGAAAGCAAGCATGGTAATGGTTCCTAAAGCTCTCATCCATCAAATATGCCTCCCTAGCATCTCAACTCATCATTTTGATCAAATCAAGTCAAAGGGTTGGAGGTTGTGTTTCTCAAGAAACCCTAATTCATTTGTGTACAATAATGCCTTGCTCATGAAGCAACCTCAGCCCATGGTCAAATACAATCAAGGGAAGCTCTTTAATTCATCATTTCATGCATATTTGAACTTATTTGAGCACCCTCAATCATCAATTCACTAAGGTATGAGTTGTGGACTTGAGAAGTTGATAAGTCAATTCATCTGACTATTTTGAAATGCACTGAGACCTAACTTTTGATGTGTTGGTCAAATGGAGATGATTCCAAAATAAAAAATGTTCTTAAGGACAATATGAACAACTTTCATGTTCATCAAAAATTTATTTGAAGCTTGGAAGGTTATCATCCATCCCAAGACATTATAGGTCATTTTGACTGAAACCCTAATTTTGGGTCAGCTTCCCAAGAACATAACTCACTCATTTTTTATGATTTTGAGGTGGGATCAAGTGCATTGGAAAGATTAAGATGTATAATTCAAATGTTATGTTGAACAAAATTTCAAAATCTCAAAGTAAATACATGTGATAATGCAAAACATTATAGGTCCTTTTGGACCAAATGCATTAAAAGGCAAAAAAGTCCACCTTCAAGTGTCCATAACTCTTTCATCAAAAATCCAAATGATGTAAAATTTAAGTCCATTTTGATTGTCTTGAAAAGATTTACAACTTTGATGTTGGAGGTTTTCCATTTGAGGCTTGCATCATTGAAACAGAGGGGATTGAACATTGGCCAAATTTGGAAACCTTGCCTTCACATGTCATGCACCTTGCACTTTAAACTCAAATTTCATAAATTTCCACACTTCAAATGGATTTTTGCCCAACATAACAATTGTTCCTTACATCAAAACCTTTCCAACCATTACTCACATGATCATGTTTGGATTTGGAAAATGGTATTTTCGAAGAGGTGAACATTTAGGCACAATTATGGAATTCACATCATAACTTCATGCACAAGCCAATGCAGCTCTAATTATACGTCCAAACCATTGGCATTTGAGTTCAACTTGCATTTTCATCCATTTTTGGGCTTTGCACGCGCCTGTATAGGCCCATGCATGAAGAGTCCAAATTCCATGCACACGAGAATTCACCTTGCTTGCAGCTTGTTTTGCTATAAATAGAAGTGCTCAACTTCATTCAAACTCAACCTAAAGGCGCCTGAAACCCTGCTGAAGTGATTCCCCAACCTCACCAAAGAAGCTATTTCAATTTTTCTTCAAATTTTTCAGATCCAAAATTCAACTACATCTGGTTGCATCCTTGGATCTAAAGCTTCTAAACCTTCATCCTTCAACTCATTGATCTTCTGTTTTGGCAAAGAAAGAAAGGAATCGAGCTCAAGTTTCCAGAAATCAAGTTTGCTCTTCAACTGGTAATTCCTTCGAATCTCATCATCCATTGACCTATTTGTTTGGATCTTGTGTTGGCTGAAGTCCTCTCAATAGAGGCATCATGACTGTGCATTTAATTTTTGAAATTCATTAAGTTCATGATGAACACCACAGAATTTCCATCTCTGATTTCTCTCAATATAGAGATCTAGAGTGGAATTGAGTGGCACAGGGATGATGTACATCATCCCAGCTTTCCAAAGATGTATAGATCGTGCATTTTGGTTAAGATTTTGTTGTCTGCAAATGTGGCCGGAAAACACAAGCTCACCGGAGAAGAAGGTGGCTCCGGTGGCTGTCCCTTTGCCAGATGCATTGTGGACCCTTGGATTCATTTTCCAGATTTAATCAGAGCCTCTCATTTTTATGACTTTATTTAATGCCTCGTGTGTCTCAGTTGACTAAGGCATTTGGTGCGCGCGCATGCCAGAGCCCTTGGATGTGTCAGCTCAATTAATGAGACTGGATCCAACGCTCCCTGATTTTCCACATTTTCTAATTTCTGATTTTATTTTCTTTAATTCCCTTTTATTTCAAAAATTCATAACTCTTTCATTTTTAATCCAAAAAATATGGGACCAATTGCATTAGTCTCCAAATAATTTCTAGTTTCTTAAAATGATTTTTAATATTTTTTATTTTGTCATTTGATATTTTTTATGAATTTTCTCTTTTCTGGTTATTTTTAATTCATTTTAAATAGTTTTTGATATTCAAAAAATACAAAAATATTTTTCTAACCTATTTGAATGATGATGAATCTATGAAAAATATTCTCATCAATTTTATGAGTGATTTGAGATTTATTTGAGATTTTAGTTCAATTAGGTTATTTTTATTCATTTTTAATTGATTAAAAATAGTTTCTGACTTTTAAAAATGCTGAATTTTTTTGTCAAACTTTGTTTGACCTTGTTGAACTTAGGATAAATCACTTGGACTTTCCAAAGTTGATTTGAAGTGATTTTGAAGTTTGACATTTCTTTTATTTTTAATTCAAGTTTAATTTTAAATATTAAAAATGCCAAAAAATATTTTGTTTATTTTTTGATCTCCAATCTCCATCTCATTTCTGATTTCTCTTTGTTTGACTTTGACTTTCAATGTCATTTGGTCAACACATATGGATTGGTACATTTTATTTCACCTTATGCACTTTATTCTTTCTTTTTTTCTTTTCCATTATTCATCTCTTTCTTCTTCTTCTTCTTTTTCTTATTGATCAATGAGTTGAAGGTTGATAAGTTAGCATTGATTAGGGAGACTTAACCTTCCTTGATCCAAATCTAATTCATCTTGATCAATTGATCAAGTGAATGGCTTTGCATTAAGGATAGGTTGTTTCCTAAATTATGCAAAAGACTTAAACCAATACAAGATCAATTCTCTTCTTCTTTTTGGCATGGCAAGTTGTTGGAACTTGGTTCACTAATCAAGACTTCTAACTTGTGTTGTTGCCTACATTATTATTGACCGGCCTCAGATAGTTGTGACTTCTACATAAGTCCAATTACGATTGCTTAACATAGCGCTAAATTTGCCTTATGGCACACTAACTATTAACCACTAACAACTAACATTTACTTTATGCCCTTTACTTTTATGCAATTTACCATTCTTGCACATATTACTCATTTGCTTTTTCCTTTGCTCATTGGAGCACATGTTTATGTTAATGCCATTTGCCTTTTGGCCCACTTGGGTATATAATTGTGTATATATCTTCTGTGCTTGTGTTAGTTTGTTTCTTGTGAATCAAATACAAAGAATTGGACAAAATGGACTTAGACTTTAGGACTTTCCCAAGCAAATGGAGTTTGAAGAGCAACTAGGCATTTGGCCTTTAGAATGCTATAAATGTCAAAGAGCAACTAGGCCTCCTGCCTTTAGAATGCTTAAAGCTTAAGGATGAACTTTGAAAGGACCATATTCTAAACTCCCTCTTGTCCATTCTTTGATTGATCATAGAACCTTTTGATGTGTGTGTTTCCTTGTGCTAGGGATTCTAACTTGATCCAAATTGAAGAACCCTTACCATGAGCTTCTAAGAGAAAGATCCAAGAGACCTTGAGGAGCCTTATCCAAGGATTCTTTGATTGTTGATTGCTTGAGTTTACCATTATTGTGATTGCTTATTCCAAAGGATGGGAGCTACTTGGATCATCAATATGATCTCAAGAGAGGAACTCCATTGTGGTTTTGTTTCTTATTCCCTCACCTCTTGTATGTTTAGGATTTAGCCATTCTTCTTCTTCTCTCCACTCTAACCCAAGCCAAAACTTTTGTGCAAACATTTAACATTTGTTTTCAACATTAGAAACCTAAGCCTTATGCTTTTGATTTTCAAAATTTCTTTTCATATCACTTATTTTGAATTGAATCTTTAAGTCAACTTTGACCATTTTGCAAATACTTTTCATTGGTAAATACAACCCATTCAAATATCTTTTTGTGGTTTCAATGGCCACTTTCCTAATCTTTTTTTCATAACCTTTAGCTATTAGGTTTGAGTTATCCTTGAGGTAGATGTAATACTCACCTATATCCTTAGTAGTGGACAATGAGTCTTCCATGCTTATTATAGGGTTAACCCCTCACTAGCATGTTGAAGCTATCCTCACATGGTGGATTTGTGGTTTTAGGTTGAGTTTTCTCCCTTGGATAACAAAAGACCTTAAGGTTTTTGGACCAATCAATTCACCAACTTGTTTTTTTGAGATTTTTACCCTGAACTACGAGGTTTTGATCCTAATCTTTTTAAGATGGTACATAGGCAATGGGTTCATCCATTCAAACACAAAATGTAAATAACTTGTATATTCTCTTCTCATCTCTTCAATCATGTTTGCACAAACAAATTGTCACAAAATACCAACCTTACAACAAATGTGAAAAGGGCTCTCTAGGAGTACCTAGGATGTTTTGGGTGCCTAACACCTTCCCATTGCATAACCAACCCCCTTACCCAGATCTCTGACTCTCTTTTACTAGTTTTTGTTAAAACTTTTAGGTTTTTGTTCGCTTTCTAACCATTCCTTTGGATAAATAGAAGTGCGGTGGCGACTCGACTTGTATGATTTACCTTGGATTTAGTCAATATCTCTAATGGTAACGAATACCCCGCTACATTACCCATTTGGTGTAAGCTTCCTTGGAAATGCGATTCTTCTTACTCATTTCTGCTCTCCCTTGAGGACAAATTACTCCCCAATCCTTGACGATCTTCTTGACTAATTCTGGATCTTCAACCCCTTCATACAAGACGAAACCTTCTACACTCTTGAGATCAGGCTTATCTACCATGGGGTATCCCAACTCTTGTAATGTCAACCTCGGATTGTAATTGATTCCCCCTTTCGTATCAAGAAGAGGTACATTAGGAAAATCACCATAGTTGAGGATGAGTTTGAGGCTGTCGTAGATTCGAGAATACCAGGAGATGTCTTCGGTGTTCAAGGACATGATCCGCTGGGACCACTTCAAGTTGTCTTTGTTTTCAATGAAAGGGCCTTTGCTGGGTAGATTCAAAATAAACCATCTATACAGCAAAGGAGTACAGTAGACGATGGTTCTTTTCTACTTTTGGGTCCTCACATGGATGGAGTAGTAAGTATCAGCAAGAAGAGTGGGAATAGGGTTCTGAGTTAGAAAGATGTGAATAGCAGCCAGATCCACGAATTCTTCCATGTTTGGAAATAATACGATCTAGTAGATTAGTAGAGCTAGACTGGCGTTAAAGGTCGTCCAACTCCCAGCTTCGGAGAAGGCAATAGCTTTATCTACTAGAAACTTTGAGGTGAAGCCATGAATTCCACCCTTAGGTTTCATGTTCAGCTCCACTTCCTTCTTCCCTATGTGGAGAGCTTCAACAAGGACTTGATATTTCGGGAGTTCCTTAGTGCGAACATAAGGCACTTGGTTCTTGATCCTAATACCCGGAATGTGTGAATACTCTTCCAATATGGGTGCCAACTTGTAATCTTGGAATGTAAAACATCTCAGCGGAGGATCGTAGAATTGCACCAGAGTATGCACAACAGTGGTATTGACTTCGGTGTTCAGGATTCCCAAAAGGTTGCCATAAGATGTCTTGAAGTCATCTTTGTTTCCAAGAACTAGACGCGCCCCCAATCTTCTCAAAACAGCCAGCTGAGGTTCCACGAACTTGTAACCGCGAATGTTTCTCCTCTCGGAATTCATGCTTTGTCTCGAATGCTTAGTCAACAAACTAGTCTCTTGGATTCCTGGAACAGAAATGCATATGCAAAATTTTGTCATGATGAATGATAATGTAATGATGGAATGATATAAGTCACGCAGATTCAAAATTCTGATATGATTTGAATTATATGTATATGCCACTTGCAACATGAATATCAAGGTAGGTAGAGTTTATGGCTTCCTGCAATAAAAACCCATATCCCCCTCACAGGTGTGGACTATGCTTCAAGGTGGTCCCTAGAAGGTCCCCAAAGTCATCGACTTGAAATGGAAATACCCTACCGTAGTGAATACTCACAAGACAAAAGTACTTCCAAGTGAATCTAGTCTGGGTGTGGTTCTCGTGACAACCCAACATGCAAAACACAGACATACACGACTATCCACGCGTCTAGCCTATCTGTATACTAAGCTCAGTTATAAAGTTTTCCTCTCATGTAGTCTATCCCATCCCAACAACAGCATAACAAATAATACTCATAACAATATCTAGAACAATAAAGTAAATGCGATAAATAAAGCGAGTAAATCTATAAAGGTAAGCCCCTAAACTAACAGATAAGCAATCAAGACTGGGCTCAACTCCTACCTGGCAAAGCAAGGACTCCCCAACAGAGTCCCCAATTGAAGCTAGCAGAAATATACCCGAACGTATCGCACGCTCGAACATACAACAAAGTCGCCATCGAACTTTATTTATTCCAGAAGGAAAGGGAAAACATCGATAAAACTCGGGGGAAAGAGATATACTCGGTAAGGAAGCTGGTTATGAAAGGGGAAGGTATTAGCACCCTAAATATCCATGGTACTCCATGGGAACCGTTTTGATTGTTCTCGCTCGAATAGGTGTTATCTAAAAATTACTCACAAAATAATGGGAAAAGGAAAGAAAATAGATAAAGTGCTCGGTGAGGATTGGGGCCCTCATGCCTACGTATCCTCATAGTGCAATGAGGAATTCAGAGCTTCGTAGTTGAAGGAACTAGAGGCGGGAGGTGGAAAGAAGTGTGATCAAAGTATGGTCTGAACCAAATAATAGTGTTTTGAACTCCAACAAGGGTAAAAATATGAACCCAAGAGTAAGGTGGCTATTACCAATATGTGGACCAGCAGGTCGCCACTATAGGGTATAGCCTAAAAGACGAAGAAATAGGTGTTTGGGCACAATCCCAAACATCTCTTGATTCACAAGGTGATGCAAGAAGGAGCACAAAGAAGAAGTGTATTTGGCTCAAAGAATAGGTATATCACATGGAGTGAGGGAAGGTAGAATATGAGTGTATCGCGGAGATGAATGGAATGAAGTGACTGAAGTCACAAAATTTAATCTTTGGAAATAAGTGACTTGAGAAGTATTATTTGAGATCGAAAGGTGAAAGTGTCTTGGACTCCATAATAGAAATGAGATTCGTACCATAAAGGGAAATAACTTTAACCGATATGTGGACCAGCAGGCCGCCACTATAGGGTGTTTAGCCAAAAAAGGAAGGAATTAAATGTTTGAGGTTGTAGCCCAAACAACTCTAGGTAGAAAGGCGGACTACATTAGGTGTCCTAAAAGGATGTATATGGAATCCCACAAAAAGTGTATTTCGATGTCAAAGGAATAATATGTCACTGGGTGAACGAATTATGATCGAAGGTAGATACTGGATTATGAAAGATATGAATGGTGCCCTAAGGCGGAAGGGGAATGATTAGAAGTATGCTCGCCAAGGATTCACACCCTCGTGCCTACGTATTCTCATCATGCAATGAGAAAGTCATAGAAATCATAGTTCGGAACTATGAGAATAGAGAGAAAGGACATTTGTCTAAGCAACGGGGGCTCACAAGGATAGACAAGGAGTCCAAGGAGAAATATGATTGATCTCAAAAAGATGGTATAGATTGAATGAATGAAGAATGATTTATTGATAAATAGGGTAGGAATAGATAAGGTAGATTGATAAATAAGATAACTCGCAAAGAATCTGAATTCTCCTGCCTACGTATCCTTATAGTGCAATAAGGAAATCAGAGCTTTCATAGTTCAACCCACTAGGTCCAAAAGTAAGATGATTGGAGGCAAAAGAATAATTGAATGAAAGAATGGAATAAACTTGATAGTTACTTGATAAGAATCACACTAAAGTCTATGAGTAAAGGTGGATACAATAAGCAACGAGCCAAACATCTCGCACCCAATGATATCTAGAATGAGTGTAGGAAAGCTCTTGTCTCATTCCTTCTTTACTACTTAAGGTTCATGGCATGTAATTCTCGTCTTAACTTTCATGTGGAGAGAGGAGAATCTTTGTAGTTGTTTCTTATGTTGATGAAGACTTTATCAATTGTTCAATTCAAATCGCACTAAATTCTATCAATAGAGGTGAATACGATGAGCGTTGGGTCATACGTCCCATACCCAAAGATATTCAAAATGGGGGTAGGAATACTCCAGTCCCTCTCCTTCTCTATTACTTAAGGCTCGTGTCGTACAACTTGATTCATGATTGAGAAGTTGTTGATGTAGTCCTCGCTTCGTTGTATTGCTTTGTGAAGAGAGAGAGAGAGAGACTTGTCAATCGTATGATTAGAATAGTGCTAAAGTCTATGAATAGAGGTGAATACGATGAGCGTTGGGTCATACATCCCATACCCAAAGATACTCGGAATGGGGGTAGGAATACTCCAGTCCCACTCATTCTCTATTGCTTAAGGCCCATGTCACGCAATTCTAACTTTGATTTAACAAGCTCTTGAATATGCTACCTTTGATATGCTTATATAATCCGTTGCTTGGTATGATTGAGGATTTCCTTGATTGAAGATCTTGACTTGAGGCTTCGAGCTCCACAACTTAGAAGAAAAGTCTTATTAAGTGACTAAGGGTACTTTGGCCACTCAAATTAGACTGTGGGATTATTCAAGTTCAAAGGATTTAATTGATCAAAATTGCTTTTAATCATGGGTTTATTTTGGTTTAGGAAACTAGGTTAATCCTAATCTAGAAGTTAGTAATTTTTATAAACTATCCTAAGGGATCATGCATTGGTTGAATAAAGCTGATTAAAAACCTATGTTAAAATCCTAGGGGAGCATGTGCATGTTAATCAAAGCCTTGATAAAAAAATTCTAGGTACAAGCCCTAAGGGAGCATACAATTGTTAGGAACTGATTAAATCCTAATGTCAAGTTCTAGTCCTAAGGGATCATGTTATAAAAATGGATAAAATGCCCAAAATTATCCCTAAAGGGCAAAATGGTCATTTACAAAATATGTCCAAATATTAGCATAAATTGAATTCTAGTCAATGTCTAACTATGTCCTAAAGTTGATTAAATCCTAAAGCTTGATCTTAATCCATTTGTATAGAAATTACTTAAATTCTAAAAAAACCTAATTATTTCTAACTAATTCTAATTATCAACCTAGGGTTCTAAAAATCAAGATTCTAAAACCTAATTACAATATTAATCTAATTAACCTAAGCTAGCTAATTAAGCTAATTAATATGGCTAGAAATCAATTAGGAAACAAATAAAACAATATTAATGTATGGGCTAGGAGGGGTGTAACTCATGAAAAGGGGTTGAAAATCTGAATTTTGATGTGTGGGCTTCAGCCAAGCCCAATGCTGAAACATTATTGGCCACATGGGGTGCACCCATGAAACAGGGTGATAAATAACAGATCAAATACGGGCTTTTGGTTAAGCCAAACATTACATTGTCCATTGTCTACTGGGGGGTGTATGTGGGATATTGGTGTGTGAATCTGAAGTCATTGGGCTTTGATGGCATTAAGCCCATTAGAAATAATCCAAGGCTACCGTTGACCTGGACAAGTCAACAAGAATTTGAAAAATGCTCAGGCACGCGCTAATTCTCTCTCACTCACAACCTACTTCACCGGCCAGCCACCGTGGGACACCGTGCCGGCGGTTGCCTCCGGCGATGGTGGTTTGCCTGAACCAAGGTGGAGGTCACCATCTGGTGCGCAATACTGCACTGGTGACGGATTTGGGAGCGGATTGGGAGGATTCTCACTGGATAAGCTGAATCGAAGGCTTCTACTTGAAGAACCCTAGGTAGTTTTAAGCAAATCAAATGAAGACTATGAAGAATTAACACCTACAAACTTAGGGCTTGGATTCCTCTCCCTAGATTCTACAATTTAGTAACCAGGAAACATGAAAAGGAAATGGTTAGAGAATTACTCACCGGAGAAGGAGGTTGGAAATACGTCAAGTGAGTTTATGATTCCTTTTCTTTGCTTTCTTTGGTACATATCACTCTCTCATCTTCCTTCTTTCTTCTTCTTCTGGAAATTGAGAGTGAACGAACAGTGAGGGATATCGTCTCTATGAAGTTTAGCTCAAGCAAATTGAAGCTTCAATATGAAGCTTTAATGGCTTATGTGAGAAAAAGAGCTTTGATTGAGGGAGTGAGTGCTTGCAATGAGTTCAGAGTGAAGGTGCCAAGAAGAGAAGTGTTGAAATGATGATGATGATCATGATTAAATAGGCATTAGGTTTGGATTAGAGATAGGTTTGGGAATTGGCTTGGAGTATGTTAGGTGAGGTTTGGAGTTGGTTATAATGAACTCACTGAGTTAACTCCAAACTCAGTTAGTTAGGGAGTTAGTTAATGAATCCAAATTAGTTGGTTAGCTCATTGAGTGTTAAATCCAATTATGCTTCTGGCTGGCTATTGCAGGTTACATTAGGATTGGGGTTGGCCTTGCAACTTGGTTAGTGACTTATAGAACAGGTTCCCACTTGGTTAGTGAATTGGATTAGGCAAGTGTTATGTTATTAGTTTGGTTGTTATACATTTCAAGCCCATACAGATTTAGGTCTCTACTGTTTTGCATATGCTTGCTTTTGTTTCCTTTGAACTGCATTGGATTGTTGTGACTTGTTTAGACATTGTTTTATGGGTTTTGTGGTGCAGAACTTGTATTCAGTTTGGTGTAATGTCATGACCAATGTACATTGTTGCAACACAAGCAAATTCATTGCAAGTCCATTGTGTTGGTTTGTGAAACTGTTGGTGGCATTGCTTGATGACAGGTTTTAGTGGCTTGATGCAAGCATCACATTGTTGCATGAGGTTGTTATTTGGCACTGATACATGTATGAACAAATGATCTTTTGGCAGGATTTGTGATGAACTACTGTATACATGTTGTGGTTTGCAGGTCCATTGTCATACTGCAGTGGTTGGCTCCTCATGGCTGCATATTTCTGTACTGGCTTTGTAGCAAGACAACACATAGTGTGACATGGTATTGCAAACTTTGGAACAATGTTGCTGGCTTATAATGCCTTACAAATTTTGAGGCCCTGTTGGCATGTATCTCATGGTGTGTGACTTGATGCAGGCAGTTTGCATAACTTTGTTTGCTGCAGGATTTGGGCTTATGTACTGGTGCTGTTTTCCATGAGCTTCTAGTCTAGGATTGGATGGGATTGTGGCTGCAAGCTCATGGTGGTTCTGCTGCAGGCTGATGTTCTACTCCACTACTGCAGGTGATGTACTTCAAACTGATCCAAGAAGGGAATTGCAAAATCTGGTACTCATGCTGCATAACAAATGATGGATCCTAGCCAATCGATGTGGTGTTGCCTGGTCTTGTTGTAGGGCTTTATTGCAAGGTATTCTTGGACTTGGATTGGTCAAGAAGTATGGATTGATTGGTATTCTTGCAGGTAAACTGTTGGCTGATGATCCATACAATGGTCCTGGTTTGCATCATGTTGCAGGACTACCTTGTTTCGCTCGAATTTGAAACAGGTTTGTGGTATGTTGGCATGATGCAGTCCAATTGTGGATTTTGCATTGCAAGATGTTCATGGAACAAATATGCAAGGTAAGGTTTACATATCATTGTATTGAGGTAACTACTAGGTTCAAGGTGCATTTATTGGTAGATTGATGTGTGTTACACTTAATCTACTCATGTCTAAGTTGATGCAGGTGCAAGCATGTTATATTGTCAGTTCCAATGGTTTGGACATGGTTCTGTAACATGTTCCAATTGGTATGAACCTGGCAGGTAAAACAATGCTGTCAATTTATGTGTGTGTAGTTACTTGATGTCAGATCTGCCTTGAACTTGGACAGTGGTTAAGTGAGGGTTCTTGGACTTGTAATGGTCATGTCATGAAGCCATGTTTGGATGAGTGGGCTCTATGGTTTACTTATGTTTTAGAATCAAAAGCAATGTGCTAATTTGTTTTTGTTTTAAGTTCATGAAAACATGTTAGTTTGTATGGTAATGATATTGATTGACTTTGTAGTCATGGCATGTACATGAACATGGTTGGTCAAAGATAAACTAGCAAATGAAGAAATCATGATGGAATCAAGCAAGCATGAACAATGGAATGATGGATTAGAGTTTAAGATGGGAATTTAGGTTTTTGGGGACTTTGGTTGACTTTGGTCAAAGTTGACCAAAAAGTCAACTGTTGACTAAAGTCAACATTTGGTTAACCTTCCTAATTTTGTAATTTTTTCATATTTTGGATATTTTATGACCATGTAATGAATGAGCTTGGTATGTTTTGAATGAATTGGATTGAAAATGGGTTGAAAGTGGTTTTCAAATTATTTTTTATTTGTACATGTATGCTTGAATTTGGAATGAGATGATCATGACTTGGCTTATGAATGGTATGAACCTGTTAACATGGTTTATGAACAAAGCTATGACTTGATGTTGTAAGGTTAAGGCTTGAATGACACCCCATCCATGAATTAGTAGACATAATCTCCAATTGGATTATGATATAATATGTTTTAGTTGTTTGGACTGACAAACCCATGAATGCACCACCATGTATAAAACAACAAGACATTGAGACTAAGATGGATTGAATTCAAGACCAATGACCAAGTGAAACCAAACTAACATGGACCAAGTGCTTGAAGTGATCAAGTGAAATAACAAGGGTGGAGCCAAGCATGGAAGCTATGAGACCATAGGCTTGAGCCAAGACAAAAGGACAAGGATCAAGATGATACCAATCAATCAATGGGTGAAAAGTGGGTGAAATTAGGGTTTTGGATGTCAACAAATGGAAGGTCAAGCCACAAAGTCCATCAAGACCATTCCCTCCTTGATTAGGGTTTCCATGAGGCCTACCCCTCAAGCAAGTCCTTTGAACCAAACCTTATGCTTCCACAATAACTCTTCCAATGTATGAGCCTTCATTAGGGTTTTGATGGCCAAGACAAGGCCTATTAAAGCTCCAAAGGATCCCATTATCATACCATCAAGAGCTAGGGTTTTGAAGACCCCTGCGGATTGCTTAGGTAACCCCTTGTTGAATCCATACCTCCACCATCAAGAAATCAGGGTTTCACGTCCCCTATGCTTTGATGAAAATCCAAATCACACTTTACAAACCCTAGCTCCACAAGCCAAGAATTTTGAATCTATGGTGATCCCCTAATGGAATGAATGATGCATATGCATGAGTTATTAATGTATGCAACTGATCCCCAAGTCAAGTGGTTGGATAAAAACTATGGAAAAAAGAGGGCAAATTTTGGGGTACAACACATGGTCGTGAAATTTAAAGGCAATATAGATGCTTGAGAATTTTGTCACAAGGATAATGATGGCTGATAATGAAAACTCAATACAAACACATAGCCTTCCATCATTATATATGTGATGTATCAATATTGTAAAAATGATTCATGTGATCCAATGGTACGTATTTACTTATGTTCTTGTAATAAAACTTCATTTGTGATTCAGGTTCAAATTATGTGATGTAATCCAAGCTTATGACTCAAAATCAAATCAAACTTTAATTTTCTTGGTATGAAATATATGGAATGTTTGTATGAGATGGGTGTAATGGATGCCAATTGGTTTGTTGACTTTGCTCAACTGGTTGACCAAAAGTCAACTTATGCAAAAATATAATTTTCCTTATAATATTTCTAATGCAATGCATATGTCAATGTAATCCAATGAATGAAGTGTGTTCCTTAGTCACATGCTCTAATGAAAAAATTGGAATAGAATGAAACCAAATGACCCCCTTTCCCCATGAAAAAAATGACTTAAAGAACTTAGATGTCTCCTAAAACATTGACTGAAACAAATGTAACATGGGATCAATGGAGTGCCTTGAACAAATGAACAATGGAATTGAATTAATGGTACTGTTAATGAAATCATGAATGGACCTTGGCACACCATGAAAATAATGAATGAAATGTGAATGAAATGAGACTTGGGTTAAGTGATGACCATGAAAACATATAATCATTGAATGGAATATGAATGGAACATGAATACAAGCCTATCTTAAACCCATCATATGGAACCATGAACTAGGATTTAACTAGGTCAAAGATCAAAGTGCCAATTCATAACTAAAAGCCACAAACCAAGTGGGTAATCAACCCAAATGATGCACCAATGTCATGAACCACAACTAGGTTTTCCACTCCCTCAAAGCAGGCCAACATGATTGGTGAACTTCAAAGACCAATAGCTAGGGTTTTGGTGAATCCCTAACCCAAAAGTCAACCAACATGGAACTCATGTATCAACTATCCCTGATTAGGGTTTCAAACCACACCCAAAGCTCCTCAAATAACATCTCAAACCATGAGCCCATAATTAGGACTTGGAAGTCAATTCAGATGTACAAAAAGTTAAGAAATAAGATCCTATAGGAGTATAGTGAAGAATTGGGGTCAGGATGCCCAAATGAATGTCAAGATGTAGGCCTCATAAGTTGAGGTTCCAAAGGATCCATCCATTAGGGTTTCAACCTATCTGATGAGGAAAACCATAATCCTCAAGCAAAGCCATTGTCTTAATCAATCAAAATCATTGAACCTATGATGCTTGGTAGCAAATGTTGATCATGAATGAAGGATGCATATGAATGAGTATAGATGAATCTCAAATGAAAGGTTAGATGAAGAGCAAAAAGGGAGGGCAAATTTTGGGGTACAACAGTTGCCCCTATTTAATCTTCTCGAACCTGACATGGATTGCGACAACTTTTCAAATATTCAAGGTTGAAGAGGATCCAATACTAACGTGTCCAAAAAAAAATCCCATCGAGAGTGGATGTAATGAAATGAGAGTTTTGTGGTTTTCCAAACAAAGGTTGGGCTTTGGGTTAGTCAACAAACTGGATTTTGGGCCTTTCTTGTTTGCACGGTTTCATGTTATGCTTTATGAATGATATGCATGAGTGAAAGACATGATTATGCATGATAATGATTTATGAAATGGCTAAGTCGGATGCTCATATAGAGGGCGGTGGGAATTCTAGGCTAGAGTAAGGTTATACTGACATGATTCTCTGACACCTACTTCAAGCTCAATAGCTGTTGTAACACCTCTGAATTTGATCTGAAACATGGAGAAAGTTTGTAACTGTGTAGCATGCCTCTACACCAATATACTAGGTATATGCACCATCTATCCCAGTTACCAGCCGTGGAGTAGTCTCGTCAGCTGAGGATCTTAAATTGGCTTACCCCAGTGTCTGTATTCCCTTAATTAGCCATCTTGAGAGTGACTGACTTCTCGTGCTCTTGAGGTGGCCTGCCCCAATATGAGCCTTGAAGTAAGTTTGCCCTTATCCGGCTAATTCAGAGAGATTTATAGAATCTCGGAGTGGTTTCCCCAGATTGACGGACTCTTGAAGAGATTTGAGCTGTGGGATATCAGGAATTTGTTCAATCTTCCCATTGTGTAAGCTTCCTTGATGTCAAATGACTGTTCGCATGCAAAATGCTCATTTTGAAAATGATAACTGTAATTTCATGCTATTTCAAGTTTTGAAAACTCAAGTGTGTTCACTAAGATTAATACATCTAGTGAATGAATCACTGATTAGATGTTATATCAGTATCAATACAAATGACAAGCAAATCTTTAGGAGTCAGCTTAACGCGATCTTACCATAGTATGCTTTCGAAATAGACCCTGCTTCAATTAGGTCTTTTGAGGTTGTAATGTGGTCTGGTTCATGGTTTTAGAAAGAAAGGATATAAGGCTCAAGACCTATTCTAACCCGTCCATTCTCCGTGATATTCTCAAATCCTACGTTCAGTTAGCTTAAAGAAAGTATTCATCTTTTAGAAAAGATTTTGAATATCGGCAATGATGGTTAAGGAACCCATGAGAATTTAGAGAGATAGACACTCACCTTTTGCTTTTTTTATAGTCAAAGAGATTTGCTTTTGCTGAGGAGTTTGATATTGATCCTCTTGTTCTTTTATTTTGTTTACCCTTATTTTTGGCTAGGCTGATCCTTTGGGTCTGCAGCCCATCGGGATGCCCTAACTTTTGCCTAAGTCAATCTCGTTTTCAAGATTTTGAATTAGTAGGCTTTTTCTTTGCTTTTGATTTTTTCATTTTGTTTCATCTTTTCTCTTTGTACTAGAGCAAATCCTGTGATATTGCTTTCTCGATTTGTTACAAGGGTCGTGACTATCTCACTCCTTTCGTGGATAAGGGATAACCATTTTGAAATTTTGATTCCATCCTCTTGAGAGGGATATGATATGACTGGTCACTTGACGAGGTATTCTCATTCTGAAATTGTAGCGGTAAGTTCCCGACCATCAAGCTATTGGATAAACTTGACGTCAATAAAACTAGAGTCGCCACCGCGCTTTTATTGTTTCCAAAGGAAAAGGGCAAAAGTACGAACAAAACCCAAAGATAAGAATTTTTCAAATAAAAACTAATAAAATGTCAAAGATTACAAGTAAGGGGGTTGGTTATGCACAGGGAAGGTGTTAGCACCCAAAGTGTCCTAGGTACTCCTAGGGAGCCCTTTTTTGTGTGCAAGTGATTTGGTCAAAATGATGTATGATAAAATATAGAGTGGAGGGATGAGAAAAGAATTCGTTGATTATATTTATGTGTTTTACAAGACCTTCGGTCTTGTGCCTACATACCAACATAAAAATGAGGGATCAAAACCTCGTAGTTCATGATAAAAATTTCAAGGAAGTTGGTGGATTGATTTTAACAAAAGTTTAACAAGAAGGCCCAAAAGGCCAAATATTTGAATGGGGTTGTTAGTTATTTTTGTCCTTTTGAAATTAAGGTCAATATGGTCAAGTTCATTTACAAATTTGATTAATAAATGATTTTTAAATTCATTAGCATAAGGCCAAAGTTTCTAATCATTAAAAAATGCCTAAGTTGGAAAACACAAGCAAAGAAAGTGTTTGAAAAGAGGGAGAAGTTTTGAAATTTAAGAAGTGGGAGGAGATGAAGGGACTATCCTAAGCAAAAATTAAAATTTAAGAGTTGAAAAGATCTGACCAATGGGATGCAACAGACAAGAATGTCATATAGAAACTCATTTCCCTTGGACTCTAGCAAGCAACAATCATATGCAATAAGCAATATCCAAGAATTATGTGAAGATCAAGGCATCAAATAAAAATAGCCATAATATCCAAGCAAGCCATCCAATAGCTAGTAGTATTTAGTATATTCCCATGTAGAAGATGAAATATTCCTTCATCAACTCAGAACAAAACATCAGACATAACAAAATAATAATTAAGCATAGAGACAGAGTAGCAGATGAATCCAAGGCATCCAAGGTCTTGTATCAGATGAAGGCACAAGTAGAGGTGACTCAGTCTCAAATATTGGAATTGGCCAGTCCTTTAGCACATGGAATGTTGCCTAATCCTAAGTCCAAAAGCTAAGATCAAGTCCAACAATCCACCAAGATATTTTTTAGGGTTTTATTGTTATTAGGTGTTTTAAGGTTCTAAGACCATAAACAAAAACAAGGACAAACAAACAATATATACAATCACAAGATATGGCTCAAGTGAGCAAAGTGAAAAGGACTGAAACATAAACAAGTTGCATGAAATGTAAATGGCAAATGAATGGTAAATGACTGAAATTTAAATTACATAAAGTAAATGACTTGAAAGTAAAAGAAAAATGAATAAGAGTTAGTCAAGTGTTAGTCAAATGTTAGTGAAGAGTTTTGATTTTGTTAAGTCATTCTTTGGAGAACACTCAACCATTCATTCACAAGTATGGATCCTTGAACCAAGACATCATCCATGAGAAGGGCTCCAACTTGAATAATTCAACAAGTATGCCACTAGCTCTCAAGAAAGGAAAAAAGGTCAAGTCTCCACAAATGCCATGAAGAATGGGAGACTTACAATATCACTTACTAAAATGATATGCCTTCTTGATCAAATTAAGCTCTATGTTAAGCAATCGTAATTAGACTTATGTAGAAGTCATAACTATCTGAGGTTGGGCAATAAAAATAAAGGTGTTAATGCATGTTAGAGATTTGGTACAAAGAATCAAACTCCTAAAACATACCACACACTAAACGAAAAGTGGGAAGGACCTATCTCAGTCAGACTTTTGTTGATTCATCTGACACAAGGTCATTGATGAACCAACTAGCATTTAGACATTAGAGAAATCATTGGTCAAATGAAGGATTGGGAAAGAATAGGGATGAAGATGGAGAGGGAAGGGGAAGTAGAAACACAAATTAATCATGAGAGGAATTTCATCTGATCAATACCATCCATTCATTTTGGGAGATGAAATGTACATTTCATCAACCCCCTAAATCTAATGGTTTTGACCAGACAAAAGTCAAATCAACCACGACCAAGGCCCAAATAGAAATTCAAACATTACAAGACCATAAAAATAGCTCAACATAATTTTCAAGCAATTATTCAATAAAAAATGAATTTAAAAATGAATTAGAATGCATTTTAATTTAATCAAAACCTCAAATCCCTTCAAAACACCAAATAAATGGCCAAGGGATTTATCCTAGATCAAACAAGATCAAAGGACCTTAGACGAAAAATTTCATGATTTTAGGAAAGTCAGAAGTATTTTTAAATAATTAAAAATATGCATAAAAACATTTAATTCATGAAAAATATCAAAATTTATCCCAAAAATAATTTGAATTTGAAATATGGAAGAGAAAAATATTTAAAGATTTTTGATGAAAGTCACATATTTTTTGGATTAAAAATGAAATTATTATGAATTAAACAAAATAAAGGGATTAAATGAAATTTCAGAAATTAAAATAAAATTCAAAAAAAACAAGGGCCATTAGATCTCCCTCATTAATTGAGGTGGCAGATCTGATGGCCAAGCGTGCGCTTCCACCAAATGCCTGAATCAACGCGTGTACACGCGTGGTAATAAAAAAGGAGGGTCAGGATTAAAACGTGGATATGAGATCAGATGGCCTGGGAAGTTCCAGCGCATCACCGGAGCCCTATCTCCGTCATCTTCTCCGGTGGACCTCATCGGACTGGTCCACCATCAAACACCACCAAAATAAAAAGTAAGGACATCATTTTAAAGGAAAAATGCTCAGGAGCTCGAATTTGGTCTCAGTTTCTTCCAATTCCAATTATATTGAAAGATACATGGATTTGAATTTTGAGGATCCTGAACTGAGTTGCTTCAATTTAACCTCAAACCAACTCAATCTTGTTACATACATTGGTAGGACTTCAACCAACCAACAATCAAGCAAAATGGTTGAGAAATGAGAGAGAATCGAAGAAGAGAACTTTGAGAAAATTCACCTTCGGGTAGCTTCAATTTGGCTTGATCTTGATTTGAATTCACTTGGTTCTTCCTCCTCTTGCTTGCAATGACCAATTGAGATGAAAAAGGCAATGAATCCTTGGAGTTTTGAATCTCAAAATAGAAGGTGAAATTCAAACTTGATTTCAAAGAAATCCTCAAGGTATTCTATGGTGTAGGGTTCAGAAATGATCTGGAAAGGCTTGGGAAATGTGTGTGTACTGATCTTGAGGCAATGCAATGATATATATAGGCTATGGAATTCAATTTTGCACCCTTTGAAGTTTTAGACAAAATTCGAAACATTGGTGCATGGAGGCATGGGCATTGATTTGGGCCCAAACCATGATGTAATCCTACTCTAATTCGTGCATAATAGATACTGAAATTATCACATGTAAGCATGCAAAGAGAAATGATCACTTGAATTCAAAACTTGCCAAAACAAACCAAACAAAGGAACCATGCGCAAGTCCCTCAATTCTTGTCCAAATGAAGTGATCTTGGACCTTTTGGAAAGGTGACATTAAGGGGAACAACTTTCTAAGTCCCAACCACTTCTTCCACCTTGAATAACTTTTGCTATGTGTTTCAAATGGAAATGGTTCCTTCCCCAAAGTTGTAGATATTTCATACCTATTCAATTTGGTCACAAATTTGACATTATTTGGATTTTTCATGAGGGAGTTATGCATTTTAGAAGTTGAGGAAAATTGCTTGTTAAATGGTAATGGCCCAAAATGACCTATAATGTTTCCTCTTGGCGCATGCCTTTGCAAGTTGAATTTGCAATTTCTCAAATAATAAAAGTTGTAGAATACCTCTTGAAATTGATCATGAAATTTTGATGGACTTCATATCATAAAAATTGAGCAAGTTATAGTCTTTGTAAGTTGACCTCCTAACTAGGGCTTAGACAAAATGACCTATAATCTTTCACCATAAAAAATGACTTTCCAAGAAAAACTAGCTCTTGATGCCAACATGAAAGTTGTTTGTAATGTAATAAGGAGTAACATTGCTCCTGGAATATTTTTTTATATGACAAATGTTGTAGGAGATAGGGTCCAGGGAACCTTAGTTTTGACCAGTTGACTTTCTTTGGTCAACTTCTTTGAACCAACTTGCAAACTTGAAGTTCTCTTGATCTTTGGGACTCATGGAGGATCATATATGCTTGATATGATATATGATGAAGTATCCTTTGATATATTTTACCAATTGGTGAATAAAATTACTAAGGAAGTCATACAAGATACCCAGATGAATTAGGGCTTCTAAGGCAAACAAAGTTCAAACTCTTGACGAAATTTTGATCAAATTAACAAATTAAGGACATGGGGATCCATATATGATTCTATAACCAATGTGAACCATTTTTGGATTTATCTCCTTGCATTGAGGGTCTTAAACCCTAGTTGTGAGCTTGATAGGGCATATGTGGACACACACACTACCTACAAAAGACACAAAGACATATATAGACATATTTTTGGTATTTTGGTTAGTAAACAAATAAAAACAAAGTATGATACAATCAAATGTGCTTGGTGATCTATCCCAATACAAACCCCATAAATGAGGGGTAAGGAGGATGCCAAGGTGTGAACCCAAAGCCAATGTAAATGGTGATATACCATGAGGGATCTTAGGGTCAAAATTGGGGTCATACAGCTGAAATTTGAATGCAAGTTCAAACTAACTGAAGATTACCCTGCCCCTAGTTAAACATAAGGGTTTTATGTGTTAAAGAAAGAAACTCTTACTCCAAGGCCCAAAGGGGTTGACTAGGGATTAACTTTCTTATATCTTTGGTGTTTAGGGATTTGAACAATGTCGTACATCATCAACACAGTCTTATTCAAAAGCATACATGCAACGATCTTGCATATTTCGATTGCATCATTCTCTTTTGACTTTATTTGACAAATAATTTGATACTGATAAAATAAAATATGAGTGAACACGAATGGATTAACCAAAATATGCACATTTATTTCATTATTATTATCATCTAAAAACCAGACAAGTTTTACAAATGAACTACATATGACAAACAAGAAAATATTACAAATGAGACATGATTGTCTTAATATAATATTGCTAGCCTTGATACTCCTCTGAAGAAGCAACTGAATCTGAGCAATCTTCGCCACTAAATGCATTCACAATCTGATCAATAAGATCTTGTACTCTTGATTGGAGAGGCCAACAATCCTCAGTAGAATTTCCTATATGCCCGGCATGGAAGGCGCATGAGGCATTGGGATTGTGTTTTGCATAATATGGGAAAGTGGCAGGCGGAACCTCTCTCATCTCAATGAGTCCTTGCTAGATAATATACGAGAGTAATTGAGCATATGATACAGGGATTGGGTCAAGATGAGGACGCTTCCTGTTATAACGTCTGGTCTGTTTCTTCCCTTGATGGTTACATAGCACAGTTTGTTGACTTTTCAGAATTTGAGCCGGAGTGTAGCAACTCAAATTTTCCCTCCTCATTCATGCATTCATTTTAGGTCATTTAACATTTCATATTGCATTTCATCATGTCAATTAGAATTAGCTCCAAGAGTTTATCTTCCAAGAAGTTTGGATATCACTCAAGTCACTTTGTGGGTTCTATCTGAATGATCAGTCAACACAAGGGAAATTGTGCATCAACTAGGGTTTTTCTCAACACTCAAGGAAGTTTGTATTCATCTGGGTATCAAGGGTGCATCACCATCTTCATGATCTTTCTTTCCTCGAATTTTCATTTCTTATCAGCAAAGTTCATCTGAATTAGGGTTTGACCTCTGGTCAACTTTGGTCTACTGAAGCAGTCAAAGTAGGGTTCCTCAAGGATTGAGATGCATTCTTGGTTTGAAGGTCCTATGGATGTTGTGTAGAGATCTTGGGAGCTAGGGTTTCATATGTAAATATCATCCTTGCGATACCGGTAAGTGTCGTGTTGATCCCCGTAAATGTCTGTGCTTTTCTTTGATGTCGGCGAACATCATCTTTCGATGTCGATAAACGTCGAATTCCAATCGTTGGCCATCAATAAATGGCATGCCTCTCATGGTGTCTGTAACACCCTTCTAAATACCCCAAATGATTTAATTAAAATAATAACATGTTAATCAGAGTAATTATGCCCCGAAGGGTGTCACACAATCATCTCACAAACATTTATCAAAACATCCTGTCATGCTCATTTATTTATCAAATAAAACAGTTGCATAATACGCAGCGGATACAAAACATCAACATTCAAAGCATGTACTACATTACATGTAAAGTTGATCCACAACTAAATTAAAACATAGTCAAACATCCCCTCCCGATGTTACATCTACCAGAGCATGACCCACTAAGGACGACACTAGACTCCATAGCACTAGCTTCTACTCAACTCACTGCTCGTTACCTGAAAAATAGTTGTAAGGGTGAGTTCCTCAATCAATATAATAAGCATTATAGAACAACATGTAATGCTAAGTAAATAACGCATCAATTCACCCAAATCAGACAACACATTCAATAACAGCAGTATTAACCCCAACATCATACTCACAGTAATATATATATCATATGTATAGTCCTCAAACCATATTCAACACCAACAACCCAACACAATGATTTACTCACTAATTCCTCACAATGGGAATTAGCTACAGCCCTAAAGGCTAGACTATGCATCCATTATGCAATGAGACTCCACATATGCGGTACCGACTCTTCTTGAACATACAGTTCAAGCTCACCGATCAACTCCAGATACGGCTACTAAGCTCACTAGTCCCACTCATTTGAGATCTAATGACTCACTCACTAATTCCTCACCATGGGAATTAGCTACAGCCCCAAAGGCTAGACTATGCACACTAATCATCTAGTATGCAACATCAACAACAATTCACAACTCACTAATTCCTCACCATGGGAATCAGCTACAGCCCCAAAGGCTAAACTACGCATGCTAATCACCTAGCAATACAACATCAACAACAACTCAAGAACAGACACATGCTCACACTCTAAGCCATCGAATAGTCTATTCACAACTGCATACATTCACAACACCACGCATAATATATACATTCACCGCATCATATACATCATTATACATCAGCAATATCTCATCACATAGGCATGTCAGATTATGCCAAACAACCACTACAATATTAGTACATTCTAATATTACATCTCCTGCTCAAAACAGCGGGAATTAATCCCTATTACACCATAGGCAACATAGGCCAACCCTCACATAGGTACACAACAATTAAAACAACAATTTTTCACTTCTGCAACAGTGTTAACCGGTTAACACCCTGGGTTAACCGGTTAACGCAGGACGAAACAGCATTTTCAGGCAAAACGCAACAGTGTTAACCGGTTAACGCCCTGGGTTAACCGGTTAACGCAGGCAAAATAACAATATTTTTACATTTCAATACAGTGTTAACCGGTTAACACCCTGGGTTAACCGGTTAACGCAGACCAAACAACAATTCCTGCGCTAACACACGGCAGAATGCAGAATTCCGCCGTTGGAGGACTTCCGGACCTCCGATTCCGATTCCGTAAAAAGCTATACGATCGGGAAAACATTACTCACACAAATACCGATTTAATTTCAACTTCCAGCACAATTCATCCAATAACATTTCAACATTTACAAATCCCAATTAGGGTCAAATTAACGGCTTATCACTACCCATCACATATTATCCCATAATACCCATTAATCGACGATAAACCCCCCTTACCTTAATAATCCGGCAAAATCTTTGAGCTTCAAGCTTTCGTTCTCCAACCTTTGCTCTTCAGCTCCTCTTCTCTGCCCTTTTCCCTTTTCTCTCACGATACTTCTCTGTTCTGTTTTCACGTGAAATGCTTTTCCAAAAAATGAGAACTTTTCCTTATTCCAACATATATATATTTTCCAATAATAATAATCCAAAAATAATAATAATAAAATTTCCAATTATTTAATTAAATTAATAATTAAATTATTAACTCAATTCAAATAATTATTTTATTATTATCGGGGTGTTACAACTCTCCCCCACTAAAAGAGTTTTCGTCCTCGAAAACATACCTCAAGCGAACAACTCTGGATAAGACTCCCTCATCTTACTCTCCAGTTCCCAAGTCACGTTGCCACCTGCTGGTCCTCCCCAAGCTACCTTCACCAAGGCAATCTCTTTACCCCGCAACTGCTTCAACTCTCGATCCTCTATCCTCATAGGTGATGTTTCAACAGTCAGGTTATCTCTCACCTGTACATCATCTACTTGAACTATATGCGACGGATCATGAATGTATCTCCTCAACTGAGACACATGAAAAACCTCATGCAAATTCGCAAGCGACGGCGGTAAAGCGATACGATAGGCTACCTCTCCTATCCTCTCCAAAATCTGATAAGGACCAATAAATCGAGGTGTCAACTTCTTCGACTTCAAAGCTCGACCAACACCAGTTATCGGAGTAACACGAAGAAACACATGATCTCCCTCTTGGAACTCAAGTGACTTCCTCCTCTTATCATGATAACTCTTCTGACGACTCTGAGCAATTCTCATCTTATCCTGAATCATCTTAATCTTTTCTGTAGTTTGTTGAACAATCTCCGGTCCAATCACAGCACTCTCACCGGACTCATACCAACATAAAGGTGTCCGACATCTCCTACCATACAAAGCTTCAAACGGTGCCATACCAATGCTCGAATGAAAGCTATTGTTGTAGGTAAACTCAATCAAAGGCAAATAACAATCCCAAGCACCTCCTTTTTCCAAAACACAAGCTCTCAAAAGATCCTCTAGTGACTGAATAGTCCTCTCAGTCTGACCATCAGTCTGCGGATGATATGCAGAACTCAATCTCAACTTAGTTCCTAAAGCCCTCTGCAAACCTTCCCAAAACTTCGATGTAAATCTAGGATCTCTGTCCGAAACAATACTCGACGGAATACCATGCAAGCTTACAATCTTCTCAATATACAACTCGGCTAGTCTCTCTAACGGATAATCCATTCTAATCGGAATGAAATGAGCCGACTTCGTTAATCTATCAACAATCACCCAAATAGCCTCAAAATTCTTATTTGTCCTCGGCAGACCAGAAACAAAATCCATACTAATACTGTCCCACTTCCACTCTGGAATAGACAACGGTTGCATTAGCCCAGACGGCTTCTGATGCTCAATCTTCGACTTCTGACAAGTCAAACAGGAATACACAAAACTTGCAATTTCTCTTTTCATTCCCGGCCACCAAAATAATCTTTTCAAGTCATGATACATCTTCGTAGCTCCAGGATGGATACTCAAACCACTACGATGTCCTTCTTCAAGAATACTCTTCTTAAGCTCAATAACATTCGGAATACACACCCGACTACCAAACCTCAAAATACCATTCTCATCAACTCTGAATTCACCACCTTGGCCTTGATTCACTAAAGTCAACTTATCAACCAAAAACACATCGGATTTCTGACCCTCTCTGATCTCATCCAGAATACCACTTGTTAACTTCAACATTCCCAATTTAACACTATTGTGAGTACTCTCACACACCAAACTCAAGTCTCTAAACTGCTCAATCAAATCCAACTCTCTAACCATTAACATAGACATATGCAATGATTTCCGACTCAATGCATCAGCTACTACATTTGCTTTACCCGGATGGTAATTCAAACCAAAATCATAATCCTTCAGAAATTCTAACCATCTCCTCTGTCTCATATTCAGCTCTTTCTGATCAAACAAATACTTTAAACTCTTATGGTCACTGAAAACTTCAAATCTTGACCCATACAAGTAATGCCTCCATAACTTCAGAACAAATACCACAGCTGCCAACTCTAAATCGTGTGTCGGATAGTTCCTTTCATGAACCCTCAGCTGTCTCGAAGCATAAGCTATAACCTGCTTATTCTGCATCAACACACCACCCAAACCCAACAACGAAGCATCACAGTAAACCTCAAATGATTCCGACGGACTCGGTAATATCAGAATAGGAGCAGTAGTTAACCTTCTCTTTAACTCTTGGAAACCTTCTTCACATTTCGAGTCCCAAACAAACGCTTGCCCCTTTCTAGTCAACATCGTCAACGGTAACGCCAACTTAGAAAATCCCTCAATGAACTTCCTATAATACCCAGCCAAACCAAGGAAACTTCGAATCTCAGCAACAGACTTAGGAGCTTCCCACTTAGATACCGCTTCTATCTTAGAAGGATCAACAGCAACACCACCTCTGGAAATCACATGACCCAGAAAACTCACTTCTTCTAACCAAAATTCACACTTAGAGAGTTTAGCAAATAGCTTCTTTTCCCGCAGAACTCCTAAAACCACTCTCAAATGCTCAGCATGCTCTTCTTCAGATTTCGAATACACCAAAATGTCATCGATAAACACCACAACAAACTGATCTAGATACGGATGGAAAATCCTATTCATATACTCCATAAATACACCAGGCGCATTAGTCACACCAAAAGGCATCACAGAATACTCATAATGTCCATACCTTGTTCTGAAAGCAGTCTTCTGAATATCCTCGGTTTTCACACGTATCTGATGATACCCGGATCTCAAATCTATCTTGCTGAACACACTCGCACCAACCAATTGATCCATCAAATCATCAATCCTCGGCAAAGGATACCGATTCTTGATCGTCACTTTATTCAGTTGCCTGTAGTCCACACACAACCTCATAGTACCTTCTTTCTTCTTAACCAACAACACTGGTGCACCCCACGGTGATACACTCGGACGAATAAATTTCTTATCCAACAGATCTTCCAGCTGACTCTTCAATTCAGTTAACTCAACAGCAGACATACGATAGGGAGCCATCGATATCGGTCTAGTACCAGGTACCAAATCAATCGAGAACTCAACTTCACGCTCTGGCGGTAATTCATTCACTTCTTCAGGAAACACATCAGGAAAATCACACACCACAGCTAGATCGCCAATCATCAGTTTATCTTTAGCCTCCAAGGTCGCTAACAGCATAAACAACTCCGCCCCACCAGCTACTTCCTCATTCACTTGCCTTGCTGATAGAAACAAACTCTTTCCTCCCTCCATCTCAGGAAATATCACAGTCTTATCAAAACAGTTGATAGAAACTCGGTTAAACACCAACCAGTTCATCCCCAGAATAACGTCAATCTGCACTAGTGGAAGGCACACAAGGTCCATCCCAAAGTCTCTACCAAAAATACTCAAAGGACAATTCAAACAAACTGAAGTAGTAGTCACTGAACCCTTCGCAGGAGTATCAATCACCATACTTCCAAGCATCTCAGATATCTCTAACTTAAGTTTCACAGCACAATCCAAAGATATAAAGGAATGAGTAGCACCGGTGTCAATAATAGCTACAAGAGGAAAGCCATTAATATAACACGTACCTCTGATCAAACGATCATCTGCAGAAGTCTCAGAACCCGATAAAGCAAAAACCTTGCCTCCTGACTGATTCTCTTTCTTCGGCTTAGGACACTGTGGACTGATATGACCCAACTCTCCACAGTTGAAACAGGTCACAGTCTTCAACCGGCACTCTACAGCCAAATGACCGCCTTTTCCACACTTGAAACACTTCATCTCAGCACTGGTACACTCATGAACACGATGTCCAGCCCGACCACATCTGTAGCACTTAACAGGAGCACTGGAGTCTCCCCCACTAGACCTCTTCATCCCACTATGCCTCTGAAAACCTTTGCCAGCTGCATACGGTTTTCCACGATCAATCTGATTCTTACCTTTCCTATCAACTCTCTGCTGATAGCTCTCAGCTCTGGCCTTGGAATCCTGTTCAAAAATCCTGCAACAGTCAACCAGATCAGAAAACACTCTAATCCGCTGATACCCAATAGCCTGCTTGATCTCGGGACGCAACCCGTTCTCAAACTTCACACACTTCGAAAATTCCCCAGCAGCCTCAGTATAGGGAGTATAATACTTTGACAGCTCTGTGAACTTAGCAGCATACTCAGTAACAGACCTGTTACCCTGTTTCAATTCCAAAAATTCTATCTCTTTCTTTCCTCTGACATCCTCTGGAAAATACTTCCTCAGGAATCTCTCTCTGAACACCGCCCAAGTGATCTCAGCATTCCCAGCAGATTCCAACTCAGTGCGGGTAGCAACCCACCAATCATCAGCCTCTTCTGACAGCATATGTGTACCGAACCTGACCTTCTGGTTATCAGCACACTCAGTTACTCGGAAGATTCTCTCAATCTCCTTCAACCATTTCTGAGCACCATCTGGATCGTATGCTCCCTTGAACATTGGAGGATTGTTCTTCTGGAACTCACTCAGTTGACGAGCAGCTCCCATTCCCACAACATTCGGATTTCCTCCAAGTACTCCAGCTAGCATACCCAGAGCCTCGGCAATCGCAGCATCGTCTCTACCTCTTCCAGCCATCTCTATTCTGAAAACCCAAACAAGCTAAACAATAAGTACTGATAGGGTTACACAACACCTATTCCGTACAGGGGGAACAGAATAATTACGACTCGACACGACCGACTATGCTCTGATACCACTAATGTAACACCCTTCTAAATACCCCAAATGATTTAATTAAAATAATAACATGTTAATCAGAGTAATTATGCCCCGAAGGGTGTCACACAATCATCTCACAAACATTTATCAAAACATCCTGTCATGCTCATTTATTTATCAAATAAAACAGTTGCATAATACGCAGCGGATACAAAACATCAACATTCAAAGCATGTACTACATTACATGTAAAGTTGATCCACAACTAAATTAAAACATAGTCAAACATCCCCTCCCGATGTTACATCTACCAGAGCATGACCCACTAAGGACGACACTAGACTCCATAGCACTAGCTTCTACTCAACTCACTGCTCGTTACCTGAAAAATAGTTGTAAGGGTGAGTTCCTCAATCAATATAATAAGCATTATAGAACAACATGTAATGCTAAGTAAATAACGCATCAATTCACCCAAATCAGACAACACATTCAATAACAGCAGTATTAACCCCAACATCATACTCACAGTAATATATATATCATATGTATAGTCCTCAAACCATATTCAACACCAACAACCCAACACAATGATTTACTCACTAATTCCTCACAATGGGAATTAGCTACAGCCCTAAAGGCTAGACTATGCATCCATTATGCAATGAGACTCCACATATGCGGTACCGACTCTTCTTGAACATACAGTTCAAGCTCACCGATCAACTCCAGATACGGCTACTAAGCTCACTAGTCCCACTCATTTGAGATCTAATGACTCACTCACTAATTCCTCACCATGGGAATTAGCTACAGCCCCAAAGGCTAGACTATGCACACTAATCATCTAGTATGCAACATCAACAACAATTCACAACTCACTAATTCCTCACCATGGGAATCAGCTACAGCCCCAAAGGCTAAACTACGCATGCTAATCACCTAGCAATACAACATCAACAACAACTCAAGAACAGACACATGCTCACACTCTAAGCCATCGAATAGTCTATTCACAACTGCATACATTCACAACACCACGCATAATATATACATTCACCGCATCATATACATCATTATACATCAGCAATATCTCATCACATAGGCATGTCAGATTATGCCAAACAACCACTACAATATTAGTACATTCTAATATTACATCTCCTGCTCAAAACAGCGGGAATTAATCCCTATTACACCATAGGCAACATAGGCCAACCCTCACATAGGTACACAACAATTAAAACAACAATTTTTCACTTCTGCAACAGTGTTAACCGGTTAACACCCTGGGTTAACCGGTTAACGCAGGACGAAACAGCATTTTCAGGCAAAACGCAACAGTGTTAACCGGTTAACGCCCTGGGTTAACCGGTTAACGCAGGCAAAATAACAATATTTTTACATTTCAATACAGTGTTAACCGGTTAACACCCTGGGTTAACCGGTTAACGCAGACCAAACAACAATTCCTGCGCTAACACACGGCAGAATGCAGAATTCCGCCGTTGGAGGACTTCCGGACCTCCGATTCCGATTCCGTAAAAAGCTATACGATCGGGAAAACATTACTCACACAAATACCGATTTAATTTCAACTTCCAGCACAGTTCATCCAATAACATTTCAACATTTACAAATCCCAATTAGGGTCAAATTAACGGCTTATCACTACCCATCACATATTATCCCATAATACCCATTAATCGACGATAAACCCCCCTTACCTTAATAATCCGGCAAAATCTTTGAGCTTCAAGCTTTCGTTCTCCAACCTTTGCTCTTCAGCTCCTCTTCTCTGCCCTTTTCCCTTTTCTCTCACGATACTTCTCTGTTCTGTTTTCACGTGAAATGCTTTTCCAAAAAATGAGAACTTTTCCTTATTCCAACATATATATATTTTCCAATAATAATAATCCAAAAATAATAATAATAAAATTTCCAATTATTTAATTAAATTAATAATTAAATTATTAACTCAATTCAAATAATTATTTTATTATTATCGGGGTGTTACAGTGTCTACAAAAAAAATCGTTCTGTCAACACCCGTGTGTGTCCTTTCCTTTTTTTGGTGTCGGTAAACATCATTGTTCGATATCGGTAAACATCAGCCGCTTGTTAACCATCGGTAAATGGTTTTGTCGTTTAAATAACTGTGTGTTTTCGCTATCCGAAAATATCGAGTATTTCATTTTCGCCATCGGTAAATGGTTTCGTTTCATAAATGTATTCTTTCCTTGGTGTCTGTAAACATCTTTGTTCGATGTCGGTAAACATCGAGTTCCTTCCCAGTCATCGGTAAATGTCTGGTCTTGTTTCACTTATAAACATCA
Organism: Lathyrus oleraceus; assembly: GCF_024323335.1. Lineage (NCBI taxonomy): Eukaryota > Viridiplantae > Streptophyta > Magnoliopsida > Fabales > Fabaceae > Lathyrus > Lathyrus oleraceus. Next base: position 157,400,306 of record NC_066581.1, read on the forward strand.
TTGTTCGATGTGGTAAACATCGAGTTCCTTCCCAGTCATCGGTAAATGTATGGTCTTGTAGCGCTTTCCTTGATATAGGTAAATATCAAATCTGTTTTGACGCCGCCATCGGTAAATGGCCTCGCTTTCCTTGATATCGGTAAATATCAAATCTGTTTTGACGATGCCATCGGTAAATGGCCTCGCTTTCTTTGATATCGTTAAATATCAAATTTGTTTTGAAGCCGCCATCGGTAAATGACCTCGCTTTCTTTGATATCGGTAAATATCAATTTTGTTTTGAAGCCGCCATCGGTAAATGGCCCCGCTTTCCTTGATTCGTCACCTACAGAGTGCAAATTCTCCGGTTCTTTTGGTATTCAATCCCTATTTACCTTGAAAGTCTGATAGCCGCTGCTTTCATCCGTTCAGGTTCACAGTTGATTGAATAGGGGCAGCTGTAGCACCTCAAATTTACCCTCCTCATTCATGCATTCATTTTAGGTCATTTAACATTTCATATTGCATTTCATCATGTCAATCAGAATTAGCTCCAAGAGTTTATCTTCCAAGAAGTTTGGATATCACCCAAGTCACTTTGTGGGTTCTATCTGAATGATCAGTCAACACAAGGGAAATTGTGCATCAACTAGGGTTTTTCTCAACACTCAAGGAAGTTTGTATTCATATGGGTATCAAGGGTGCATCACCATCTTCATGATCTTTCTTTCTTCGAATTTTCATTTCTTATCAGCAAAGTTCATCTGATGTAGGGTTTGACCTCTGGTCAACTTTGGTCTACTGAAGCGGTCAAAGTAGGGTTTCTCAAGGATTGAGATGCATTCTTGGTTTGAAGGTCTTATGGATGTTGTGTAGAGCTCTTGGGAGCTAGGATTTCATTTTCAGAGGTTTTCTTCAAAGGATCAAGCTTAATGGGCTCAGTACAGTTCACAATTCAACTGTGAAGTCAAAAGTCGACTGTTGGTCAACTGAGTGTCAAATGGCTAGGGAATGACTTGAGATACTTCCAACATGTTCAAGTGGGGTCTATTCATCATTCAAAACATTAATCTTGGAGGAACAAAGGTCCAGTGCACAGGTTACCAAATTTGGAAAGATGACCTGTATTGTGAAGTTTCCAAATTTGGAAGGATTTTGACCTAGCTTCAACTTGATTTTTCATCACCAAGGAAGCTCCAAATGAATTTTCTCTTAGACATGAAAGTTATAGATCTTTGTCTCCCCTTTCCAAAAAGTCCTATTTCAAGGCCATATGATGAATGGTTGAAGAGTTATGGTTCTTGAATGACGAAGTGTGCATGAAGGCTTTAAAAAGGCATAACTTGAGGTTGACAAGTCCAATTGGTGTGGCTCTTTTTGCTATGGTTTTGTTTTGAGAAGTACTTCAAAATGGCATGCAAAATGACCTATAATTTTGAATGATTCATCAATGGTGCAAGTCATTTTTCAAGCTTTCTTTCATGAAAAGTCAAAAGGACACAGGATGACATCATGGAATATTCTCACGTGCCAATCATTGGGAATTTATTCAGCATTGTTTTTTGGGCCAAATCCACCTTGGAATTTGAGCCCATGCATTCCCACATGTGTGGAAAAGTCATACATGCACAAAAATTACACCTTTGAAAAATTGTCATTAAACATCATTTTGTGTTATTTCTTTCATATATTCATGATTAATCAAGTCTCAAGAGAGGATTAATGCATTAAACAAGGTTGTTCATGTGCAAATAAGGGGGGCATTTCCAAAAATAACCAAAATAATCATGGACTTGAAACTCCTTCATTTGAGCCTACCAAGCCACAAAAATCAGAGTATAAACTCTAAAAATATCATTGAGCAAAACCCTAATTCGTGCAACCTCCATACACACTTAAAATCTCACTTTCCAAAAATAATATCATACTTTATTCTCATCAAATCTCTCCATACATCCATGGAAAATGAAAACCAATAGCATATTCTTGATCTACACACTCTAAGGATCACAAACCACCCACGATTTGAGCCATTCCAAGCAGTTTCTAAACAGAGCTTTAATGGAGGTTGCTTCTTGAATCTCAAGATCTGGACCGTTTCAAGCACAACCAAAGGTAGCAAACATTCATAGAAGTTCAAGGGAGGTATTCTGGAGCTTATCTCATCACCATACTGAAGTTTCAGAAGGTGCCATTTTTGGTAACTCAAATTTCGACACTCTTATTTCGCTCATTTTTTATGCCTAAATGAAACTACATGCTATGGTGATGATGTAGATGTGTTTACTTTTTAAAATGTTGCAATATTGAGTGAGAAATCTTGATTTAAAGTTTTGATATTCAAACTTGTTGTTTGTGATTTGAGAGATTGGTGAAGATTCATGAAAAACTAATATGATTTTTGAGTTCCTAGCATGTGGTTTAGGGGGGGGGGGGGGGGGGGTAGCCCCATTTTCATGGAGCTTTGGCCGCGCGTGAGAGGAGGCCGCCGTCGTGGGTGGTCGGAATCCTACCGGCACTACTGTTCATGGCCGGATTGTCTTGAGGAAGAAGACAATCCCATGGCCGTTGGATCGCTTTGACTATTATTTGAAATGGATGCTCAAGATTCATCCATGTGTTTTCTTGCTTGGACCAATCTCATCCATCCATTACATGTTTGACTTGTTGACTTTTTTTTTATCCAAAAGCCCATATATTTTCTGATTTTCGTTTTTATTTATTTTTATTAGTCACTTAAGTGACTTGTGTGACCAATTGATATTGTTACATATGTGTCACATGTCATGTACATATTTTACCCTGTTTTATTTTATTTTTTAAAAATAGCAAAAATACTTAAAAAAAATCTGAAATATTATGTGAGTGATCTCTGATGAGCCCTTGATTTTATGGTACCATCGCCCAATTATTTCATGACACGTGGAATTTAATATGAATTTCTGATTCATTTATGTGCATTTTTGACCATTTGCATTCAAACCTTCATGAAATCCCATATTTTAATCATTCTGACCCAAGCTTTTGCACACACCATCCTCATACATGATACTAAGATGTGGTAACTGGTTTGGTTATTTTCTATGTCATTTTTCTAGGGTTTGACACATGAATTAAAATGTTGCATTTTAGGACATGTTTTCGCATTCTCAATTTCTCAATTTTTGTTTTCATATCAAATGAATCTGGATGCTCCTGATTTTTTGCATGATGTTTATATAGGCTTAGTGGAATCATGTGTTAAATTCCCATGAATTTAGGATGCATTTTCAATTTGATTTGGATTTTTGAAGTTGATGTTTGCATTTTAGTCCCTATTTTGATGCTTGCTTAGCATGAGGCACTTGTGCCACTTCCTTTGAATGTTGAAACCAATCCTTTTGCACATGTTTTAGTATGTATGTCATGTCTTGATGTGTGGAGCCTTGCCCCCTGACTTTGAGTTTTGATACCCTTTTGATGCATTTGTTTGACAAGAGGTTTAGGCCTCCTATCCTTGGTTGTTTTTGTGAACTTTTGTGAACTTTAATAGCATGATTCATGTGGTTACACTTTGATTCTGGTTTGGTGCCTTTGCACATGTGTTCTCCCCTGTTCTATGATGCTTCTATCAAGTCTTTGTGCATTTATTCATAATGAGCTCCCTTTTGCATTCATTTGAGCATGAAAGACGCATTAGGGTTTCATGATACACTTTGTTTGATTTTGATCCAAAAGTGATTCTATGCTTATGATATGAACTTGGAGGTTTGCATATTGATTACATAGCTCATTTGGCATGCTTATGATGTGCATACCTTGCTGCCATGTTCATTTCATCTTGACACGTAATTGCATGAACTTGTCTATAATGCTTTTGTTGCATTTTGAGGTGCTTTGGACATGATTGAATTTCACTTTGCTAAGTTGGATTTAAATGACTTTTGATTGATATTTTAGGAGTCATTTGGTTCTGTTTGTGTGCTTGATTGTCTAATCCTTGACCCTTGCCTCATGCCTTTACCTTTTATGACTCATTGTTGAAGTTGAAGCACTTTGAACTTGTATGTTGACTTGTTTGACTTTGATGCATCTTTGGATGTTTAGTGCTTTTGCTTTGATCTTGTTGAGTTGAGTTCTTGAGACACTTATTGAATTGATGTCACTTCTGACTTGGTGCTATTGTATCCTCCTTTCATCATTCATGCTTTGTTGAGACATGCTTTCTATTGCATCCGTGCACTGTTTACCTGACACTGTTGTTGCTATGATTCTTTTGTTTGGTGCAACTCTTGATTGCACCCCATCTTGTTATTCTAACTTGTTTGTTGAGTTTTTGTGAGGGCTCACATGACTCTTGAAGAGATAGCTTGCATGGTATTCCACTTTATTTGTGGGATACCCTTTGGAGATTTATTCTGATTGCTTTGCTGACTTTCTTTCTTTGATGGTGCTAGCTTGAGAGATCTCTGGGTTTCTTGTTTCTTTAGTTGTTGTTACTTTGGATCTTTATCCGTGTGGTAGATCTCTTGATCCCTCTTACATCTTTCCAGCATTTTACCGCTTTCTTAGCTGGAAGACCTCGATAGGAGGCAATGTTTTTTTTGTGTGTTTACTTTTGTGCCCAAAGACATCCAAGAGGAGGCACCAGTGCTAAAGACCTCTATGAAGAGGCAATTGACGGATAAAAGGGATTAGTAGTCAATCCCCCGTTATTCAGTGTGTCGTTCTTTATGATCGCACTACGTGTCGATGCTTCAGAACAAAAGCCCAAGCTCTTTTGTCCGGTCAGTCAGTGGAGAGGGTTCCATCTCTCTGAACCCCCACGCTTTGTCATGAGCTCACCCTGTCCAGGGTTAAGAGCTATGAGGTCTTATCCTCATTACCCTTTTGATCTGCTCACCCTGACGTTCAATGTCAGTGGTTAAGAGCCCATTTGATTACCCTTCCATGGCTTGTTTGTCGAGGTTGATATGACCCCTCTTGACTAAAGCCCTACCCATGTATGTTTGAGCCCCCTTGTTGGTGCACTTACTTTATGCTATATGTTTTTGTGTGGTGTGATCGTCTCCCCATAGGACTGCTAGGCTTCGTATAGTCTCTCGTTTGCATGTTAATTTAGGTAGCACGGTTCCTTCGTCTAGGGCTTCCTTTTTGCATGAGCATTCCTAAAACACAAACAAACTCTTTGATTTTCTTTTCTTAAGAACATGTTAACTCCTTCTACTACAGGTGAGTAAGTCTCCAAAGGTCGAGCATCTGGTAGATTACGTAGTAACGTCGTTCACCTAAAAAACACAAAACAAACAAAAATAGGTTAGCCGAGCTACGGTGCTCTGATTCTCAATCCTTCTTGAGATACGTATGCAGCAGGGTAGGGCCTGTGCGAGAAATAACTCTTTCCTTTCCCTACTTTGATTTTCTCTCTTTCTCATCGCATATAGGACTTTTTATACACACACTTTAGACATAAATAGCGAGCGTGGATCCTGTGGAGTACCACAGACGTGAAAGGGTGCGATAACCTTCCCTTCACGTAACCGGCCCCCTTACTCGGTTTTCTTTGGTTCAAGACTTTGTTTTATCCGTTCCCTCTTGGTTATGCAGTACTACCTTTCCCTCCTCTTGGGATAAAAGTACATAGCTGGCGACTCTACTCTTTTTCCGTGCCACTCTTTTCGCATTTGTACTTGGATTCGGGAAATCCGGGGAGCGACAGCGGGCGACTCTGCTGGGGATTTATTTTCCCTAGTGGGCCTTTCCTAGCATTCGTTTGTTTATTGTCTATTATGTGTTATTTATTTATTGTTTTTCATACTTATCTGCTTGCATTGCATCCTATGTGCGCTTTACTGTTTCATGCATATTGTGTTGGCTGTGTATCTGTTTCGCTGTTGGGTGGGAGTCACAAGAGGTAAAAGGCCCAATACACAGGCTATGAGTGAACTTTAGGACACCTAGGAATAGAGTGATTCATGGGAAGCGGGTGGTATGGCGCCACTTAGCGGAATATGGTATCACGAGCAGTTCAGATTCTGATGAGGTATTATCGTTGCATACACCTGGTGTGCATATGATGATATTCTTGAAAGGATTGTTTATCCTGCGTTTCTCTTGACCTTACCCTGGCCTAGATTACACCCGTGAGTGGGGCGGGAATGAATCATTTACAGGTACTGATGGTGACTTGTTTTGATGGTGACTTGTTTTGATGGTGACTTGTTTTGATGGTGACTTGTTCTGTTGGTGACCGTGTCCTGTTGGTGACTTTTGTTTGGTTCTTGTTGGTGACCGTTGGTTCTAAAGTATGGGTTCTAAGTTGATGATTGTGTTCTATGGTTCCCGGTTCCGAATTCATGCTGAAGTTCTGATCCTGTGCCTTGTGATACACAGCCAACCAGCCATTGTTTCATCATTTTGCATCATAGCATGTTTATTTTCAAAAAAAATAATGCATAAAAAAGAAAAAAAGTTAACCCGCATATGCATATCATTTTTCAGGTTTATTCAGGAGTCTGTTCACACCGAGAGATGGCTGCCATTCCAGAGTTGAAGAGGAAGACTTGCACCTACAGCTTTTACCGTGAGCCGTTGACATCTTTGGAAGAATTGGGTAATCTCGTGACCGACCGTAATCAGAAAGTTTTTGATGATCAGTATGGGGATATCTTGGCATTGTTGAAGATGGTGGTTGATCCGGTACCTCTGCAGACTCTCTTACAGTTCTATGATTCGGAGCTTCGTTGCTTTACTTTTCAGGACTACCAGCTAGCTCCCACTCTTGAAGAGTATTCCATCCTTATGAATGTCTGAATCAAAAATCGAGTACCTTTCCTGGATGTGCCAAAGGAGGTGGATTTCAAAGTTGTCGCTAAGGCTCTTTACTTGAGTATCAAGGAAGTGAGCGATAATTGGAAACCAAGCGGTGATGTTGTGGGATTATCCTTGAAGTTCTTGGTAAGGATGGCTAAGGAAGAAGCAAAGAAAGGAAATTGGGTAGCTTTCAACGCTCAGTTGGCTGTCATGATTTATGGAGTTATTCTGTTCCCTAGTATGCCTAGTTTCGTGGACCTGGCAGCAATCACTATTTTCATTGGAGGAAACCCGGTGCCTACCTTGTTAGCTGACACCTATTATGCGATACACAGCAGGCATGGCAAGTGTGGAGCTATCAGGTGTTGTCTCCCATTGCTACTCAAGTGGTTCTTGTCTTTTCTACCAACCAATGGACCGTTTGTAGATACTCAGAATACTCACAAATGGACTCAGAGGATCATGTCGCTCACATCTTATGATATCAAGTGGCAAGCTTATAGGATTAATATGCGCAACATCATTATGAGTTGTGGAGAGTTTCGCAATGTTCCACTCATAGGAACTAGGGGTTGCATCAACTACAACCCGGTTCTTTCTCTCCGTCAGTTGGGTTTTGTCATGAATGAAAGGCCGCAAGATGTCGAGATAGCTGAAAATGTGTACTTTGAGAAACGGAGCGATCCAGCAAGATTGGAGCAAGTGGGAAAAGCTTGGGAGAATATTGGTATAAAAGATGGATCTGTTTTAGGGAGGAAGTTTGCAATTGCTATGCCTGCTTACACTGAGTGGGTCAATGAAAGAGTTGGGACTTTGTTGCTACCATATGACCGGATGGAACCATTACAAGAGCAACCGCCTTTGATCCTTTCTGAGAGTGTGCCTGCTGAGTATTACAAACAAGCCTTAATGGAGAATCGCCAGTTGAAAGAAAATGAACAAGAGATCCAAATGAAGTTTTATAAAGCAAGAGCTGATAGGCTGAATTTGGCTCATAAACTCAAAGGAGTGCAAGGTGAAAGTTCTAGTAGACCAAGAAACAAAAAGAGGTCCTATGATGAGATAGAAACAATGTTAGATGAAGAACACCATGAACGCTTGAGATTACAAAAAGTGGAAGCCAATTACAAAAAAAAGATACGAGACTTGGAAAGATAGCTTAAGGACAAAGATACTCAGTTGAAGAAAGAGGTAGATCTGAGGCATGCAGCAGAGAGCCAGCTCAGAGGAAGTGACATCTGTGCATCTCATTTCCGAAAGGAAGTTGTTGAACTCAGGGTGCAACTGAAAGAGAAGCTCACCCCTCTACCTGAGTGTTCAGAGTGTGACCGATTGATGGATCAGTGCCAGTATTTGAAGACTCTCATTCCTGAAGGACGACTTCCCTAGTTTGTCTTGTTGTTTATTTTGAGAATCACCTCCAGGATTGTTGGATGGGATTCCTTGTTCTACACTGATGAACTAAATCTTTGCTTGAACTATGTTTGTATGAACCTTATTTCTTATGTCTAGGGATGAGATTATTGATGTTTCACTTTTGCTTGCCGTCCAGTGTATGTTGCTTCTTTGTTGTTCATGTTCCGCTTACGGGTGCAGGTTGCCATTTTTCAAAGGTGGACGAGACTCTTGAATACCTGAGAAATGATAAAACATAGCATACGCATCATACATACATCATTCTTGCATCATTACAGGTGTTCTTGAAGGGGATTTCTCATTCTTGTTCCCATTTCAGGCAGGATTGCTGAGTATCGTCTGCACCGTTACGCAATAAGGCAGAATCAACAGAAGATCATGGATCAAGTTCAAGCAGATCTAGCAGAGATGAGGATCAACATGGCCCAGTTCATGAGTATGATGCAAGGGGTAGTGCAAGGGCAAGAGGAACTCCGAGCCTTGGCCCAGAGACAAGAAACTATGATTCCCTCTGTCGGTCAGAATCCGCCAGAAGGAACCCCTGTCAATGACACCGCTGCTGCTACCAGCCCTGTCAACAACTATGTTACTGGTGACGAATTGCGTGGTATTAGAATCAATGGACAACCCATCATTACAGAGGCTGCTAATGCTCGAGCGGCACGTGCTCCAGTTCACCATCCTTCTCATTTGGTTGACAAGCAAGAAGATATGTTCACTATTCTCAGTGATGATGATGAATTTGGAAAGGCGGAAGAGAGAGATAGAAAGGTTGACGCCCTTGCTGAAAAGATTCGCGCCATGGAGTGCCAGAATTCTTTGGGCTTTGATGTTACTAACATGGGTTTAGTTGATGGGTTGAGGATCCCGTACAAGTTCAAAGCGCCATCTTTCGACAAGTAGAATGGCACTTCTTGTCCCCGAACTCATGTGCAAGCTTACTACCGGAAGATATCCGCTTATACTGATGATGAAAAAATGTGGATGTACTTTTTCCAAGACAGCTTGTCTGGAGCCTCTTTGGATTGGTACATGGACTTGAAAAAAGAATCTGTCAGAAGCTGGAGAGAGTTAGGTGAAGCTTTTCTGAGGCAGTACAAGCATAACATGGACATGGCTCCGAGCAGAACCCAGTTGCAGAGTTTGTTTCAAAAAACCGGTGAGAGTTTCAAGGAATACGCCCAGGGGTGGCGTGAACTAGCTGCGAGAGTACAGCCTCCGATGTTGGAGAGAGAATTGACTGATATGTTCATTGGAACCCTGCAAGGTGTATTCATGGATCGTATGGGAAGTTGCCCACTTGGTAGTTTTTTGGATGTTGTGATTTACGGAGAAAGAACTGAAAGTCTTATCAAAGCGGGAAAAATCCAAGACCCTGGTTCTTCAAGTTCTTCAAGTGCTAAGAAACCATTTTCAGCGGCACCCAGAAGGAGAGAGGGTGAAACAAATGCTATATATAATCAGAGAAATGGAAACAGGGGACAACAATACCGTCAAGTTACTGCTGTGACTATTCCAGCAACCCAACCTCAACAACAACAAAGAGGACAACCACAACAACAATAGCAACGCCAATTCCAACCAAGACAAAGAATGCCAGATCTTCATTTTGATCCGTTGCCAATGACTTATGCTGAATTACTCCCTGAACTGCTCAGTTTAAAGTTTGTTGAACTTCGCACTATCGCTCCATTAACAAGGATTCCCGCTGGTTATGATACTAATGTCCGTTGTGATTTTCATTCTGGTGCGCCAGGGCACCACATCGAGAATTGTCGGGCTTTTCACCATAAAGTTCAAGATTTGATTGATGCCAAGACGATTAACTTTGCTCCTACTCCGAATGTGGTGAATAATCCTATGCCTCAGCATGGAGGGCCCAGAGTAAATGGTGTGGAAGATGGGGAAAATTTGAACTTGGTAGTCAATATTAATGATGTTCAGACTTCGTTGTTTGTAGTGAAGGAACGTCTGCTTAGAGGGGGAGTATTCCCGGGATGTGACAAGAATTGTTCAGATTGTGGTAATCATGAAAACGGCTGTGTGAAATTGAAAGAAGGTATCCAGGAATTGATGAATGAAGGTTGTTTACAGTTTGATCGGGTAGTGAAAGACCGTGAAGAGGTATCGACTGTTACCATTTACTTTACACCGTCAGAAGGTCTTGTACGTGCTCCAAGAACTATTAGTGCGCCTGTGACTATTGGTACTCTTGTGACCGTAGCTGCGCCCGTGACCATGTCTGCTCCGGTGACTGTTGGTGTTCCCGTGATTATTAATGCTCCAGTAACTATCAGTACTCCTACCACCATTGCTGCTTCTAGTGGAAGACTTTTTTAGAATAGTAGAGCAATTCCGTAGCAATATGACAATGCTTTTTGCAGAAATAGAAGACCAGAGAATCAGACCAGATCAGTAAATCATACTCCAGTGACGATTGGTTCGTCAAATAAGACTCCAGTAACAGTTGGTTCGGCTGTGGGTAATGTGGGAGGACCCGGAGGATTTACGAGAAGTGGTCGTTTGTTTGCACCACAGGTTCCGAAGGATAACAATGCTGAGGCTCTTGCTAGAACAAAAGGAAAACAAGTTGTAGTTGAAGAAGAACCAGTGCGAAAGGAAGTGCCCGAGGGTTCTTTTGAGAAGGACGTGGAGGATTTATGAGAATTATCAAGAAGAGTGATTACAAGATCGTGGATCAGTTGAACCAGACATCGTCAAAAATCTCTATTCTCTCTCTGTTGATGTGTTCCGAGGCACATCGTAACGCCCTATTGAAAATGTTGAATATGGCTTATGTGCCTCAAGAGATTTTTGTTAACCAGCTTGAAGGTGTTATTGCAAATGTTAACACGAGACATGGTTTGGGATTCACGGATCTAGACTTGACACCTGAGGGTCGCAATCATAATAGAGCTCTGCATATCACGATGGAATGCAAAGGCGCTGTTTTGTCGCATGTTTTGGTTGATACCGGTTCTTCTTTGAATGTGCTGCCCAAAAAGGATCTGAGTAAGCTTGATGTCGATGGGGTTGTTCTCACACCAAGTGATCTTGTTGTCCGTGCTTTTGATGGATCCAAGCGATCAGTTTTTGGTGAAGTCACGTTGCCTGTGAAGATTGGCCCGGAAGTGTTTAATATTGTCTTCTATGTGATGGATATTCAGCCAGCATATAGTTGTCTGTTGGGGCGTCCCTGGATACATGGAGTCGAAGCAGTTTCTTCGACTCTCCACCAAAAGCTAAAATATGTGTGGGATGGTCAAGTTGTGACCGTGTGTAGCGAAGAGGACATCTTTGTGAGCCATTTATCCTCCTTCAAATATGTGGAGATGGATGGCGAAATTCATGAAACTCTATGTCAAGCTTTTGAGACTGTCAGTATTGAGAAGGTGGCTTTTGTTGAACAGAAGAAACCAGGTACCTCGATTGCGTCCTATAAACAAGCTCTGGAGGTCATTCATTCAGGTAATGCGGAAGGCTGGGGCAAGGTGATTGATGTGCCCGTAAAAGAAGACATGTTTGGCGTTGGTTATCAGCCTTTTCAATCATCAGAGCAGGGTGTCCAGAATCAGAAAGAGCCGTGTACTTTCACTAGTGCTGGATTGATGAATCACGGGGATGTCTTTGCAACAGACAATGAAGATGGTGACAGTGATTGTGATATGGATAATTGGGTGAGCCCGTGTGATCCAGGGGAGAAGATCAACAACTGGACTGCTGAAGAAATAGTCCAAGTTACTCTTCAGACAGAGTAATTTTCTTCTGTTTTTCATTTTGCATGAAAGCCCTACGCTCTGCCCAAGGCATAGTGGTTCGTTGTAGGGCCACATCATGTTTTAAATTTTCAATGATTATCATCAATAAAGGACGTTTTGCAGTCAAATTTGTGTTCACTGTCTTTCTGTTTTTATTACTTTCATTTTCAAAACGATAAAAATGGCAATGTTTTTTTGTGACTTTCTTGAACTCTTTTCTAAAATAAAGCATGGAACATCATTCGTGCAGAATCGATCTTGCGGATTCCATTGAAAACAGTTCTGTTATGGCTCAGTATGACTTCGATAATCCCATTTACCAAGCCGAAGAGGAGAGTGAAGAAGATTGTGAACTCCCCAAAGAATTGGCCAAACTATTGAAATAGGAGGAAAGGGTCATTCAACCTCATCAGGAAGAGTTGGAAGTCATTAACCTTGGTACTGAGGACGCAAAGAAAGAGATCAAGATAGGGGCTGCTTTGGAGGAAAAGGTCAAGAGAGGGCTGATTGAAATGCTGCAAGAATATGTGGACGTATTCGCATGGTCGTATCAAGATATGCCTGGTTTGGATACAGATATTGTGGTGCACAGGTTACCTCTCAAAGAAGATTGTCCTTCGGTAAAGCAGAAGCTTCGCAGAACTAGTCCTGATATGGCTGTCAAGATCAAAGAAGAGGTTCAGAAACAGTTGGATGCAGGTTTTCTAGCAGTTACCAATTATCCCCCTTGGGTGGCCAACACCGTACCCGTGCCGAAGAAGGATGGTAAAGTCAGGATGTGTGTCGATTACCGAGATTTAAACAGAGCCAGTCTGAAAGATGACTTCCCATTACCTCACATTGATGTATTGGTCGATAACACTGCTCAGTTCTCGGTTTTCTCTTTCATGGATGGATTTTCTGGCTATAATCAGATCAAGATGGTGCCAAAAGACATGGAGAAGACGACATTCATTACACCTTGGGGCATGTTCAGTTATAAGGTAATGCCATTTGGGTTGAAGAACGCCGGTGCTACCTGCCAAAGAGCTATGACGACTCTCTTTCATGACATGATGCACAAAGAAATTGAAGTGTACGTGGATGATATGATTGCGAAGTCTCAGATAGAAGAGGAGCACTTGGTAAACTTGCAAAAGTTGTTTGAAAGATTGAGAAAGTTCAAACTGAGGCTGAATCCAAACAAGTGTACATTTGGAGTGAGATCTGGAAAGCTGTTAGGTTTCATCGTCAGTGAGAAAGGGATTGAGGTTGATCCAGCGAAAGTAAAAGCTATTCAAGAAATGCCTGAACCAAGAACGGAAAAGCAGGTTCGTGGGTTTTTAGGGAGGCTGAATTACATTGCACGGTTCATATCTCACCTAACAGCTACGTGCGGACCGATATTTAAATTGCTAAGAAAAGATCAAGCAATCAGGTGGAACAATGATTGTCAAAAAGCTTTTGATAAGATAAAAGAATATTTGCAAAAACCTCCAATTCTTATACCTCCAGTTCCTGGGAGGCCTCTGATAATGTACCTTTCAGTAACAGAGAATTCGATGGGGTGTGTATTGGGACAGCATGACGAGTCTGGTCGAAAAGAGCATGCAATATACTACCTTAGCAAAAAGTTTACCGACTGTGAAACAAGATATTCGCTGCTCGAGAAAACTTGCTGCGCTTTGGCATGGGCTGCTCGCCGACTAAGACAGTATATGTTGAACCATACTACCTTGTTGATTTCTAAGATGGACCCAGTAAAGTATATCTTTGAAAAGCCGGCTCTTACCGGACGAGTGGCTCATTGGCAGATGGTTTTGACAGAGTATGATATCCAGTACATGTCGCAAAAGGCCATCAAGGGTAGTATTCTATCTGATTACCTTGTCGAGCAACCAATTGATAACTATCAGCCGATGATGTTTGAATTCCCCGATGAAGATATCATGTACTTAAAAATGAAAGATTGTGAAGAGCCTCTTGTCGAGGAAGGACCAGATCCCGATGACAAGTGGACACTTATGTTTGATGGGGCGGTAAATGTGAATGGAAATGGTGTTGGGGCAGTACTCATTAATCCTAAAGGTGCACACATACCTTTTTCCTCCAGATTGACTTTTGAAGTAACCAACAACGAAGCTGAGTACGAGGCTTGTATCATGGGGATTGAGGAAGCCATCGATCTAAGGATCAAAACTATGGACATTTATGGAGATTCTGCTCTAGTGATTAACCAAGTCAATGGAGACTGGAATACTCATCAGCCGCATTTGATTCCTTATAGAGATTACACCAGAAGGATCCTGACTTTCTTTAAGACAGTAAAGTTGTATCATGTACCCCGAGATGAAAATCAAATGGCTGATGCCTTAGCCACATTGTCTTCCATGATTAAAGTTCATTGGCAGAATCATGTGCCACGCGTTGCTGTGAATCGACTCGAGAGGCCTGCGTATGTGTTTGCAGCCGAGTCTGTTATTGATGAGAAGCCGTGGTTTTATGATATTAAGAATTTCCTCAAAAGCCAAGAGTATCCTGAAGGAGCGTCAAAGAATGACAAGAAGACACTGAGAAGGCTAGCTGGAAGCTTTTACTTGAACAAGGATGATGTGTTGTACAAGAGGAACTTTGACATGGTTCTGCTCAGATGCGTGGTTAGACACGAAGCAGACATGTTAATACAGGAAGTACACGAGGGATCTTTCGGTACCCATGCTGGTGGTCATGCAATGGCCAAGAAGTTGTTAAGAGCCGGTTATTACTGGATAACCATGGAATCTGATTGCTTCAAATACGCTCGAAAGTGCCACAAATGTCAGATCTATGCAGATAAAGTGCATGTACCACCAAACCCTCTGAATATTATGAATTCTCCTTGGCCATTCGCGATGTGGGGCATCGATATGATTGGAAAGATTGAACCTACTGCTTCTAATGGACATCGCTTCATCCTAGTCGCGATTGATTACTTTTTCAAGTGGGTGGAAGCAGCTTCCTATGCCAATGTTGCCGGACAAGTGGTTGCTCGATTCATTAAGAAAGAAATTATCTGTCGTTATGGGGTTCCTGAGAGAATCATCACCGATAATGGTTTGAATCTCAATAACAAGATGATGAAAGAGCTTTGCAAAGACTTTAAGATCGAACACCACAATTCTTCTCCTTATAGACCAAAGATGAATGATGTTGTAGAGGCGGCAAACAAGAACATTAAGAAGATTCTGCAAAAGATGGTTGTGACGTACAAGGATTGGCATGAGATGTTGCCTTTCGCTTTGCATGGGTATCGTACCTCAGTGCGTACGTCAACCGGGGCAACTCCGTTTTCACTTGTGTATGGCATGGAGGCAGTCTTGCCAGTAGAAGTTGAAATCCCTTCTTTGAGGGTGATGATGGATGTAAAACTTGACGAGGCTGAGTGGGTTCAAGCCAGGTTTGATGAGTTAAATTTAATTGAGGAAAAGCGATTAGCAGCTGTGTGTCATGGACAACTATATTAGAGAAGGATGAAGAAGGCCTTTGATCAGAAAGTGCATCCTCGAAGCTATCAGATAGGTGACTTAGTTTTGAAGAGGATCCTTCCTCCCGGTACAGATAACAGGGGCAAGTGGACTCCGAATTATGAAGGTCCATATGTTGTTAAAAAGGTCTTTTCTGGTGGAGCCTTGATGCTTACAACTATGGATGGTGAAGATTTTCCGTCTCCTGTGAATTCAGATGTAGTCAAAAAATACTTCACATAAACTGACCCGCTGGACAAAGAAAGAAATTCCAGGCAAAAAAGGGCATCCCGGCGAACCAAGAGAAAAAGAAAAGAAAAAGGTTCGGGCAAAAGTTAGGGATAAAGAATAAAAATAATATGTACACCCGGTAAGTCGAAAACCTGCAAAGGCGGCTTAGGCAAAAATGGGTATCCCGGTGGATTGAAAACCTGAAAAGGCGGTCCAGGCAAAAGAGGGATTAAAGCGAAGACTACAGTCTGAGTTATCTGTACTTCATCGTGTTTCAGTGTCTACCATCTTGAAGGATACGATCGGTCCAATCACTCTTCTCAGAAAGCAAAGAATTTGGGGAAATTGAAGATCTATGAGTCATAACAGAATTGGAAAATAGTGGAATGTCGTGTTCACATTGCCAATAGGATAGTTTATTTTCTCTTTTGGCGCAATTACCTCTTCCTAGGAATTGCTTCCTGATGTATTTGCCTTTATAGGCCATTTTCAATCAATAAAAGTCGTTATTCAGTCAAATTGTTCTCTTTTTTTTTTTATTTCTACTGTTTTGTTTGCAAAAAACGTCTGAATTTTTGATAAACATTGCATCTAAAAACATGAAGGCTAGACAATGACGTGCGGAAAGATAAAACATCTGAAAATCATTTTGAATGTTGAGTACACTTGAGTATATTTTGTCCATACGATCCCCTGGGGCATGTATGTCTTGCCGTTTTGCAGGTTACTATCTTTGATTGATGGCTAAAGCAGGTGAGCCAAAGTTTGTTCGAAGGAAGACCCTGTTGTTTCAACACTGTCCAGTCGTGTAAGAAGTTGGGTCGTCTAAGTCGAGTTCAGAATTTGTTTCCCCAGCATGGTCGAGAGGTTGGTGTTTTCCCAACAAGTGACTCCCCAATTGAGTTGGTTTCTCTACCGTTCCAAGAATGTCAGACCAGTAAGTATCCTCAGTATAATTGTTGTATGTCCCCACAGAGTTGGAAGATCGAATCAGAAATTGTGTGCTCAGTAAAGTGATCATTTGCTTTCCTAGCAGGAGTTTTCCTCCCTTTGCATCTTGCATGTAGTAATCATCATTTGCGTTCGCATTCTCAAATCGCGTAGCATTTCCATTCAGTATGGAGCATTACGCCATGGAAAACTCAAACATATGCATACATGTAATAAACCAGATTGGATCATATATCCGGAAGAGACGGATCAATTTTCAACATCAGTGTAGCACATTTGCAGCAGTTGCTCTTGGCAACATTCAGAATCGATAATCCCAGTGAGATTTATTTTCTCACCAGTCCGTGAAAGGAAAGCTTGATTCTCTTCTGATTTAGTCACCAGTAAGTGTCTGCCTTATTTTGACATATGTAAATATCATCCTTGCGATACCGGTAAGTGTCGTGTTGATCCCCGTAAATGTTTGTGCTTTTCTTTGATGTCGGCGAACATCATCTCTCGATGTCGATAAACGTCGAATTCCAATCGTTATAAATGGCATGTCTCTCATGGTGTCTACAAAAAAAATCGTTTTGTCAACACCCGTGTGTGTCCTTTCCTTTTTTTGGTGTCGGTAAACATCATTGTTCGATGTCGGTAAACATCAGCCGCTTGTTAACCATCGGTAAATGGTTTTGTCGTTTAAATAACTGTGTGTTTTCGCTATCCGAAAATATCGAGTATTTCATTTTCGCCATCGGTAAATGGTTTCGTTTCATAAATGTATTCTTTCCTTGGTGTCTGTAAACATCTTTGTTCGATGTCGGTAAACATCGAGTTCCTTCCCAGTCATCGATAAATGTCTGGTCTTGTTTCACTTATAAACATCATTGTTCGATGTCGGTAAACAACGAGTTCCTTCCCAGTCATCGGTAAATGTCTGGTCTTGTAGCGCTTTCCTTGATATCGGTAAATATCAATTCTGTTTTGACGCCACCATCGGTAAATGGCCTCGCTTTCCTTGATATCGGTAAATATCAAATCTGTTTTGACGCCGCCATCGGTAAATGGCATCGCTTTCTTTAATATCGTTAAATAACAAATTTGTTTTGAAGCAGCCATCGATAAATGGCCTCGCTTTCTTTGATATCGGTAAATATCAATTTTGTTTTGAAGCCGCCATCGGTAAATGGCCCCGCTTTCCTTGATTCGTCACCTACAGAGTGCAAATTCTCCGGTTCTTTTGGTATTCAATCCCTATTTACCTTGAAAGTCTGATAGCCGCTGCTTTCATCCGTTCATGTTCACAGTTGATTGAATAGGGGCAGCTGTAGCACCTCAAATTTGCCCTCCTCATTCATGCATTCATTTTAGGTCATTTAACATTTCAAATTGCATTTCATCATGTCAATCAGAATTAGCTCCAAGAGTTTATCTTCCAAGAAGTTTGGATATCACCCAAGGGAAATTGTGGGTTCTATCTGAATGATCAGTCAACACAAGGGAAATTGTGCATCAACTAGGGTTTTTCTCAACACTCAAGGAAGTTTGTATTCATCTGGGTATCAAGGGTGCATCACCATCTTCATGATCTTTCTTTCCTCAAATTTTCATTTCTTATCAGCAAAGTTCATCTGAATTAGGGTTTGACCTCTGGTCAACTTTGGTCTACTGAAGCAGTCAAAGTAGGGTTCCTCAAGGATTGAGATGCATTCTTGGTTTGAAGGTCTTATGGATGTTGTGTAGAGCTCTTGGGAGCTAGGATTTCATTTTTAGAGGTTTTCTTCAAAGGATCAAGCTTAATGGGCTCAGTACAGTTCACAATTCAACTGTGAAGTCAAAAGTCAACTGTTGGTCAACTGAGGGTCAAATGGCTAGGGAATGACTTGAGATACTTCCAATATGTTCAAATGGGGTCTATTCATCATTCAAAACATTAATCTTGGAGGAACAAAGGTCCAGTGCACAGGTTACCAAATTTGGAAAGATGATCTGTATTGTGAAGTTTCCAAATTTGGAAGGATTTTGACCTAGCTTCAACTTGATTTTTCATCACCAAGGAAGCTCCAAATGAATTTTTTCTTTGACATGAAAGTTGTAGATCTTTGTCTCCCCTTTCCAAAAAGTCCTATTTCAAGGCCATATGATGAATGGTTGAAGAGTTATGGTTCTTGAATGACGAAGTGTGCATGAAGGCTTTAAAAAGGCATAACTTGAGGTTGACAAGTCCAATTGGTGTGGCTCTTTTTGCTATGGTTTTGTTTTGAGAAGTACTTCAAAATGGCATGCAAAATGACCTATAATTTTGCATGATTCATCAATGGTGCAAGTCATTTTTCAAGCTTTCTTTCATGAAAAGTCAAAAGGACACAGGATGACATCATGGAATATTCTCACGTGCCAATCATTGGGAATTTATTCAGCATTATTTTTTGGGCCAAATCCACCTTGGAATTTGAGCCCATGCATTCCCACATGTGTGGAAAAGTCATACATGCACAAAAATTACACCTTTGAAAAATTGTCATTAAACATCATTTTGTGTTATTTCTTTCATATAATCATGATTAATCAAGTCTCAAGAGAGGATTAATGCATTAAACAAGGTTGTTCATGTGCAAATAAGGGGGCATTTCCAAAAATAACCAAAATAATCATGGACTTGAAACTCCTTCATTTGAGTCCACCAAGCCACAAAAATCAGAGTATAAACTCTAAAAATATCATTGAGCAAAACCCTAATTCGTGCAACCTCCATACACACTGAAAATCTCACTTTCCAAAAATAATATCATACTTTATTCTCATCAAATCTCTCCATACATCCATGGAAAATGAAAACCAATAGCATATTCTTGATCTACACACTCTAAGGATCACAAACCACCCACGATTTGAGCCGTTCCAAGCAGTTTCTAAACAGAGCTTTAATGGAGGTTGCTTCTTGAATCTCAAGATCTGGGCCGCTTCAAGCACAACCAAAGGTAGAAAACATTCATAGAAGTTCAAGGGAGGTATTCTGGAGCTTATCTCATCACCATACTGAAGTTTCAGAAGGTGCCATTTTTGGTAACTCAAATTCCGACTCTCTTATTTCGCTCATTTTTTATGCCTAAATGAAACTACATGCTATGGTGATGATGTAGATGTGTTTACTTTTTAAAATGGTGCAATATTGAGTGAGAAATCTTGATTTAAAGTTTTGATATTCAAACTAGTTATTTGTGATTTGAGAGATTGGTGAAGATTCATGAAAAACTAATATGATTTTTGAGTTCCTAGCATGTGGTTTAGGGGGGGTAGCCCCATTTTCATGGAGCTTTGGCCGCGCGTGGGAGGAGGCCGCTGTCGTGGGTGGCCGGAATCCTACCGGCGCTACTGTTCATGGCCGGATTGTCTTGAGGAAGAAGACAATCCCATGGCCGTTGGATCGCTTTGACTATTATTTGAAATGGATGCTCAAGATTGTAAGGGCAAACTGTCATACAACATACGATCATAGGTTTCGATGATGACAAATGACCACCATGGATGAATCTGCATTGTCGATTCCACCTCTACAAAATAAATGCAACATATCACCTATCATATCCTTTTCTATGCTCATCTAAACTGTTATATTTCATACAACATATGTGGATAAAATGTGGTCATGACAAAATGCATGAAAACCACAAAAATATGAATTTTTGCAGATTTGCAGGGTTTGAGTCGACCGCAGGGTCGGCGCATAACATAGTGCATTTCCTCACGGGTCAGCGCACGAAGGCTTGAATCGACCGCAGGGGTCAGCGCATGAACCACGGGTCAGCGCACGCCGACCTATGGTCGACGCATACTGATGTGTTTTTCAAACTGTCCAAAACTGTAGGCTATGCGTCGACGCATAGACCTGCTATGGTCGACCGTTCGTGCGCAAATTCAGTTTTTAAGTATTTCCCACTCTGTTTGAAAAGTTGTTAAGTGGGTTGGTTGGTTTGTTACTATAAATAGAAGTTCAGTTACTTGTATCAACTAACATTTGAAAAATTGATTCAAGTGTACAAAGAACAAGAAAAAGTGAAATAGGTGTCCAAGATTCTTCATCTTCATCTTCAACATCTCACAACACATCAAATACACACAACCATTTTTGAAGTGCTTTGTGATTGGTTAAAGGTGATAACGTTCGAAGCCGAGATTGGGGAATCCGGTTCGGGTTGAAGCTTGTGACAAGTTTTTTCTTGAATAAAACCTTTAGGGTTTTGTCCTCCAAGACTGGTTTGATTTTGGGGGTTTTTGGACGAATTCTTCATCAATTTTCAGCTGAGCGAAGGTGATTGAGAAGAGGAAGTCTTCATCAATCTAGTAGCGGATTCAGTGATATTGAAGGGAAGATTTCGGGTTCGATTTGTTGTAGTTGAGATCAGCCGGGCCGAGGGTTTGAAGAACTGAGGGTTATTCAACAAAGGGGCTGGAATCGGAGGTCTATCAACAACAATCGAAGGACTTGATTCACCTTGAATCAAGGAACAAGGAGTGGAAGCAACATTCAACGTCTTGAGAATTCTATTGTATATTTGCTTAGCAATCCTTGTATAAATTGTTATACTCAACAGGTGATATCTATTAAAGCAATCTCAATTCTAGTTTTAGAATTGAGGGCAGACGTACCCCAAAGCGAGGACGACGGGGGAACTGCCTCATCAAATCTTTGTCTTCTCTATTTTTCAGCATATTTGTTTTTTGGCTTAAAAATAAGTGATTTTTGTATAAGCACTTTTATCAAACCTTGATATTAATTGAGTAAGAAGTTAAAACTCTGTTTTTGAATCCAAAGTACAATAAAATATTGTACTAGACTAATTGAAATCACTTACTCAACATAAATATCACTTGGAGTGTTTTTGCACACCAAGTGTTTGATAATTTGCCTAAACCAAAATTATCTTAGTTGTGTATCTAGTTTGGTTTGCTCTTTGAATCATTGGAACTAGGAATCCTAGCAAGTGAAATAAATCATTGATAGTGTGACTACTGTAGTGATTCTTATTCTACATTATCACTAATCCATAGGCTAGACGCATATCCGGTTTTCCAATAACCGTTCGTTTTAGACTATATTTTCCTCGGCCGCTTCCGCACTTAAAACAAATTTTCAAAACCAATTTTTAAATTGGTAGCGCCGACTCAATTTTTAATTGGGATCTATTCACCCCCCCCCCCCTTCTATATCCGTGCCATAGTCTAACAAGTGGTATCAGGAGCACCGGTTCACTCCGTGCTTCAAAATATAACTTTTATAGAAAATGGCTAACGAACCTAAAGGGGCTTATAATAGAGCTCCCGTTTTCAATGGTGAAAATTATAGTTATTGGAAAGACTGTATGCGGGTGCACATAAATTCCATAGATAGAAAAACATGGAGCATTATTCTCAATGGTCCAATTGAAATAACCATGACCAATGAGAATGATGAATTAGTGCCAAAGCCCGAAGCACAATGGACCGATGATGATGAAAAGAAATACAATTATGATTGGAAAGCCAAAAATATCCTAATCTCCTCATTAGGTGTAGATGAATACTATCGTGTATGCCATTGTCCTACTGCTAAGGCCATGTGGGATTCACTACAAATCGCCCATGAGGGGACGAACGATGTTAAGTTGGCAAGAATCAACACACTAACACAAGAGTTTGATCTTTTTTTCATGGAGCAAGGGGAAACCATTGCTGACATGCAAAAGAGATTTACTCATCTCATCAATCGATTACATTCATTAGGTAGGCCGGTTTCCAATGATGTTGCTACTAATAAGATCTTGAGATGTCTTAACAGGGAATGGCAGCCGAAAGTGACCGCCATCAAAGAAGCAAATGATCTCACCGTATTAGACTTGACAACATTATTTGGCAAACTACAAGAGCACGAACAAGTACTCTTGAGCCTAGAACAACATGAAAAGAAAGAAAAGAAGGACAAAACAAAGGTGAGTGAAAAGAAATCTATAGCTCTTAAGACTTCCTCCTCGAAGTCTCAAGCAAAAGAGCAAAGTGATTATTCCTCGAGCGACGAAGAAGAAGAGGACAAGGGCGAAGATATGGGGTTGTTCGTTAAATGTTACAATCGTTGCGTGAGAAAGAACGGCATCCAACATTCCGAGAAGAACTTGGTAAACTTCCGGAAACAATCGAGGTACTCTAAAGATGATGACTCAAAAGGCAAAAAGACTAGAGGGTCGTGCTACACATGTGGGAAGCCCGGTCATTACAAACCGGACTGTCCGATGAACAAGAAGACAAAGGAAAAGGAATCATACAAATCACACAAGAAATCATCAAAGCCAAGGAGAGCATACATAGCTTGGGAAAGCGATAGCGACTCCTCCGATGATGAAAGTTCTAGTGATGAAGATGAAGCTACAAACATATGCCTCTCTGCTTATCAAAAGAACAAAAAGAAACAGGTACGACATGCTAAATATGAAAAATCCTCTAGTATGTCTCATCATGAATTACAAGCTGCATTTGATACTTTACACCTTGAAGCGAAAGAGGCCTTTAAAAGGCTTGCCTCAAATAACCAAATTTTTATCCATTTGGAACAAAAATTCGAGAATCCGAAAGGAAACTTGAGGCACTCAAAGCTTCTATGGTAGAAAGCACAAAAGCAGGTTGTGAGGACCTTAGAAATAGAATAATCAACTATGGGTGTGATACTTGTTATATTTGGCAAGGTGAAGTAAGAAACCTAAAGACCAAACTTGACAAAGCTCTTGCGCCCAAGATTACCTTTGCAATCGATAAATCAAACTTTCGAAAAAGTATGGTTAATCCATATCAAAAATATAAATATGTTATAAAGGATGAAGATAGCAAAGGCAATCAAAATGTTAATTTCTCTTGTCTTTATTGTTGCAAGAAAGGCCACTCCATTGCTAAATGCAGGTTTAGGAGATTCTTAGTTCCTAAAGGCATTTATCAATGGCTGCCCAAATGCAACCATTTCGTTACTCACCATTCAGGACCCAATAAGCCATTGGGTACCTTCTCGTGTTAATTGCATTTCCATAGGTACAATGCCTCGAGACCACCGAGAGAAGATGGGTTCTCGACAGTGGATGCTCAAGGCACATGTCAGGAGACATATCACTCTTCATTGACTTCGTGGCTAAGAAGAAAGGATATGTAACCTATGGTGACAACAACCGTGGAGCAATACTAGGTAAAGGTAGTGTAGGTAACCCTTCTTCCACTACTATTTCTGATGTATTGCTTGTCGAAGGTCTTAAACACAATCTACTTAGCATCAGTCAATTATGTGACAAAGGATACAATGTATCTTTTTCAAAAGATTGTTGCAAAATTGTACATAATGATGATAAGAAGAGTATGCTTAATGGCCTGCGAGTGAATAATGTCTAGATGTTAGACTTGAACGAAGTATCGTTAACAAGTGACAAATGCCTTATAACAATGAGTGAAGATTCATGGTTATGTCATAGGCGTTTAGCACATGTTAATTTTGACTTACTAAATAAAGTAGTCTCAAAAGATCTAGTCCTAGGTCTCCCCAAAATAAAGTTCACCAAGGATCACCTTTGTGATGCTTGTCAAAAAGGGAAGCAAACGAGGATCTCATTTAAATCCAAAAAAATCATTTCAACAACGAGACCTCTCGAACATCTTCATATGGACTTATTTGGGCCGTCTAGGATTAAAAGTCTAGGAGGAAATTATTACGGTTTCGTAATAGTGGACGATTTTTCTAGATTCTGTTGGACTATCTTTTTAGTAAGCAAGAGCGATACGTTCGCCGCCTTTGAAAGGTTTGCTAAGCTTTCCCAAAATAAATTAAATACAAACATTGTTTTAATTAGAAGCGACCATGGGGGTGAGTTCGAAAACCATTTATTTGAAGAATATTGCGGTAACCATGGTATCTATCATAACTTCTCCGCTCCACGTACTCCTCAACAAAATGGGGTTGTGGAGCGTAAAAATCGAATTTTGGAAGAATTGGGAAGAACAATGATTAACGAAAGTGGTTTACCGAAATATTTTTGGGCCGACGCCATTAGTACGGCGTGTTATGTTTTGAATAGGGTGCTCATTCGCCCCATTCTAAATAAAACACCGTATGAGCTTTTAAAAGGGCGAAAGCCAAATGTTTCTCACTTACATGTTTTCGGTTGCAAATGTTTTGTATTAAATAATGGAAAGGAAAACTTGGGCAAATTCGATTCCAAGGCCGACGAAGGTATCTTCCTCGGATACTCTCAATCGAGTAAA
Source organism: Lathyrus oleraceus (assembly GCF_024323335.1). Taxonomy (NCBI): domain Eukaryota; kingdom Viridiplantae; phylum Streptophyta; class Magnoliopsida; order Fabales; family Fabaceae; genus Lathyrus; species Lathyrus oleraceus. The sequence goes on from NC_066581.1 coordinate 157,425,168, forward strand.
GCATATAGAATATATAATAAACGATTACTTGCTGTGGAAGAGTCTGTACATGTCACTTTTGACGAATCCTATCCGAGAAACGTCGGAAAGGGTAGTGTTGTTCATGGTGCAGGTACATCTACGGAAGACATACTCAAGGGTGGCGAGCCGGGGATTGATCAACCCGACAAAGTCAAAGTTGAGGAGGATAAAGATGTACACCATGAGGAAACCAAGGTAGCTCATCCGCCTTCAAACAATGATCTCCCTTGGAAGTCTCCCAAAGACCATCCAATTGACAACATTCTCGGAGATATCTCAAAGGGTGTTACAACTCGATCGAAGCTAAGTAATTTCTGTTATCACTTCGCTTTCGTTTCACAAATGGAACCTAAAAACCCTAAAGAAGCCCTACTCGATGAATACTGGTTTTTCTCAATGCAGGAGGAACTAAATCAGTTCAATAGAAATGAGGTTTGGGACCTTGTCCCTCCTCCGCGAGGTCATCGAGTAATCGGCACCCGATGGGTGTTTAGGAACAAGTTGGATGAAAACGGGGTAATAACCCGTAACAAGGCGCATTTAGTCGCGCAAGGGTATAACCAAGAGGAAGGCATCGACTATGAGGAAACTTATGCGCTGGTTGCCCGACTCGAGGCTATACGCCTTCTCCTTGCCTTCGCTTGTGCGAAAGACTTTAAACTATTCCAAATGGATGTTAAGAGTGCGTTCCTTAACGGTTACATAAATGAAGAGGTCTACGTCGCACAACCTCCGGGTTTTGAATCTCATGAGTATCCCGATCATGTTTACAAACTAAAAAGGGCTTTATATGGTCTCAAACAAGCTCCTAGAGCTTGGTATGAGCGACTAAGTAAATTTTTACTTGATCAAGGTTACTCAAGAGGAAAGGTTGACACAACTCTCTTTATTAAACGTCAAGGAAAGCACTTGATATTAGTACAAATTTATGTTGACGATATTATATTTGGGTCTACTAACATGAATCTCATGAGAGAGTTTTCGGATCTTATGCAAGGTGAATTCGAGATGAGTATGATGGGGGAGCTCACATACTTTCTCGGCTTGCAAATTAAACAACTTAAAGAAGGAACATTCGTGAGTCAAATAAAGTACTGTTTGGACCTTATCAAGAGATTTGACATGGCAAAAGCCAAGGCCATTGACACCCCCATGCCAACATGTGCAAACTTGAATAAAGATGAAAACGGTAAGGACGTAGAGGTAAAAAGGTATAGAGGTATGATTGGATCACTTCTCTATCTTACGGCTTCTCGTCCCGACATTATGTTTAGCGTGTGTATGTGCGTAAGATACCAATCATGTCCCAAGGAATCCCATCTAAAAGCTGTCAAACGAATACTTCGATACCTATCCGGTACTCCGAAGTATGGACTATGGTATTCCAAAGGTAATGATTGCTCATTGGTAGGTTTCTCCGACTCCGATTTTGCCGGTTGCAAATCGGATAGGAAAAGCACTAGTGGTACTTGTCAGTTATTTTCAAATTCCTTGGTCAGTTGGCATAGCAAGAAACAAGTTTCAGTTGCTTTGTCAACCGCCGAAGCGGAATACGTTGTCGCCGGTAGTTGTTGTGCTCAAATCCTATGGGTTAAGCAACAATTATTGGATTTTAATCTCAAACTTGAACGTATTCCCATTTTCTGTGACAATACAAGTGCCATTACTCTTACCAAAAATCCTGTGTTGCATTCTCGCACCAAACATATCGAAATTCGACACCATTTTCTTCGGGATCATGTAGAGAAAGGTGATATTGTATTTGAACATGTTAACACTAAAAATCAACTAGCGGAAATTTTCACAAAGCCGCTAGCTACTGAGCCTTTCTTTCATATTCGCCGAGAACTTGGTATTCTCGACATTTCGGAACGGGCGTTATAAATTGCTTGCTTTATCTTATTTCATTTAAAACTATAATCTTGTACTTCTAACAAGTTAATGTTGTTGCAAGCACAAGTATATTATTCATCAAGTTATTCCAGCATCGAGGTGATATTGTTCCTTTACCCCTCTTCTCTCTCTCTCAAACTTCATGGCTAAATAGTTGTAATACATGATAATATTGTATATATATATATATGACTTGTTTCTTATACCATATCTGTTTGGATGTTTAATGTTCTGTGGCATTCTATTTATGCATCAAACATGTGAGCATATGTGCATAACAGTGAAAATCTGCAAAATTTGCCTGTATGAGTCGACCATAACAGGGCAATGGTCGACGCACACCTTAAAAACTTTCTTTTTTAAAAATTTCAAACAATATGCGTCGACGCATGCAGAGGGTATGGTCGACGCATCGCACGAAAAGTCAGTTTTTCTGCATAAAATGTTCAAACTTCCCATGCATTTGCATTTCAAATTCTCATTAAGTGTGCATTTAACCCACTACATTGTGAGTTGCATCTACCTAGTGCCTATTGTCTCTTGGCCTCTCCTCTTCCCAAAAAACCCTAAATCCTCATCTATAAAAAGGGCAAACCTCCTTCTTGCAAATCATTCTCAAAACCTTACACCAAGCTTCACTCTCTACCTTTACAAAAAGCTTCAGAATCATTACCAATGGCTTCCTCATCCTGCAGACCTACCGGTAAGAGATCAAGGGAATCATCCTCTGCCTCCTTACCCATTACCGCTGTCTCATTAGTTCCACCGGCTCTTGTCGACACCTTCAACAAAGACATTAGTCAAAGAGGAGTTATGAGGCAACATGCCTTCTACAAACTCACCGCAGAACGCATGCATCTCGTAGACATCATGAATCTGCTACAGTATCACGGTATTGTCAAATTCCTGGAATGCAATGCCAAATATAGCGAAGACCTAGTCCGTGTGTTCTACACTTGCCTTCATGACAAATTTCGTGGTCAAAAGTTTCACTCCAGGATCGGCACAAGAAAGGTATCTTTCAAGTCTGTTGTTTGGAATAAATTTTTTGATCTGACATTGGCTGCTGATGAAAATCCTCCTGCTGAGGTAACTGATTCTCACACAATAGAAGGATATGAGTTTAAGAGCGCTTTGAACGCTATGCTGAAACGACCCTACCCAGACCACATTGTGAACAGTGATGCGTTCCCACGAACTGTCACTGCCGGTAAGGTGAAAACAGGTGAGTGCATTCTTCAGTGGATTGTGGCGCGCATCCTGAGGCCTAAGAAAGGTGGCCTTTCCCGAGTTGAACAGGCTGAGGTTCATCTCATATATATCCTGAAAAATAAGCGCAAAATAAACTGGCCCTACTACATTGCTAGTAGGATGTTCAGTTTACGAGACTCCGGACGAGGCACTGCTCTTGCTTATGGATCTTTTATTCAAGAGGTTCTTACTGCAGCCGACGTTGATTATCCGTCCTTTCCGTATACCTCCATTTCCTCAGATAAAGAATTCAGCCCAAAAACTTTGTCTATGATGGGATACTTTTGGTGTGATGAGCGGAGAACATACAAATTTGTTCGCAGGGGGTATGTTCCTACGAGTGTTGAAGAATATGATGAAAGTGATGAAAGTGAAGAAGAAGACCAAGAGGAAAACGAAGAAGAAGGAGCAGAGCAGCATGATAGTCCTCCACAAGCAGACACACACGACTACACAAACACCGCTTGGGTTCAGAATACCTGTTCGACTGAAGAAGATGCCCCCAACCATGGTGGCTGGGGTGAATGGCAACATATGGGCTGGTCAACACAATGCCAATTTTATCAGCCGTATCAATATGGTGCTGAAGAATCTCCACCGTCTCCTCCGCAGCAAGAAAATTCTTCTGTACTTTTAGATATGATGCGAGATATGCAGCTGGCTCAACAATCATTCATACAAACTCAGGATGAGCGCTATGCTCATATAAGCAGTCAACTTCAAGCACAAAATGGGAGGCTCGATAGTCTCTCAACCAGCATGAATGAACGGTATGCAGCATTCACCGAAACATTTGAACGACAGGAGCGGTCCGTCGATGTGGGCCTCAAGTATCTAAGTAGTGTTGCTGACCAAATGACTTCTTTGGCAGATCCTGACAGAAACCCGAATATTTGTTACCATCGAGGACGAGGCCATTAGGGCATAAAACTGCATGTGCATCTGTACTTTTATTGTTTGACTGAACTTATTATCTGTTATGCTTGTTTGTTAATCTAGTTTAATGTTATCTCCTTTTCAATTTGTTCAGTAATAATATTTGGTGTGGTATTGTTATATGATTCGTTATCTCCTGTTGAATATCATGTTATGTTGAATAATAGATCTCTTTCTCTTTTTGATGTTGTCAAAGGGGGAGAAGAGCATGTAAGCCAAGCCAAGATATTCACAACAATTAACAGTCTGTTTTGCAGTCAGCCTTAGATTACAAAAGACAGGGGGAGTGTGTGTAAATATTGCATGTTGTTTTTCCTTGGTTTCACACAGGCTGTCATCATCAAAAAGGGGGAGTATGTAAGGGCAAACTGTCATACAACATACGATTATAGGTTTCGATGATGACAAATGACCACCATGGATGAATCGGCATTGTCGATTCCACCTCTACAAAACAAATGCAACATATCACCTATCATATCATTTTCTATGCTCATCTAAACTGGTATATTTCATACAACATATGTGGATAAAATTTGATCATGACAAAATTCATGAAAACCACAAAAATATGAATTTTTGCAGATTTGCAGGGTTTGAGTCGACCGCAGGATCGGCGCATAACATAGTGCATTTCCTCACGGGTCAGCGCACGAAGGCTTGAATCGACCGCAGGGGTCAGCGCATGAACCACGGGTCAGCGCACGCCGACCTATGGTCGACGCATACTGATGTGTTTTTCAGACTGTCCAAAACTGTAGGCTATGCGTCGACGCATAGACCTGCTATGGTCGACCGTTCGTGCGCAAATTCAGTTTTTAAGTATTTCCCACTCTGTTTGAAAAGCTGTTAAGTGGGTTGGTTGGTTTGTTACTATAAATAGAAGTTCAGTTACTTGTATCAACTAACATTTGACAAATTGATTCAAGTGTACAAAGAACAAGAAAAAGTGAAATAGGTGTCCAAGATTCTTCATCTTCATCTTCAACATCTCACAAAACATCAAATACACACAACCATTTTTGAAGTGCTTTGTGATTGGTTAAAGGTGATAACGTTCGAAGCCGAGATTGGGGAATCCAGTTCAGGTTGAAGCTTGTGACAGGTTTTTTCTTGAATAAAACCTTTAGGGTTTTGTCCTCCAAGACTGGTTTGATTTGGGGGGTTTTTGGACGAATTCTTCATCAATTTTCAGCTGAGCGAAGGTGATTGAGAAGAGGAAGTCTTCATCAATCTAGTAGCGGATTCAGTGATATTGAAGGGAAGATTTCGGGTTCGATTTGTTGTAGTTGAGATCAGCCGGGCCGAGGTTTGAAGAACTGAGGGTTATTCAACAAAGGGGCTGGAATCGGAGGTCTATCAACAACAATCAAAGGACTTGATTCACCTTGAATCAAGGAACAAGGAGTGGAAGCAACATTCAACGTCTTGAGAATTCTGTTATATATTTGCTTTGCAATCCTTGTATAAATTGTTATACTCAACAGGTGATATCTATTAAAGCAATCTCAATTCTAGTTTTAGAATTGAGGGAAGACGTACCCCAAAGCGAGGACGACGGGGGAACTGCCTCATCAAATCTTTGTCTTCTCTATTTTTCAGCATATTTGTTTTTTGGCTTAAAAATAAGTGATTTTTGTATAAGCACTTTTATCAAACCTTGATATTAATTGAGTAAGAAGTTAAAACTCTGTTTTTGAATCCAAAGTACAATAAAATATTGTACTAGACTAATTGAAATCACTTACTCAACATAAATATCACTTGGAGTGTTTTTGCACACCAAGTGTTTGATAATTTGCCTAAACCAAAATTATCTTAGTTGTGTATCTAGTTTGGTTTGCTCTTTGAATCATTGGAACTAGGAATCCTAGCAAGTGAAATAAATCATTGATAGTGTGACTACTGTAGTGATTCTTATTCTACATTATCACTAATCCATAGGCTAGACGCATATCCGGTTTTCCAATAACCGTTCGTTTTAGACTATATTTTCCTCGGCCGCTTCCGCACTTAAAACAAATTTTCAAAACCAATTTTTAAATCGGTAGCGCTGACTCAATTTTTAATTGGGATCTATTCAACCCCCCCCCCTTTTAGATCCGTGCCATAGTCTAACAAAGATTCATCCATGTGTTTTCTTGCTTGGACCAATCTCATCCATCCATTACATGTTTGACTTGTTGACTTTTTTTTTATCCAAAAGCCCATATATTTTCTGATTTTCGTTTTTATTTATTTTTATTAGTCACTTAAGTGACTTGTGTGACCAATTGATATTGTTACATATGTGTCACATGTCATGTACATATTTTACCCTGTTTTATTTTATTTTTTAAAAATAGATAAAATACTTTAAAAAATCTGAAATATTATGTGAGTGATCTCTGATGAGCCCTTGATTTTATGGTACCATCGCCCAATTATTTCATGACACGTGGAATTTAATATGAATTTCTGATTCATTTATGTGCATTTTTGACCATTTGCATTCAAACCTTCATGAAATCCCATATTTTAATCATTCTGACCCAAGCTTTTGCACACACCATCCTCATACATGATACTAAGATGTGGTAACTGGTTTGGTTATTTTCTATGTCATTTTTCTAGGGTTTGACACATGAATTAAAATGTTGCATTTTAGGACATGTTTTCGCATTCTCAATTTCTCAATTTTTGTTTTCATATCAAATGAATCTGGATGCTCCTGATTTTTTGCATGATGTTTATATAGGCTTAGTGGAATCATGTGTTAAATTCCCATGAATTTAGGATGCATTTTCAATTTGATTTGGATTTTTGAAGTTGATGTTTGCATTTTAGTCCCTATTTTGATGCTTGCTTAGCATGAGGCACTTGTGCCACTTCCTTTGAATGTTGAAACCAATCCTTTTGCACATGTTTTAGTATGTATGTCATGTCTTGATGTGTGGAGCCTTGCCCCCTGACTTTGAGTTTTGATACCCTTTTGATGCATTTGTTTGACAAGAGGTTTAGGCCTCCTATCCTTGGTTGTTTTTATGAACTTTTGTGAACTTTAATAGCATGATTCATGTGGTTACACTTTGATTCTGGTTTGGTGCCTTTGCACATGTGTTCTCCCCTGTTCTATGATGATTCTATCAAGTCTTTGTGCATTTATTCATAATGAGCTCCCTTTTGCATTCATTTGAGCATGAAAGACGCATTAGGGTTTCATGATACACTTTGTTTGATTTTGATCCAAAAGTGATTCTATGCTTATGATATGAACTTGGAGGTTTGCATATTGATTACATAGCTCATTTGACATGCTTATGATGTGCATACCTTGCTGCCATGTTCATTTCATCTTGACACGTAATTGCATGAACTTGTCTATAATGCTTTTGTTGCATTTTGAGGTGCTTTGGACATGATTGAATTTCACTTTGCTAAGTTGGATTTAAATGACTTTTGATTGATATTTTAGGAGTCATTTGGTTCTGTTTGTGTGCTTGATTGTCTAATCCTTGACCCTTGCCTCATGCCTTTACCTTTTATGACTCATTGTTGAAGTTGAAGCACTTTGAACTTGTATGTTGACTTGTTTGACTTTGATGCATCTTTGGATGTTTAGTGCTTTTGCTTTGATCTTGTTGAGTTGAGTTCTTGAGACACTTATTGAATTGATGTCACTTCTGACTTGGTGCTATTGTATCCTCCTTTCATCATTCATGCTTTGTTGAGACATGCTTTCTATTGCATCCGTGCACTGTTTACCTGACACTGTTGTTGCTATGATTCTTTTGTTTGGTGCAACTCTTGATTGCACCCCATCTTGTTATTCTAACTTGTTTGTTGAGTTTTTGTGAGGGCTCACATGACTCTTGAAGAGATAGCTTGCATGGTATTCCACTTTATTTGTGGGATACCCTTTGGAGATTTATTCTGATTGCTTTGCTGACTTGCTTTCTTTGATGGTGCTAGCTTGAGAGATCTCTGGGTTTCTTGTTTCTTTAGTTGTTGTTACTTTGGATCTTTATCCGTGTGGTAGATCTCTTGATCCCTCTTACATCTTTCCAGCATTTTACCGCTTTCTTAGCTGGAAGACCTCGATAGGAGGCAATGTTTTTTTTGTGTGTTTACTTTTGTGCCCAAAGACCTCCAAGAGGAGGCACCAGTGCTAAAGACCTCTATGAAGAGGCAATTGACGGATAAAAGGGATTAGTAGTCAATCCCCCGTTATTCAGTGTGTCGTTCTTTATGATCGCACTACGTGTCGATGCTTCAGAACAAAAGCCCAAGCTCTTTTGTCCGGTCAGTCAGTGGAGAGGGTTCCATCTCTCTGAACCCCCACGCTTTGTCATGAGCTCACCCTGTCCAGGGTTAAGAGCTATGAGGTCTTATCCTCATTACCCTTTTGATCTGCTCACCCTGACGTTCAATGTCAGTGGTTAAGAGCCTATTTGATTACCCTTCCATGGCTTGTTTGTCGAGGTTGATATGACCCCTCTTGACTAAAGCCCTACCCATGTATGTTTAAGCCCCCTTGTTGGTGCGTTTACTTTATGCTATATGTTTTTGTATGGTGTGATCGTCTCCCCATAGGACTGCTAGGCTTCGTATAGTCTCTCGTTTGGATGTCAATTTAGGTAGCACGGTTCCTTCGTCTATGGCTTCCTTTTTGCATGAGCATTCCTAAAACACAAACGAACTCTTTGATTTTCTTTTCTTAAGAACACGTTAACTCCTTCTACTACAGGTGAGTAAGTCTCCAAAGGTCGAGCATCCGGTAGATTGCGTAGTAACGTCGTTCACCTAAAAAACACAAAACAAATAAAAATAGGTTAGCCGAGCTACGGTGCTCTGATTCTCAATCCTTCTTGAGATACGTATGCAGCAGGGTAGGGCCTGTGCGAGCAATAACTCTTTCCTTTCCCTACTTTGATTTTCTCTCTTTCGCATCGCATATAGGACTTTTTATACACACACTTTAGACATAAACAGCGAGCGTGGATCCTGTGGAGTACCACAGACGTGAAGGGGTGCGATAACCTTCCCTTCACGTAACCGGCCCCCTTACTCGGTTTTCTTTGGTTCGAGACTTTGTTTTATCCGTTCCCTGTTGGTTATGCAGTACTACCTTTCCCTCCTCTTGGGATAAAAGTACATAGCTGGCGACTCTACTCTTTTTCTGCGCCACTCTTTTCACATTTGTACTTGGATTCGGGAAATCCGGGGAGCGACACAGAGGAGGCTGTTGATACTGGGGCAGAACACCATATGGGAATGAATAGCATATCATAGGAACCAAAGGTATCTACGGATAAGAATGAATCTAAGGAGTAGCCACTGGTGGAAACATCTGAGCAGAATGCACTAAGCCAGGATGGACTATCTGATTAGGAGTATGACCATAATGAACTCCAAATGGGACATAGGGTGCCCCAATATAGGTGTACTAAGGTGAAACAACAGTAGAAGATGATGCCCCAGGATAGGCTAATGGCATTCCAGAGTGGTATCCTTGATTTGGATACTGCATAATAGGTTGGACCACAGGTGGTGGAACTTTCACATGAATTGGAGGACCATTGTATTCGAAATCCTTCTCAATAAGCACCTTAGTAGTCACAGGTGTAAAGCACAACAAATTTCGATCGATGAGTTCTTGAACTTTGTTCTTGAGAACATGAAAATCTTTTATAGAGTGCCTTACGTATCCAGCATGGTATCCACATGTGGCATGAGGGTCATGCTTACGACTGTAGGGAAACTTAACATGCTCGATTTGTGTAGGCATAATTTCCCCAACATTAACCAGTATATATAACAGATGTGCATAACTCATAGGAATTGGATCATTGCGAGGACATCTCCTTTCTTGATCATTGTTTCCTTTGCTAATTTGCTTATGCTTCAGTTTTTGGTTGCTTTGAGCAGGCCTTTGATGTGGTAGCAAACACTGTTATTGAGGAAGAAGTGGCAGAATGGTTGCAGCCACCTTCTATTTGTTATTTTTCTTCTGGCTGTCTTCAGCTTGCTTATCAATCACAACCTGATTTGAGAAGTCCGTTGTCATGCTATCCAAGAATAGCCCCAAATCCATGTTAGTTCTGTCAATGCTCTTAGTCTTTTCCATAATCCTTGGATGACTAGTGTCGGCGAATCGTTTTCTTTCTGACAGAGGAATGGATAGGGTAAATTTTCTGGTTAACATGCATGAAATGAAAATGAATGAATGCATATGTTGGGAATGAAATGAAAATAATTATGTGTAAGACCCCAATTTTGACCCTAAGATCCCTCATGCTATCTCATCATATGCATTAGCATTGGAATCACACCTTGGCATCCTCCTTACCCCTCATTCATTAGGTTTGCATTGGGAGAGATCACCAAGTACATTTGATTGTATCATACTTTGTTTTTGTTAGACTATGGCACGGATCTAGAAGGGGGGGTTGAATAGATCCCAATTAAAAACTTGAGTCGGCGCTACCAATTTAAAAATTGGTTTTGAAAAATTGTTTTAAGTGCGGAAGCGGCCGAGGAAAATTTTAGTCTAAAACGAACCGTTATTGGAAAATCGGATATGCGTTAAGCTAATGGATTAGAGATAAAGTGAAATACAAATCACTACACTAATTGCACAATCAATGATATGTTTCACTTACTAGGAATCCTAGTTCCAATGATCCAAAATACCAAATCAAACTAGTTACAAACTTAAGACAACTTTGGTTTAGGCAATTTCTCAAACACTTGGTGTGCATAAACACTCCAAGTGATATTTGTGTTGAGTAAGTAATTCAAATTTATCTAGTAAAATATACTATTGTACTTTGGATTCAAACAACAGTTTTAATTTCTTACTCAACTTATATCAACGTTTGAAAAACTAGCTTAAACTAAAATCACTTAATTTTTAAGCTGAAAAACGATTATGCAGAAAATTAAAGAAGACAGAGATTTGATGAGGCAGTTCCCCCGCCGTCCTCGCTTCGGGGTACGTCTGCCCTCAATTCCAAATTTAGAATTGAGATGATTTAATTAGATATCACCTGTGAAATTTAACCGTTTATACAAGGATTGCAAAGCAAGTAAACAACAGAACTCCCAATGTGTTGAATGATGCTTCCTATCCTTGCTCCTTGATTCAAGATGAATCAAGACCTTCGATCGTTGTTGCTAGACCTCCGATTCCAGCCCCTTTGTTGAAGAGTCTTCCGTTCTTCAAACCCTCGGCCCGGCTGATCTCAAACACAACGAGTCGAACCCGAATCCTTCACTTCAATATCACCGAATCCGCTACTAGACTGATGAAGACTTCCTCTTCTCAATCACCTTCGCTCAGCTGAATATTGATGAAGCAATTCGTCCAAAAACCCCCAAACACAAACCGGTATTGGAGGACAAAACCCTAACGGTTTTATTCAAGAAAGAACCTGCCACAAGCTTCAACCCGAACCGGATTCTCCAATCACAGCTTCGAACCTTATCACCTTTAACCGATCACGAACCACATCAAAAATGATTGTGTGTAGTTGGTGTGTTGTGAAATGTTGAAGATGAAGATGATGAATCTTGGACACCTTTTTCACTCTTTCTTGTTTCCTTGAACACTTGAATTCAAATTGACAAATGTTAGTTAATAAAAGTGTTTTGACTTCTATTTATAGTAACTAGCAAACCAACCAAAAATAACAGCTTTTCAAACAGTGGAAAGTACTCAGAAAACTGAGTTTACGCACGAGCGGTCGACCATAGGTCGGCGTGCGCTGACCCGTGGGAAATGCGCCGACCCCTATGGTCGACACAAAGGTTTCATGCGCTGGCCCATGGATAGCATCACTATGCCATGCGCCGACCTGTGGTCGACACAAGGGTTTTATGCGCTGACCCGTGAGCTATGCGCCGACCCTTATGGTCGACTCAAGCACGCATGCGCTAACCAATCTCCAATTTGTCTGAGTTATGCGCTGACCCGTGAGCTATGCGCCGACCCTTATGGTCGACTCAAAGTCTTCAAATCTGCAAAAATTTGTGTTTTGTGATTTTCATGCATTTCGTCATGATCACACTTTGTCCACATATGTTTTTAAGAATTATAACAGATTTAGATAAGCATAGGAAAGGATATGATAGGTAATGTGTTGCATTTGTTTGTAGACGTGCATGGTGGTCATTTGTCATCATCGAAACTTGCGATCGTATGTTGTCTGACTCTTTGCCTTTACATACTCCCCCTTTTTGATGATGACAACCTGTATAAACCAACGAGACAAACATCATGCGGTATTGAAACCTTTTACACACTCCCCCTTTCTTTTGTAATCTAAGGCTATCTGCAAAAAGCGACTATTAGTTGTGGATATGCCTGCTTTGTACACTTTTCTCCCCCTTTGACAACATCAAAAAGAGACACAGAATGATTATACAACATAACAAGGAAATTTCACAGGAAATAACACAAGCAGATAATAATATCACACCAATATCATTTCTGAGCAAAAGTCATTAATTAAGAACAACACATGAAGATAAACAAGCAAAACAGAGAACTGAATACAACCAAAATAACAATCAAACTACAAAGTGCATGTGAATGTCTATGTCCTAATGGCGGTGTCCTGGATGGTAACAAATTCCCGGGTTTTTGTAGGGGTCAGCCAGAGATGATAGGTATTTGGTAACACCGTTCAGATGCTTGAGACTCTCGTCGATCGACCGTTCCTGACGTTCAAATGATGCCGAAAAGTCTGCATACCGGTTATTCATGCTTGTAGAGAAGGTGTCGAGACGCTCATTTTGGGCTTGAAGTTGCTCGTTAATATGAGCATAACGCTCATCTTGAGTTTGCATGAAGGACTGTTGAGCGATCTGCATATTGCGCATCATATCCAACAGTTCTGAAGAGTCTGCTTGCTGTGGAGGGGACGGAGGAGATTCTTCATCATCCTGGTGATACGGCCGGTAGAATTGACGTTGAGTTGACCAGCCCGTATGTTGCCAGTCACCCCAGCGTGGAACATCTTCTTCAGTTGAATGCGACTGCTGAGCCCAAGCGGAGTCGGAGTAGTCGTGAGTGTCAACGGGTGGAGGACTATCATCTCCACCATTGTGATCAAGAGCGTGCCCGGCTTCCTCTTCTTCATTTTCCTCTTCATCTTCTTCTTCTTCGCTTTCATCACAGTCATCATCTGTTGCAACAGGCGCAGGAACATTTCCTCTTCGAACAAACTTATACGTTCTCTGCTCATTGCACCAAAAATATCCCATCATAGACAGAGTTTTTGGGCTGAACTCTTTGTCAGATGAGATGGAAGTGTACGGGAAGGACGGATGATTCTCGGGATCTCTTGCCGGTAGGTCTGCGTGATGTGGAAGCCATTTGAGCAGGTTTGAAGCTAAGTGTGTGTGGGTAGAGAGAGAAGGTTTGTGAGGGTTTTTGAGAGTGATTTTGCTAGATAGAGGTTTTTCCCTATTTGTAGATGAGAAGTTAGGGTTTTGGGAAGATGAAGGATCAAGGGACAATAGACACTAGGTAGATGCAGGTTACAAGGTAGTGGGTAGTTTGAAAGGTGATGGAATGTAAATGCACACTTAATGATGGTTTTTGAATGTAGATGCATGAAACGGTTCAAATTTTTCTGCAGAAAAACAAAATTTTCGAGCGACGCGTCGACCATAGCCCTGCATGCGTCGACGCATACTGTTTGATTTTTGAGAAAATACAGAAAATATTAATCGTGCGTCGACCATAGCCTTGCTGCGATCGACTCATACAGTCAGAATTTCAATTTTTCACAGTTTTGCACATGCGTTGACAGGTTTGATGCATAAATAACATGCCATGCAGCAATAAACATCCAAAGAGATACATCATGCATATATATACACTATCATTATGAGGTATAACTATTTTAACCATGAGACTTTGCAGAGAGAGAGAGAGAGGAACAGTATCACCTCGATGCCGGAGTGACTTGGTGAACAGTAAGCTTGTGCTTGCAACAACATTGACTTGTTAGAAGTACAAGATTATAGTCTTATATGGAATAAGGTAAAACAGCAGATTATGGTGTCCGTTCCGAAATATCGAGAATACCAAGTTCTCGGTGAATATGAAAGAAAGGTTCAGTGGCTAGCGGCTTTGTGAAAATGTCCGTTAGTTTATTTTCAGTATTAACATGTTCAAATACAATGTCACCTTTCTCTACATGATCCCGAAGAAAGTGGTGTCGAATTTCGATATGTTTGGTGCGAGAATGCAGCACAGGATTCTTGGTAAGGTTAATGGCACTTGTATTGTCACAGAAAATGGGAATACGTTCAAGTTCGAGGTTAAAGTCCAATAGTTGTTGCTTAATCCATAGGATTTGAGCACAACAACTACCGGCGGCAACGTATTCCGCTTCAGCGGTTGACAAAGCAACTGAAACCTGTTTCTTGCTATGCCAACTGACCAAAGAGTTTGAAAATAAGTGACAAGTGCCACTGGTGCTTTTCCTATCCGATTTGCAACCGGAAAAATCGGAATCGGAGAAGCCTACCAATGAACAATCATTACCTTTGGAATACCATAGTCCATACTTCGGAGTACCGGATAGGTATCGAAGTATTCGTTTAACAGCTTTTAAATGGGATTCCTTGGGACATGATTGATATCTTGCGCACATGCATACGCTAAACATAATATCGGGACGAGAAGCAGTAAGATAAAGGAGTGAACCAATCATACCTCTATACCGTTTTACATCTACTTCCTTACCGTCTTCATCTTTGTTCAAGTTTGTACAAGTAGGCATGGGGGTGTCTATGGCCTTAGCTTTTGCCATGTCAAATCTCTTGATAAGGTCCAAACAGTACTTTGTCTGGCTCACGAAAGTTCCTTCTTTGAGCTGTTTAATTTGCAGACCGAGAAAGTATGTGAGCTCCCCCATCATACTCATCTCGAATTCGCCCTACATAAGGTCTGAAAACTCTCTCATAAGATTCATGTTAGTAGACCCAAATATGATATCATCTACATAAATTTGCACTAACATCAAGTGCTTTCCTTGACGTTTAATGAAGAGGGTTGTGTCAACCTTTCCTCTTGAGTAGCCTTGATCGAGTAAGAATTTGCTTAGTCTCTCATACCAAGCTCTAGGAGCTTGTTTGAGGCCATACAAAGCCCTTTTCAGTTTATAAACATGATCAGGATACTCATGGGATTCGAAACCCGGAGGTTGTGTGACATAAACCTCTTCATTTATGTGACCGTTAAGGAACGCACTCTTAACATCCATTTGAAATAATTTAAAGTCTTTCGCACAGGCGAAAGCAAGGAGAAGGCGTATAGCCTCGAGTCGGGCAACCGGCGCATAAGTTTCCTCATAGTCGATGCCTTCCTCTTGGTTATACCCTTGCGCGACTAAACGCGCCTTATTACGGGTTATTACCCCGTTTTCGTCCAGCTTGTTCCTAAACACCCATCGGGTGCCGATTACTCGATGATCTCGCGGAGGAGGGACAAGGTCCCAAACCTCATTTCTGGTGAACTGATTAAGTTCCTCCTGCATTGACAAAAACCAGTGTTCATCGAGTAGGGCTTCTTTAGGGTTTTTAGGTTCCATTTGCGAAACGAAAGCGAAGTGATAACAGAAATTACTTAGCTTAGATCGAGTTGTTACACCCTTTGAGATATCTCCGAGAATGTTGTCGATTGGATGGTCTTTGGAAGACTTCCAAGCTTGAGGGAGATCATCGTTTGAAGGCGGATGAACTACCTCGGTTTCCTCATGGTGTACATCTTTGTCCTCCTCAATTTTGACTATGTCGGGTTGATCAATCCCCGACTCGCCACCTTTGAGTATGTCTTCGGTAGATGTACCTGCACCATGAAAAACACTACCCTTTCCGACGTTTCTCGGATTGGATTCATCAAAAGTGACATGTACAGACTCTTCTACAGCAAGTAATCGTTTGTTGTATATTCTATATGCTTTGCTAGATTGAGAGTATCCAAGGAAGATACCTTCGTCAGCCTTGGAATCGAATTTTCCCAAGTTTTCCTTTCCATTATTCAATACAAAACATTTGCAACCAAAGACATGTAAGTGAGAAACATTTGGCTTTCGCCCTTTTAAAAGTTCATACGGTGTTTTGTTTAGAATGGGGCGAATGAGCACCCTATTCAGAACATAACAAGCCGTGCTAATGGCGTCGGCCCAAAAATATTTCGGTAAGCCACTTTCGTTGATCATTGTTCTTCCCAATTCTTCCAAAATTCGATTTTTACGCTCCATAACCCCATTTTGTTGAGGAGTACGTGGAGCGGAGAAGTTATGATCAATACCATGGTTACCGCAATATTCTTCAAATAAGTGATTTTCGAACTCACCCCCATGATCGCTTCTAATTGCAACAATGTTTGTATTTAGTTTATTTTGGGAAAGCTTAGCAAATCTTTCAAAGGCGGCGAACGTATCGCTCTTGCTTACTAAGAAAATAGTCCAACAAAATCGAGAAAAGTCGTCCACTATTACGAAACCGTAATAGTTTCCTCCTAGACTTTTAATCCTAGATGGCCCAAATAAATCCATATGAAGAAGCTCGAGAGGTCTCGTTGTTGAAACGATATTTTTGGATTTAAATGAGATCCTCGTTTGCTTCCCCTTTTGACAAGCATCACAAAGGTGATCCTTGGTGAACTTAATTTTGGGGAGACCTAGGACTAGATCTTTTGAGACTACTTTGTTTAGTAAGTCAAAGTTAACATGTGCTAAACGCCTATGCCATAACCATGAACCTTCACTCATTGTTACAAGGCATTTGTCACTTGTTAACGATACTTCATTTAAGTCAAGCATATAGACATTGTTCACACGCAGGCCATTAAACATACTCTTCTTATCATCATTATGTACAATTTTGCAACAATCTTTTGAAAACGATACATTGTATCCTTTGTCACATAATTGACTGATGCTAAGTAGATTGTGTTTAAGACCTTCGACAAGCAATACGTCAGAAATAGTAGTAGAAGAGGGGTTACCTACACTACCTTTACCAAGTATTGCTCCACGGTTGTTGTCACCATAAGTTACATATCCCTTCTTCTTAGCCACGAAGTCAATGAAGAGAGATATGTCTCCTGACATGTGCCTTGAGCATCCACTGTTGAGAACCCATCTTCTCTCGGTAGTCTCGAGGCATTGTACCTATGGAAATATAATTAACAAGAGAAGGTACCCAATGGCTTATTGGGTCCTGAATGGTAAGGAACGAAATGGTTGCATTTGGGCATCCATTGATAAATGCCTTTAGGAACTAAAAATCTCCTAAAACTACATTTAGCAATGGAGTGGCCTTTCTTGCAACAATAGAGACAAGAGAAATTTACATTTAGATTGCTTTTGCTATCTTCATCCTTTATAACATATTTATATTTTTGATATGGATTAACCATACTTTTTCGAAAGTTTGATTTGTCGATAGTGTCGCATCCGCGAAAAACAACCGGCGGGCTAAAACAAAAACAAACAGAGCCGCCACCGTGCATTATTTATCCCAAAAGGGAAAGGAAACGCTCGAAGTAAACCTGGAAAAGACATGGTCTCGCGACCAAAGAGAGATGGGATCAGGAGTCGGTTATGCGAAGGGAAGGTATTAGCACCCCTACGCATCCGTCGTACTCGACGGGATCCACGCTCAAAAGGATAGAAGAAAGGTTACTCAACTGCTCACAAACATCACACACACACTGGAAACAACACAGGTGGGAGAAGAGGGGAACGGGCTCGCTAGGATATCGCATCCTATGCCTACGTATCTCATCTGGAATGAGAATCAGAGCTACCGTAGTTCGGCTCACGCACGCCAAACAAGACACACACACAAATAGGCAAACATGGAAATCGAATGCCAATCGCTGGACTTACATCAGACTCCGAACCAACAAACTCACACAGGAAACCCACTGCCAATCGCTGGACTTACGTCGGACTCCACACAAACAAAACGCCAATAGGATACGGAATGCCAATCGCTGGTCTTACGTCCATCTCCTAACACACACAAGAAGGTTAACCAACAGACAAGCTAATAGGGAGTCGGGAACTCGAGCCTAATAACTGTCAAGCAAACACACTCAAAAAGAAAAAGGGTGCCCGGAGAGATCTCGTACGACCTCCTGCCTACGTACCTCATCTGGTATGAGGATCAGGGCAACGTAGTTCCCCTTAACAGGGAAAGAACTTCTAACCTAACCAGAGACTGGGAAATGACAAACTAGAAGGGAGACTAACTCGAGCCTAATAGTTATCATGTAAATTCACCATAGTCCTAGGTTGAAGTTTCTACCTAACTTGCACAGGGAGCAAGCTATCCTAAACAGCACAGGCAAAGCAAACATACACGCAATTAGCACACACTATATACAAACAAAGTGGGCTCACACAAGGTTAGGCTGTGAAACACAAGCCAACTGGAATCGGGTGTAGTTAGCTCTTAAACCTAACATTGAGGGTTAGGGTGAAGCAGATGAAATGGGAAGTGAGGATAAGACCTCACAGCTCTTATCCCTGGCCTGGGAGAGCTTCAGACAAATGAAAGTGTGGGAGTTCAGAAAGTAGGAACTCTTCTCCACAAGACTGACACAACATGGATCTTGGGTTAATATCCACAATGCATCAACACAAGGCGTGTGAGCAAAGTGGATGACACACTGAAAGCAGGAGATGGATTACACATCTCTTTTATCTGCCAATTGCCTCATAGAGGTCTTTTCCTGCTTGGCACAAAAAATAAACAAACACAAGCATTGCCTCTTAAGGAGGGCTTCAGACAGGTGCCTGCCCAAGTAACAGGACAGGTCTTCCAGACTACATGAAGTCAGTGAGTTATACCTCAAATGGTTAAGCAACCAAGCAAAGCAAAAGCAAGTTCAAAAAGAACTCTAAGCAACTTATGTACCTGGAAAAAATCTAACTCAATCAGTATACAAGTCAAAAAAGTCAAACAGACAGTCACACAATCAATCAGACAGATAAGTAAGCAATGCAAGCCACAAGCCAATGTGTACAACACAAATGACTTGACATCAACCTACAAAACAACTCAAGATTAGTCAACATCAACCGATTAGTCAACTCAAGCAAGTGAATCAATCCCATTATAGCCATGTGCTTCGTAACCTGAAATCAAAGCTCAAACATAAGCAACAGACCACTAGGTCAAGGCCTAGGGTCAAAGATGGAGAAATAATCCAAAACAGAACATGAAATTCAACATGAATCAACCTTAATCAATTAAGAACACAATCCAAAAGGTCTCATGTCAATATCATTCACCAAATTCATTTCACAAACCAAACATGGCAAGGCATGCAAATTGAAAGCATATTGAGGCAACAGAATGAACAAATGCACATTAATTTCAAAATGACTCAATTAATCTCAAGAAAATTCATGGCTAAACAGAACACACAACATGATCATCACACAAAAAATTAGGGCATTTGGACATGATTAAGCATGGTAATCAAATTGTATAAGGCAAGGCAATCAAAACAAGCTCAGATGTGACACCAAATGGTACATCAACTTAGCACAAGCCTAAAACAGAAATGAAACATGACAAAGACCTCAAACCAAAGCCAAAACAAGCTTCAACATGTCTAGAAACAATGTGCAAAATTTCACATCCATATGGTAAAGCATAAGCATTTCACAAATGATTGAAGTTCAAAGCAATTCAAAAGCTCACAAATGATCATCCAGCAAGAAAAATCTCAAACAAATCAGAAATGAATCCAAAAATTCCACAAAATATCATGAGCATTCATAACAACCACAAGAAGCGCCACACAAAAATCACATCATTTAGAGTTCATTTGGCATGGCAAACAAATTAATCAAATTGAGCAAACAAAGGTGTGACACACATTGTCACACCTACATTCACATGATCATATCTCAGCAATCACAAATGATAAAAATGCAAACTCAACACCAAAATGTCCAGCAAGATGTCTAGTTTAAGCATGTCAAAGTTCATAGGCATTGGATTAAATCTCCTCATTTCACAAGAGATATGGCAAGGTATAGCACAAAATGAACATATGCACACAAACCCTAGGCCAAATAAATTTCCATCCATGCACAATTTCTGGAAAAATAATGAAAAAAAAACTAGAAACAATAAGGAGAACAATGCAAAAATTCCCATATTATTTGGATGATTTATCATTTATTTATGAATTTATGAAGTGCAAGAAAAAATAAAAAAACATGAGAAGCATAGTACATGAATATGGATGGAGGGAAATGAGATAAAATACAATGCCATTTGAATAAATGCTGCACGCAGGAATCGAATGGAGGTCAAATTTGAAATGAGGCGCGCTAGCTGCAAAACGCAGCGCTTCATTAATCCTACGTGGCCAAGCGAAGCAATATTATCCAATCATTATGCCATGCAAGCGACAACTGGACCAGTACATGCAAGTTATTCCCAAAAACACATGCAAACATGCAGAAATGCGCTGGGAAAGATCAAAATGAGTTCTAGAAATGAAACCCTATCATCTTCATCATGTTCATCGTGCTCAAGAACAAATTTCTCAGAAACACAAAATAATCACATCAACGCGTTCATCTCTCATCACTCATCACTATTCCATGCCTGGCTAAAGCTAAAACAACATATATTCAAAGAATCGAAGCCATGAAGAATCAACTATCAAACTTTAAATTACCATAACTACTTCAATTCTACATGGAATTTTGTGAAACAAAGCTCAGATTAATCAGCAATGCACGATCTACAACAAGCACATAACAATTTCATGAATTAAGGAAATCGATTTCTGACCTTGATGAAGATGCAGAAGTGGAACAGCTTGTTTCAGGCCATGAACTGCACAAACAGATGCTCCAAAGTGTTTGTATGGATGAATAGATGAATGCTTGAGGCTTAGATGTACACGATCCTTCCTGAATTCTCAACTGCCATGGATGAGCTTCAAGTTCCAAACAGCTTCCAATTGCACGATTTCCACTGAATCTTGCTTCAATAATACTCCACAATGCTTATGGATGATGAAGGAATCAAGGAAAGTGCAATGTATTTGAAGAAAATTGATGAAAAGTTTGAGAGAAGAATTTGTGAAAATGGATCTAGATCTGAAAAAGTGATGTGTTAGCAGCAAAACAGTTATGCTTAGCTATATATATGCCCTCCTAATCATGTTGTTAATCACACTTAAGCCAATTGCCAATGGATTAGTGAAAACAAGGTGTGGATGCAAATTTGGATAATGCACCTTATGCATGAAAGCTCAATGGAACAGTGCACGAATTGCCTTGGAATTTCACTCAAAAGTTCATTTTAGAGTCAATGCAAGTGTTAAAATGTGAAAACAATGCCTCATTTTCAAATTATAATTTTCCCTCCAAAATTCCAATGAAAATGCAAATGATCATGTGATGAAAATGCATGGAATGTGATGCATGATTTGGATAGTATATGTCAAGACATGAATGTACAAAAAAGAGCCACTCCATCTGGCCTTATGGTTTGAAAGTTATGCATGTTTGAAGTTCAAGTTCACTTGGCCATGATTGATCCATATCTCTTCAACCATACATGAGAAATTCATGATCACTGACTTTTTGGAAAGGGGAGAGAAAGATCTTCAACTTTCATGTTGGACAAAATTTCATTTGAAGCTTGCTTGATGATGTAATCTTGAGGAGAAAACCTTTCCATTTTTGGCAATTTCAAATTACAGGTCACTTACTATTTTTGGAAAGTTTTGATCTGACCTCAAATTCTTCAATGTTGATGTTTGAAATGTCAAATGAGACTTGTTTGAACATGAATGAAGTATTTCTAACCACTTCCCACCTCCAAATCCAACAGTTGACTTTCAGTTGACTTTTTCAGTTGATAGATGACTTGGCCATGCACAGATGAATTTGAGCCTCAATCTCTTGATGAAATGGCTCCAAAATGAAACCCTAGCTTATACAAGCTCAATAAAACACATATGGTGATCCCCATCTCAACAAAGACCTCATCTCCTTGCAAAAACCCTGATTGATATAATTCAACTGATCAGGGTTGACCAGAGGTCAAAACCCTAATCCCAAAGAACATGATCAAGCACAATGAACCTCTTGGTGATGATGAGACCCTGATGATGGTGATGTACCACTTCAACCAAGATAATGATCAACCTCCTTGAAGAACCAAGAAACCCTAATTGAAGCACAAACCCTCAGATGGCTAGTGATCAATTCATGAGACCCTCCAGCTTGAATCTTTTAACCTCTTTATCTTCTGAGAAAGACCTAGGAGGATGACTTGCTCAATGTTTCCACATGATATGCAAAGCTGCAATGACTAATATCCTACAAGATGAAATGCAATATGCTAAGCTAGTCCCAAGAGAAGAGGGCAAATTTTGAGGTGTTACAGCTGCCCCTATTCAATCCACTGTGAACCTGTCGATATGAATAGCCTTGGCTTTCAGATGATCAGGGTGAAGAGTGATTGAATACCAAGAACATACGAACAATTTGCACTCTGATGGGAAATAATTAACAATGCCTGTCAGAATAGGCGAAGAAACGATCTTGAAAGAAGAATCCGTCTGGTACGGAGAAAGTCGGCCTGAATACCGAAACAGAAATACTGACCTGGATACCAAAATAAATGGTAACACAGGAATAACCATGGCCTGAACGCCGTTCATCAGTCTGAATACTGAGCAACATAGTATGAGAGTATTGACATCGGTCTGAACACCGAGAGATTGGCCTGAATGCCCAACAACTGGCCTGAACGCCACTTTGGTCTGAACACCACTTCGGTCTGGATACCGGAAGATTGGCCTGAATGCCACAAGCTGCATCGATCTGAACTTCGGAAGCTTCTTCGATCTGGAAATCAGAAACTGGCCTGAATACCACAAGTTCTTCGACCTGATCGTCGGAAACTTCTTCGATTTAAAAATCGGAAACTGGTCTGAATACCTCAAGTACTTCGACCTGATCGTCGGAAACTTCTTCGATCTGAAAATCGGAAACTGGTCTGTATACCACCTTAGTCTGAACACCGGAAAAACTGGCCTTACTGCCATATCGGTCTGAATACCCGCCTCGGTCTGAACACCGGAAGATTGGCCTGAACGCCACAAGCTGCATCGATCTGAACTTCGGAAGCTTCTTCGATCTGAAAATCGGAAACTGGCCTGAGTGCCACAAGTTCTTCGACCTGAACGTCAGAAACTTCTTCGATATGAATATCGGAAATTGGCCTGAGCGCCACCTCGGTCTGAATACCGGAAAACTCGTCATGTCTGTCAGCATCGGCAGAGATAAAAACAGTGATAAATGAGTCGGCACGCGTGACAACGACCCGTGTTGGGGATAACAAGCCCTGAACCGGCTATTCTCTTTTCAACCCTAGCAAACGAACACTTTGCGCTTAGCTGGGGATTATCTCTTTCTCCTTTTTCCTTTTTTGGACCCCGAAACTTCCTTGATTAACATTCCCATCTCCGCTCGACAGAAACCCTTCCTCCAATATCGCACTACTGGGGAACACTGTTGATTCAAAATCATGATGCCAAAACTCCTCGGAGCAACATCTTTACCTTCTGGCGAAACCACCTCTCAAACAATAACCACGGCTTGAGACTAGCTTATGCTTGCACTGATGATGCATGGTTATTTTTTAGCGTAATGCTCCATAATCATGGAAATGCTACGCAATTTATTATGCAATATGCTATGCTTATCTAAATGATGCATGCATAAAAAATATCCCCCTCAAGGGACTCTTCTGGGGAGCTCGAGGCACTCTGCTGAGGAACTCGACAACACTCCAATCTCCACCCCGCTGGGGAATAGCACTGCTGCTGGGAAATAGGCCACCCTTACCAGGGATAATTTCCACTAAACCCAACCCGCTTGGGGACTTCGTTGGGGAAGAAACCACCAACGCACTCTGTGGGGAAACCACAGTAATCTTCGACTTGCTGGGGAATAACCAGCCACGGACACCTCCGCTGGGGAAATAGCAACCTTCAGGCCTGGCTGCTGAGGAAACAACGATCCCAAACCTGCTGGGGAGATAACCATCCTGACCCTGCTAGGGAAGACTCGGACCTCGAATCTGTCGGGGAAGTAACAATCCCAACTCTGCTTGGGGAAACCAGGAAATTCTGGCGCAGAACACCCGTCGACTCGTCGAACCCTGGTATTCCATCTCTAAATCCAGTATCAGCTTTCCACTCTTGAGAGCTCCCAGACTCGTCTGGACTTTTCTGATTCATCACCTTGTATTCTCGCCTCCTCCGTACTCGACGGAGATCAAACTCTTTGAATTCATACAAACTTCCCAGTCCTCAGACTTTGAAGAGTCTTCTTGATTAATCTCAAGGATCGTCGTACGTCTCGCCGTCTTTTCACCATTCTCCACCCATTCGTCCCTGATCGGACTCCTCGGGGATCTTTCGTCAAAAGGCTTTCACATCACAACCTGCAAGTGAGTGAGAATATCTAACAGTACCTGCAAAAGAGATCGTTAGACAAAAACGTGCCCCAGGCGTGCCAAAATTTCAACACCTGGGTCACTCATCCTTCCGAATAAGATTTCAAGCTTTCAATCTTATAAACATGCATTGGAAGGGACCTGTATGTCTTAAAATGCAAAGATTCATTATCAAAATAAACGGATGTTTTTGCAATCAAAGTGGTTATGAAAACAAAAACAAAAATTATTTGACTGAATATGCATTTTATTGATTGAAAAAGTGTAGCTCATGACTGAGCAATACAAAGGAAGCAATTCCTGAAAAGAGGTAATTGCGCACAAAAGGAAAAAATCTATCCTAATGGCGATGTGAAACCCGTGATCTCATCAAGTTCCAACTCGGTTACACCCCATATGTCCTCAGACTCTCCATGCTTTCTGCCTTCTGAACAAGACGCTTCCGACTGATCCCTACCGGGGATTATCCATGTCATATCCAAAGTGCAAACGGTCATGCCAGACGCAGTTGTTCGTTTCAATCCCTCTTTTGCCTGGACCGCCCTTTCGGGTTTTCAGTCCACCGGGATACCCTTTTTTGCCCAAGCCGCCTTTTCAGGTTTTCGACTTGCCGGGTGTACAGTTTTTTCTTTTTATCCCTAATTTTTGCCCGAACCTTTTTCTTTTTTTTCTCGGTTCGCCGGGATGCCCATTTTTGCCTGGACTATTTTATTCTTTTCATCCAGCGGGTCTCTTTATACGAAGTATTTTTTAACTGCGTCTGCATTCACAGGGGACGGAAAATCCTCGCCATCCATGGTCGTTAGCAACAAGGCTCCGCCAGAGAAAACCTTCTTGACCACGAATGGACCTTCATAATTGGGTGTCCATTTGCCCCTACGATCGTTTTGAGGAGGAAGGATCCTTTTCAGCACCATATCACCCACGTGATACACACGAGGTCGTACCTTTCGGTCAAAAGCACGCTTCATCCTTTGCTGGTACAACTGCCCATGACAGATGGCCGCCAGCCTCTTCTCCTCAATCAGGCTCAACTCCTCATACCGGGTACTTACCCATTCAGCCTCTTGCAACTTCACGTCCATCAGGACTCTCAAAGAAGGAATTTGAACCTCAACCGGTAGCACGGCTTCCATTCCATATACGAGCGAGAAAGGCGTTGCCCCAGTAGACGTACGCACCGAAGTTCGATACCCATGCAATGCAAATGGCAACATCTCATGCCAGTCCTTATAGGTCACAACCATCTTCTGCACAATCTTCTTTATATTTTTATTGGCTGCCTCAACCGCCCCATTCATCTTCGGACGATAAGGAGAAGAATTGTGATGCTCGATCTTGAATTCCCGGCACAATTCTGCCATCATCTTGTTATTCAAATTAGAACCATTATCAGTAATGATTCTTTCGGGAACCCCATATCTGCAAATGATGTCTCTCTTGAGAAACCTGGCAACGACCTGCTTTGTCACGTTCGTATAAGAGGCTGCTTCCACCCACTTGGTGAAGTAATCAATAGCCATTAATATGAACCGGTGCCCATTCGAAGCTGTAGGCTCAATCTTCCCAATCATATCAATGCCCCACATAGCAAACGGCCACGGAGACGACATCAAACTCAACGGATTCGGAGGCACGTGCACTTTGTCAGCATAAATCTGGCATTTATGACACTTCCGCACGAAATTGAAACATTGGGCCTCCATTGTCATCCAATAATAGCCAGCCCTCAACAGCTTTTTCACCATTGCATTCCCACTGGCATGGGTACCGAACGACCCTTCGTGAACCTCTTTCATCAATTGGCTTGCTTCTTTATCATCAACACATCTGAGCAAAACCCAATCAAAATTCCGCTTGTACAAAACCCCATCCTTATTCAAGTAGAACACCATAGCCAACCTCCGCAGAGTCTTTCGGTCCTTCTTGGATGCTCCCTCAGGATACTCTTGAGTCTCCAGATAGCGCTTGATATCGTAATACCACGGCTTCTCATCATCAGGCGCTGTGTCAACAGCAAACACATATGCCGGTCTATCCAGACGTCCCACCTCAACACTGGGGAACTAATTCCACCATTGCACCTTAATCAAGGCAGCCAGAGTAGCCAAAGCATCTGCCAACGGATTTTCTTCTCTAGGCACGTGATGCATCTTCACCTTGGTGAAAAACGTCAACAATCTCCTCGTACAATCCCGGTATGGAACTAAATGAGACTGATGCGTATACCACTTTCCGTTAACCTGATTCACAACCAAAGCTGAATCTCCATATATAACAAGGTTCTTGATCCTCAAATCAATCGCCTCTTCGATCCCCAATATGCAAGCTTCGTATTCAGCCACGTTATTGGTGCACTCAAATGTTAGCCGGGCAGCAAAAGGAATGTGGGATCCTTTCGGCGTAACCAAAACAGCACCAACTCCGCTACCATTCATGTTAACGGCCCCATTAAACATCAGAATCCATTCGGATTCAGGGTCAGGCCCCTCCTCCGGGATTGGTTCCTCGCAATCTTTCGATTTGAGAAACATGATGTCCTCATCAGGGAACTCAAACTTCATCGGTTGATAATCCTCAATGGGTTGCTGAGCGAGGTAATCAGACAATACACTCCCCTTGATTGCTTTCTGAGAAGTATACTGGATATCATATTCTGTCAAAATCATTTGCCACCTCGCAACCCGTCCGGTCAATGCTGGCTTCTCAAAAATGTACTTGATTGGATCCATCTTGGAAATCAATAAAGTGGTATGAACCAGCATATACTGTCTCAGTCGGCGAGCAGCCCAGGCCAAAGCACAACAAGTTTTCTCGAGCAGTGAATATCTTGTTTCATAGTCAGTAAACTTTTTGCTAAGGTAGTATATGGCATGCTCTTTTCGACCAGACTCGTCATGCTGCCCCAATACACACCCCATAGACCCCTCGAGGACTGTCAAGTACAGGATTAACGGTCGTCCCTCCACGGGAGGCATCAGAATCGGAGGCTCCTGCAAATACTCTTTTATCTTTTCAAATGCCGCTTGGCAATCATTATTCCACCTGACCGTTTGATCTTTTCTCAATAACTTGAATATAGGTTCACACGTGGCTGTTAGATGAGATATGAACCGTGAAATGTAGTTCAATCTACCTAAGAAACCACGAACCTCCTTCTCTGTTCTCGGTTCAGGCATTTCTCTTATTGCTTTTACTTTAGCAGGATCAACCTCGATTCCTTTTTCACTTACAATGAACCCCAGCAATTTACCGGACCGCACTCCAAAAGTGCACTTATTCGGATTCAACCTCAGTCTGAATTGTCTCAAGCGGTCAAACAACTTGGCCAGATCTACCAAATGCCCCTCTTCTGTTTGGGACTTTGCTATCATGTCATCAACATAGCATTCGATTTCATGATGAATCATATCATGAAACAGAGTCACCATGGCCCTCTGATAAGTAGCACCGGCGTTCTTGAGACCAAATGGCATCACCTTATAACAAAAAGTGCCCCACGGTGTGATGAACGTTGTTTTCTCCATATCATCTGGCGACATTTTGATTTGATTATAGCCAGAAAAGCCATCCATGAAGGAAAACACCGAGAATTGAGCTGTATTATCTACCAACACATCAATGTGAAGTAATGGGAAATCATCCTTCGGGCTAGCTCTGTTCAGATCCCGGTAGTCCACGCACATTCTCACCTTCCCATCCTTCTTCGGCACCGGCACAATGTTCGCGACCCAAGGCGGATAATTGGTGACAGCTAGGAAACCAGCATCCCACTGCTTCTGCACTTCCTCCTTAATTTTCATGGCCATCTCAGGTCGAGTTCTGCGCAACTTCTGCTTCACTGGAGGACAGTCTGCTCTCAACGGTAGCTTGTGCACAACGATATCGGTATCCAACCCTGGCATATCTTGATAAGACCAGGCAAAGATGTCGACATACTCTTTCAACAATGCTACCATTCTGCTCTTGACACTCGCCTCCAAAGCAGCCCCAACTTTCACTTCCTTCCTGACCTCGTCGGTACCCAGATTCACAATCTCTACCTGCTCCTCATGCGGCTGAATCACCTTCTCCTCTTGCTTTAACAACCTGGCTAATTCCTCGGGCAGTTCACAATCTTCTTCGCCTTCTTCTTCAGCATGATAGATCGGATTGTCGAAGTCATATGCGGGTGTAACAGGATTGTTATCAATGAGATCCAGCGAGAAATCGCATCTGCATGAATGTTGATTCATGCATTGCTTTAGAACCGGAGCGAGACAAATTGAAAAAGAAAAAATGAAAACATTGTCATTTTTATTTTTGTTTTTAAACTGCAAAAATAAATGAAAAACAGGGAATACCGCTTTTAATTGAAAAACATCCATTTATTTCTGATGCAAATTTTGCAAAATGAAACATGAGGTGGCCCTTACAATGAACCAGTATGTTTCGGGCAACACGTATGGCTTCCATGCAAATAAAATTGAAAAACAGAAAATATTACTCTTCGAGCAGAGTGACAGTGATGATCTTTTCAGCCTTCCAGTTCTAGACTTCCATCCCTGGTGCGCACGGCTTTATCCATTGATCAATTTCACAATCGCTGTCAGCTTCTTCATCCACCATACAGATGTGATCTGGATCCAGCATTCCAGCACTGGTGAATGTGAATGACGGACGACGTCCTCTGCCTTGTCCAGATAAGCCTCGGCCCGGCTGATAACCCACTCTAAATCGGTCTTTCTTGGCGGTGATGTCCATCATCTTCCCCCAACCTGGAGCTTCTCCACTCTTCACCACCTCAGCGGCCTGCTTATACGAAGAAATGGACGGTTTCTCCTCTTCCTTGGCAAAAAGAGCACTCTCCACCTTGACGGTTTCGAATGCTTGACTCGACATTTCCCATATCTCACCGTCCATTTCCACGTATTTGAACGATGATAAGTGGCTGACGAAGATATCCTCCTCTCCGCAGACTGTGATGACCTGCCCGTCCCAAATATACTTCAGCTTCTGGTGCAAAGTCGAAGTCACTGCCCCAGCAGCATGGATCCATGGGCGACCCAACAGGCAACTGTATGCCAGCTGAATATCCATGACATAAAATACTGACTTGAACACCTCGGGTCCAATCTTCACCGGGAGCTCTACCTCTCCAAACACCTCCCGTTTAGAACCATCAAAAGCCCTCACTATCAGGTCAGTGGGCGTCAAAATCAAACCTTCACAGTCCAGCTTCGCCAGGGCTTTCTTTGGCAACACATTCAAAGACGAGCCGGTATCAACCAACACGTGCGAAAGCACGGCTCCTTTACATTCCATAGTAATGTGTAATGCCCGATTATGATTCCTCCCATCCATCGTCAGATCAAGATCGGTGAAACCCAGCCCATGGCTGGCATTGACATTAGACACTACCGTCTCCAACTGATTAATTGTGATCTCTTGGGGAACATAGGCTCTCTTCAGAATTTTCAATAAAGCCTCTCTATGCCCCTCGGAGCTCAGCAATAATGACAAGATCGAGATCTTGGAAGGCGTCTGTTGCAGATGGTCAACAAGCTTGTACTCTGACTTCTTGATGATTCTCAGGAATTCTTCAGCTTCATCATCAAGTTCTCTCTCCGACCCACCAAGCGCCGGTGTCACCACAGGAGTACCTTCATTCACCACTTGTTTTCCTCTTGCCCTGGCTAAAGCCTCGGCCTTTTCTTTCTTTTCTTTTTCTCCCTCCCCTCTTCTCAAAGCATCAGGTGCAAACAACCTCCCACTACGAGTGAAACCACTGGGTCCGGCATTATCCACCTTTGAAACGGTGGTTTCACTTGCAACTTGATCATCTAGTTTCTCCCCATTACAGTACACCTCCCCACCATAATGCCACGGCACAGCATCATCTTTGTCATAAGGAATTGGCCCAGGTACCGTGATAGTAACTGGAGCCGCATCGGCCAGCGTTGACAAATCAACCGGGTCGAAGTAAATAGTTATGGTGGAGACAACTTCCTTCCCCAAATCCTCTTTCTCAAACCTGAGGCTTCCCTCGTCCATCAGCCTCTGGACAGCCTCCCTCAACAATATACACCCATTCGGAGCAATAATGCACGCAGCACAGCAATCACCACAGCTCGGAAAGACCTCATTCCTCAACAATTGTCGTTTGACCTCAGCCAAAGGAGTCTTCAATTGATCAACACTCAACAGCCCGATTCTGCCCTCATCAGAGACTGCATTCACCCCCATTTGACCATGCGCAGGCATGGGATTCGCATTCACATTTGGAGATGGAGCAAAGTTGATGGCTTTAGAATCCACTAAGTCCTGGACCACATGCTTAAAAGCTTTGCAGTTTTCTACGTTGTGTCCAGGTGCACCCGAGTGAAATTCACATTTGGCGTTTTCATCAAAACTGGCTGGCCTCTGATCAGGTCTCAAAGGAGCCAAAGTTCTTAATTGTACCAACCCCAAATCCTTCAGCTTTTTCAACAAAAAAGAATAGGTCACAGGTGGCCTATCGAATTGACGATCATTCATTCTTCCTCGCACCTGATACCCAGCCCTCTGCGGTCTCTGCTGAAACGGATGTCGTTGCTGTTGCGGTTGTTGTTGTTGTTGTTGTGCAGGCTGATTATCATCAGGAATAGTTACCGCAGCAGTGTGCTGGTAGTAACGATCCCTACTCGGTCCTCTTTGGGTATACACAGCACTTGTATCACCCTCCTTCTTCCTCTGACCATTTCCAAATGGCTTCTTCGATCCAGATGACGAAGCGTTACCCTGGATTTTCCCCAGCTTCAACCAACTCTCTATTCTTTCACCGGCCACCACTATATCAGCGAAGTTAGTAACCGGGAAACCCACCATTCTTTCAGCAAAGGTCCCCTGCAGGGTACCCATGAACAGATCTGACATCTCTCGATCTACCAATGGAGGTTGGACCCTGGCAGCCAGCTCCCTCCACCTCTGTGCATACTCCTTAAACCCCTCATTAGGCTTTTGAGACATACCCTGCAGCTGGGTACGACTAGGAGCCATATCAGCGTTAAACTGGTACTGTTTAAAGAATGCATCGCCAAGATCTTGCCAGCTCTTGATATCAGAAGATTTCAGCTTAGTGTACCATTCCAAGGATCCTCCAGACAGACTGTCCTGGAAGAAGTACATCCACAACTTCTGATCCATCGTATAAGCAGAAATCTTGCGGACGAAGGCCTGAAGGTGAGTTTCCGGGCAGGAACTCCCATTATATTTATCAAATGCAGGCGCCTTGAACTTCTGTGGGATCACAATCCCCTCAACCAGCCCCATATTTGACATATTAACAACCCCCAGAGTGGCATAACTCTCTAGAGCTCTGATTTTCTCCGCCAGCAACTGGATCTCCTTATTTGGTGGTTGGACGCCATATTGACCGAATGGTTCATTATGCATGGAGAATTGATCTGCTTCTCTGTCTTCCTCTCTATCCTCCTCAGCCCCAAAGAAAGGAGGAAACAGACTGTCCTTCAGATTATTGCCCATCTGACCGGGTCCACCACCTGTGGCAGCACCAAAACCACCGGCATTGTTAGTCACTACACCCACAGTTGTCCTCTTTCCACCGTCCCTAGAACCACCAAGACCTTGGTTAGAGACACCATCCAGATTGACACCACTGTTGGCAGCTGAAGCCCGCTCGAGCTTCTCCACTTTATCAGCCAGTGCCTTCTGCCCGACTGCAAACCCTTGCATGATGTTAATCAACTCATTCATCTTTTCTTTCAGCTCGAGAACATCTGTATTTGGTAGATCCATCAGTCTAGGTGTGTTGCGTCTGGTGAAATATCTGTGTGGACGTGTTGAGTGCAAAGGTACAACTCTACGCGCACGAGCAATGATTCCTGAAACAATCAACCACGTTAGAACTGATACCTGCAAAATAGAAAACAAGTTATTATGATTATGCATGAATGCAATGTCTATCCACATGAGGAACACTCTGTCTTTCGATCCTGGCTTCATCGAGACAGATAATAATCCGGCAGCAATATTCTGATATTCATCATTTGATTTCATCATATAGATCAGAGATATATGATTTAGCAAAATACCACCCAACCATGTGTGTGCCATGTGAGTGCATACAGGAAAGCAAATAAAGCTTGAAGATCAGTCACTGAATGATAATAACCACTGTATACCAAAAGTGCATAATAAGTGCAATAGTCATACATCAAGCTGATACAAGTCAAATACAATTCTCTAGATTCAGAAAGAACATACAAGCAAGTGAATTCCGTCAACAGGCCTGACGGTAATCCACACAAATAATAACAAAAGACTACACTGAAGAAGGCCCCACCGAAGGCTCCGCATCATCTACCATCTTGGTAAATTTCACCGCGAACCTAAGCTCGGTGTTCTCCTGCTGCAATCTCCCTATCTCCTTCTGGCAAATCTTCATCTGTCTGAAGTAATGATCCCTCTGAGCAAGATAATGATCCCTCTCAGCAATGATCTTCACGTTCTCTTCTTCCTTAATCTTCAGCTTTGCCTCCCACTCGGCGATAAGGGTTCTGACTATGTCGTCCCTCTGATCCCTCACAAGGATTTGTCTTCTCTTTTCATCCTCAATGACCTTCGAAGCTCTGGCCAACTTCTCCTTGGTGATGTCGTGCTCCCTTGTGGATGACTCCAAAGCTTGGCTGACCTTGCCATAATAAGCGGTGTCTACCTCAAAGCGCTTCACCACAAGAGCATGTCTCTTATCCTGATCTTCCATCCTCACTCTGATCTCCTGATTAGCCATCTGAATCCTAGCAACACTCATCTCCAATTCAGTCTTCTCTGCTTGCAGCTGATCTCTGGCTTTCTTCATCTCGAGGAACTCTTCCATACTGACAGAAGAACATGGCCCCTCAATCAAAGGACACCAAGGATCACCTCCAGGAAATGGTAGATGTGTGAGCTCAATCCTCTTCCTAAGCCAATCATCGAATGGAGGAAAAGACCTGCTGTTAACCTTGCCAAAAGGAACCTTGCCCTTTCTCTGAATACTACGCCACTCATCCAACACTTGCCTCAACTTTGGCTGATTACCCTCAATTGGGAAGTAGAAAGACTCCTGAATCTCTTGCCCGAGAGGAGGACCCTCCACAGCAGACCCCATCTGTCTCCTAAGAAGCACCGGGTTGTAATTAATGCAACCTTGAACTCCAATAAGAGGTACATTGGGAAGACTCCCACAACTGTAAATGAAATCTTGTCCGGCCATACCATTGTGAGTCCAAGCTATGTCCTTGGCTCGCAAACCCATCAGCCTGAATGACCACTTAACAGTAGGGTCAAGAAAGACAAAAGCACCCTTGGAAGGCAAATACCCCATAAACCATTTGTACAGCAGCTGAGCACAACATCGGATCAATCCCCCTCGCCGCTTCTCGTTCCGATTATGGACCGAGTAATAGACATCTCCAACCAGAGTAGGAATAGGGTTCCTCTGCATAAACAATCTGATAGCATTAATGTCCACGAAGTTCTTCTGATTAGGAAACAGGATGACCCCATAGATGCTGACAGCAAGCAAAGCACAAACGGTCCTCCAATTACCCACAACAGCATGATCCTTGGCTTTAGCCTCCAGGAAACTCAGATGAAAACCAGGCAACTTTCCCTTCTCCTTCAAACCCCCCTTTGTCACCTCCGGGCTCAAATAAAGAGCACGAGAGATCTCAACAGCATCAGGTTCCCCCTTAGTGGCATAGAATGGAATCTGGTCTCTGATCGGAATACCCAGGATGCTAGCATAGTCTTCTATCAAGGGTCCCAACAAGTAGTCCGGGAACACAAAACACCTCAAACGCGGGTCATAAAACTGGAGAAGAGTATGGATGGCGCTCCTATCACTGTCTGTGAGCCTGAAAACCAACTTCAAAATACCACCGTATGCCTCACGGAACATCCCTACATGGTCAGGTGTAATCAATGCTATCATATCTCTCAGCACACCAATCTCTGGGTCGAAGAAACTGTAGACAACATCGTCTTTCAAACCGGTCCTCATGTCTGGAACAAAGAAGTCTCTCAACCAGGATCTCGATCAAGAATGTCCCCTACAGATGGATAAAGATGAGTTAGATGCAGATAAATGCAAAATGTGAATGATGCTGATGTATGAATGCAATGCATTGTGCCATCCTCCAAGTCATCTGATCAACCACTGCACTGAGTTACGGCCTCTGAACTGATCACAACCATCTGAAGGAATATGTAACCACAAATCCGACTTGGGAGTTCCGAAATAAACGGAACGGAATGATACATCACCATCATCACCAGAGATTCTCTGAACAGATAACCATAAGACCCTCTGAACCAGCCCAGGGAATCCTGAAATAAACGGATCCCCACTGATAAATACCACGGACAGAACTCCGGCGTCTCGGAAATAAATCCATAAATCCGACTTATAAATAGGACTCTGATCAAATACCGGAACCATTAGTCACCATCAAAGCCACCATCAGTACATGCATCTGTAAGAATCAACCCTCCCCTCACAGGTGAATTCTAATCAGGTCATCCTAAGGCGGATAACGGTCTCGACAATCGGGCAAAGATACTCAACGGGTTTGCCCTTTCGGGTGTGCCGTTGCAGCTCTCTTAAGATCGTCTAAACCAAAGATCCGGGAAAGATCGGTCACCGAAGTCAACAGCTCAGATGAGGTGACTCAACTAGAGTGGATACTCCACAAAGGAAGAGCACTCTCAAATAAACCTCGTCCGGCTTGTGGTGTGTCACGTCTCCCAAAACATGTTGACCTAACATGAGAGGCAACATGAGACCATGCTAATCCTAGGTGTACACTCGGGCCTGGGTTTTAGCCCCACTCAGAACACCCCCCCAAATCAGAGGAACCAACCTGTACAGAAGACAGCACAATGATAGTATGATGCATGCAAACAGATATGCACATATATACAACATAATAATCATAAATGCAATAAATAGAGCAACACAAGCAACCTAAACTATCCTAGAGAACGCTAGGAGAGACTCGCTTAGGGAAGATGGACCAGCGAGAGGTCAACTTCTCAAGTCCCCAGCAGAGTCGCCAGCTTTCGCATCCGCGAAAAACAACCGGCGGGCTAAAACAAAAACAAATAGAGCCGCCACCGTGCGTTATTTATCCCAAAAGGGAAAGGAAACGCTCGAAGTAAACCTGGAAAAGACATGGTCTCGCGACCAAAGAGAGATGGGATCGGGAGTCGGTTATGCGAAGGGAAGGTATTAGCACCCCTACGCATCCGTCGTACTCGACGGGATCCACGCTCAAAAGGATAGAAGAAAGGTTGCTCAACTGCTCACAAACATCACACACACACTGGAAACAACACAGGTGGGAGAAGAGGGGAACGGGCTCGCTAGGATATCGCATCCTATGCCTACGTATCTCATCTGGAATGAGAATCAGAGCTACCGTAGTTCGGCTCACGCACGCCAAACAAGACACACACACAAATAGGCAAACATGGAAACCGAATGCCAATCGCTGGACTTACATCAGACTCCGAACCAACAAACTCACACAGGAAACCCACTGCCAATCGCTGGACTTACGTCGGACTCCACACAAACAAAACGCCAATAGGATACGGAATGCCAATCGCTGGTCTTACGTCCATCTCCTAACACACACAAGAAGGTTAACCAACAGACAAGCTAATAGGGAGTCGGGAACTCGAGCCTAATAACTGTCAAGCAAACACACTCAAAAAGAAAAAGGGTGCCCGGAGAGATCTCGTACGACCTCCTGCCTACGTACCTCATCTGGTATGAGGATCAGGGCAACGTAGTTCCCCTTAACAGGGAAAGAACTTCTAACCTAACCAGAGACTGGGAAATGACAAACTAGAAGGGAGACTAACTCGAGCCTAATAGTTATCATATAAATTCACCATGGTCCTAGGTTGAAGTTTCTACCTAACTTGCACAGGGAGCAAGCTATCCTAAACAGCACAGGCAAAGCAAACATACACGCAATTAGCACACACTATATACAAACAAAGTGGGCTCACACAAGGTTAGGCTGTGAAACACAAGCCAACTGGAATCGGGTGTAGTTATCTCTTAACCCTAACATTGAGGGTTAGGGTGAAGCAGATGAAATGGGAAGTGAGGATAAGACCTCACAGCTCTTATCCCTGGCCTGGGAGAGCTTCAGACAAATGAAAGTGTGGGAGTTCAGAAAGTAGGAACTCTTCTCCACAAGACTGACACAACATGGATCTTGGGTTAATATCCACAATGCATCAACACAAGGCGTGTGAGCAAAGTGGATGACACACTGAATAGCAGGAGATGGATTACACATCTCTTTTATCTGCCAATTGCCTCATAGAGGTCTTTTCCTGCTTGGCACAATAAATAAACAAACACAAGCATTGCCTCTTAAGGAGGGCTTCAGACAGGTGCCTGCCCAAGTAACAGGACAGGTCTTCCAGACTACATGAAGTCAGTGAGTTATACCTCAAATGGTTAAGCAACCAAGCAAAGAAAAAGCAAGTTCAAAAAGAACTCTAAGCAACTTATGTACCTGGAAAAAATCTAACTCAATCAGTATACAAGTCAAAAAAGTCAAACAGACAGTCACACAATCAATCAGACAGATAAGTAAGCAATGCAAGCCACAAGCCAATGTGTACAACACAAATGACTTGACATCAACCTGCAAAACAACTCAAGATTAGTCAACATCAACCGATTAGTCAACTCAAGCAAGTGAATCAATCCCATTATAGCCATGTGCTTCGTAACCTGAAATCAAAGCTCAAACATAAGCAACAGACCACTAGGTCAAGGCCTAGGGTCAAAGATGGAGAAATAATCCAAAACAGAACATGACATTCAACATGAATCAACCTTAATCAATTAAGAACAAAATCCAAAAGGTCTCATGTCAATATCATTCACCAAATTCATTTCACAAACCAAACATGGCAAGGCATGCAAATTGAAAGCACATTGAGGCAACAGAATGAACAAATGCACATTAATTCCAAAATGACTCAATTAATCTCAAGAAAATTCATGGCTAAACAGAACACACAACATGATCATCACACAAAAAATTAGGGCATTTGGACATGATTAAGCATGTTAATCAAATTGTATTAGGCAAGGCAATCAAAACAAGCTCAAATGTGACACCAAATGGTACATCAACTTAGCACAAGCCTAAAACAGAAATGAAACATGACAAAGACCTCAAACCAAAGCCAAAACAAGCTTCAACATGTCTAGAAACAATGTGCAAAATTTCACATCCATATGGTAAAGCATGAGCATTTCACAAATGATTGAAGTTCAAAGCAATTCAAAAGCTCACAAATGATCATCCAGCAAGAAAAATCTCAAACAAATCAGAAATGAATCCAAAAATTCCACAAAAGATCATGAGCATTCATAACATCCACAAGAAGCATCACACAAAAAATCACATCATTTAGAGTTCATTTGGCATGGCAAACAAATTAATCAAATTGAGCAAACAAAGGTGTGACACACATTGTCACACCTACATTCACATGATCATATCTCAGCAACCACAAATGATAAAAATGCAAACTCAACACCAAAATGTCCAGCAAGATGTCTAGTTTAAGCATGTCAAATTTCATAGGCATTGGAATAAATCTCCTCATTTCACAAGATATATGGCAAGGTATAGCACAAAATGAACATATGCACACAAACCCTAGGCCAAATAAATTTCCATCCATGCACAATTTCTGGAAAAATAATGAAAAAAAAAAACTAGAAACAATAAGGAGAACAATGCAAAAATTCCCATATTATTTGGATGATTTATCATTTATTTATGAATTTATGAAGTGCAAGAAAAAATAAAAAAACATGAGAAGCATAGTACATGAATATGGATGGAGGGAAATGAGATAAAATGCAATGCCATTTGAATAAATGCTGCACGCAGGAATCGAATGGAGGTAAAATTTGAAATGAGGCGCGCTAGCTGCAAAACGCAGCGCTTCATTAATCCTACGTGGCCAAGCGAAGCAATATTATCCAATCATTATGCCATGCAAGCGACAACTGGACCAGTACATGCAAGCTATTCCCAAAAACACGTGCAAACATGCAGAAATGCGCTGGGAAAGATCAAAATGAGTTATGGAAATGAAACCCTATCATCTTCATCATGTTCATCGTGCTCAAGAACAAATTTCTCAAAAACACAAAATAATCACATCAACGCGTTCATCTCTCATCACTCATCACTAATCCATGCCTGGCTAAAGCTAAAACAACATATATTCAAAGAATCGAAGCCATGAAGAATCAACTATCAAACTTTAAATTACCATAACTACTTCAATTCTACATGGAATTTTGTGAAACAAAGCTCAGATTAATCAGCAATGCACGATCTACAACAAGCACATAACAATTTCATGAATTAAGGAAATCGATTTCTGACCTTGATGAAGATGCAGAAGTGGAACAACTTGTTTCAGGCCATGAACTGCACAAACAGATGCTCCAAAGTATTTGTATGGATGAATAGATGAATGCTTGAGGCTTAGATGTACACGATCCTTCCTGAATTCTCAACTGCCATGGATGAGCTTCAAGTTCCAAACAGCTTCCAATTGCACGATTTCCACTAAATCTTGCTTCAATAATGCTCCACAATGCTTATGGATGATGAAGGAATCAAGGAAAGTGCAATGTATTTGAAGAAAATTGATGAAAAGTTTGAGAGAAGAATTTGTGAAAATGGATCTAGATCTGAAAAAGTGATGTGTTAGCAGCAAAACAGTTATGCTTAGCTATATATATGCCCTCCTAATCATGTTGTTAATCACACTTAAGCCAATTGCCAATGGATTAGTGAAAACAAGGTGTGGATGCAAATTTGGATAATGCACCTTATGCATGAAAGCTCAATGGAACAGTGCACGAATTGCCTTGGAATTTCACTCAAAAGTTCATTTTAGAGTCAATGCAAGTGTTAAAATGTGAAAACAATGCCTCATTTTCAAATTATAATTTTCCCTCCAAAATTCCAATGAAAATGCAAATGATCATGTGATGAAAATGCATGGCATGTGATGCATGATTTGGATAGTATATGTCAAGACATGAATGTACAAAAAAGAGCCACTCCATCTGGCCTTATGGTTTGAAAGTTATGCATGTTTGAAGTTCAAGTTCACTTGGCCATGATTGATCCATATCTCTTCAACCATACATGAGAAATTCATGATCTTGGACTTTTTGGAAAGGGGAGAGAAAGATCTTCAACTTTCATGTTGGACAAAATTTCATTTGAAGCTTGCTTGATGATGTAATCTTGAGGAGAAAACCTTTCCATTTTTGGCAATTTCAAATTACAGGTCACTTACTATTTTTGGAAAGTTTTGATCTGACCTCAAATTCTTCAATGTTGATGTTTGAAATGTCAAATGAGACTTGTTTGAACATTAATGAAGTATTTCTAACCACTTCCCACCTCCAAATCCAACAGTTGACTTTCAGTTGACTTTTTCAGTTGATAGATGACTTGGCCATGCACAGATGAATTTGAGCCTCAATCTCTTGATGAAATGGCTCCAAAATGAAACCCTAGCTTATACAAGCTCAATAAAACACATATGGTGATCCCCATCTCAACAAAGACCTCATCTCCTTGCAAAACCCTGATTGATATAATTCAACTGATCAGGGTTGACCAGAGGTCAAAACCCTAATCCCAAAGAACATGATCAAGCACAATGAACCTCTTGGTGATGATGAGACCCTGATGATGGTGATGTACCACTTCAACCAAGATAATGATCAACCTCCTTGAAGAACCAAGAAACCCTAATTGAAGCACAAACCCTCAGATGGCTAGTGATCAATTCATGAGACCCTCCAGCTTGAATCTTTTAACCTCTTTATCTTCTGAGAAAGACCTAGGAGGATGACTTGCTCAATGTTTCCACATGATATGCAAAGATGCAATGACTAATATCCTACAAGATGAAATGCAATATGCTAAGCTAGTCCCAAGAGAAGAGGGCAAATTTTGAGGTGTTACAGATAGCAAAAGTAATCTTGGGCTCAAAAGCCTTGTCAAGTTTGGCCTTTAGGTTTCTTACTTCACCTTGCCAAATGTAACAAGTATCACACCCAAAGTTCATCATTCTACTTCTAAGGTCCTCATAACTTGTTTTTGTGATTTCCACTATAGAAGCTTTAAGTGCCTCAAGTTTCCTTTCGGATTGTTGAATTTTATGTTCCAAATGTGAAAAAAAATTCTTATTTGAGGCAAGCCTTTTAAAGGCCTCCTTCACTTCACAGTGTAAAGTATCAAAAGCATTTTGCAATTCATGATGAGACATACTAGAGGATTTTTCATATTTAGCATGTCGTACCTGTTTCTTTTTGTTCTTTTGATGAGCAGAGAGACATAGGTTTGCATTTTCATCTTCATCACTAGAACTTTCATCATCGGAGGAGTCGCTATCGCTCTCCCAAGCTATGTATGCTCTCCTTGGCTTTGATGGTTTCTTGTATGATTTGTATGATTCTTTTTCTTTTGTCTTCTTGTTCATCGGACAGTCCGGTTTGTAATGACCCGGCTTTCCACACTTATAGCACGACCCTCTAGTCATTTTTCCTTTTGAGTCATCATTTTTGGAGTACCTAGATTGTTTCCGAAAGTTTACCAAGTTCTTCTCGGAATGTTGGATGTCGTTCTTTCTCACGTAACGGTTGTAGCGTTTAACGAACAGCCCCATATATTCACTCTTGTCCTCTCCTTCTTCGTCGCTCGATGAATAATCACTTTGCTCTTTTGCTTGAGACTTTGAGGAGGAAGTCTTTAGAGCTATTGATTTCTTTTCACTCACCTTTGCTTTGTCCTTCTTATCTTTCTTTTCGTGTTGTTCCAGGCTCAAGAGAACTTGTTCGTGCTCTTGTAGTTTACCAAACAATGTTGTCAAGTCCAATGTGGTAAGATCATTTGCCTCTTTGATGGCGGTCACTTTCGGCTGCCATTCCCTGTTAAGACATCTCAAGATCTTATTAGTAGCAATATCATTGGAAACATGCCTACCAAGTGAATGTAATCGATTTATGAGATGAGTGAATCTCTTTTGCATGTCAGCAATGGTTTCCCCTTGCTCCATGAAAAAGAGATCAAACTCTTGTGTTAGTGTATTGATTCTAGCCAACTTAACATCGTTCGTCCCCTCATGGGCAATTTGTAGTGAATCCCACATGGCCTTAGCAGTAGGACAATGGGATACACGATAGTATTCATCTACACCTAGTGAGGAGATTAGGATATTTTTGGCTTTCTAATCATAATTGTATTTCTTTTCATCATCATCGGTCCATTGTGCTTCGGGCTTAGGCACTAATTCATTGTTCTCATTGGTCATGGTTATTTCAATTGGACCATTGAGAATAACGTTCCATATTTTTCTATCTATGGAATTTATGTGCACCCGCATACAGTCTTTCCAATAACTATAATTTTCACCATTGAAAACGGGAGCTCTATTATAAGCCCCTTTAGGTTCGTTAGCCATTTTCTATCAAAGTTATATTTTGAAGCACGGAGTGAACCGGAGCTCCTGATACCACTTGTTAGACTATGGCACGGATCTAGAAGGGGGGGTTGAATAGATCCCAATTAAAAACTTGAGTCGGCGCTACCAATTTAAAAATTGGTTTTGAAAAATTGTTTTAAGTGCGGAAGCGGCCGAGGAAAATTTTAGTCTAAAACGAACCGTTATTGGAAAACCGGATATGCGTTAAGCTAATGGATTAGAGATAAAGTGAAATACAAATCACTACACTAATTGCACAATCAATGATATGTTTCACTTACTAGGAATCCTAGTTCCAATGATCCAAAATACCAAATCAAACTAGTTACAAACTTAAGACAACTTTGGTTTAGGCAATTTCTCAAACACTTGGTGTGCATAAACACTCCAAGTGATATTTGTGTTGAGTAAGTAATTCAAATTTATCTAGTACAATATACTATTGTACTTTGGATTCAAACAGCAGTTTTAATTTCTTACTCAACTTATATCAACGTTTGAAAAAGTAGCTTAAACTAAAATCACTTAATTTTTAAGCTGAAAAACGATTATGCAGAAAATTAAAGAAGACAGAGATTTGATGAGGCAGTTTCCCCGCCGTCCTCGCTTCGGGGTACGTCTGCCCTCAATTCTAAACTTAGAATTGAGATGATTTAATTAGATATCACCTGTGAAATTTAACCGTTTATACAAGGATTGCAAAGCAAGTAAACAACAGAACTCCCAATGTGTTGAATGATGCTTCCTATCCTTGCTCCTTGATTCAAGATGAATCAAGACCTTCGATCGTTGTTGCTAGACCTCCGATTCCAGCCCCTTTGTTGAAGAGTCTTCCGTTCTTCAAACCCTCGGCCCGGCTGATCTCAAACACAACGAGTCGAACCCGAATCCTTCACTTCAATATCATCGAATCCGCTACTAGACTGATGAAGACTTCCTCTTCTCAATCACCTTCGCTCAGCTGAATATTGATGAAGCAATTCGTCCAAAAACCCCCAAACACAAACCGGTATTGGAGGACAAAACCCTAACGATTTTATTCAAGAAAGAACCTGCCACAAGCTTCAACCCGAACCGGATTCTCCAATCACAGCTTCGAACCTTATCACCTTTAACCGATCACGAACCACATCAAAAATGATTGTGTGTAGTTGGTGTGTTGTGAAATGTTGAAGATGAAGATGATGAATCTTGGACACCTTTTTCACTCTTTCTTGTTTCCTTGAACACTTGAATTCAAATTGACAAATGTTAGTTGATAAAAGTGTTTTGACTTCTATTTATAGTAACTAGCAAACCAACCAAAAATAACAGCTTTTCAAACAGTGGAAAGTACTCAGAAAACTGAGTTTACGCACGAGCGGTCGACCATAGGTCGGCGTGCGCTGACCCGTGGGAAATGCGCCGACCCCTATGGTCGACACAAAGGTTTCATGCGCTGGCCCATGGATAGCATCACTATGCCATGCGTCGACCTGTGGTCGACACAAGGGTTTTATGCGCTGACCCGTGAGCTATGCGCCGACCCTTATGGTCGACTCAAGCACGCATGCGCTAACCAATCTCCAATTTGTCTGAGTTATGCGCTGACCCGTGAGCTATGCGCCGACCCTTATGGTCGACTCAAAGTCTTCAAATCTGCAAAAATTTGTGTTTTGTGATTTTCATGCATTTCGTCATGATCACACTTTGTCCACATATGT
This sequence comes from Lathyrus oleraceus, assembly GCF_024323335.1. Lineage (NCBI taxonomy): Eukaryota > Viridiplantae > Streptophyta > Magnoliopsida > Fabales > Fabaceae > Lathyrus > Lathyrus oleraceus. Next base: position 157,469,066 of record NC_066581.1, read on the forward strand.
TTTTAAGAATTATAACAGATTTAGATAAGCATAGGAAAGGATATGATAGGTAATGTGTTGCATTTGTTTGTAGACGTGCATGGTGGTCATTTGTCATCATCGAAACTTGCGATCGTATGTTGTCTGACTCTTTGCCTTTACAGTTTTTAATTATTTACTAACAAAAATACCAAAAATATGTCAATGTATAGTTTAACTCTTTTGTAGGTAGTGTGTGTGCTCACCTATGCTTCATCAAGCTCATATATAGGGTTTGAGACCCTCAATGCAAGGAGACTAATCAAGAGATAGTTCACATTGACTTTATACATAATATATGGGTCCCCATGATCTTCACATATCATTTTTATAAATAAATCATCAAGAGTTTGAAGCTTGTTTGCCTTGGAAGCCCTAATTCATCTAGGTATCTTGTGTGACTTCCTCAACAATTTTCTTCATCATTTGATCAAATATTTCAAGGGATACTTCATATTACATCATATTACACATATATGATCCTCCATGAGTCCCAAAATTCAAGATAATGTCAAGCTAGCAAGATGGTTCATGGTGGTTGACTAGAGAAAGTCAACTGGTCAAAACTGGGGTTCCCTAGACCCTATCTCCTACAATTTTTGTCATATGAAAATGATTCCAAGATAAAAATTACTCCTTATGACATTCCAAACAACTTTAATTCTTAAGCCTAGAGTTATTTTTTCTTGGAAAGTAATGTTTTATGGTGAAAGATTATAAGTCATTTTGTTTGAACCCTAGATAGGAGGTCAACTTCTCAAGACCATAACTTGCTCAATTGTTATGAGATGAAAGAAATTCAAATATTATGATCAAATTCAAGATGTCTAATTCAACTTTTATGTTTGTAGGAAGTTTAAATTCAACTTGAAAGTGCATGTGCCAAGAGGAAACATTATAGGTCATTTTGGGTCACTACCATTGAACAAGTGATTTTCCTCAACTTCTAAAATACATAACTCCTTCATGTCAAATTCAAATGAGGTCAAATTGGTGACTAAATTGAATAATTTTGAAATATATACAACTTTTATGAAGGAACTTTTTCCATTTGAAGTCCATAGAAAATGTTATTCAAGGTGGAAGAAGTGAACATTTGACTTGGTACTTAGAAAATTTTCATATATGTTTGATTTCCCAAACTTCCACCTAATAATTCATCACGATACAAGCTTCAAATGGAAAAGTGTTCAACATGAAAGTTGTTCCCCTTGATCTCACCTTTCCAAAAAGTCCAAGATCATCTCATTTGGCCAAAGAATGAAGGACTTACGCATGGGTGTAATGCATGGTACCAAGGATTTCATGATCAAACTCATTTCAACATTGCATGGTTTAATGCATTGCTTTCAGCATGAACTATGCACGATTTTGAACCTTTTCAAATGATTCTTTGGGATTTGTACACGCCCATGCTAACTCATGAAGGAAGTTGCTAAATTTGGATTTGAAATGGAAGTGTGCAAAGAGCATGTGATAACTCTATAAATACAAGTGCAATGAGCTCAGAACTTCATCAACACCTTGCCCAAGCTTTGCCAGAATAATCCAAACCATCCATTTCATGGAATTCTTGAAGATTTCATTTGAAATCGAGTTGAATTTCATCTTCTGTTTTGGAAATTCAAACTCCAAGAATTTATTGCCCTTTCCATTTCAATTGATCACTGCAAGCAAGAGGAAGAGAAAGCAAGCAAATCCAGATCAAGATCAAGTAAATTTGAAGCAACTTGAAGGTGATTTTTCAGAAACTTCATCTTTTCGATTCTCTCTCAATTCTTCACCATTCTTTGTGATTTTTGGTTGGCTGAAGTCCTACCAATGTAGGCAACAAGGTTGAGTTGCTTTGAGGTAAAATCGAAGTAACTCAGTTCATGATCCTCAAAATTCAAATCTCTATATCTTTTTATATACTTGGAATTGGAGAAAATTGAGGCCAGATTTGAGCTTCTGGGCATTTTTTCTTTGAATCCATGTCCTTGTTTTTTATTTTCGTGGTGGTTGGTGGTGGACCAGTCCGGTGAGGTCCACCGGAGAAGAAGACTGGAGCTAGGGCTCCGGTGGTACGTTGGTTCCCTTCCAGCCATTTGATGGTGTTGAAATGTTTTAATCACGGCCATTGGTTTTAATTACCATTGTTGCAACACGTTGACTAGGGTGCACCAAGGATGACACGCGCGTGGCCATCAGATCTGCCACCTCAATTAATGAGGGTGATCTGATGGCCCTTGTTTTTTCTTATTTTATTTAATTTCTGATTTTATATTTTAATTAGCTTATTTTGTTTAATTCATATTAAGTTAATTTTTAATCTAAAAAATATGGGACTTTCATCAAAAATCTTTAAATATTTTCCTCTTTCATTTTCTGAATTAAAATTATTTTTTGGATTAATTTTGATATTTTTCATGAATTAATTGTTTTTGTGCATATTTTTAATTGTTTAAAAATACTTCTGACTTTTCAAAAATCATGAATTTTTTTATCTAAGGTCCTTTGACCTAGGATAAATCTCTTAGCCATTTATTTGGTGTTTTGAAGAGATTTTAGGTTTTGACCAAATTAAATTGAATTTAAATGCATTTTTAATTTGATTTTTTAATTGATTAATTGTGTAAAAATTATGTTGATCTATTTTTATGGTCTTTTGATGTTTGATTATTTGTTTGGGCCTTGGTCAAGGTTGATTTAACTTTTGTTGGATTAAAATCATTGGATTTATGGGATTGATGAAATGTACATTTCATCTCCCAAAATGAATGAATGATTTTAATTTGATAAAATTCCTCCCATGACCAATTTGTGTTTCTATCATCTCCCCTCCCTCTTCATCTTAATCCTATTCTTTCCCATCCCTCTCATTAACCAATGAAATCTCAAGATCCTAAGGCTAATTGGTTCATCAATAACATTGTGTTAGATGAACCAATACAAGTATGGATGAGATAAGTCCATCCATTTTGATCTTTTCTTTTAGTGTGTGGTATGTTTTAGGAATTTAGTTCATTATACCAAATCTCTAACATGCATTAGCACCTAAATTTTTATTGTCCGACCTCAGAGAGTTGTGACTTCTACATAAGTCCAATTACGATTGCTTAACATAGAGCTAAATTTGACCCTAAAAGGCATAGCATTCTAGTAAGTGAGATTGTAAGTCTCCCATCATTCATGGTATTGTGTGGAACCTTAGCCTTTTTCCATCCTTTGGAAGATGTCTTGGTTCAAGGATCCATGCTTGTGAATAGATGGTTGAGTGTTCTCCAAAGAATGACTTAATCAATTGAAAAGCAAAATATCACTAACATATAATTAACCTTGACTAACATTTAACTATTCTTATTAATATTGCTTTATCTTTCAAGTCATTTACTTTATGCAATTTAATTTCTAGTCATTTACCATTCATTGTCATTTACATATCATTAAACTTGTTTATGTTTATGTCATTTTTCACTTTGCTCATTTGAGCCATATATTGTGATTGTATATATTTACTTGTATATTTTTGTGCTTGTGGTCTTAGGACCTTAAAATACTTACTAAATAACAAAAACCCTAAAAAAATGTTTGTATGGACTGTTGGGCTTGATCTGAACTTTTGGACTTAGGATTAGGCAACATTCCATATGCAAAAGGACTTGGCCAATGCCAACATTTCTGAGACCAAGTCTTGTGATTTAAGTTTTCAGCTGATGCAAGTATTGGATCCATTTTGAATTCATCTGCTACATGGTCTTGATACAACTGTCACTTTGATCTTGTGTCTAATACTTTATTCCGAGTTAACTAAGGAGTATTTCATCTGATACATGAGTAGACAAAGAAGACTGCTAGCTATGGGATTTGCTTGCTTGGATGTGGCCATCTTTATTTGATGCCTTAATCTCCATGACATCTGATATTGCTAATTTCTTGTTGATTATTGCTTGATTCAAAGTCCAAAGGGAAAATGGGTTTTCTATATGACATTCTTGCGTGTTAGATTGCATCCCATTGGTCAGATCTTTTCAACTCTTAACTTTTAATTTTATGCTTAGGATTAGTCTCTTCATCTCCTCCCACTTCTTAAATTTCAAAATTTCTTCCCCTTTTCAAAAACTTTCTTTGCTTGTGATTTCAAACTTAGACCTATTTCAAATAGAAACTTTGGCCTTATGTCATTGCATTTTAAAACTTTTTTCTTAAATCAAACTTGTAGATAAATCTAATCATATTGACTTAAAATTTCAAAAGACAAAAAGAACTAACATCCATTCAAACTCTTGGGCCCTTTGTGCCTCTTTTTAATTAAATTTTAATTTAAAGCAATCCACGCATTTTGAAATTGATTTAGCCTACTTTTTTATGTGTATATATATTTGTATATTTGATGTTTGTATATTTGTTTGTGTGATATAATCTGTCTGTTGTGCTTGGTGATCTCTGAGTGGTGAGATAAGTTCTAACCTGAACTTGAGTGCAATTAAGATAGGAGGATGATATAGTCATGTTCAACTTGTATGGAGTAGTCCTTAACAAGTTAGCTTGAGACCCATATACTCAGTGGAGACCCTTTTGGAGTTACTAATGTCACACAAGTTATTTGTGGTTAGGAATTACTTTCTCTAATTTGGGGTCCGAGAAGCTGAGGACCGTAGAAAATTCAACCCAACTTGGCCTATTTAGGATGTAGTGTGGAGACTGTTCAGGTGTAGACCTGATAACAATTGTTATGCGATATAACACTCAGACGAGTTTCTCTTGAGAATATTATGGGTTGATGAGTCAGTCATCCTAACTTGTAATATCTGATAGATGGAATTAAGACTATGGGAACTCTCATAGAACATGATCTACAAGTTTTTATCCTTAGTACACTCCTTTGGGATGGTTTTTAACCTGACTCCATGCTCGTGAATCGCAACAAACCCTTTGATTCTTGGTTGATTTGATCAAGTCTTGTCAATATCAAAGGAACTTGGGTGTTGATGACGTGAAAACCATAATCCACCAAAATGGATGATTGATCTTGATAATGACTTGATCCATCCCTTGACCTTTATTTGTGTTTGCCTTGTGTGTGATCCCTTATTTGTGATTGTTGCATGCATGCATTCATGCATTCATGTGCATCATAACATTCATCACACGAAAATAATTTCAAGGAACTGAGGTCTTATTTACAAATATTTTCAGACCATGGATTATGGACGAAGGAACACTAAGAAGTACAGTTTCAGATGTCCTGATTTGAAAGAGCTAAGGAAGTTGTCATCCTTTGTATTAGATCTCTTGGACTTCAAGCAACGTCATGGGAAGCTTTTGTTTGTATTATCTGTTGATGTAGTTGAAGAACTCCTGAGTGTTTTGGTTCAGTTTTATGACCCTCTCTACTGGTGCTTCACTTTTCCCGATTATCAGCTTATGCCTACGTTAGAGGAGTATGCCCATCTCTGGGGAATACCTGTTTCTGACAAGGTGTCTTTTAGTGGATTGGAGGACATTCCCAAATCTCATATCATAGCTGAAGGTCTTCATCTTAAGAAGTCTGAGATTAAGACTCATTGGATGAAGAAAGGAGGAATGTTTGGGTTGACTTCTGAGTTCCTCATTGGAAAAGCTATTGTCTTTGCTCAAGCCGATATTGTGGATGCTTTTGAATCCATCTTTGTGTTGCTCATCTATGGTTTGTCTTTGTTCGCTAACATTGACGGTTTTGCTGATGTTAACGCTATTAGAATCTTCTTGATTTGGAATCTTATACCTACTATGTTGGGTGACATGTACTTCTCTTTTCATTTGAGGAATTCTAAAGGTGGTGGAACTATTGTGTGTTGTGTTACTCTTCTGTACAAGTGGTTTATTTTGCACTTGCCTCAGATGCCTGCTTTTTGGGAGAACAAACAATGTCTACGGTGGTCCCAGAGACTTATGTCTCTCACTAATGATGATATTGTTTGGTATGACTCTACATTGAGTAGCTTGGATATTATTGACAATTGTGGTGAATTCTCTAATGTGCCCCTCATCGGTACACAAGGAGGAATCAACTACAACCCTACTTTGGCTCGTCGTCAACTTGGGTTCCCCTTGAGAGACAAACCTAATAACACTCAGTTAGAAGGTCTTTTTTATCAATAGGGTGAAGATCCCCAACATTTGAAGTAGAGGATGGTGCATGCTTGGCATAATATGCATATGAAAGGAAGATCTGAGCTTGGTCTGTGCAACTGTGTAGCTTTGGAAGCTTACACTATTTGGGTGAGGAAGAGAGCTTTGGAGCTGAAGATGTCGTATGCTTGTGAAAGACCTATGTATTTAGTTATGGATGAGCAATCAACTCTCCCTAACCAAGATGTATAGGAGTTGGAAGACGCACTCACCAAGATGAAGCAAGATAAAGATATATGGGAAGAGAGGTTACATGCTTTGAGCCGAAAGCATGAGGAGTTGCAGCTTGAGTCGAAAGACAAAGACGCACTTACTGAACTTCTTGAAGATCGAGCAATGAAGAGACAAAGAGAGCCAGAGGGTCCACCTTCCTCTAGTATTCCTCAGCCTTCCGGTGCTTGGAAGAAGATTGTTGATCAGCTTGTCCTTGAGAAGGCTTAGATGAAGACATCTTTTGAGTCCGAGATTCGCCGCATCCAAAGGAAGTACACGCATGCAACCAGATCATCTGACACTGTTGCTAGGTGATCCTTAGGATGATTAGTTTCCTTTTCTCTTGTATTTGTACTTTGGTTTCTGAAATTGTACTCAGTGTAATCCTTTCAAATTATATGAATAAAAAGAGATTTTATGGTCAATCAAATTGTTATTATTGTTTAAATATATATTTGTAAATAAGAACTTCATATGTTCCTTGAAATTAAAAACAAACAAAAACATTGCATTTCATGCATCATATGCATAACAGGTTTTCTTCTGCCAGATGTTTTATAGGTTATTCTTTTGTGCTTCAGCCAAGCTGACTCACCGATACAACACTCGCACCAATCAACCCAAGATCATGGAACATTTGGAACAAGAGAATAGAGAACGGAAGGATGAGATTGAACGGTTGACTGCCATGATGGAGTCTATTCTTGCTGCGCAGAATCAATCTTCACCAACTCCCGCAACTCCTCCCCAGAGGACTGTCATTTTTGAGGTGGCTACCTCAACTGTTCCTATTGCTGCTAGTCAACCTGGTCCTTCCACGCCTGCTGGATTCCCGTGGGGAGTGCCACCAAACTTTATGCTTGAAGGGTTTGCACCCACCTTTGTCTCTATGTCGACATCTAGCCCGCTCATGTCTATGCCGCCACCAGTTGTTCATACTTTTCCTCGCGTTGAGGACACCATCTACCATTCTGAGCCATCTGATGGTCCAGACGTATATGAGAAGATGGATGAAATGAAGGATCAGTTCCTTAAGATGCGAAAGAAGTTGAAAACATTGAGAGGAAAGGACATGTTTGGTAAGAGTGCTGCTGAGCTTTGCCTAGTGTCGAGCGTAAAAATCCAGATGAAGTTCAAAGTCCCTGACTTCGAAAAGTATAAGGGATATACTTGTCTGTTAAGTCACCCTGTTATGTATGCTAGAAAGATGTCAACTCAAACTGATAATGATCAGTTATTAATTCACTACTTTCAAGACAGTTTGACTTGTGCTGCTCTGAGATGGTATATGGGGCTAGATAGTGCAAGCATTTGTACGTTCAACGATTTGGGTGAAGCTTTTGTTAAGCAGTACAAATACAACATTGATATGGCGCCTGATAGAGACCAATTGAGGTCTATGTCTCAGAAAGATAAAGATACATTTAAAGAGTATGCTCAGAGATGGAGAGAACTTGCTGCTCAGATTAATCCTCCATTGGAAGAGAAAGAAATTACAAAGACTTTCCTGAAGACCCTGAGTTCGTTCTATTATGAACGTATAATTGCCAGTGCCCCCAGTGACTTTACCGAAATGGTAAACATGGGGATGAGGTTAGAAGAGGGAGTTCGTGAAGGACGTTTTTCCAAGGAAGAAGCATCGTCTAGTAAGAAGTATGGGAGTGGTTTCTCCAAGAGGAAGGAGGGGAAATCAATTCAATATTTGTGGGGAGGCAGAGGAGGCCTCATGTTAGAAGGAGTTCTCAACCACGTCAGCATCAACGTCAAGTTTCTTCAGTGATTCTCGTGTTTTCCAACAATCAATTTGTTCTAATTCAACAACAACAGCGTCCACAACAAGCGCAACAAAGAACCAACTACAACAACAATAATAATCAACAACAACGTTTTGAGAGGAAGAAGGTCTCTTTTGATCCCATTCATATGTCCTACACATGATTATATCCATCTTTGGTTCTCAAGAACCTACTTCAACCCAGAAATCCAGCGCAAATCCCCAAGCCACTTCCATGGTGGTTCAAACCTGAACTCCGTTGTGCCTTTCACCAGGGAGCCCCTGACCATGACATTGAGAACTGCTACCCGTTGAAGTACGAAGTACAAAAGTTCGTGAAGAGTGGGATGGTGTCCTTTGAGGACCGTGCGCCTAATGTGAAAGCCAATCCATTGCCTGCTCATGGTAATGCCACTATCAACATGATGGATGGTTGTCCGGGAAATTTCTGAGTCTTTGATGTACGACGTATCCGTAGGTCTCTGGTGGAGATTCATAAAACATTGTGTTTGATAATTGATTGTGAGCATGACCATGATGGTTGTGTAATCTGTAGTGTGAACCCCCATGGGTGTATGATCGTCAAGAGGGATATCCAGAGGTTGATGGACGAGAATGTAATCCAGATTCAACAATCGAGGGATATAGATCATGTGAATGTGATTGTTCCTGTATTCAAGACCCTTAAGCGGGTAGTGATTCAGTTTGATAGTAGCAGCAACAATAACGTTAATAGAACGGTATCACCGTTAGTAATACGGTTAGCGGGCCCTGTCCCGTACGCACCCGATAAAGTTGTGCCTTATCAGTATAATGCCACGATGGTGGAGAATGACCAAGAAATTTCGTTACCCGTAGCAAACTATGTGGTAAATATAGCTGATAATGCAAAGGTGACCCGTAGTGGTCGTGTCTCCGGTCCGGTCTTTCCGAGGGAGGTAGACGATGTTTCAATCAGTAAGAAGGTAGATGTGCCTGTGGTGGAGAAGCTGCTTTAAACTCCGTCAAAGATTTCAGTATTGTCTCTGTTAATGAATTCTAAAGCATACAGAGAGGTGTTGCAGAAAGTGCTAGAGCAAACCTATGTTGAACACGATGTTACTGTGGATCAGTTTGACCATATTGTTGCTAATATTACTTCCTGCAATAATCTAAGCTTTTGTGATGAAGAGTTTCTTGAGGAAGGAAGAAATCACAATCTAGCACTCCATATTTCTATGAACTGCAAGGAGGATGCACTGTCAAATGTGTTGGTCGATACTGGTTCTTCTTTGAATATGCTTCCGAAGTCGACTTTGTCCAGGCTTTCTTATCAAGGTTCCCTTATGAGGTACAATGGCGTGATTGTCAAAGCGTTCGACGGTTCTCGTAAAATTGTCATTGGTGAAGTGGACCTTCCAGTGAAGATAGGCCCGAGTGATTTTCAAATTACTTTCCAAGTAATGGATATTCACCCAACCTATAGATGTTTATTGGGAAGGCCATGGATTCATGAAGTTGGAGCAGTGACATCTACTATACACCAGAAGCTTAAATTTGTGAAGAACGGAAAGCTTGTCGTTGTTGGTGGAGAAAAGGCACTTTTGGTGAGCCATATGTCATCCTTTTCTTACGTTGAAGCTGAGGAGGAGGTTGGAACTCCGTTCCAAGCTGTGTCTATTGCTGAAGTGAAGAAAACTGGGGCACCCATGTCTTCTTTGAAGGATGCTCAGAAAGCTATTGAGACTGGCAACGTTGATCAATGGGGCCGCATGATAGAGATCGCTGAGAACAAGAATAGGGTCAGATTGGGATTTCAACTAGGGTCGTTCAACATCAAAGATGAATATGTGCTATCGAGTTTCCATAGTGGAGGGTTCATTCATGGTAATGATCAACACTCAGCTGTTGTGATCTAGGATGATGACGGTGAAGACGAAGCTTGCGCCGACTTTGTGACGCATGTCTAGATTTGCAACAACTGGGTTGCTGTTGATGTTCCTATTGTTGTTCACCGCTCTAAGTAATTTGCTTTCATTTTAAAGAAAAATCCTTCTCCTATGCCTAAGGGAGAAGTGAACAATGTTAGGCATTTCAATTATCATCAATGAAATACAATTTTATTCATCCACATCTATGATGTTTTATTTTTACTTTTTTCTTTTCTAAAAATGGTAATCACAACAAAAACATAACTAAATAATAATTGTCCATCTGCATAATATTTAGTCATAATTCACTTCTCTAAAATTAAAATATCAAATCATTATGCAGGTTGGTTCCCAAATCCATTCGTTTGTGGACGAATTTTCGGTTATAATCAAATCAAGATGGAACTTGAAGATATGGAGAAGACCATATTCATTACACCCTGGGGAACATTCTGTTTATAGAGTGATGCCTTTCGGTTTAAAGAATGCTAGTGCAACGTACTAGAGAGCTATGACCACTCTTTTTCATGATATGATGCATAAAGAGATTAAAGTCTATGTTGATGATATGATTGCTAAATCAAGTGATAAGGAAGAACATGTTAAGAATTTGTTGAAGTTATCCCACCGTTTAAGGAAGTATAAACTCCGTTTGAATCCCAATAAGTGTACTTTTGGTGTTCGTTCTGGTAAGTTGTTGGGCTTTATTGTCAGCGAGAAGGGTATTGAAGTTAATCCTGCCAAGGTCAAAGCAATACAAGAAATGTCTGCGCCCAAAACTGAGAAGCAAGTCAGAGGTTTCCTCGGCCGTTTGAATTATATTTCAAGATTTATATCGCATATGACTGCCACGTGTGCGCCTATATTCAAACTTCTTCAGAAAGATCAGTCTTGTGATTGGACCGAAGATTTCCATAAAGCTTTTGACAGTATCAAAGAGTATTTGCTTGAGCCTCCGATTATACCTCCACCTGTTGAAGGAAGACCTTTAATCATATATTTGAATGTGCTTGATGATAGTATGGGATGTGTTCTTGGTGAACAAGATGAATCTGGAAAGAAAGAATATGCAATTTACTACCTTAGTAAGAAGTTCATCGATTGTGAGACTCGGTATTCTATGCTTGAAAAGATTTGTTCCGCATTGGCTTGGGTTGTTAAGCGTCTACGCCAATATATGTTGAATCACACTACTTGGTTGATATCAAAAATGGATCCGATCAAGTACATTTTCGAGAAGCCTGCTTTAACTATGAGGATTGCTCGTTGGCAGATGTTGTTATCCGAGTATGATATTGAATACTGATCCCAAAAAGCGATTAAAGGTAGTGTATTGGCTGACCACTTGGCTCACCAACCGATTGAAGATTACCGGTCAGTGCAGTATGATTTTCCTTACGAAGAAATCTTGTACCCAAAGATGAAAGATTGTGATGAACCATTGTATGAAGAAGGGCCAGAACCTGGTTCTCGTTGGGGCATGGCATTTGATGGAGCTGTTAATCAGTACGCTAATGGCATTAGGGCAGTGATTATTACTCCTCAAGGCACTCAATTTCCACTTACAGCTAGATTAACTTTCAAGTGTACAAACAATATGGATGAGTATGAAGCTTGCATTATGGGGCTTGAAGAGGCCATTGATCTCAAAATTGAGTATCTTAATGTCTACGGGGATTCAGCTTTGATTGTGAATCAAATCAAAGTTGAATGGGAGACGAATCAACCCAGTTTGTTACCATATAGAGATTATGCGAGGAGGATTTCAAATTTCTTTACAAAGGTTGAGTTTCATCATATCCTTCGAGATGAAAACTGGATGGAAGATGCTCTTGCAACGCTGGCTTCAATGATTGTGGTAAAATTTTGGAATGAAGTTCCCAATCTGACTGTGATGCGTCTTGATAGGCCAGCTCATGTATTTCCTGTTGAAGAGGTCAAAGACGAGAAGCTGTGGTATTTTGATATTAAGTGTTTCCTCCAAAGTCAGATTTACCTGCCTGGGAAATCTTTGAAAGATAAGAAGACTTTGAGGAGGTTAGCTGACAATTTCTACCTGAATGGTGATGTGGTTTACAAGAGAAACTTCGATATGATTCTGCTCAGATGCATGGATAGACACGAAGCAGACTTATTGATGACAAAAGTCTATGAAGGTTGCTTTGGTACTCATTCCAATTGACATGCTATGGCTAAGAAGATGTTGAGAGCAGGTTACTATTGGCTGACAATGGAATCTGACTGTTGCAAGTTTGTGAAGAAATGCCACAAGTGTCAAATTTATGCAGAAAAGATTCATGTTCCTCCGACACTGTTGAATGTCATTTCCTCTCCATGGCCCTTCTCCATGTGGGGAAATGATATGATTGGTATGATTAATCCTAAAGCTTCGAACGGACATCATTTCATTTTGGTGGCTATTAAATACTTCACAAAGTGGGTTGAAGCGGCATCGTATGTGAACGTAACCAAGTAAGTTTTTGTAAGGTTTATCAAGAATCAGATTATATGTCGGTATGGTGTGCCAAGTAAGATCATTACTGATAACAGATCTAACTTGAACAACAATATGGTGGAAGCTCTTTGCAAAGACTTCAAGATTGCACCTCATAATTCTTCTCCCTACAGACCTAAGATGAATGGGGTTGTTGAAGCTGCTGTAAGACCCCAATTTTGACCCTAAGGTCCCTCATCCTATCTCATCATATGCATTGGCATTGGGACCACATCTTGGCATCCTCCTTACCCCTCATTCATTGGGTTTGCATTGGGAGAGATCACCATGCACATTTGATTGTATCATACTTTGTATTTTATTATTTACTAACCAAAATACCAAAAAATATGTCATTGTATAGTTTAACTCTTTTGTAGGTAGTGCACATGCTCACCTTTGATATATCAAACTCATATCTAGGGTTTAAGACCCTCATTGCAAGGAGCTCGATCAAGAATTGGTCTACTATGTATCTAATCATCATATATGGATCCCCATGATCTTCACATGTTATTTTTATCAAGAAATCATCAAGAGTTTGGAATTGGTTTGCCTTGGAAACCCTAATTCATCTGGGTATCTTGAGTAATTTCTTCAACAAGCTTCTTCAACAATTGATCAAATATTTCAAGGGATACTTCACATTTCAACATATTATACATATATGATCCTCCATAAGTCCCAAAATTCAAGAGAATAGCAAGCTACATTTTTTGTCATATGAAAATGATTCCAAGAGCAAAGTTACTCTAAATAACATTCCAAACAACTTTTAGGTTGAGGTCTAGAGCTATCTTTTCTTGAAAAGTCATTTTTTATGATGAAAGATTATATGTCATTTTGTCTAAACCTTAATTTGAAGGTCAACTTCCCAAGGCTATAACTTGCTCATTTTTTATGATATTAAAGCCATTCAAGTTGCATGATCAAATTCAAGATGTCTACTTCAACTTTGATGTTTTGAGGAAGAGCAAATTCAACTTTTAAATGCATGTGATATGAGGAGACATTATAGGTCATTTTGCACCAATGCCATTGAACAAGTGATTTTCCTCAACTTCTAAAATGAATAACTCCTTCATGCTAAATTAAAATGAGGTCAAATTTGTGACCATTTTGAAGGACTTGGAGAGGTCTACAACTTTTATGAGGAACTTTCCTCATTTGAAGCTCATGTAAAAAGTTAGCCAAGGTGGAAGAAGTGAACATATGGCTTGACACTTAGAATTTTTTTTGATATGTTTGATTTGCCAAACTTCCACCTCAAAATTCATCATGACCCAAGCTTCAAATGAAAAAGTGTTCAACAAGAAAGTTATTTCTCTTGATCTAACCTTTCTAAAAAGTCCAAATTCATCCAATTTGGAAAAAGTATGAGTGACTTGCGCATGGCTTGAACTTGGATGATCATTTGGCATGATTGAACTTGCATCTTCCATACACAAATGCATGGCTTGCTAACATGACTTCAACAATGTTTGTACATGATTTTGGACCTGATTGAATGATTACACGGGCCTATCACACGCCCATGCATCCATGCAAAGTGAAGTTGCTATTTTTGAAAGTTTGAAACAAGTGTGCAAATAACAATGCCTTGGCTATAAATAGGGACCCTTGCACTCAAAATTAAGGACACTTGTACGCCAGCTTGGAATCCTCAGCCCTAAACCCTCTCATTCAAAGGATAACCTTGAGGATTTCCATTGGAAATCGAGTTTGAATCTCCACTATTTTGAGATTCAAATCTCCACTGTTTTGAGATTCAAATCTCCTAGATTCTTGCTTCCTTTTTTATTTAATTCTACTCTATCAAGCATCCAGAGCAAGGCTAAGTGAAGTTGGAAGCAAGATCGTGGCCATCTGAACCTCTAGTGAAGGTAATTTTCTCAAATTTTCATCTCTTCGATTCTCACTTAATTCTCCATAATTCTTCTTGATTTTTGGTTGTCTGAAGTCCTACCATTGCAGGCAACAAGATTGAGTTGCTTTGAGGTCAAATTGAAGCAACTCAGATCATGATCCTCAAATTTCAACTCCCTGTATCTTTCAATATACTTGGAGTTAGATGAAATTAAGGTCAGATTCGAACTTCTGAGCATTTTTACTTTAAATTCATGTCCTCCTTTTTTATTTTGGTGATGGTTGAAGGTGGACCAGTCCGGTGAGATCCACTGGAGAAGAAGACCGGAGTTGCAGCTCCGACGATGCGTTGGCATGACTCAGACCATAAGATCCTCTTATTTTGTTTTAATCTCACGCATTGGTTTTAATTACCATCCTTGCATCGCATTGACTCAGGTCCATTATGGAATGCGCGCTGAGATCCACTTGATCTGCCACCTCAATTAATGAGGGAGATCAAGTGGTCCACGTTTTTTTAGCATTTTCTGATTTTCACTTTATTTGATTTATTTTCATTAATTCATAATAATTTTAATATTGATCCAAAAAAAATGAGACTTTCACCAAAAAAATTTAAATAAATTCCTCTTTCATTTTCTGAATTAAAGTTATTTTTTGGATCATTATTAATATTTTTCATGATTTAACTGTTTTTGTGCATATTTTTAATTGTTTAAAAATACTTTTATGTTTCCAAAAATGATGAAATTTTTTCTCCAAGGTCCTTTGACCTTGTTTGACCTATGATAAATCTCATGGCCATTTCTTTGGTGTTTTGATGAGGTTTTAGGATTTTGATCAACCATAATTTAATTTAATGCATTTTTTAATTGATTTTAATTGTTAAATTGCAAAATAAATTGTGTTGAGCTTTTGATATTGACTTGTTGAGTTTGACTTGTGTTTTTGGGCCTTGGTCAAGGTTGATTTGACTTTGTTGAATTAAAATCATTGGATTTAGGGGATTGATGAAATGCACATTTCATCTCCCAAAATGAATGAATGATTTTAATTTGATAAAAGTCCTCCTTTGACCAATTTGTGTTGATTCCATTTCCCCTCCCTCTTCATCTCAATCCCATTCTCTTCCCATTCATTTCATGGACATATGATATCTCTATATCCTAAGGCTAGTTGATTGCAAAATCAACCTAAGTATGGATGAGATTAGGTCGACCCATTTTGCATTTTCTTTTAAGTGTGGTATGTTTTAGAAGTATGGTACATAATACCATATCTCTAACATGCATTAGCCCTAAAATTTCTATTGTCCGACCTCAAATAGTTTTGACTTCTACATAAGTCCAATTACGATTTTTTAACATAGCGCTAAATTTTGACACCAAAGGGATAGCATTCTAGTAAGTGAGATTGTAAGTCTCCCCTCTTTCATGGTATTGTGTGGAAACTTGACCTTTTTTCCTTCCTTTGCAAGATGTCTTGGTTCAAGGATCCATGCTTGTGAATAGTGGGTTGAGTGTTCTCCAAAGAATGACTTAAACAAAACCAAAGCAAAAGCAATACTAACTTCTAATCAACTAACAACTAACATTTAATTTCAAGCCATTTACTTTTATACACTTTAAATTCAAGTCTTTATTCATTTGCCATTATTCATACCTATTAACTTCTTTATTTTAATGCCATTTTCACTTTGTTCACTTGAGCCACATTTTGTGATTATATTGTGATTGTATATACTTGTTTGTGTTTGTGGTCCTTTGACCTTAATGTACATAATAACCACAAAAACCTTAAAAGACATTTGCGTGGACTGTTGGGTTGATCTAAGACATTGGACTTAGAATTAGGCAACACTCCCTATACAAGAAGGACTTGGCCAATGCCAACTTTCATGAAACCAAGTTCTTGTGAAGTGGACTTTCATCTGATGCAAGTATTGTGACCCCATTTGAGTTCATCTGCTACATGGTCTTATTGAAGTTGTTACTTTGAACCTGTGTCTAATACCTATCTCTGAAGTCATCTGATACATGGGAGATTATGAAGAAGATCATGGAGTTGCTAAGCTTGGATGTGGCTATCCTTATTTGATGCCTTGCTTTTCATCTTGATATTTGGGTGTCGATATTGCTTGATTCTAAAGTCCAAGGGTAAATTGGGTTTCTATATGACATTCTTGTCTATTGAATTGCATCCTATTGGTCAGATCCTTTCAACTCTTAACTTTTAAATTTTTGCTTAGGATTAGTCTCTTCATCTCCTCCCACTTCTTTAGTTTCAAACTCTCTCCCCCCTTTCAAAATCTTCTTTGCTTGTGATTTATAAACTTAGACTCTATTGCAAATTAGAAACTTTGGCCTTATGCCATTGCATTTTTAAACTCTTTTTCTTAAATCAAACTTGTAAATGAACTTAACTATACTTGACTTAAAATTTTCAAAAGACAAAAAAAACTAACACCCATTCAAACCTTTTAGGCCTTTGTGCCTCTTTCAAACTTAAAATTTTGTTAAGAGCAACTCATTCACTTTGAAATTGATACCACGAACTACGAGGTTTTGATCCCTCATTTTATGTTGGTACGTAGGCACAAGTCTGAAGGTCTTGTCAAACACAAAAATATAATTAATGAATTCTTTTCTCATCCCCACACTCTATTTATTGCAAACATCATTTTATACAAAAATACATATGCACACAAGAAAGGGCTCCCTAGGAGTACCTAGTACACTTTGGGTGCTAACACCTTCCCTTTGTGTAACCAACCCCCTTACCTGTAATCTATGGAATTTTATTAGTTTTTAACTTCTTATCTTTGGGTTTTGTTCGTACTTTTCCCTTTTCCCTTGGAAACAATAAAAGCGCGGTGGCGACTCTGGTTTTATTGACGTTAAGTTTATCCATAGCTTAATGGTCATGAATTTACCGCTAAAGAAATTAATTGGCGACTCTACTAGGGAGTAGTCTCCAGTGGGTTTAGCCTACTTTCTTGAGTGCAATTAAGATAGGAGGATTGTATAGTCATGTTCGACTTGTGTGGAGTAGTCCTTAGCATGTTGGCTTGAGACCCATCTACTCAATGGAGCCCCTTTTGGAGCTATTGATGTCACACAAGTTATTTGTGGTTAGGCATTACTTTCTCTGATTTGGGGTCCGAGAAGCTGAGGACCGTAGAACATTTAACCCCTCTTGGCCTATTTAGGACGTAGTGCAAATACTATTCAAGTGTAGACTTGATAACAGTTGTTACATGATACTACACTCAGACGAGTTTCTCTTGAGAATATTATGGGTTTATGAGTCAGTCATCCTAACCTATAATATCTGATAGATGGAATTAAGACTCTGAGAGCTTTTTAGAACATGATTTACAGGTTTTATCCTTAGTACACTCCTTTGGGATGGTTCTTAGCCAGACTCCATGCTCGTGACTCACAACTAACCCTTGATTCTTTGTTGATCCAATCAATTCTTGTCAATATCAATGGAACTTGGGTGTTGATAAGATGAAAACCACAATCCACCAAAATGGATGATTGATCTTGACAATGACTTGATTTATCCCTTGACCTTTGTTTGTTTGCCTTGTATGTGATCCCTTATTTGTGATTGTTGCATTCATGCGCATCATAACATTCATCACGCAAAAATAATTTCAAGGAACTGAGGTCTTATTTACAAATATTTTCATACCATGGATTGTGGGCAAAGGAACAATAAGAAGTACAGTTTTAGATGTCCAGACTTGAAAGAGCTAAGGAAGATATCATCCTTTGTATTAGATCCCTTAGACTTCAAGCAACATCATGGGAAGCTTCTGCCTTTATTGTCTACTGAAGTGCTAGAAGGACTCTTGAGTGTGTTGGCTCAGTTTTATGACCCTCTCTACCGTTGCTTCACTTTTCCGGATTATCAGCTTGTGCCTATGTTGGAGGAGTATGTCCATATCTTGGGAATACCTGTTTATAACAAAGTTCCCTTTAGTGGATTGGAAAAGATTCCCAGATCTCATATCATAGCTGAAGCTCTTCACTTGAAGAAGTCTGAGATTGAGGCTCATTGGGTGAAGAAATGAGGTATGCTTGAGTTGACTTCTGAGTTTCTCATCAAGGAAGCTACTGCCTTTGCTCAAGCCGATAGTATGGATGCTTTTGAAGCTATCTTTATGTTGCTCATCTATGGTTTAGCCTTGTTCCCTAACATTGACGATTTTGTTGATGTTAACGCCATTAGAATTTTCTTGATTGGGAACCACGTGCCTACTTTGTTGGGTGATATGTATTTCTCTTTGAATCTAAGGAATTCTAATGGTGGTGGAACGATTGTGTGTTGTGTTCCTCTTCTGTACAAGTGGTTTATTTCGCACTTGCCTCAGACGCCTACTTTTGTGGAGAACAAACAATGTCTACAATGGTCTCAGAGACTTATGTCTCTCACTAATGATGATATAGTTTGGTATGATTCTTCATTGGGTAGATTGGAGATTATTGATATTTGTGGTTAATTCTCTAATGTGCCTCTCATTGGTACACAGGGAGGAATTAACTACAACCCTTCTTTGGCTCGTCGTCAACTTGGGTTCCCCTTGAGAGACAAACCCAATAACACTTTGTTAGAAGGTCTTTTCTATCAAGAGGGTAAAGATCCCCAACATTTGAAGCAGAAGATTGTGCGTGCTTGGCATAATGTGCATAGGAAAGGAAGATTCAAGCTTGGTCTGCGCAACTGTGTAGCTTTAGAAGCTTACACTATTTGGGTGAAGAAGAGAGCTTTAGAGTTGAAGATGCCTTATGCTTGTGAGAGACCTATGTCCATGGTTGTGGCTAAGCCATTAACTCTCCCTAACCAAGATGTAGAGGAGTTGGAAGACGCACTCGCCAAGATGAAGCAAGAGAAGGATATGTGGGAAGAGTGATTCCATGCTTTGAGCAAAAAGCATGAGGAGTTGCAGCTTGAGTTGAAAGACAAAGATGCACTTATCGAGCTTCTTGAAGACCAAGTAATGAAGAGACAAAGAGAGCCAGAGGTTTCATCTTCCTATAGTATGCCTCAACCTTCCGGTGCTTGGAAGAAGATTGTTGATCAGCTTGTCCTCGAGAAGGCTCAGATGAAGACTTCTTTTGAGTCTGAGATCCGACGCATCCGAAGGAAGTACGCGCCTGCAGCTAGATCTTCTGACATTGTTGTTAGGGATCCTTAGGATGACTAGTCTCCTTTCCTCTTGTATTTTGTATTTTTGGTTTCTGAAATTGTACTCAGTGTAATCCTTCCAATTATACAAATAAAAGAGATTTTTTATGGTCAATCAGATTATGTAATTGTTATTATTTGCAAATAAAATAGCATGTTCCTTGAAAATAAAAACGATCAAAGCATTGTATTTCACGCATCATTTGCATAGAAGGTTTCTCTTTTGCCAGATGTTTTATTGGTTCTTCTTCTGTGCTTCAGCCAAGCTGACTCATCGATACAATACCCACGCCAATCATCCAAGAATCATGGAACACTTAGAGCAAGAGAACAGAGATTTGAAGGACGAGATAGCCCGCCTGACTGCTATGATGGAGTCAATTCTACCTGCTTAGAGTCAATCTTCTCCAACGCCTGCAACTCCTCCTCCTCAGAGGATCGTCATATAAGAGGTTGTCTCTTCAACCGTGCCTGCCACTCAGTTCGCTCCTGCCGTTCCTGTCGGATTCTCATGGGGAGTGCCGCCCAACTTTGTGCCCGAGGGTTTTGCGCCTACCTTTGCTTCCATGTCGGCATCTAGCCCGGTCATGTTTGTGCCACCATCGGTTATTCATACTCTGCCTTGTGTTAAGGATACCATCTATCATTCTGAGCCGTCTGAGGATCCGAATGTTTATGAAAAGATGGATGAAATGAAAGACCAATTCCTTGAGCTGCGAAAGGAGTTGAAGACCTTGAGGGGGAAAGATTTGTTCGGCAAAAATGCTGAAGAACTTTGCTTGGTTCCCAATGTTAAAATCCCGATGAAGTTCAAAGTCCCTGACTTTGAAAAGTATAAGGGGAGCACCTGTCCACTCAGTCATCTCGTCATGTATGCTAGAAAGATGTAGATGCAAACTAATAATGATCAGTTACTGATTCATTATTTCCAAGACAGACTGACTGGTGCCGCTTTGAGGTGGTACATGGGTTGGATAGTGCGAGCGTCTGCACGTTCAATGATTTGGGTGAAGCAATATAAATATAATGTGGATATGGAGCTGAATAGGGACCAGTTGAGGTCATTGTCTCAGAAGGATAATGAGACGTTCAAAGAGTACGCCCAGCGGTGGAAAGAGCTTGCTGCTCAGATCAACCCTCCTTTGGAAGAAAAGGAGATGACCAAGATTTTTCTCAAGACCCTGAGCTCGTTTTATTATGAGTGGATGATTTCTAGTGCCCCAAGTGACTTTACCGAAATGGTAAACATGGGGATGAGGATAGAAGAGGTTGTCCGAGAGGGACGGTTGTCTAAAGAGGAGGTTTCGTCTAGCAAGAAGCACGACAATGGGTTTTCCAGAAAGAAAGAAGGAGAGACTAATGCAGTATCCGTTGGGAGGCAAAGGAGGCCTCACGTCAGAAGGAATCCACAATCCCATCAACATCATCATCAAGTATCATCTGTTATTCTAGTATTTTAAAATAATCAATCAATGTCAGTTTAACAACAACGTCAACAACCGCCACAACAAAGAACAAACAACTACAACAACAACAACACAAAAAAAATCAACAATAGCAGAACTTCGAGAGGAAGAAGGTCTCTTTTGACCCAATTCCTATGACTTATGCCGAATTGTATCCATCATTGGTTCTCAAGAACCTTCTACAACCAAGAAATCCTCCACAGATTCCTGAACCACTTCCATGGTGGTACAAGCCTTCACTGTGCCTTTCACCAAGGGGATCTTGGCCATGATATTGAGAACTGTTACCCCCTGAAATATGAAGTCCAGAAATTGGTCAAGAGTGGGATGGCGTCCTTTGAGGACCGTGCACCGAATGTCAAAGCAAACCCACTACCTGCTCATGGTAATCCTTTTGTCAATATGGTGGATGGTTGTCCTGGGGAGTTCAAAGTATATGATGTCAATTTCATTAGAAGGTTCCTGGTGACGATGCATAAGGATATCTGTATGGTAAGTGATTGTGAGCATGACCATGATGGTTGTGCGATTTGCAGTGTTAACCCCCGAGGTTGTGTAATTGTCAAGAGAGACATCCAGAGGTTGACAAATGAAGGTATGATCCGGATTTTGCAATCCCGTCACTTAGGTGACGATGTGAATGTCATAGTTCCAATATTCAAGACTCCAGAGAGAGTGGTAATCCAGTTCGACAACAACAACAGTAGTAATGTCAGCAATAGATCGGTATCGCCGTTGGTTATACGGTTAGCGGGCCCTATCCCATACGCATCCGATAAAGCTATTATGTACTAGTATAATGTTACTATATTAGAGAATGGTCAAGAGGTTCCTTTGCCTACGACCAGTTCTGTTGTGAGCATTACTGATGTTACGAAGGTGACCCGTAGCGGTCGAGTTTTTTGGCCAGTGTTCCCGAAGAATGTAGAATATGTATCTGTCAGTAAGAAGGTGGATGTGCCTGTAGTGGATCCAGTTAGTGCTCCAAGATGTCAGTCTGGTGAATCCAGCGGTTTGAAGCCTAATGATGATGATGAGGTACTCCGGTTAATCAAGAAAGGTGAATTCAATATGGTGGAGAAGTTGCTCCAAACTCCCTCCAAGGTTTCAGTGTTGTCTTTTCTTATGAACTCTGAAGCACACAAAGAAGCATTGCAAAAAGTATTAGAGCAAGCTTATGTAGAGCACGATGTTACGGTGGATCAGTTTGATCATATTATGGCTAACATCAGTTCCTGTAATAATTTGAGATTTTGTGACGAAGAACTTCCTGAGGAAGGTAGAAATCACAACTTAGCATTGCACATATCAATGAACTACAAGGAAGATGCTATGTCGACTGTATTGGTTGACACCGGCTCTTCGTTGAATGTACTCCCAAAATTAACTCTTTCCCGATTGTCGCATCAAGGAGCTCCAATGAGATATAGTGGCGTGATAGTCAAAGCTTTGGAGGGTTCTCGCAAGACCGTGATTGGTGACATGGACCTTCCTGTGAAGATAGGTCCGAGTGATTTCCAAATTACTTTTCAAGTAATGGATATCCACCCGGCCTATAGTTGCTTGTCAGGAAGGCCATGGATACACGAGGCGGGGACTGTTACGTCAACACTACATCAGAAGTTGAAGTTTGTTAAGAATGGAAAGCTTGTTATTGTTGGTGGAGAGAAGGCTCTTTTGGTGAGCCATCTGTCGTATTTCTCTTATGTAGAAGCTGAGGATGAGATTGGAACTCTGTTCCAAGGTATATCTATTACTGAGGAAAAGAGAGTTGGGGCACCTATGTCCTCCTTCAGAGATGCACAGAAGATCGTTGAAGATGGTAATTCTGAACAGTGGGGTCGGATGGTAGAGGTCGCCAAGAACCAGAGCAGAGCCAGTTTGGGATTCCAATAAGGTTCGTCTGAGGTTAAAGCTGAAGATGTGCAACTCAGTTTCCGTAGCGGAGGGTTCATTCATGGTAATGAACAACACTTAGCTGTTGTGATCGAGGGGGATGAAGATGAAGACTGCACCAATTTTGTGACGCGTGGAAGAGCTTGCAATAATTGGATTATTGTTGATGTATCTATTATTGTTCATCATTCTAAGTAATTGCTTTTATTATTTTTGAAAATCCTTCTCCTATGCCTAAGGGAGAAGTGAACATTGTTTGGAACATTCAAATTTGATCATAAATAAAATGCACTTCTATTCATCCAAATCTATGATGTTTTATTTTTACTTTTTGCTTTTTCTGAAAATTGGTAATCACAAAAAACATAAATAAAAAATATTTGTCCATCTGCATAATATTTGGGCATAATTCACTTCTCTAAAATCAAAATATCAAATCATTATGCAGGTTGGTTTCTAAACCCATTGAATACAATGATCCTACTCCTTCGCCAAACTTTGATTTCCCTGTGTTTGAGGCCGAGGAAGAAAGTGATGAAGAGGTGTCTGATGAATTGTCTCGTCTACTAGAGCACGAGGAAAAAGCCATTCAGCCAGTCGAAGAGCAGATTGAGTTAGTCAACTTGGGTTCCGAAGATGATGTGAAGGAAGTCAAGATTGGGTCTTGATTGTGTCCTGAAGTTAAGAAGGTATTAATTGATCTTCTCCTAGAGTATTCAGATGTGTTTGCCTGGTCCTATCAAGACATGTCTGGTTTGGATTCTGGGATTGTGGAGCATAGATTGTCGTTGAAGCCAGAATGCCCGCCAGTCAAGTAGAATTTCAGAAGGACTCATCTTGATATAGAAGTAAAGATTAAAGAAGAAGTGCAAAAGCAGATTGATGTCGATTTCCTTGTCACTACTAAGTATCCACAATGGTTGGCCAATATTGTGCCTATTCCGAAGAAGGATGGAAAAGTCCGTATATGCGTTGATTATAGAGATTTAAATAAACCTAGTCCGAAAGATGATTTCCCTCTACCACACATTGATATGTTGGTAGACAATACAACTAAATTCAAAGTCTTTTCATTTATGGACGGATTTTTCGGATATAATCAGATCAAGATGGCACCCGAAGATATGGAGAAGACCATATTCATTACACCTTGGGGAATATTCTGTTATAGAGTGATACCTTTTGGTTTAAAGAATGCTGGTGCAACTTACCAAAGAGCAATGACTACTCTTTTTCATGATATGATGCACAAAGAGATTGAAGTCTATGTTGATGATATGATTGCTAAATCCGTTGATGAACAAAACATGTTGAGCATTTGTTGAAGCTATTCCAGCATTTGAGGAAGTATAAACTCCTCTTGAATCCCAATAAGTGTACATTTGGTGTTCGTTCTGGTAAGTTGTTAGGCTTTATTGTCAACGAGAGAGGTATTGAAGTTGATCCTGCCAAGGTCAAAGCAATACAAGAGATGCCTGTGTCCAAAACTGAGAAGCAAGTTAGAGGTTTTCTCGGTCGCTTGAATTATATCTCAAGATTCATTTCACACATGACTGCCACATGTGCGCCTATATTCAAGCTTCTTCGGAAAGATAAGTCTTGTGATTGGACCGAAGATTGCAAGAAAGCTTTTGACAGTATCAAAGAATATCTACTTGAGCCTCCAATTCTGTCTCTGCCTGTTGAAGGAAGACCATTGATCATGTATTTGATTGTGCTTGAAGAGAGTATGGGTTGTGTTCTTGGTCAGCAAGATGAAACTGGAAAGAAAGAATATGTTATTTACTACCTCAACAAGAAATTCACCAACCGTGAGACTCGGTATTCTATACTTGAGAAGACTTATTGCACATTAGATTGGGATGCTAAGCGTCCGCGTCAATATATGTTGAATAATACCACTTGGTTGATATCCAAAATGGATCCAATCAAGTATATTTTTGAAAATTCTGCTTTAACTAGGAGGATTGCCCGTTGGCATATGTTGTTATCAAAGTATGATATTGAATATCGATCTCAAAAAGCAATTAAAGGTAGTGTCTTGGCTGACCATTTAGCTCGCCAACCAATTGAAGATTACCAGTCAGTGCAGTATGATTTTCCTGATGAAGAGATCTTGTACTTGAAAACGAAAGATTATGGTGAACCATTGCTTGAGAAGGGCCAGAACCTGGTTCCCGTTGGGGCATGGTATTTGATGGAGCTGTTAATCAGTATGGTAATGGCATTGGGGAAGTGATTATTACTCCTCAAGGCATGCATTTTCCATTTACAGCTAGATTAAATTTCATGTGTACAAATAACATGGCTGAGTATGAAGCTTTCATTATGGGGCTTGAAGAGGCCATTGATCTCATAATCAAATATCTTGACGTCTATGGAGATTCAGCTTTGGTTGTGAATCAAATTAAAGGTGAATGGGAGACGAATCAACCCGGTTTGATACCATATATAGATTATGCGAGGAGGATTTCAACTTTCTTTACAAATGTTGAATTTCATCATATCCCTCGAGATGAAAACCGGATGGCAGATGCTCTTGCAACGTTGGCTTCGATGATTATGGTGAAGTATTAGAATGAAGTTCCCAATTTAACCGTGATGCATCTTGATAGGCCAACTCATATGTTTGCTATTGAAGAGGTCAAAGATGAGAAGCCGTGGTATTTTGATGTCAAGTGTTTCCTCCAAAGTCAGATTTGCCCACTTGGGGCATCTTTGAAAGACAAGAAGACTTTGAGGAGATTAGCCGTCAATTTCTACCTAAATGGCGACGTATTGTACAAGATAAATTTTGATATGGTTCTGCTCAGATGCATGGATAGACACGAAGCAGACTTATTGATGACTAAAGTCCATGAAGGTTCCTTTGGTACTCATTCCAACGGACATGCTATGGCTAAGAAGATGTTGCGAGCAGGTTACTATTGGTTGACAATGGAATCTGACTGTTGCAAATTTGTGAAGAAATGCAACAAGTGTCAAATCTATGTAGATAAGATTCATGTTCCTCCGACACTGTTGAACTTCATTTCCTCTCCATGGCCCTTCTTCATGTGGGGAATTGATATGATTGGCATGATTAAGCCCAAAGCTTCGAACGGACATCGTTTCATTTTGGTGGCTATTGACTACTTCATAAAGTGGGTTGAAGCGGAATCATATACAAATGTGACCAAGCAAGTTGTTGTGAGGTATATAAAGAATCATATCATATGCCGATATGGTGTGCCAAGTAAGATCATTACTGATAATGGATCTAACTTGAATAACAATATGGTGGAAGCTCTTTGTAAGGACTTCAAGATTGCACATCATAATTCTTATCCCTATAGACCTAAGATGAATGGGGTTGTTGAAACTGCAAATAAGAACATCAAGAAGATCATCCAGAAGATGGTTGTGACGTATAAAGATTGGCATGCGATGCTCCCATTTGCTTTGCACGGGTATCGTACATCCATCCGCACTTCAACAGGGGCAACCCCTTTCTCACTTGTTTATGGCATGGAAGTTGTGCTCCCAATAGAGGTTGAGATCCCATCATTGCGTGTGCTGATGGAAGCCAAGTTGACAGAAGCTGAATGGTGTCAGACCAGGTTTGACCAGCTGAATCTGATTGAAGAGAAGAGGTTTACTTACATGTGTCATGGTCAGCGATATCAACAGAGAATGAAGAAAGCATTTGATAAGAATGTTAGACCTCATGTATTCAGATAAGGTGACCTTGTGCTCAAGAAAATTCTATCTTTCAAATCAGATTCTAGGGGAAAATGGACTCTTAATTATGAAGGCCTATATGTTGTTAAGAGAGCCTTTTCAGGCAGTGCTTTGATTCTTACAACTATGGATGGTGAAGAGTTCACGCATCCTGTAAATGCCGATGCAGTCAAGAAATACTTCTCCTAAAAAGAAAAGAACAACTCGCTAAGTTGAAAACCCGAAAGGGCGGCTTAGGCAAAAATGAGCGTCTCGGTGGATTGAAAACCCGAAAGGGCGATCCAGGCAAAAGTTAGAGACATAAAATAGAAAAAATTATCCTGATAAATTGAGTACCCCACCTTTGGGAAATTTATGCAAAAATAAGGGATTATGGCAAGTAACTGCATCCTGCTGATCTTCAGTTTTGAAAACATTCTTGAGCAGGTCGGTTAATTCTGATTCACCATCTCCAGTGGAGACGCCAAGAACACAGTGGATATCAAAAGTTGATAGAAGGATTAGTGATCATTATATTCCATGTAGCCCTTTTCCATGTAAATTACCATTTTTTAATTTTTGTAAAGATCTATGGAGTCTTGTCATTTACACACTACCATCCTATTAAATAAAGTCAAGTTTTTATCCAATTGTTTCTACTCTTATTTATTATTCAGCCAAATAGATTTAAATTTTATTATGATCATGTTTGAAATTAAATTTTAAATCAAAATCATGTTTTCTTAAATATATAAAAGCAGTTACTTGAAGCAATCGATATCATTTAAAGGGATATCAACAGCGGTTTGAAAATGGTGAGCCCTAAATGTGGAGCATTATTGGTTCTCCCTAAGTAGTGGACGTGATTCCTATTTCATCCTCCGCAGTTTTTTCAGCGGCGGAGTTTTGTTGGTTTCCCCAGCCGAGTTTGTCGGCCTCCCTTGAGTTGTAGGCACATTATTTTGGCAGTTTGCATGGATTCGACAGAACTTTGCTTCCCCACAAGTCATCAGAGTTACTCCCGATTTTGAGCAACTATTATGGTTATCCCCTGCAGGGTTGTCTCCCATTTGATATGGCGTTGACCTAAAATTCCCCATAGAGTTTGTAGCAGTTTCCTCAGCGGATCCTCTCCTTGTGCTTTCCCCAGCCAGGATTAAGCCTTCAAGACGTTTGATCTCTCTCTAGCAGTTGTTTCCCTTTTGTGAGGATTGGCTAGGAGTTGTATCGATGATTCAAACCAGTGACATTTGTATCCTTTATGATCGTTTTGCCAGCATAATCATCATATATACATATGCATATACACTCATATAACTTCATTATTTCATTATTACACTTTGTGATTCACTGTTTCTTTGATCATCTGCTATGGTGGTACCATTTCCCTATGCAGATCTGGTGTGTTTGTCCTCTTTCAATTGTAGAGTGTCAGCCCATTAAGCAGAAAGACTTTAACCTTTCTCTTTCCCCACTGAGTTATTTCCTAGGGATGATCATTATTTCAGTTTCCTCCCCAGGTTATTATTTGGATGGAACCACTCCCTTTGAGTTATATCCTCATTGGGTTAAGTCTAGATTGACCGTTTCTTTCTAGATCTTACCTAGATAGATGCCTTTGGTCCCCTGAGAGTCTATTACCTAGTAACTGGTAATATTCTTCTCAGTTTGCAAGTGTGTCATTTCTGCCCAATACCCGGAAAAAGTAACCCTTTTATCCCCGACGAATTCGTTTTCACGTTTCCCCAGGAAGTTTATCCTTTATATGTTCATCTTAACCGATGACGGGTATTTTCTTCCCCTGCTTTGAGTTTATCCTTGATATGTTCATCCTAATCGGTGACGGATATTCTCTTTTTGGTATTCTACCCAGTAAAAAGGTAGTTGTAATCCCTACTTCTTCCCTAAAGAGTTAATCCTTGATATGTTCATCCTAACCGATGACGGGTTCCCTTCTCTTTGCGGTCTTCTGCCCAGTACCCGGTGGTTGTAAATCCTACTATTTCTCCTTTGCGGAGTCTATCCTTGATATGTTCATCCTAACCAATGACATATATTCTCTTTTCGGTTTTCTATCCAGTAACTGATAGATATAATTCCTATTTCTCCCCTCCAAGTTTATCCTTGATATGTTCATCCTAATCGATGACGGGTATTCTCTTTTTGGTATTCTATCCTGTATTCGATATATGTAATTCCTACTTTTTCAAGCAGTTTATCCTTGATATGTTCATCCTAGCCGGTGACAGATATCCTCCCTAATTTCCCCAGGCAAGTCTATCCTTGATATGTTAATCTTAACCGATGACGGATTTTCTTCCCTTTGAGTTTATCCTTGATATGTTCACTTTAACCGGTGACGGATATTCTCTCCCTTTGGTCTTCTGCCCAGTAGCCGGTAGTTGTAAACCTTATTTTGTCTTTTCTCCAACAGTTTATTCTTACCCAGTAACCGGTAATGAATACACCTCCTGGTTGCCTTCAGCGAGTCATCCTTGATATGCTTACCCTAACCGGTAACGGATGTCTTTCTTGTCAGAGTTGTTATCCCCTTTACCTAGTAACCGGTAGTGGATACTATACTTCTGTTTCTCCTGTGTTGAAGATTCATTTCTTCCCCAATTGAGTTGGAGTGCGTATTTCCTTAGCGAAATCGCCTCCTCCTGTTCGGTTCAGGTATTTCAGCTGTGTCCTGACTTGCCTGTCTCCCCTGCAGATGTCCCTTTCCCCCGGTTGAGTCTTTCCGTTGATTTATTTTCATGAAAGTCCTCGAGTCCCCCAGCAGTTTTAAAGTCGTAGTCTGGCCTACGCAAAACTTTTTATCCCCCAGAGTCTCTGTCTCCTTAGTGATTTTCCCTTATGGGATGCATTATGCTCCTGGGGATTTTCAGTTTCTCCGAATTCTTTTCCTTTGTGGCAACATTCTCCCCATAGAGATTTTTTTTAACATTTCATGTCGTATGCATCATAAGGTCTCTCAGGGACCAAAATTTGCTTCTATATGTTGTTATTTAAGTCCATTCTACTGAGTCGATATGAAGATTTTAACCTTCACCGCCTCTGCTAGAATGTCCTTAAATAAGGGCAGCTGTAAGACCCTAATTTTGACCCTAAGATCCCTCAAGTTATCTCATCATATGCATTGGCATTGGGATCACATCTTGGCATCCTTCTTACCCCTCATTCATTGGGTTTGCATTGGGAGAGATCACCAAGCACATTTGATTGTATCATACTTTTTATTTTATTATTTACTAACCAAAATACCAAAAAAACATGTCATTGTATAGTTTAACTCTTTTGTAGGTAGTGCACATGCTCACCTTTGATCTATCAAACTCATATCTAGGGTTTAAGACCCTCATTGCAAGGAGCTCGATCAAGAATTGGTCTACTATGGATTTAATCATCATATATGGATCCCCATGATCTTCACATGTTACTTTGATCTACAAATCATCAAGTGTTTGGAATTGGTTTGCCTTGGAAACCCTAATTCATCTAGGTATCTTGAGTAACTTCTTCAACAGGCTTCTTCAACAATTAATCAAATATTTAAAGGCATACTTCACATTTCAACATCTTATACATATATGATCCTCCATAAGTCCCAAAAGCCAAGAGAATAGCAAGCTAGCAAGTTGGTTCATGGTGGTTGATTAGAGGAAGTCAACTTATCAAAACTGGGGTTCCCTAGACCCTATCTCCTATATTTTCTGTCAAATGAAAATGATTCCAAGAGCAAAGTTACTTTAAATGACATTACAAACAATTTTTATGTTTAGGTCTAGAGCTATTTTTGCTTGGAAAGTCATTTTTTATGATGAAAGATTATAGGTCATTTTGTCTAAACCTTAATTTGAAGGTCAACTTCCCAAGGCCATAACTTGCTCATTTTTTATGATATGAAAATCATTCAAGTTGCATGATCAAATTCAAGATGTCTTCTTCAACGTTTAGGTTTGGAGGAAGAGCAAATTCAAATTTTAAATGCATGTGATATAAGGAGACATTATAGGTCATTTTGGACCAATGCCATTGAACAAGTGATTTTCCTCAACTTCTAAAATGCATAACTCCTTCATGCTAAATCCGAATAAGGTCAAATTTGTGACCATTTTGAAGGACTTGGAGAGAGATACAAATTTGATGAAGGAACTTTCCTCATTTGAAGCTCATGTAAAAAGTTAGCCAAGGTGGAAGAAGTGAACATATGGCTTGACACTTAGAATTTTTTTTGATATATTTCATTTTCCAAACTTCCACCTCAAAATTCATCATGATCCAAGCTTCAAATGTAAAAGTGTTCAACATGAAAGTTGTTCCTCTTGATCTAACCTTTCCAAAAAGTCTAATTTCATCCCATTTGGACAAAGTATGAGTTACTTGCGCATGGCTTGAACTTGGATGACCATTTGGCATGATTGAACTTGCATCTTCCATACACAAATGCATGGCTTGCTAACATGACTTCAGCAATGTTTGTACATGATTTTGGACTTGATTGAATGATTACACATGTCTATCACACGCCCATGCATCCATGCAAGGTGAAGTTGCTATTTTTGAAAATTTGAAACAAGTGTGCAAATAACAATGCCTTGGCTATAAATAGAGACCCTTGCACTCAGAATTCAGGACACTTGTATGCCAGCTTTGAATCCCCAGCCCTGAACCCTCTGATTCAAAGGATAACCTTGAGGATTTCCATTGGAAGTCGAGTTTGAATCTCCACTCTTTTGAGATTCAAATCTCCAAGAGTCCTGCTTCCTTTTTGATTCAATTTTACTCAATCAAGCATCCAGAGCAAGGCTAAGTGAAGTTGGAAGCAAGATCGTGGCCATTTGAACCTACAGTGAAGGTGATTTTCTCAAATTTTCATCTCTTCGATTCTCACTCAATTTTCCATAATTCTTCTTAATTTTTGGTTGTCTGAAGTCCTACCAATGTAGGCAACAAGATTGAGTTGCTTTAAGGTCAAATCGAAGCAACTTAGATCATGATCCTCAAATTTCAACTCCCTGTATCTTTCAATATACTTGGAGTTAGATGAAATTGAGGCCTAATTCGAACTCCTGAGCATTTTTACTTTAAATTCATGTCCTCCTTTTTTATTTTGGTGATGGTTGAAGGTGGACCAGTCCGGTGAGGTCCACCAGAGAAGAAGACCGGAGTTGCAGCTCCTGCGATGCGTTGGCATGTCTCAGACCATAGGATCCTCTTATTTTGTTTAATCTCACGCGTTGGTTTTAATTACCATTCCTGCAGCGCATTGACTCAGGTCCATTGTGGAATGCGCGTTGAGATCCACTTGATCTGCCACCTCAATTAAAGAGGGAGATCAAGTGGTCCATGTTTTTTTAGCATTTTCTGATTTTCACGTTATTTGATTTATTTTCATTAATTCATAATAATTTTAATATTGATCCAAAAAATATGGGACTTTCACCAAAAAAAATAAAAAAAAAATTCCTCTTTCATTTTTTGAATTAAAGTTATTTTTTGGATCATTATTAATATTTTTCATGATTTAATTGTTTTTATGCATATTTTTAATTGTTTAAAAATACTTTTAAGTTTCAAAAAATGATGAAATTTTTTCTCCAAGGTCCTTTGACCTTGTTTGACCTAAGATAAATCTCATTGCCATTTCTTTGGTGTTTTGATGAGGTTTTAGGATTTTGATCAACCATAATTGGTTTTAATTGTTAAATTGCAAAATAAATTATGTTGAACTTTTGATATTGACTTGTGTTGTTGGGCCTTGGTCAAGGTTGATTTGACTTTGTTGAATTAAAATCATTGGATTTAGGGGATTGATGAAATGTACATTTCATCTCCCAAAATGAATGAATGGTTTTAATTTGATAAAAGTCCTCCTTTGACCAATTTGTGTTGATTCCATTTCCCCTCCCTCTTCATCTCAATCCCATTCTCTTGTCATTCATTTCATGGACCTATGATATCTCTATATCCTAAGGCTAGTTGATTGCAAAATCAACCTGAGTATAGATGAGATTAGGTCCACCCTTTTTTCATTTTCTTTTAAATGTGTTATGTTTTAGGAGTATGGTTCATAATACCATATCTCTAACATGCATTAGCACTAAACTTTCTATTGCCCGACCTCAAATAGTTGTGACTTCTACATAAGTCCAATTACGATTGCTTAACATACCGCTAAATTTTGACACCAAAGGCATAACATTCTAGTAAGTGAGATTGTAAGTCTCCCATCTTTCATGGTTTGTATGGAAACTTGGCCTTTTTTCCTTCCTTTGGAAGATGTATTGGTTCAAGGATCCATGCTTGTGAATAGTGGGTTGAATATTCTCCAAAGAATGACTTAAACAAAACCAAAGCAAAAGCAATACTAACTTCTAATCAACTAACAACTAACATTTAATTTCAATCCATTTACTTTTATGCACTTTAAATTCAAGTCTTTATTCATTTGTCATTATTCATACCTATTAACTTCTTTATTTTAATTCCATTTTTACTTTGCTCACTTGAGCCACATTTTGTGAATATATTGTGATTATATATACTTGTTTGTGTTTGTGGTCCTTTGACCTTAATGTACATAATAACAACAAAAACCTTAAAAGACATTTGTGTGGACTGTTGGGTTGATCTGAGACATTGGACTTAGAATTAGGCAACACTCCCTATGCAAGAAGGACTTGTCCAATGCCAACTTTCATAAAACCAAGTGCTTGTGAAGTTAACTTTCATTTGATGCAAGTATTGTGACTCCATTTGAGTTCATCTGCTACACGGTCTTATTGAAGTTGTTACTTTGAACCTGTGTCTAATGCCTATCTCTGAAGTCATCTGATACATGGCAAATTATGAAGAAGATCATGGAGTTGCTAAGCTTGGATGTGGCTATCCTTATTTGATGTCTTGCTCTTCATCTTGATATTTGTGTATTGATACTTCTTGATTCTAAAGTCCAAAGGGAAATTGGGTTTCTATATGACATTCTTCTCTATTGGATTGCATCCCATTGGTCAGATCTTTTCAACTCTTAACTTTTAAATTTTTGCTTAGGATTAGTCTCTTCATCTTCTCCCACTTCTTTAATTTCAAAATCTCTCCCCCCTTTCAAAATCTTCTTTGCTTGTGATTTCTAAACGTATACTCTATTGCAAATTAGAAACTTTGGCCTTATGCCATTGCATTTTAAAACTCTTTTTCTTAAATCAAACTTGTAAGTGAACTTAACTATACTTGACTTAAAATTTTCAAAAGACAAAAAGAACTAACACCCATTCAAACCTTTTAGGCCCCTTTGTGCCTCTTTCAAACTCAAAATTTTGTTAAAAGCAACTTATTCACTTTGAAATTGATACCACGAACTACGAGGTTTTGATCCCTAATTTTATGTTGGTACGTAGGAACAAGTCCAAAGGTCTTGTCAAACACAAAAATATAATTGATGAATTCTTTTCTCATCCCCACTCTCTATTTTTTGCAAACATCATTTTGTACAAAAATACATATGCACACAAGAAAGGGCTTCCTAGGAGTACCTAGGACACTTTGGGTGCTAACACCTTCCCTCTGTGTAACCAACCCCCTTACCTGTAATCTCTGGCATTTTATTAGTTTTGATTTGAAAACTTCTTATCTTTGGGTTTTGTTCGTACTTTTCCCTTTTCCCTTGGAAACAATAAAAGCGTGGTGGCGACTCTGGTTTTATTGACGTTAAGTTTATCCATAGCTTAATGGTCATGAATTTACCGCTACAACTGTGAACAAGAACATCAAGAAAATCATTCAGAAAATGGTTGTAACATACAAAGATTGGCATGAAATGCTCCTGTTTGCCTTGCATGTGTACCGTGCATCCATCCACACTTCAACAGGGGCAACCCCTTTCTCACTTGTTTATGGTATGGAAGTTGTGCTCCCGGTAGAGGTTGAGATCCCATCATTGCGTGTCTTAATGAAAGCCAAGTTGACTGAAGCTGAATGGTGCCAGACTAGATATGACCAACTGAATTTAATTGAAGAGAAGAGGTTGACTGCCATGTGTCATGGTCAGTTGTACCAGCAAAGAATGAAGAAGACATTTGATAAGAAGTTCAGGCCTCGTGTGTTCAGAGAAGGTGACCTTGTGCACAAGAAGATTCTATCTTTCAAACTGGCTGCTAGGGGAAATGAACTCCTAATTATGGAGGCCCATATGTTGTTAAGAGAGCCTTTTTTGGCGGTGCTTTGATTCTTGCCACTATGGATGGTGAAGAGTTCACTCGTCCTGTGAATGTTGATGCAGTCAAGAAATAGTTCGCCTAAAAATAAAAGAATAACTCGCTAAGTTGAAAACCCAAAAGGGCGGCTTAGGCAAAAATGAGCGTCACGATGGATTGAAAACCCGAAAGGGCGATCCAGGCAAAAATTAGAAACATGAAATAGAAAATTCATCCTCATATATTGAATACCCCACCCTAGGGAAATCTATGCAAAAATTATGGATTATGGCAAGTAACTGCAGTGGGTTGATTCCCCAATCATGAGAGCAATTTTGAGCAAGTCAGTTGATTCTGATTCATCATTTTCAACTGAAACCAAGAGCGCAACGGATATTGAAGTTGGTAGAAGGATTAGTGATCATTGTATTCAATGTAGCCCTTTTCCATGTAAATTACCATTTTTCAACTTTTGTAAAAGATCTATGGAGTCTTGTCATTTTCAGACTACCATTCTATTAAATAAAGTTGAGCTTTTTATCCAATTGTTTCCACTCTTATTTATTTTTCAGCTAAATAGAATTGAATTTTATGATGATAATTTTGAAATTGAATTAATAAGTAAAAAATCATTTTTCTTAAATAATAATTACTTTGAAAAAGCAATCAATTATAGTAAGGAATATCAACAGCAATCTGAGAACACGGAAGTCCTAAAGTGCGAAGCATTGTTGGTTTCTCCCAAACGGTTGGTTTGGTGACCTTTTCCTCCCCAACAGCAAGCCAGTTTCTCCAGCTAAGTTTGTAATCACCTCCCCAAGTGAATTGTAGGCTCACATCCTCAACAGTTTGCATGGACCCAACCCATAGTTTTATCTTCTATAAGTCCCCACCAGAGTTCATTTCTGATTCCCAGTAGTGTTGACTCGTGAGCAGTGTTTGATTTGGTCCCCTGCGAGGTTTTCTCATTTGATATGATGTTGACCTAAAATTTCCCACAGAGTTGACAGTTCAGGTCCTCGGCAAATCTTCTTTCTCTATCCCTAGTCAAGTTTGGGATGTTCAGAGCCAGTTGATTTGCATTCATCCCCAACATGTGTCTCCAGTTGGTGTTTCCATCTTGTTGAGATTAGCCGAGTGTTGTAGCGATGATCCAAATCAGTGACATTTGTATACTTTTTTATTATTTTGTCAGCATGATCGTCAATCATATACATACACATTTATACATCCGATATTTCATTATGCATGTTATTGCATTTGATTCCTTATTTTCTGATCCTCTGCTACGGTGATATTATTCCCCTATGCAGATTTGGTGTGTCTGTCCTCTTTCAATGGTAGAGTGCCATCCCCTTAAGCAGAAAGAATTTAACCTTTCTCATTCCCCACTGAGTCATTTCCTCGTGGATGATTATTATTTCAGTTTCCTTCCCATTTGATTATCTGGATGGAACCACTCCCCTTGAGTTATATCCTCATTTGAGGTTAAGTCCTTGTTTGACTGTTTCTTTCTAGCTCTTACCTAGATAGATACTTTTGGGTCTCATGACAATCTATTATCCAGTAACTGGTAATATTCTTCTCGATTTTTGAGTACTTTACCTTTTACCCAATACCTGGTGAAAGTAATCTACTTCCTTTATTTTCCCCAGCGGATTCGTTTTCATGTTTCCCCAGGTAGTCTATCCTTGATATGTTCATCTTAATTGATGACGGATATTCTCCCTTTTTGGTTTTCTACCCAGTAATAAGGCAGTTGTAATGCTTATTTCATACCCCAGAGAGTTAATCCTTGATTTGTTCGTCCTAACCGATGACAGGTTTTCTCCTCTTTTTGGTTTTCTGCCCAGTAACCGGTAATTGTAAATCCTACTTTCCCCTCTGAGTCTATCCTTGATATGTCCATCCAAACCGGTGATGGGTATTCTCTCTTTGGTATTTTAACCAGTAACTGATAGATATAATTTCTATTTTTCTCCCCGGCAGTCTATCCTTGATATGTTCATACTAACCGATAACGAATATTCTTCCTCTGAGTCTATCCTTGATATCTTCACTTTAACCAGTGACAGATATTCTCTTTCTTTGGTCTTTTGCCCAGTAACCGGTAGTTGTAAATCATATTTGATATTTTCCTCAGTAGGCTATTCTTACCCAGTAACTGGTAATGAATACACCTCATGTTTCCCTCAGCGAATCATCCTTGATATGTTTACCCTAACCGGTAACGGATGCCTCTCTGTCATATTATGTTATCTTCCTACCCAGTAACCGGTAATAGATAATGGAATTCTGGTACTCCTGTGTTGAATTTCATTCTTCCCCAGTTGAGTTTGAGTGCGTATTTCCCTAGTGAAGTTGCCAATGCCCTGCTTGGTTCGAGTATTTCGGTTTGATCTGATTTACCTGTTTCCCTTGCAGATTTTCCCTTATTCCCCGGCCGAGCCTTTCCATTGATTTATTTTCATGGAATTCCCTCGTTGTCTCTAACAATTTTCAGGTCATAGCCTGGGCTATGTACATCAGTTTATCCCCAGAGTCTCTATCTCCCTAGTGAGCTTTTCCTTACAGAATGCATTATGCTCCTGCGGACTTTCAGTCTCTCCAGATTCTTTTTCTTTGTGGCAACTTTTTCCCCACAGAGATTACTTTTAACATTCATGTCATATACATCATGAGGTCTCTTAGGGACCAAAATTTGTTTCTATATGTTGTTATTTAAGTCCATTCTACTGAGTATATACGAAGATTTTAACCTTCACATCCTCAGTTAGAATGCCCTTAAATAGGGGCAGCTGTAAGACCCCAATTTTGACCCTAAGATCCCTCATGTTATCTTATCATATGCATTAGCATTGGGATCACACCTTGGCATCCTCCTTACCCCTCATTCATTGGAATTGCATTGGGAGAGATCACCAAGCACATTTGATTGTATCATACTTTGTTTTTCATTATTTACTAACCAAAATACCAAAAATATGTCAATGTATAGTTTAACTCTTTTGTAGGTAGTGTGTGTGCTCACCTATGCTCCATCAAGCTCATATCTAGGGTTTGAGACCCTTAATGAAAGGAGACTAATCAAGAGATGGTTCACATTGACTTTAGACATCATATATGGGTCCCCATAATCTTCACATATGATTTTTATCAAGAAATCATTAAGAGTTTGAAGCTTGTTTGCCTTGGAAACCCTAATTTATCTAGGTATCTTGTGTGACTTCCTCATCAAGTTTCATCATCATTTGATCAAAAATTTCAATGTATACTTCATATTACATCATCTTACACATATATGATCCTCTATGAGTCCCAAAAGTCAAGATAATGTCAAGCTAGCAAGATGGTTCATGGTGGTTGACTAGAGAAAGTCAACTGGTCAAAACTTAGGTTCCCTAGACCCTATCTCCTACAACTTTTGTCGTATGAAAATTATTCCAAGATAAAAGTTACTCCTTTTGAAATTCCAAACAACTTTCATGTTGAAGCCTAGAGCTAATTTTGCTTGGAAAGTCATTTTTTATGGTGAAAGATTATAGGTCATTTTGTCTGAACCCTAGTTAGGAGGTCAACTTCCCAAGACCATAACTTGAACAATTTTTATGAGATGAAATCCATTCAAATTACATGATAAAATTAAAGATATCTCATTCAACTTTGATGTTTGTATGAAGTTCAAATTCAACTTGAAAATGCATGTGCCAAGAGGAAACATTATAGGTCATTTTGGGCCACTACCATTGAACAAGTGATTTTCCTCAACTTCTAAAATGCATAACTCCTTCATGCCAAATCCAAATGATCTTGTTCTGACAGGTTCATTTTTTTCCCATAATCAGTTCTTCAGAAACATTTTGTCTATTTCTTGATCTTTTTTATTGATTGTGACTTCAGGTGCTTCTGATGTTTCTTTTTCTGCTTCTTCAGATTCTTTGGTCTTTTCGTCAGAACCTGCAAGTGTTATCTCCAAATCTGCAAAAAATTTAACTTACTTCAACTTTTTAGAGTCAAGCTTATCATCAAATCTGACATGTATTGATTCTTCCATAATTTTTGTTTCTGTATTGTATACTCTATAGCCTTTAGAACATTTTGAGTATCCCAACATAATACACTTTTATGCCTTAGAGTCAAACTTGTTCAGATTGTCTTTTGTATTCAGAATAAAACAGGAACATCCAAAAGGATGAAAATAAGGAATGTTGGGTTTTCTTCCCTTACACAATTCATAAAGAGTCTTCTTCAGAATAGGTTAGATAGAGATTCTATTCTGAATGAAACATGCTATATTCACAACTTCAACCCAGAAGTGCTTAGCCACATTTGTTTCATTGATCATGGTTCTGGCCATTTCTTGGAGAGTCCTATTCTTCATTTCTACAACTCCATTTTGTTATGGAGTTATAGGACAAGAGAAATCATGGGATATTCCATTTGAGTCAAAAAGCTCTTCAAAAAGTTTGTTTTCGAATTCTCCACCATGATCACTTCTGACTCTAATGATTTTAGAGTCAAATTCGTTTTGCACTTTTGAGCAGAAAATAGTGAAAACATAATGTGATTCATTCTTGTGTCTTAAGAATTTTACCCATGTCCAACGACTATAATCATCCACAATGACAAATCCATACTTCTTACCATTGACTAACGTTGTCTTAACATGTCCAAAAAGGTCAATGTGTAAAAGTTCCAAAGGCTTTGAGGTAGAAACAACATTTTTGTTTTTGAAAGTTGTTTTAGAAAATTTTCCTTTCTGACATGCTTCATAAAGAGCATATGAAGAAAACTTCAGCTTAGGTAGTGTAAGACCCCAATTTTGACCCTAAGATCCCTCATGCAATTTCATCATAAGCATTAGCATTGGGATCATACCTTGGCATCCTCCTTACCCCTCTTTCATTGGGTTTGACTTGGGAGAGATCACCAAGCACTATGTGATTATATCATACTTGTATATTATCATTTTACTAACCAAAATACCAAAAATATGTCTTTGTGTTTGCCTAACTTTTTGTAGGTAGGGCATGATCTTCATTTATTTATCAAGTTCATATCTAGGGTTTGAGACCCTCATGACAAAGAGCACAACCATGAATTGATCCAAGAATGGTTATGAGCATCTGTAGCGGGAAATTCATGACCATCAAGCTATTGACATGCTAGAGATCAAATAACAAGAGTCGCCACCGCGTTTTTATTGTTTCTAAGGGAAAAGGGAAAAAGTACGAACAAAACCCAAAAGTAAGAAGTTTTGAAATCAAAACTAATAAAAAGTCAGAGATTATAAGTAAGGGGGTTGGTTACACAGAGGGAATGTGTTAGCACCAAAAGTGTCCTAGGTACTCCTAGGGAGCCCTTTTTGTGTGCATATGTACTTGGTATAAAGTAATGTTTACAAACAAATAGAATGGGGGATGAGAAAAGAATTCATTAATTATATTTTTGTGTTTGACAAGACCTTCGGTCTTGTGCCTACATACCAACATAAAAGTGAGGGATCAAAACCTCGTAGTTCGCG
This sequence comes from Lathyrus oleraceus, assembly GCF_024323335.1. Lineage (NCBI taxonomy): Eukaryota > Viridiplantae > Streptophyta > Magnoliopsida > Fabales > Fabaceae > Lathyrus > Lathyrus oleraceus. Next base: position 157,509,473 of record NC_066581.1, read on the forward strand.
ATACAAATTTAAAAGTGGATGTATTACTTTTAAAAAAAATTAAGTTTGAAAGACACAAAGGCCTAAAAATGGTTTGAATATGTTAGTTCTTTTTTTTTTGCTTTTTGAAAGTTTGAAAGGCACAAAGTCAAGTATAGTTAAGTTTATTTACAAGTTTGATTTAAGAAAAGAAGTTTGAAAATGCAATGGCATAAGGCCAAAGTTTCTATATTTTTGCAAAAGTGGTCAAAGTTTAGAACAAAAGTAGTTCACACAAAGAAGATTTTGAAAAATGGAGGGAGAGATTTTGAAATTAAAGAAATGGGGAGAAGATGAAGAGACTATCCTATGCACCAAATTAAAAGTTAAGAGTTGAAAAGATCTGACCAAGTGGGTAGCAATCCAATAGACAAGAATGTCAATAGAACCCAGAATTCCCTTGGACTTTTAGAATCAAGCAACACACAAATGCACAATTATATTATCTTGAAGAGCAAGGTATCAAATAAAGATGGTCACATCCAAGCTTATCCATTCCATGATCTTCTTCAAAATAGCCCATGTAACAGATGAATTCCATAAATCACAGGTTCAAAATAACAGCTTCACAATGATCATGTTGTAGATGAACTTAGGGATGTCTTCAAAGATGTGTCAGATGAAGTTCAAATTGCAAGCACTTGATTTCTCAGCAAGTTGGCATTTGCCAAGTCCTTTAGCTTAGGAAGGTTGCCTAGATTCTAAGTCTATTTGTCCAAGATCAAGCCAATAGTCCACTCAAATGTTTTTTAGGGTTTTTGTTATTATTATATACATTAATGGTCAAAGACCACACAAACAAGCAAAGTATACACAAACAAAATATATCACACAATATGGTCCAAATGGACAAAGTGAAAATTGCATTAACATAAACAATTAGAATGATATGAACAATGGCAAATGAAATAGAGTGCTAAAAGTAAATTGCATTAAAGTAAAAGCTTGAAATTAAAAGTTAGTAGTTAATTGGTTAGAAGTTAGTATTGTTTTGCTTTTGCTTTTCATTTCAAGACATTCTTTGGAGAACACTCAACCCACTTATCACAAGCATGAATTCTTGATCCAAAACATCTTTCAAAGGAAAGAAAGAAGGCCAAGTTTCCACACAATACCATTAAAGAGGGGAGACTTACAATCTCACTAACTAGAATGCTTATGCCTTTTATGTCACTAATTTAGCGCTATGTTAAGCAATCGTAATTGGACTTATGTAGAAGTCACAACTATTTGAGGTCGGACAATAGAATTTTGGTGTTAATGCATGTTAGAGACATAGTATAATGGACTATGCTCATGAAACATACAACACACAAAAAGAATATGCAAAAGGTGTGGCCTAATCTCATCCATACTCGTGTCAATTTTTCAACCAACTAGCATTAGGACTTTGAGATGTCATAGGCCAAATGGAATGAATGAATGAAGAAAGGGAATAAGATGAAGTGGGAGGGGAATGGATCAAAACACAAATTGGTCAAAGGAGTACTTTTACCAAATTAATATCATCCATTCATTTTGGGAGATGGAATGTACATTCCATCAATCCCCTAAATCCAATGATATTAATTTGACAAGGTCAAATCAACCTTGACCAAGGCTCAACAACAAGAGTTAAACATAAACAAGTCATCACAATTGGTCAACAAATTTATTTGGCATTTTATTCAAATTAAAATACTAAAATAGTGCATTTAAATTAAATATGGTTTGTCCAATTCCTAAAATCTCATCAAAACACCAAAGAAATGGCCATGAGATTTATCATAGGTCAAACAAGGTCAAAGGACCTTGGAGAGAAAAATTCATAATTTTTGGACATTTAAAAATATTTTTAAACAATTAAAAACAAATGCAAAATCAATTAATTCATGAAAAATATTAATAATGATCCAAAAAATAATTTTAATTCAGAATATGAAAGATAAAAATATTTGAAATTTTTTGGTGAAAGTCTCATATTTTTTGGATCAATATTGAATTTAATATGAATGATTGAAAATAATGCAATTAAAATGAAAATTAAAATATCAGAAAAAACGTGGACCACTTGATCTCCCTCATTAATTGAGGTGGCAAATCAAGTGGCCAGAAACGCGATATCCACGATGGACATGAGTCAGCGCGCCACAACATTGGTATTTAAAAGGGACGATCGTGATTAAAATAAAACAAGAGGATCCTGTGGCTGTGAGACATGCTAGCGCATGATCGGAGCTGTAGCTCCGGTCTTCTTCTCCGGTGGACCTCACCGGACTGGTCCATCATCAACCATCACCAAAATTAAAAACAAGGACATGATTTCAAAGTAAAAATGGCATTGAGCTCGACTCTGGCCTCAATTCACTCTAACTCCAAGTATATTGAGAGATACATGGAGTTTCTTCGATTTGGCCTCAAAGCAACTCAATCTTCTTGCCTACATTGGTAGGACTTCAGACAACCAAAGAATCAATAGAATTGAGCAAGAATTTGAGAGAATCGAAGAGATCAAAATTTCTGGAAAATACCTTCAATGGAGGTCTGGATTCAACTGATCTTGATCTTGCTTGTGCTTGATCTCACTCCACTTGCTTGCAGAAGAAGGATTGAATGCTTACAAGGCTGTGGATTCCTGGAGATTTGAATTTCAAAACAGTGGAAATTCAACCTCAAATTCAAATGAATTTCTCAGGTTTATCCTTTGAAAAGTGGGTTTAGAGATGGGGGATCAAATCTGGCGCGAATGTGTGTTGATTGCTGAGCATATGAGGCTCTATTTAAAGCTGAAACCATTGATATTTGCACACTTGAAATCACTTTCCAAATTTGGTCATTGATGATGCATGGATGCATGGGTGCACATAGGCCCATAAAATCATTACAATAAGTCCACAAATGAATGTTAGGTAGTCTGAATTCAGCTTGGATTGCAAGGCAAGTGTGCATTTGGATTTGAAGTTTGATCCTTGCCAAGTGATGACACCATGTTCATGCCATGCGCAACCTATGCATTCCTTGTCCAAAATGAATGAATTTGAGCTCTTTGGAAAGGTGATATCAAGAGGAAAAACTTTCATGTTCAACACTTTTTGATTTGGAGCTTGGAACTTGGAGAAATTTGAGGTGGAAGTTTGGAAATTTTTGACATATCAAAATTTTTCTAAGTGTCAAGCCATATGTCTCAATATTCCACCTTGCTTAACTTTTTATATGAGCTTCAAATGAGAAAAGTGTCTTCATAAAAGTTGTATCTCTCTCAAAGACGTTAAAAATGGTCACCAACTTCATGTCATTTGGATTTGAAATAATAGAGTTATGCATTTTTGAAGTTTGGAAAAATCACTTGGTCAATGGTATAGGTCAAAAGTGACCTATAATGTAACCTCATATCACATGCTCAAAAAAGTTGAATTAGCTTCCACTCCAAACATAACAGTTTAATTAGACACACTGGATTTGATTTTTCAACTTGGAAATCTTTCATCTCATAAAATTTTAGCAAGTTATGGCCTTGGGAATTTGACTTTCAAATTAGGGTTTAGACAAAATGACCTATAATGTTTCAACATAGAAAATGATTTTCCAAGCAAAACTAGATCTAGGTATCAACATCAAAGTTGTTTGGAATGTCATTTAGAGTAAGTTTTATCTTTGAATCATTTTCATATTATGAAAAGTATAGGAGATAGGGTCTAGGGAGACACAGTTTTGATCAGATGAATCCATCTGGCCAACCACCATCAACCAACTTGCTATCTTCCAATCCTCTTGACTTTCTTGGATCATGTTAGATCATATATGCATAATATGATGAATTTTTAAGTGTCCCTTGAGAAATTTGATCAATTGGTGAGATAGCTTGTTGGAGAAGTTACTCAAGATACCCAGTCAAACTAGGGTTTCCAAGGCAAATCACCCGCAAACTCTTGAAGAAAACTTGATCAATATAACATGTAGAGAACATTGGGACTCATATATTATGTTCATTGCCATTCTTGAATCAATTCTTGGTTATGTTTTTTGTTCATGAGGGTCTCAAACGCTAGATGTGAACTTGATGAATCAATGGAATCATGCCCTTCCTACAAAAGAGTTAGACAAATGCAAAGACATATTTTTGGTATTTTGGTTAGTGAAATGATAAAATAAAAGTATTATATAATCACAAAGTGCTTGGTGATCTCTCCCAAAACAAACCCAATGAAGGAGGGGTAAGGAGGATGCCAAGGTGTGATCCCAATGCTAGTGCTTATGATGAAATTACATGGGGGATCTTAGGGTCAAAATTGGGGTCTTAAAGCATCATATATGAGTTCCATTGATTCCTACATGATATATTGATCAAGTTTTCTTCAAGATTTTGGAAGTGATTTGCCTTGGAAACCCTAGTTTGACCGGGTATCTTAAGTAACTTCTCCAACAAGCTATCTCACCAATTGATCAAATTTCTCAAGGGACACTTAAAAATTCATCATCTTATGCCTACATGATCTACCATGAGCCAAGAAAGTCAAGATAATTGAAGGTTAGCAAGTTGGTTGATGGTGGTTGTCTAGATGAATTCATCTGATCAAAATTGGGTCTCCCTAGACCCTATCTCCTACAATTTGCACCATATGAAAATGATTCCAAGAGAAACGTTACTCTAAATGACATTACAAACAACTTTCATGTTGAGACCTAGAGCTATTTTTGCTTGGAAAATTATCTTCTATGTTGAAACATTATAGGTCATTTTGTCTAAACCCTAATTTAAAAGTCAACTTCCCAAGGCCATAACTTGCTCAATTTTTATGATATGAAATATTTCCAAGTTTAAAAATCAAATTAAAGATGTATACTTCAACTTTTATGTTTGGAGTGGAAGCAAATTCAACTTTTATGAGCATGTGATATGAGGATACATTATAGGTCATTTTTTACCTATACCATTGAACAAGTGACTTTTCCAAACTTCAAAAATGCATAACTCTATCATTCTAAATCCAAATGACATGAAATTGGTGACCATTTTGAAGGAATTTGAAAGAGATACAACTTTGATAAAGCCACGCTTCTCATTTGAAGCTCACATAAAAAGTTAAGTAAGGTGGAATATTGAGATATATGACTTTACACTTAGAAAAAAATTCAACATGTTGAAATTTCGAAACTTCCACCTCAAAATTCTCCATGTTCCAAGCTCCAAATGAAAAAGTGTTGAACATCAAACTTGTTCCCCTTGATCCAAGCTTTCCAAAGAACCTAAGTTCATGCATTTTGGATGAAGATTGATAGGTCTGCCCATGGCTTTAATAGGGTTGCATCATTGGAAAGAATCAAATGTACAAACTTCAGTTCATATTGCCTTGCCATTCAAGCTTCATTCAGACTTCAACATGAATCATTTTGGACCTTAATGCATTGCATCATGGGCCTGTACATGCCCATGCACTCGTGCCATTCACATTGCCAATTTTGGACAAATTTTGAAGTGTGCAAATATCATTCCCTTTGGCTATAAATAGAAGGCTTATGAGCTCATTTGAATCACACCTTGCGCGCCAGCTTTGCCCCCCAATTCAAACCCTCTCATTCTAAAGGAAAACCTGAGAAAATTTCAATTTGAAATTTGAGTTTGAATCTCAACTGTTGGAGATTCAAGAACTCCAGGATCCACAGCCTTGCAACTTCTCCAATCACTTCCTGCTAGCTCCTCAAGTGTGATCAGATCGTGTTTGAAGCAAGCAACATCAAGTTCTGCATAACATTGAAGGTAATTTTCAGAAAACCTCATCTCTTCGATTCTCACTCAATTCTACTCAATTTTCTTGGATATTTGGTTGTCTGAAGTCCTACCAATGTAGGCAAGAAGATTGAGTTGCTTAGAGGTCAAATCGAAGAAACTCAGTTGACACACCTCAAAATTCAACTCCTCATATCTTTTTATATATTTGGAGTTAGTTGAAATTGAGGTTAGATTCGTGCTCTATGCCATTTTTTCTTTCAGATCATGTCCTCCTTTTTTATTTTGGTGATGGTTGAGCGTGGACCAGTCCGGTGAGGTCCACCGGAGAAGAAGCCCGGAGTTACAGCTCCGGCGGTGCGTTGGCACGTCTCCCAGCCATAGGATCCATCCAATTTGTTTTAATCCTGAGCGCTCATTGTTATTACCATTCCTGCAGCGCGCTGACTCGTGTATTTGGTGGAACACGCGTTTTAGGCCACTTGATCTGCCACCTCAATTAATGAGGGAGATCAAGTAGCTCACGTTTTTTTGATATTTTCTGATTTTCTTTTATTCCTTTTATTTTCATTAATTCATATTAATTTTAATATTGATCCAACAAATATGAGAGTTTCACCAAATAATTTCAAATAATTTCCTCTTTCATATTGTGAATTAAAATTATTTTTTGGATCATTATTAATATTTTTCATGATTTAATTGATTTTGTGTTTGTTTTTAATTGTTTAAAAATACTTTTAAGTCTTTAAAAATTCTGAAATTTTTTCTCCAAGGTTCTTTAACCTTGTTTGACCTATGATAAATCTCATGGCCATTTCTTTGGTGTTTTGATGAGGTTTTAGGAATTTGACAAACCATATTTAATTTAAATGTATTATTTTAGTATTTTTAATTTGAATAAATTCCAATTAATTGTGTTGACCTATTGTGATGACTTGTATAAGTTTGACTCTTGTTGTTGAGCCTTGATCAAGGTTGATTTGACTTTGTCAAGTTAATATCTTTTGATTTAGGGGATTAATGGAATGTTCATTCCATCTCCCAAAATGAATGGATGATATTAATTTGGCAAAAGTCCTCCTTTGACCAATTTGAGTTTTGATCCATCCCCATCCCTCTTCATCTCATTCCCATTCTTTATGCATTCATCTCATTTGGCCTATGCTACCTCAAAGTCCTAAGGCTAGTTGATTGAAAAATCAACATAAGTATGGATGAGATTAGGCCACCTCTTTTGCATATTCTTTTGTGTATGGTATGTTTCATGAGCATAGTCCATTATACTATGTCTCTAACATGCATTAACACCAAAATTCTATTGCCCGGCCTCAAATAGTTGTGACTTCTACATAAGTCCAATTACGATTGCGTAACATAGCGCTAAATTTGTGACACAAAAAGGCATAGCATTCTAGTTAGTGAGATTGTAAGTCTCCCCTCTTTCATGGTATTGTGTGGAAACTTGGCCTTTTTTCTTTCCTTTGGAAGATGTCTTGGTTCAAGGATCCATGATTGTGATAAGTGGGCTGAGTGTTCTCCAAAGAATGACTTAAAATGAAAAGCAAAAGCAAAACAATACTAACTTCTAACTCATTAACAACTAAAATTTAATTTCAAGTCATTTAATTTAATGCCATTTAATTTTAGTCTTTTTTCATTTGCCATTATTCATACCATTCTAATTGTTTATGTTAATGCAATTTTCACTTTGTCCACTTGGACCATATTGTGTGATATATTCCATTTTGTGTATACTTTGTTTGTTTGTGTGGTCTTTGACCATTAATGTACATAATAACAACAAAAATCCTAAAAAAACTCTTGTATGGGTTGTTGACTTGATCTTGGACAAATGGACTTAGAACTTAGGCAATATTCCTATGCTAAAGGACTTGGCCAATGCCAAAATTTGTGTAACCAAGTGCTTGCAATTTGAAACTTCATCTGATACATCATTGAAGATCCATTTGAGGTCATCTCCAACATGATCATTGTGAAGTTGTTATTTTGAACCTGTGACTTGTGGAATTCATCTGTTATATGGGCTATCTTGAAGAAGACTGTGGAGTGGCTAAAGCTTGGATGTGTCTATCTTTATTTGATGCCTTTCTCTTCAAGATTGATATAATTGTGCATTTGTGTGTTGCTTGATTCTAAATGTCCAAGGGAATTTGGGTTTCTATTGATATTCTTGTCTATTGGATTGCTACCCATTGGTCAGATCTTTTCAACCCTTAACTTTTAATTTTGTGCATAGAATTAGTCTCTTCATCTCCTCCCCATTTCTTTAATTTCAAAATCTCTCCCTCATTTTTAAAACTTTCTTTGTTTGAACTAGTTTTGTTCTAAACTTTGACCACTTTGCAAAAGATAGAAACTTTGGCCTTATGCCATTGAATTTTCAAACTTCCTTTTCTTAATCAAACATGTAAATAGACTTAATTATACTTGACTTAAACTTTCAAAAAGCTAAAAAAGAACTAACTCATTCAAACCATTTTTGGGCCTTTGTGCCTTTCAAACTTAACTTTTGTTAAAAGCAATGCATCCACTTTGAAATTTGTATCACGAACTACGAGGTTTTGATCCCTCATTTTTATGTTGGTATGTAGGCACAAGCCCGAAGGTCTTGTCAAACATAAAAATATAATTAATGAATTATTTTCTCATCCTTCCATTCTATTTGTTTGTAAACATCATTTTGTACCAAATACATATGCACACAAAAAGGGCTCCCTAGGAGTACCTAGGACACTTTGGGTGTTAATACCTTCCCTCTGTGTAACCAACCCCCTTACCTGTAATCTCTGATATTTTATTAGTTTTGATTTGAAAACTTCTTACTTTTGGATTTTGTTCGTACTTTTTCCCTTTTCCCTTGGAAACAATAAAAGTGTGGTGGCGACTCTTGTTATTTGATCTCTAGCTTATCCATAGCTTGATGATCATGAATTTATCGCTACAGAAATTAAGTGGAGACTCTGCTGGGAGTAGTATCCAGTGGGTCTACCCTACTTTTTGTGTGTATATATTTGTATATATGTGATATTTGTATGTGTGATATAATCTGCTTGTTGTGCTTGGTGATCTCTGAGTGGTGAGATAAGTTCTAACCTGAACTTAAGCGCAATTAAGATAGGAGGATGGTATAGTCATGTTCGACTTGTGTGGAGTAGTCCTTAACAAGTTGGCTTGAGATCTATCTGCTCAGTGGAGACTCTTTTGGATTTGGAAATGTCACACAAGTATTTATGGTTAGGCATTACTATCTCTAATTTGGGTCCGAGAAGCTGAGGACCGTAGAACATTTACCCCCTCTCGGCCTATTTAGGACGTAGTGCAGAAACTGTTTAGGTGTAGACTTGATAACAGTTGTTACGCGATACTACACTCAGACGAGTTTCTCTTGAGAATATTATGGGTTTATGAGTCAGTCATCCTAACCTGTAATATCCGATAGATGGAATTAAGACTCTGGGAACTTTTTAGAACACGATCTACAGGTTTTTATCCTTAGTACACTCCTTTGGGACGGTTCTTACCCAGACTCTATGCTCGTGACTTACAAAAAACCCTTTATTCTTGGTTGATCCAATCAAGTCTTGTCAATATCAATGGAAATTGGGTGTTGATAAGGTGTAAACCATAATCCACCAAAATGGATGATTGATCTTGACAATGACTTGATTCATCCCTTGACCTTTGTTTGTTTGCCTTGTGTGTGATCCCTTATTTGTGATTGTTGCATTCATGCATTCATGCGCATCATAACATTCATCACACGAAAATTTCAAGGAACTGAAGTATTATTTGCAAATATTTTCAGACTATGGATTATGGACGAAGGAACACTAAGAAGTATAGTTTCAGATGTCCCGACTTGAAAGAGTTAAGGAAGCTAACATCTTTTGTATTAGATCCCTTGGACTTCAAACAACGCCATGGGAAGCTTCTGTCCATCTTGTCTGCCGATATGGTTGAGGGACTTTTGAGTGTATTGGTCCAGTTCTATGATCCTCTCTACCGCTGTTTCAGTTTCCCAAATTTTCAGCTTGTGCCTACCTTGGAGGAGTATTCTCATCTTTTGGGGATACCTGTTTCTAGCAAGGTTCCTTTTAGTGGATTGGAAGAGATTCCCAAATCTCATCTTATTGTTGAAGCTCCTCACTTGAAGAAGTCTGAGATAGAGGCTCTTTGGGTGAAGAAAGGAGGATTGTTTGGGTTGCCATCTGATTTCCTCATCAAGGAAGCTACTACTTTTGTTCAAGCCGGTAGTGTGGACGCTTTTGAAGCTATCTTTATGTTGCTCATTTATGGATTAGCTTTGTTCCCTAATATTGACGGTTTTGTTGATGTTAACACCATTAGACTTTTCTTGACTGGGAATCCTGTGCCTACTCTGTTGGGTGATATGTACTTATCTTTGCATCTAAGGATTTCTAAGGGTGGTGGAACTATTTTTTGTTGCAATCCTCTTCTGTACAAGTGGTTTATTTCTCACTTGCCTCAGACACCTGCTTTTGTGGAGAACAAACAATGTCTACAATGGTCTCGGAAACTTATGTCTCTCACTAATGATGATATAGTTTGGTATGATCCTTCTTTGGGCAGTTTGGATATTTTTGATAGTTTTGGTGAATTCTCTAATGTGTCTCTCATTGGTACACAAGGAGGAATTAACTACAACCCTGCTTTGGCTCGTCGTCAACTTGGTTTCCCCTTGAGAGACAAACCTAATAACACTTTGTTAGAAGGTCTTTTCTATCAAGAGGGTAAAGATCCCCAAATTTTAAAGCAGAAGATTGTGCATGCTTGGCATAATATGCATAGGAAGGGAAGATCTGAGCTTGGTCCGCGCAATTGTGTAGCTTTGGAAGCTTACACTCTTTGGGTGAAGAAGAGAGCTTTGGAGTTGAAGATGCCTTATCTTTGTGAAAGACCTATGTCTATGGTTATGGTTGAGCCATTAACTCTCCCTAACCAAGATGTAGAGGAGTTGGAAGCCACGCTCGCCAAGATGAAGCAAGAGAAGGATATGTGGGAAGAATGTTTCCATGCTTTGAGAAAGAAGCATGAAGATTTGTAGTTGGAGTCTAAGGACAAAGATGCACTTATTGAGCTACTTGAAGATCGAGTGACAAAGAGATAGAGAGAGCCAGAGGTTTTATCTTATAGCCCACCTTAGCCTTCCGTTGTTTAGAAGAAGATTGTTGATCAGCTTGTCCTCGAGAAGACTCAGATGAAGGCTTCTTTTGAGACCGAGATCTGTCGCATTCGAAGGAAGTACGCGCCTTCAGCCAGATCTTCTGACATTGTTGTTAGGGATCCTTAGGATGACTAGTCTCCTTTTCTCTTGTATTTTCATTTGGTTTCTGAAATTATACTCAGTGTAATCCTTCCAATTATATAAATGAAAAGATACTTTGGTCATATAAAAATTATTGCAATTGTTGATATATATATATATATATATATATATATATATATATATATATATATATATATATATATATATATATATATATATATATTTGCAAATGATATGGTAAGTTCCTTGAAAACGAAAATAAATAAACAAGCATTGCATTTCATGCATGATTTGCATAAGCAGGTTTCTATTTCGCCAGATGTCTGATTGGAGTTTCTTATGTGCTTTAGCCAAGCTGACTCATCGGTACAACACCTGCGCCAATCATATCAGAATTATGGAGCATCTAGAGCAAGAGAACAGAGAATTGAAGGACGATATCGCCCGACTGGCTGCCATGATAGAGTCAGTGTTGGCTGCTCAGAGCCAAGCTTCTCCAACGCCTGCAACTCCTTTTAAGACCCCAATTTTGACCCTAAGATCCCTCATGCAATTTCATCATAACCATTAGCATTGGGATCATACCTTGGCATCCTCTTTACCCCTCCTTCATTGGGTTTGTTTTAGGAGAGATCACCAAGCACTTTGTGATTGTATCATACTTGTATATTCTCATTTTACTAACCAAAATACCAAAAATATGTCTTTGTATTTGCCTAACTCTTTTGTAGGTAGGGCATGATCTCCATTGATCTATCAAGTTAATATCTAGGGTTTGAGACCCTCATGGCAAAAAGCACAACCATGGATTGATCCAAGAATGGTTATGGGCATCATAAATGAGTTCCATTGATTCCTACATGTTATATTGATCAAGTTTTATTCAAGAGTTTGAGGGTGATTTGCCTTGGAAACCCTAGTTTGACTGGATATCTTGAGTAACTTCTCCAACAAGCTATCTCACCAATTGATCAAATTTCTCAAGGGGCACTTCAAAATTCACCATATTATGCATATATGATATATCATGAGCCTAAAAAGTCAAGAGAATTGAAGGTTAGCAAGTTGGTTGATGGTGGTTGGCCAGATGAATTCATCTGATCAAAATTGGGTCTCCCTAGACCCTATCTCCTACAATTTTTACCATATCAAAATGATTCCAAGATCTAACTTACTCTAAATGACATTCCGAACAACTTTCATGTTGAGACCTAGAGCTAGTTTTTCTTGGAAAATCATTTTCTATGTTGAAACATTATAGGTCATTTTGTCTAAACCCTAATTTGAAAGTCAACTTACCAAGGCCATAACTTGCTCAATTTTGATGATATGAAAGATTTCCAAGTTGCACAATCAAATTCAAGATGTATACTTAAACTTTGATGTTTGGAGTGAGAGATAACTCAACTTTTATAAGCATGTGATATGAGGCTACATTATAGGTCACTTTTGACCTATACCATTGAACAAGTGATTTTTCCAAACTTCAAAAATGCATAACTCTATCATTTCAAATCCAAATTACATGAAATTGATGACCATTTTGAAGGTCTTTGAAAGGGATACAACTTTGATGAAGACACTTTTCTTATTTGAAGCTCACATTAAAAGTTAAGCAAGGTGGAATATTGAGATATATGGCTTGACACTTAGAAAAAATCTCAACATGTTTCCGTGCTTTGAGCAAGAAGCATGAAGAGTTGCAGTTGGAGTCTAAGGACAAAGACGCGCTTATTGAGCTACTTGAAAATCGAGTGACAAAGAGACAGAGAAAGCTAGAGGTTTCATCTTCTAGCATGCCTCAGCCTTCCGTTGCTTGGAAGAAGATTGTTGACCACCTTGTCCTCGAGAAGACTCAGATGAAGGCTTCTTTTGAGACCGAGAACCGTCGCATCCGAAGGAAGTATGCGCCTACAGACAGATCTTCTGACATTGTTGTTAGGGATCCTTAGGATGACTAGTCTCCTCTTCTCTTGTATTTTTCATTTTGGTTTCTGAAATTGTACTCAGTGTAATCCTTTCAATTTTAATAAATAAAAAGAGATTTTTGGTCATATCAAATTGTTGCAATTGCCATTTATATATATATATATATATATATATATATATATATATATATATATATATATATATATATATATATATATATATATATATATATATATATATATATATATATATATATATGCAAATGATATAGTAAGTTCCTTGAAGATAAAAGCAATCAAGCATTGCATTTCATGCATCATTTGCATAAACAGGTTTTCGCCAGATGTCTAATTGGTGTTTCTTCTGTGCTTTAGCCAAGCTGACTCACCGGTACAATACCCGAGCCAATCATCTGAGAATCATGGAGCACCTAGAGCAAGAGAATAGAGAGCTGAAGGACGAGATCGCCCGCCTGACTGCCATGACGGAGTCAGTTCTTTCTGCTCAGAGACAATATTCTCCAACGCCTGCAACTCCTCCTGCGAGGACTGTTATTTCAGAGGTGGCTACCTCTACCATGCCTGCTGCTGCCACTCACTTCGCGCCAATTATGCCTGCCGAATTCCCGTGGGGAATGTCGTCCAACTTTGTGCCCGAAGGCTTTGCGCCTACTTTTTCTTCCATGTTGGCATCTAGCTCGGTCATGTATGTGCCACCTCCCATTGTGCACACTTTGCCTTGCGTAGAGGACACCATTTATCATTCTGAGTCGTCTGAGAGTTCGAATGTCTACGAGAAAATGGATGAAATGAAAGATCAGTTTCTTGAGTTGCACAAGGAATTGAAGACGCTAAGAGGTAAAGATTTGTTTGGGAAGAGTGTTGTCGAGTTGTGTTTGGTGCCTAACGGCAAGATCCCGGTGAAGTTCAAAGTGCCTGACTTTGAAAAGTATAAGGGGAACTCTTGTCCGCTCAGTCATCTTGTGATGTATGCTCGCAAGATGTCTACTCAGACCGACAATGATCAATTGCTTATTAACTACTTCCAAGATAGTATGACCGGCGCTGCGCTTCGTTGGTACATGGGATTGGACAGTGCCAGCATTCGCACTTTCAGTGACTTGGGGGAGGCTTTTGTCAAGCAGTATAAGTATAATGTGGACATGGCGCCTGATAGAGACCAGTTGAGGTCTATGTCTCAGAAAGATAAAGAGACATTCAAAGAGTATACGCAGAGATAGAGGGATTTGGCTGCCCAGATCACTCCTCCTTAGGAGGAAAAAGAGATGATAAAGATCTTTCTAAAGACCTTGAGTTCATTTTATTATGAACGTAGGATTGCTAGTGCTCCCAATGACTTTACCGAAATGGTAAACATGGGGATGAGGCTTGAGGAAGGAGTCCGAGAGGGACGGTTGTCAAGAGATGAGTGTAATACCCCAAAATTTACCCTTCATTTTTCCTGGAAGCATGGGATTATATTTTACACTTCATTAGCATCATATTAGGTCATACTCATTGCATACTGCATTAGTGACATGGAGATCAGGTTTTGATCGATCACTCCTTAACAGAAGGAGCCCACACAAAGCAAGATTGAGAATTGGACTTAATTTTCTAAGTATACAGGTCTCAAGGATCTCAGGGGGGTCCAAGTATCTTATTATGGTCCTCAATTCATTAGTGAAGGATTCAAAGCTATCAGAGTGTTCATCTGGATTTAATCAAAAATTAGGGTTTCATGGCTACCTGCAACCGACAATGTTTGGTTGGAAGTAGAGGAGCTCATTCGTTTCATGATTAGAGAGGCATCTTGGCCTAGGAAGATTCATAATTATCTCAGAAAGATCCATTGGCAATCAGCGCAATCAGTTTCTGATCATTTTGCCCTAAAACTAGGGTTTGGTATAAAATCAGTTTGTTTCTGATTCTTTGGGTGAAACTCTTTTCCATGACCCTCCATATGTCCACAAGGGTCTACATACAAAAAATCATATCTTTATTTGAGCTAGAAGTGCTTCAATTGATCAATGGAATCGGGAATAAGACAATTTTAGGAAAGTCAACTGTGGGGCCAGAAAAGTCAACTCCTGACATTTTGAGAGTGGAATCTCAAAATCCATGACTAGGGGATCCTACATGTGAAATTTGATCAAGGTTGGATCATGGATTCATCATCTAATCAGGAATTGGAAAAGTTACTTAATTTGGAAATGGTTGACTTTCCATTTAGGGCAAGTTTTCATGATAGTTGCACTCACTTTAAGCCCATTTTACATCAAGATAAAAGCTCCATTTAAACATTTCTCCAACATGAAAGTTGTTCCTCTTGTTCCAAGATTTCTAGAGATATAAAGTTTTCTCCATTTGGATTAGAATTGATAAAGTTATGCTTAGTCAAAGTGAGACATTTTTTTAGGATACTTAGAAAAATTTCTAAGTCCAAAATCTTCAAAATTTGTCAAGACTTCTTGGCCAGTTTTCTTGCACTTCAAGGTATTATTTGAAAATACTTTATTCACAACAATTGTACCTTGCCATGTCCTCTTTCACATCCTTTTGGAATCATCTCATTTGGATCCATGGTTTGAGAGATACATTCATTTAAAGTGGGCACCATGACTTGATTTTCTAGGCAGATTTTGGGCCTGGCTGGCCCAATCAGATTTTCTAAGCATGTTGCACAAACCAGTCACGTTTTTTACCTATTTTGGTCATGCATCGGACATCCATTCACTTAAATTTGGCCCAAAATAACAACATTTTACACCTCACTTCACACTTTTATTCTTATGGATAAATCACTTATTAAAAAGCCCATGAGAACACCTAATCCACCCTATTTAAGAAGTTGAAACCCTAACCCTAAAGGAGCATTGGAATTTCGTGGCAAGGAGGCAAAGCTTCATCACATATCAGATTTCATTCCACTTCTATTTATCATTAGGTAATCATCTCTTCCATGGCCATGTTTTGATATATCTACGCTTGCTTACCATGTTCATCACCATTAATCCTTCCATTTTCGTATTTCTTTTTCTTATTTAAAATATTTTCTTCGTCCATAAAATTACCCAAAAATATTTTTCACTATTCTTAACATTTTATTTAATTTTATATAATTTTTATTTTCGTATTTTTTTAATATTAATATTTTATTTTAATTATTTATTCTAAATGGTCCATTTTAACACACTTTATTATTGATTTTATTTTTATGACTTAAAATTATTGTTAGCATTTGATTTTTGGGATGAAGGTTGACCACTGTCTCATGGTCAACCAGACCTTTTCTTGGAATTTTATTTCACATTTTCAATTTATTTTGGATTTATTTTTGACCTAGTTTGGTTGGTGGACTTTTAATTTGACTTCTGTTTTATTTTAATTAATTCACGTACCAATTTTCGTTATTTTTAAAATCTTTTTGGGGGATAATTATATACTTACTCCACCTTATTTAGTTTAATTTTTCTTAATTTTATAGATTAATTTACTATTTATTATTGATTTATTTCTAACCTAGTCTCATTAATTGACTTTTGGTTTGACCTCTGTTTTATTTTAATTAATTTATGTACCAATTTTCGTTATTTTTAAAATCTTTTTGGGGGATGATGATGTCCTGACCATACCTCATTTATTTTAATTTTTCATAATTTTCTTGATTAATTTGCTATTTATTTGTTATTTTTTAAGTTGACTTGAATTTTCAATTGACTTCTTTATGATCGATGTTTGACTTAGGGATTGCTTATGGCAATTGAAGAGATCTTTTGATCCTCCCTTGTTCATCTCATATGCCATGTATTAGAGGCCTTTTACCTTGATTTTATTTAGTCCTTACCTCATTTTCTGATTAAATTATTCAGTGGACCCTTCATGTACATATTTTCATCTGTTTAATTCATCTGTTATCTTTTATACTTGTTTCTCTCATTCATGCTTTCTATTGCTTGATTATTTAACATGTTCATACTCCCATGCATTGTTTAAATGCTCCATTATTTGATTCTTTGGTTTGATTATATATTGTTTATTTATCCGATCTGATTGATAACTGTTGCCTACTTGTATGATGTATGAGACATATATTCTTATTGTTTGTTTGCCATGAACAATCCCCATTCATAACAAATGTACCCCTCTCCCATAAAGTGTATAATATTTATTTCTTTATTTCTTTAGTCACCTGTTAATACAAGAATTAAAACGAACATCCGATAACCATTTCAAAATAAGATCAAAAGCTCGATCCAACGTCGAGTAATCATTTCCAAAACTTAACAGAACCAGCACGCATTCATCCATCCTCTTGTAAGTTGATTGCCTCAGGCATCGCCATCTACCTGTAAGTCGATTTCCTCCGGCATCGCCATCTACCCTTATCCGTAACTCCTCTCCGCGCTCCATCCGTCGACTCTTGTTCCGTTTAGGTAGCACCCATTAGGTAGAACCCTTTGTATGATAACATAGGTAGAACTCCCTTATTCTTTGCATGCTAACATTAGGCAAATGTTCCCCTTTGTAAATCCTAACGCATAGGTCCATATTGCATGATAACTCTAGAGCAGAGCTTCCCCACTTTTAGACCTTCCGTGCGTCTCCGATCTTGTGGCATGTCAGTCCGTTCTAATGCAAAGAGGTAACTGCCTAAGACTCGATTCAGTGAGCTGCGACACCTACTGCTAGGACGTTGAACACACTTCCCACCCTCCTTTGACACAGCTGGTGTCCTCTTTTGTAAGTCCATGTTCAGATGGCGATCCTTAACCCCTAGTTAGCCGAACTACGTTTTGCTCTGATTCTCATTCCAGATGAGATACGTAGGCATAAGACGCGACGTCTTACCGAGCACATTTCTCTTTAACCCACAGGTAGCCGAGCTATGAAGACTCTGATTCTCATACTCAGATGAGATACGTAGGCAGTGGATGCGACATCCTTGCGAGTCATTTTCTTTTAACCTTCCTTTTAGCAAATAGTACTTTAGATATACCTATACCCTTTAGACTAGACGAACACTTATGAAAAGGGCTCCCTAGGAGTACCTAGGATGTTTTGGGTGCTTAAAACCTTCCCATTGCATAACCAACCCCTTTACCCAGATCTCTGACATTTTTACTAGTTTTTGATTCGATAAAACTTTTAGGTTTTTGTTCGCTTTCTAACCATTCCTTTGGATAAATAGAAGTGCGGTGGCGACTCGACTTGTATGGTTTACCTTGGATTTAGTCAATACCTCTAATGGTAACGAATACCCCGCTACAGAAAAGTGGCGACTCTGCTGGGGACTATCATTTGCCTAGTGGGTTTTGCCTACTTTTCATATTTGTTGTATTGTATGGTATATTGCTTTATGACATATTTTTGTGCAATTTGGGATTATTGTATTGTATGTAATGATTGAATTATTTGAATATTAATTCCTTATATGCTTGGTGATCTTCGTGAGATGAGTTCTATACCCGAACTCGAGTGCACTTAGGATAGGAGAATGGCATAGTCTTGTTGACTTGTCTGGAGTTATTCCTTAGCAAGTTGACTTGCAAGCCCATTCACTTGGTGGAGGTTATGTTGGGATCAATAATGTCACACGAGTAGTCGTGGTTAGGCATTACTCTTTCCAATATATGCCTTAGAAGCCAAGGACCTTAGTTTACCACGCCCATCTTGGCCTATTTTTAGGACGTAGTGCGAAGATCGTTCAAGTGTAAGATTTGATACGATTGTTACGCGATACTACACTCATAAGAGTCTCTCTCGAGAATATTTTTGGAATACGAGTAGTCGTTTATCCGACAATATCCGAAAGATGGGATGATGACTATGGGAACCTCTTGTAGAACATGATTGTCAGGTTTAACCATAGTACACTCCCTTTGGGTGGTTCTTAACCAAGACTCCATGCTCGCGACTCGCAACAAACCCTTGATTCATTGTTGATCCGTTCTTGTGTATCCTTAATATCAATGGAACTTGGGTGTTGATAAGGTGTAAACCATAATCCACCGAAATGGATGATTGATATTAAGGATGACTTGATCCATCCCATGACCTTTGTGTGGTGTGATTTGCTTGATCCTTGAGTGTGATTGTTGCATCCATGCATTCATGCATTCATACACATCCATATCATCAACAATGAGAAAACTTTCAAGGAACTTAAGAGGTCTATTTGCAAATTTTCAGACATGGATAAGAAAAGAAGGAATACGAAGAAGTACAGTTTCAGACAACCCGACTTGAAAGAGTTAAGGAGTTTGACATCCTATGTATTAGATCCCTTGGAATTCAAGGCTCGTCATGGGAAGCTTCTGTCTATTCTGGCTACTCAAGTGGATGAAGGTCTAATGAGTGTGTTGGTGCAGTTCTATGATCCCTTGTACCGTTGCTTCACTTTTCCGGATTTCCAGCTTTTGCCTACGCTTGAGGAGTATGCCTATCTTGTGGGTATACCTATTCTAGACCAGTTGCCGTCCATTGGCTTGGAGAGAGTTCCTTTTTCTCAAGAGATTGCTGATCTGTTGCGTATAGATGAATCTATTATTGGTGCTCATATGACTACCAAAGGTGGAATTCGAGGTCTCCCGTCTGATTTCCTCATTGATCAAGCTACTATGTTTGGGA
Organism: Lathyrus oleraceus; assembly: GCF_024323335.1. Classification (NCBI taxonomy): domain Eukaryota; kingdom Viridiplantae; phylum Streptophyta; class Magnoliopsida; order Fabales; family Fabaceae; genus Lathyrus; species Lathyrus oleraceus. Next base: position 157,529,067 of record NC_066581.1, read on the forward strand.
AGGCCATGAGTGAGGACGCCTTTGAGGCCATATTTGTACTTCTCATCTATGGGCTAGTGTTATTCCCCAACATCGACAAGTTTGTGGATATGAACACCATTAGGATTTTCTCTACTCTTAATCCCATTCCTACTCTATTGGGTGACACTTATTTCTCTTTGCATATGAGGAATGCAAAGAGCGGTGGTACCATTGTGTGTTGTTTGCCTCTGTTGTACAAGTGGTTTATTTCGCACTTGCCTCAGACGCTCACCTTCAAGGAGAACAAAGGATGTCTACGGTGGTCCATGAGACTTATGTCTCTCACTAATGATGATATCTTTTGGTACAACCGTGTATATGATGGTGTGCAGATTATCGACTCTTGTGGTGAATTCTACAATGTACCTCTTCTTGGTACATGCAGTGGAATTAACTACAACCCTATTTTGGCACATCGTCATCTTGGGTTCCCCCTAAAGGATAAACCCAATAACATTCTGTTAGAGGGTGTGTTCTTTTAGAAGGGTAAAGATCCCCAAGGCTTGAAGGGCAGGATGGTCCGCGCTTGGCGCAAGATCCATAAGAAAGGGAGGAAGGAGCTAGGTCCGAAGAACTGTATCGCTTTGGAACCCTATACCTCTTGGGTTAGGAGGAGAGCTTCCGAGTACCTCATGCCTTATGAGTATCCAAGACCCACACCTTTGGTTGTGGCTGGGCCTTCAACCCTCCCTAGCCAAGGAGTAGAGGAGTTGAGAGACGAAGATCGTTTGCGTGCTTGGATCCGTGAACGAGAGGAGTTGCTTCAGCAGATCAGAGAGAAGGATGCTTTGATAGAGTTCCTTGAGCACCAGGTTATTGATGATCCTGATGATGCATTGACTTCTCTACTTCCTCAGTCTTCCAAGTTTTGGAAGAGGAAGTATGATCGACTCGCCAAAGAGAAGGCAGATATGGAGGCAGCCTATGAGAGGGAGGTGAAGAGGCTTTGTGCAGCTTATCTTCCGGTCTCGAGGGCTTTGGACGATTGCTTCTAGGGATCCATAGGATGTTCATTTTCCTTCTCTCTTGTATTATATTTGGTTACCAAGACTGTACTTCTTTGGCGTAAAAACATTTCCAAATATTAATTGACGTGATATTTCCTTATGTGATAAACGTTTAATATTTTCAAAATTTGCAAATAAGACTCTAAAGTTCCTCTGATATAAAAATTAAATCATAAGCATTGCATGCATCATGTTTATCTATTCCTAGGGGTTTATATCTTCTTCTTGACTCTAGTCGGGGTTTTCTTACACTGTTTATCTAATGTGAGACTGGAATCAAGGGGTAGAATACCCTTTGAAATTGATAAACATGTCATTGCATTTGCATATTCATTAGCATGTCTTGCATAACAGGTACCGCCGCAGTGTTCTTATCTTGTTTGGTATTCCATTATTAGGATAGCTGACTCAGGCATTCACCGATACGGTACCCGAAGGAATCAACAGAGAGCAATGGAAGGTTTACAAGTAGAGCTCGCTGAGATGAGGATTCAAATGAATCAGTTCATGGAAGTGGTCCAAGGAGTGGCTCAGGGACATCAGGAGATTAGATTGTTGGTACAGGGGAATCCCCCTACTACTCAACCAGAGATTGTGGTTGATCCTCCTGCTGGAGAGGCTAATGGACCCAATAGACCGGGGCTTATCCCAATCCCACATAGCAACCTTGGTCAACAACCCATCCATGATGATCAGGAGGATCAATTCCCCCTGCTTCAGGAGGACTTTGGCATGAGCCATGGTATGGACCCTATGTTTCGGAGACTGGAAGAGAGGTTGAAAGCTGTGGAAGGGCAGAATGCTCTTGGTGTGGATGTTGCTGACTTGGGGCTGGTCCCAGGCGTGAGAGTTCCGCCAAAATTCAAAGTCCCCGTGTTTGATAAGTACAATGGCAACTCTTGCCCGAAGACTCATGTACAAGCTTACTTCCGCAAGATGATCGCGTATTCTGATGATGAGAAGCTGCTCATGTACTTCTTCCAGGACAGCCTAGCTGGGGCATCCTTGGAGTGGTATATGAGGCTGGACAGAGCCCATATTCGCTGCTGGAGAGACTTGGCTGAGGCCTTTGTGAAGCAATATCAGTACAATGCGGACATGGCACCTGAAAGGACTCAGCTCCAGAATCTGTCTCTCAAGAGCAACGAGTGCTTCAAAGAGTATGCTTAACACTGGAGAGAGTTGGCTTCCCGTGTTCAGCCTCCGATGTTGGAAAAAGAGATGGCCAACATGTTTATGAACACACTTCCTGGATCTTATTTGAAGCGTCTGGTGGGTTGCAATGCCTCGAATTTTACTGATGTGGTCTCTACCGGTGAGAGGGTGGAGAACTATTTGAAGACATGTAAGATCCAAAATGGGGTTGGATCATCTTCGGGGTCAAAGAAGTCGTTCTTAGGAGGACAGAAGAGGAGAGAAGGGGATGCAAATGCCATATCTTCTTATCAGAACAGGGGTAACCGGAGGAATAACTTTCAGAATTACCATCAACAACCTTATGTTGTAGCAGTGACCATTCCGGCTGCAGCACCAGTGCAACAACAACAACAACCTCAACGTCAACAAAATCAATACCAACAACAACAGGGTAACAGACCTGCTTATCAACAGAGACAGAGGATGATGGATAGGCGTTTCGACACTCTTCCGATGTCGTATGCCCAGTTGCTTCCCAACCTTCAACATTTGCAACTTGTGCAGGTACGCACTTTGGCTCCTCCCGTTGGCAGGCTTTCAGTGGGTTATGATGCCAATGCTAGGTGTAATTTCCACTCTGGGGCACCTGGCCACACTATTGAGAACTGCAAAGCTTTTAAGCACGTAGTTCAGGACCTTATTGATTCAAAGGCCATTAACTTTGCGTCGGCTTCTAATGTTGTCAACAATCCCATGTCGCAGCATGGTGGAGCAAATGTTAACATGGTTGAAGGAGAAGCCAAACTAGTGAAGGAGGTGTTGAAGCTGAAGACTCCGCTGTTAGAAATCAAAGAATACTTGCTAAAGGCAGATGTTTTCCCCGGCTGTGGGAGCGGTTGTTTGGGTTGTGTTGCACAGAGTGGGGGTTGTGTGAAGCTGCAGCAGGGTATTTAGGCCTTGCTTGACGATGGTATCCTCCAAGCTGAAGACTTATCTGCCCAAAGGTCTGTTGAAGGGGTTGTTGAAGGGGTTGTTGATAATGCGGATGTTGATCCTCTCTTTCCTGAAGATGCTGAAGAATTTACAAATGTTATTCCTGCTGATTTTGTAATTCCCAATGATGTAATTAATTCTTCTGATGTTGTTGCTTATATTCCAAACATGGTGTTTGATTCTGATGTACTTGCTGAACTTGATTCCGATGTTTCGGATGTTTGTACTTCAATAAATAATATTTCTGAGTATGACTGTGACGTTGCCACTATCACAATTTTCTACCCGACCGCTCAGATCAGTGCGCCAGTAGCGCAACCGGTACCACCAGTGCGACCGCATCAATCCACTATGACCATCACGACCCCTGGTCCTTTACCTTTCACCAATGAAAGGGCCATTCCTTGGCATTACGGGGGGAGTGTGTACACGCATGATCATGGAATGGAGCAGCCACTGAAAGTAGAAGAGGTGCAGGATCAGAAGTCTGAACCTGGAATTGAGATAAAAGATCCCGCAGTGGACAATGTTGGTGGAATCGGGCGATTCACCAAAAGTGGTAGACTGTTCTCACCACCGGTTACCCAACCTGATAGTGCTGACGCCGCGGCGAAGGCCAAAGGCAAGCAAGTTGTGAATGAGGGTACCTCTGCACCACAGGCTGGCTCTGAGCCTGCTTTTGCGAAGGATGTGGACGAACTTTTGAGAATTATAAAGAAAAGCGATTACAAGGTAGTTGATCAGTTGATTCAGACGCCATCCAAGATATCTATTCTCTCACTCCTGCTGTGTTCGGAGGCACACAGGGAGGCACTCCTGAAGGTCCTTAATGCTGCATATGTGCCTCAGGAGATCTCAGTGAACCAACTAGAAGGGGTCGTTGCAAATGTTCATACAAGCAACGGGTTGGGTTTTACTGATTCTGACTTGACGCCAGCTGGACGCAATCATAACAAGGCTTTGCACATCTCGATGGAATGCAAAAACACTGTGTTATCCCATGTTCTGGTGGATACAGGCTCCTATCTCAATGTGCTACCCAAGAGAGCCCTGTCAAAGTTAGATGTAGAAGGTTTGATCTTGAAGCCTTCTGATCTGGTGGTAAGAGCCTTCGATGGTTCTAAGAGGTCGGTGTTCGGAGAGGTAGAATTGCCAATTCAGATTGGATCGCAAAGCTTTAACATCATATTCTATGTGATGGATATCAGTCCTTCGTATAGCTGCTTGTTGGGTCATCCTTGGATCCACGATACTGGGGCAGTCTCCTCGACCTTGCATCAGAAGATCAAGTTCCCGGTCAACGGAAGAATTATCATTGTCTGTGGTGAGGAGGATATTCTGGTCAGTAACCTGTCTACATTCAAGTATGTAGAGGTAGAAGGTGAGATTCATGAGACCCTGTGTCAGGCCTTTGAGGCAGTTCAAGTCAAGGATGCAGCTCCAGTGAAAGAGGTTGAAGCAGATGCATCTTCGTCATCCTTCAAGCAGGCATAGGCCTTGGTAAATTTAGGTGTTGCTCACAGTTGGGGATGTCTGGTGGATTTACCTGTAATGGAAGACATGTCTGGGATTGGGTATCAGCCGGCATTGACTTCTACAACTTCAACGCCTCAGACTCGTCAGGGGCCGATTACTTTCTCCAATGCTGGCATCATTCAGTATGGCCAGATCTCTGCAATCAACAAGAAGATGAGGATAGTGATTGCGACTTTGACAACTGGGTGCGTCCAAGGGTCCCGGGTGAAGTTCTCCGCAACTAGTCTTCTGAAGAGATTATCCAAGTCACTCTTCTTAAAGAGTAATTTTCTTTGTTTATTCATGCATATCCAAGTCTTACGTTCCTCTCAGGGCGTGATGACTCATTGTAGGGCTCATCTATGTGGATACCTGCATTTTTTATCATAAATAAAGGACGTCTTTTTGCATTCAAATATTTTGTTCACTGTCTTTCTATTTTTGCAGTTTTCAAAAATCAAAAATATAAATAAAAAATATACATTTGGCAATGTTTTGTTTAGTTTCCACTTCTTGTTCACACTCATAAGCACATACCATCACTCATGCAGATGCACGTCACCGGATCCTATTGATAACAGTTCTGCTATGGCTCGCTTCGACTTTGAAAATCCAATCTTTCAAGCTGAAGAAGAGGGTGATGAAGACTGTGAACTCCCTGAAGAACTTGCCAGGTTATTAAAACGGGAGGAAAGGGTCATTCAACCGCATCAAGAGTCTGTTGAAGTGATTAATCTCGGCACCGAGGACGCCAAGAGAGAAATCAAGATAGGGGTTGCTTTGGAAGATAATATGAAGAAGGGGCTGATTGAATTGCTGCAAGAGTATGTTGACATCTTCGCTTGGTCTTATCAGGACATGCCAGGGCTTGACACAGACATTGTGGTACACCGTTTGCCTCTCAAAGAGGATTGTCCTCCGGTCAAGCAGAAGCTCAGAAGAACAAGACCAGAGATGGCTGTCAAGATAAAGGAAGAAGTGCAAAAACAGTTGGACGCAGGGTTCCTAGCAGTTACGAATTATCCGCCATGGGTTGCAAATATCGTTCCAGTACCTAAGAAGGATGGAAATGTACGGATGTGTGTTGACTACCGGGATCTGAACAGAGCTAGTCCTAAAGATGATTTCCCATTACCTCACATCGATGTTTTGGTAGATAACACGACTCAGTTTTCGGTATTCTCCTTTATGGATGGTTTTTCTGGATATAATCAAATTAAGATGGCACCAGAAGACATGGAGAAGACAACTTTCATAACCCCATGGGGCACCTTCTGCTACAAGGTGATGCCGTTTGGTCTGAAAAATGCTGGGGCAACATATCAACGAGCTATGGTAACTCTTTTCCATGATACGATTCATCATGAAATCGAGGCTTATGTTGATGATATGGTTGCCAAATCTCAGACGGAAGAAGAACATCTGGTGAATTTGCAGAAACTGTTTGAGCGTTTGAGGAAATTCAAGTTGAGGCTTAATCCGAACAAGTGTACTTTCGGGGTGAGATCTGGAAAACTGCTGGGTTTTATTGTTAGTGAAAAAGGGATTGAGGTGGATCTTACCAAAGTGAAAGCGATACAAGAAATGCCTGAGCCAAGAACCGAAAAACAAGTCTGTGGTTTCTTAGGAAGGTTGAACTACATTGCAAGGTTCATCTCTCACCTAACAGCCACGTGTGAGCCAATATTCAAATTGTTAAGAAAAGATCAGGCTATCAGGTGGAATGATGATTGCCAAAGGGCTTTCGAGAAGATAAAGGAGTATTTGCAGAATCCTCCTATCCTCATGCCTCCAGTCCCAGGGAGACCGCTGATTATGTACTTGACAGTACTTGATAATTCCATGGGTTGTGTTCTCGGTCAACACGACGAGACAGGTAGGAAAGAGCATGCCATCTACTACCTGAGTAAAAAATTCACGGATTGCGAGCCGAGATACTCAATGCTTGAGAAGACATGTTGTGCACATGCATGGGCTGCTAAGCGATTGAGACAATACATGCTGACTCACACAACCTTACTGATCTCCAAGATGGATCCAGTCAAGTATATATTTGAGAAGCCAGCTCTCACCGGAAGGGTTGCTCGTTGGTAAATGGTACTGACAGAGTACGACATCCAGTATACATCCCAGAAAGCCATCAAGGGGAGTATTCTGTCAGACTATCTTGCTCAACAGCCGATTGAAGACTATGAGCCGATGAAGTTTGATTTTCCAGATGAAGACATCATGTTCCTCAAGATTAAAGACTGTGAAGAGCCAGTTGTTGAGGAGGGACCTGATCCAGATGAAAAGTGGACTTTAATGTTTGATGGGGCCGTCAATGCCAAAGGAAGTGGAATTGGTGTTGTCATTACCACTCCGAAAGGTTCCCACATGTCTTTCACCGCTCGTTTGGCTTTTGAGTGCACCAATAATGAAGCTGAGTATGAAGCCTGTATCTTGGGTATCGAGCAAGCCATTGATTTGAGAATCAAGACTCTGGACATCTTCGGGGATTCAGCTCTAGTGATCAATCAAGTGAATGGTGATTGGAATACTCTCCAGCCTAATCTAGTCCCCTACAGAGACTACACGAGAAGACTGTTGACTTTCTTCACAATAGTAAGGCTGTATCATATACCTCGTGATGAGAACCATATGGCAGATGCTCTTGCTACTCTGTCCTCCATGATCAAGGTGATTCGATGGAACTATGCTCCCAGGATCGATGTTATGCGCCTTGATAGGGCCGCGTATGTGTTTGCTGCTGAACTGGTAGTTGATGACAAGCCCTGGTACCATGATATCAAGTGCTTTCTGAAGAATCAAGAGTACCCTGCAGGGGCATCCAACAATGATAGAAAGACTTTGAGAAGATTGGCAGGCAGTTTCTTCTTGAACAAAGACGACGTGATGTATAAGAGGAACTTCGACATGGTTTTGCTCAGATGCGTGGATAGACACGAAGCCGACATGTTAATGCAGGAAGTTCATGAAGGCTCCTTCGGTACTCATGCCGGCGGACATGCAATGGCTAAGAAATTATTGAGAGCGGGTTATTATTGGATGACCATGGAATCTGATTGTTTCAAATATGCTCGGAAGTGTCATAAATGCCAGATTTATGCTGATAAGGTGCATGTGCCGCCAAATCCTCTGAATATGATGTCTTCGCCGTGGCCGTTTGCTATGTGGGGCATTGATATGATTGGAAAGATTGAGCCGACTGCTTCCAATGGGCATCGCTTCATCCTTGTTGCCATCGACTATTTCACCAAGTGGGTCGAAGCAGCGTCATTTGCGAAGGTCACCAGACATGTGGTTGCCCGATTCATTAAGAAAGAAATCATTTGTCGTTATGGGATTCCCGAAAGAATCATTACTGATAATGGTTCTAATCTCAATAACAAAATGATGAAGGAGTTGTGCAAGAACTTCAACATTCAACATCACAACTCTTCCCCTTATCGTCCTAAGATGAACGGTGCTATTGAGGCAGCAAATAAGAACATAAAGAAGATTGTGCAGAAGATGGTCGTTACGTACAGAGATTGGCATGAGATGCTACCCTTCACCTTGCATGGGTACCGTACTTCAGTACGTACATCGACCGGGGCAACCCCTTACTCTCTTGTGTATGGTATGGAAGCAGTCCTACCTGTTGAAGTGGAGATTCCTTCTCTAAGAGTCCTGCTGGATGTCAAGTTAGACGAAGCTGAATGGGTTCGGACAAGGTTCAATGAGTTGAGTCTTATCGAAGAGAAGCGAATGGCAGCCATTTGTCATGGGCAGTTGTATCAAAGTAGGATGAAGAGAGCCTTTGATCAGAAAGTGCGTCCTCGATGCTTCCAAGTCGGAGATTTGGTGTTGAAAAGGATCCTTCCTCCTCAGACAGATCACAGGGGCAAATGGACTCCTAACTATGATGGACCGTATATTGTTACCAAGGTTTTTGATGGTGGAGCCTTAATTCTTGCAACCATGGATGGTGAAAACTTCACTTCCTCTATGAACTCAGTCGCAGTTAAAAAATACTTCGCATAAAATAGACCCGCTGGACGATAAAAAGAATAGTCCAGGCAAAAAAATGGGCATCCCGACGAACCAAGAAAATGAAAAAGGTTAGGGCAAAAGTTAGGGATTAAAAAATGAAAAGATTGTACACCCGGTAAGTTGAAAACCTGAAAGGGCAACTTAGGCAAAAATGGGTATCCCGGTGGATTGAAAACCCGAAAGGGCGATCCAGGCAAAAGTTAGGGATTAAGCGAATGGCAGCGTTCTGAGTAGTTCTGAATATCATCTCGTGTCGATAACCGAAAACTTCCGAAGGATAGGAAACAGTCCAATCACCTTTTTCGGAAAGCTGATCATCTGGAGGATCTTGAAGACGAGCGAATCATAGCAGAATTGGAACCCGTTAGAAATCCATTTCACATTGCCATTAGATTAATTTCTGTTTTTTATCTGTTGTGCAATTACCTCTTTCCAGGGATTGCTTCCTAATGTAAATACCTATTCAGAGGCCACTCAATCAATAAAATCATGTTATTCAGTACATCTCTGTGTTCATTTTCATTTTATTGTTTTGTTTGCAAAAATGACGTCCGAATTTTTGATAAACATTGCATCATGAAGCATAAGAGATTTACAGGTACGTGCTTAATAAACATTGAAAATTGCTGTAAATTTTAAGTGCTTTAGATCGTCTATTCAGAACAGGTACACTCGGGGCATTTCCTTAAGGTCCCCATCAAATGATCGCGGATGCTTTTCCTCAACAGTTGGAATTTGGTATCTTATCCCTGCAGAGCTGGTCCGAGCGTTGGATTCTTCAATCCCCAGCAGGCTCTCACTGTTGTACTTCCCCAAGCATTTGTTTCAGATTATACATTCACTAGTAGAGTCGACAGTGTCTGACTATATATCCCCAGCGGAGTTGACAGTGCCAGACTGTATCTTCCCAGCAGAAGCGGCTGCTCCTCAGAGTTCGATGCCAGATCGATGATCTCGACGCTAGACCCATGGTCTCTTTCCTTGAAGCAGAATCTCGGTACTGTATCGGTGTTTGCTTCCCCCTGCTGAGTCGTCTCTCTCGCAGATTATGATTGCCAGAACCACTATCGTTTTCCTCAGCAGCAAGTTTTCAGTGCCATTCTCTCCCCAGTCAGAGCCTCGGTATTTTGTTATTTGCCAAAACACCGTGTGGCGGGTCATTTCCCCACAGAGTTCATGGTGCTGTGTATCTCCAACAGCATTGCCAGGGTCCAGAAGTTTGTGATCATTTCCCCAGCAGAATTCCTTGCCTCGGCTTAGCGTTCTCTCTAACCTAGCATTTCGCATCTCTGCATGTAGAATCATATCGCATTGCATCCTCCCAAATTGCGTAGCATTTCAATTTTCATGGAGCATTACGCCATTGAAAAATTCAAACATACGCATGTAAAGCATAAGACATTCTCGGTATCCCAAGTGATAAGCCAGAAGTTGTTTCTAGTACTCAGACTGAAGATTGTTCATGACTTATCTTTATTATTCCCAGCAGGAATTGTTGGCCCACGCGCCGCCTCAATTATCATTTTCCCTATTTCTGCCGATGTTGACAGGCATGAAAGTTTCCGGTATTCAGACCGAAGTGGCATTCAGGCCAGTTTTCCGATGTTCAGATCGAAGAGGTTTCCGACATTCAGGTCGATGCAACTTGTGGCATTCAGGCCAGTTTTCCAGTATTCAAGCTGAAGTGGCATTCAAGCCAGTTTTCCGATGTTCAGATCGAAGAAGTTTCCGAAATTCAGGTCGACGCAACTTGTGGCATTCAGGCCAAGTTTCCGGTATTCAGACCGAAGTGGCATTCAGGCCAGTTTTTCGATGTTCAGATCGAAGAAGTTTCCGACATTTAGGTCGATGCAACTTGTGGCATTCAGGCCAGTTTTCCGGTATTCAGACCGAAGTGGCATTCAGGCCAGTTTCCCGGTGTTCAGATCGATGCTTGATAATCAAGTATCGTCTGATGCTCAGATCGAAGTCATTTCCAGTATTCAGATTGATGAGTGGCATTTAGGCCATGGTTATTTCTGTGTTACCATTTATTTTGGTATTCAGGCTAACATTCCTTGTTTCGGTGTTCAGACCGACTCTCACCGTACCAGACAGATTCTTTTTCAAGACCACCTCTTGGCCGATTCTGACAGGCATTGTTACTTCATTTTTTCACTTCAGTGTAAATTTTCGGGCTTTTATCGTATTCAATCACTTGATACCTCGAAAGTGTGAAAGTCGTTGCTATCTTCCTTTCGGGTTTCCAGTTGATTGAATAGGGGCAGCTGTAATACCCCAAAATTTACCCTTCATTTTTCCTGGAAGCATGGGATTATGTTTTACACTTCATTAGCATCATATTAGGTCATACTCATTGCATACTGCATTAGTGACATGGAGATCAGGCTTTGATCGATCACACCTTAACAGAAGGAGCCCACACAAAACAAGATTGAGAATTGGACTTCATTTTCTAAGTTTACAAGTCTCAAGGGTCTCAGGGGGGTCCAAGTATCTTATTATGATCCTCGGTTCATTAGTGAAGGATTCAAAGCTATCAGAGTGTTCATCTGGATTTAATCAGAAATTAGGGTTTCATGGTTACCTGCAACCGGAAATGTTTGGTTGGAAGTAGAGGAGCTCATCCGTGTCATGATTAGAGAGGCATCTTGGCCTAGGAAGATTCACAATTATCTCAGAAAGATCCATTGGCAATCAGTGCAATAAGTTCCTGATCATTTTGCCCTAAAACTAGGGTTTGGTATAAAATCAGTTTATTTCTGATTCTTTGGGTGAAACTCTTTTCCATGGCCCTCCATATGTCCACAAGGGTCTACATAGAAAAAATCAGCTCTTTATTTGAGCTAGAAGTGCTTTAATTGATCAATGGAATCGGGAATCAGATAGTTTGGGAAAAGTCAACTATGGGGCCAGAAAAGTCAACTCATGACATTTTGAGAGTGGAATCTCAAAATCCATGCCTAGGGGATCCTACATGTGAAATTTGATCAACGTTAGATCATGGATTCATCATTTAATCAGGAATTGGAAAAGTTACTTAATTTGGAAATGGTTGACTTTCCATTTAGGGCAAGTTTTCATGATCGTTGCACTCACTTTAAGCCCATTTTGCATCAAGATAAAAGCTCCATTTGAAAATTTCTTCAACATGAAAGTTGTTCCTCTTGTTCCAAGCTTTCTATAGATATAAAGTTTGCTCCATTTGGATTAGAATTGAGAAAGTTATGCTTAGTCAAAGTGAGACATTTTTTTAGGACACTTAGAAAAATTTCTAAGTCCAAAATCTTCAAAATTTGTCAAGACTTCTTGGCCAGTTTTCTTGCACTTCAAGGCATTATTTGAAAATACTTTCTTCACAACAATTGTACCTTACCATGTCCTCTTTCACATCCTTTTGAAATCATATCATTTGGATGCATGGTTTGAGAGATACATTTATTTAAAGTGGGCACCATGACTTGATTTTCTAGGCAGATTTTGGGCCTGGCTGGCCCAATCAGATTTTCTAAGCATGCTGCACAAACCAGTCGCGTTTTTTTTACCTCTTTTGGACATGAATTGGACATCCATTCACTTAAGTTTGACCCAAAATAACAACATTTTACACCTCACTTCACACTTTTATTCTTATGGATAAATCACTTATTAAAAAGCCTATGAGAACACCTAATCCACCCTATTTAAGAAGCTGAAACCCTAACCCTAAAGGAGCATTGGAATTTTGTGGCAAGGAGGCAAAGCTTCATCACATATCAAATTCCATTCCACTTCTATTTTCCATTAGGTAATCATCTCTTCCATGGCCATGTTTTGATATATCTACGCTTGCTTACCGTGTTCATCACCATTAATCCTTCCATTTTCGTATTTCTTTTTCTTATTTAAAATATTTTCTTCGTCCATAAAATTACCCAAAAATATTTTTCACTTTTCTTAACATTTTATTTAATTTTATATAATTTTTATTTTCGTATTTTATTAATATTAATATTTTATTTTAATTATTTATTCTAAATGGTCCATTTTAACACACTTTTTTATTGATTTTATTTTTATGACTTAAAATTATTGTTAGCATTTGATTTTTGGGATGAAGGTTGACCACTGTCTCATGGTAAAACTGACCTTTTCTTGGAATTTTATTTCACATTTTCAATTTATTTTGGATTTATTTTTGACCTAGTTTGGTTGGTGGACTTTTAATTTGACTTCTGTTTTATTTTAATTAATTAACGTACCAATTTTCATTATTTTTAGAATCTTTTTGGGGGATCAAGATGTCCTGACCCCGCCTTATTTAGTTTAATTTTTCATAATTTTATTGATTAATTTACTATTTATTCTTGATTTATTTCTAACCTAGTTTCATTAATTGACTTTTGGTTGGACCTCTGTTTTATTTTAATTAATTTATGTACCAAATTTAGTTATTTTTAAAATCTTTTTGTGGGATGATGATGTCCTGACCCCACCTCATTTAATTTAATTTTTCATAATTTTCTTGATTAATTTGCTATTTATTTGTTATTTTTTAAGTTGACTTGAATTTTCAATTGACTTCTTTTTTATCGATGTTTGACTTAGGGATTGCTTATGGCAATTGAAGAGATCTTTTGATTCTCCCTTGTTCATATCATATGCCATGTATTATAGGCTTTTACCTTGATTTTATTTGGTCCTTACCTCATTTTCTGATTAAATTATTCAGTGGACCCTTCGTGTGCATATTTTCATCTGTTATCTTTTATACTTGTTTCTCTCATTCATGCTTTCTATTGCTTGATTATTTAACATGTTCATAATCCCATGCATTGTTTAAATGCTCCATTATTTGATTCTTTGGTTTGATTATATATTGTTTATTTATCCGATCTGATTGATAACTGTTGCCTACTTATATGATGTATGAGGCATATATTCTTATTGTTTGTTTAACATGAACAATCCCCATTCATAACAAATGTACCCCTCTCTCATAAAGTGTATAATATTTATTTCTTTATTTCTTTAGTCACCTGTTAATACAAGAATTAAAACGAACATCCGATAACCATTTCAAAATAAGATCAGAAGCTCGATCCAACGTCGAGTAATCATTTTCAAAACTTAACAGAACCAGCACGCATTCATCCATCCTCTTGTAAGTCGATTGCCTCAGGCATCGCCATCTATCTGTAAGTCGATTGCCTCCGGCATCACCATCTACCCTTATCCGTAACTCCTCTCCGCGCTCCATCCGTCGACTCTTGTTCCATTTAGGTAGCACCCATTAGGTAGAACCCTTTGTATGATAACATAGGTAGAATTCCCTTATTCTTTGCATGCTAACATTAGGTAAATGTTCCCCTTTGTAAATCCTAACACATAGGTCCATATTGCATGACAACTCTAGAGCAGAGCTTCCCCACTTTTAGACCTTCCGTGCGTCTTCGATCTTGTGACATGTCAGTCCGTTCTATTGCAAAGAGGTAACTGCCTAAGACTCGATTCAGCGAGTTGCGACACCTACTGCTAGGATGTTGAACACACTGCCCACCCTCCTTTGACACAGATGGTGTCCTCTTTTGTAAGTCCATGTTCAGATGGCGATCCTTAACCCCTAGTTATCCGAACTACGTTTTGCTCTGATTCTCATTACAGATGAGATACGTAGGCATAAGATGCGACATCTTACCGAGCACACTTCTCTTTAACCCATAGGTAGCCGAGCTACGAAGACTCTGATTCTCATACTCATATGAGATACGTAGGCAGTGGATGCAACATCCTTGCGGGTCATTTTCTTTTAACCTTCCTTTTAGTAAATAGTACTTTAGATATACCTACACCCTTTAGACTAGAACAACACTTATGAAAAGGTCTCCCTAGGAGTACCTAGGATGTTTTGGGTGCTTAAAACCTTCCCATTGCATAACCAACCCCCTTACCCAGATCTCTGGCATTTTTACTAGTTTTTCATTTGATAAAACTTTTAGGTTTTTGTTCGCTTTCTAACCATTCCTTTGGATAAATAGAAGTGCAGTGGCGACTCGACTTGTATGGTTTACCTTGGATTTAGTCAATATCTCTAATGGTAACGAATACCCCCCTACAATGAGGCACCAACAAGCAAGAGGTATGGTAGTAATTTTGGTAAGAAGAAAGACAGTGAGACAAATGCAATAAGTAGTGGGAGGCAGAGGAGGCCTCAGATCAGAAGGAATCCACCATCCTGTCAACATCATCATCATCAAGTATCTTCCATTATCCTGGTATTTTCTAATCAACAAGAAACACCAGTTCAACAACACCAACGTCAACAACAGCAACCGCAACAACGAACGAACACCTACAACAACAACAATACCAACAACAATCATCATCAACAAAACTTCGAGAGGAAGAAGGTCTCCTTTGACCCGATTCCTATGTCTTACGTAGAGCTTTATCCATCCTTGGTTCTCAAGAACCTGATCCAACCAAGAAACCCACCCCAAATTTCAGAACCACTTCCTTAGTGGTATAAACCTGAGCTTCGTTGTGCTTTTTATCAAGGAGCACCCGGACATGATATTGAAAATTGTTATCCGCTCAAGCATGAGGTTCAGAAACTGATGAAGAGTGGAATGGTGTCCTTCGAGGACCGCACACCAAATGTGAAAGCAAACCCGTTGCCCGCCCATGGGCACTCTTCTGTGAATATGGTGGATAGTTGTCCTGGGGAATTCAAAGTTTTTGATGTGCGTTTTATCAGGAGGTCCTTAGTGCAGATGCATAAGGATGTTTATATGGTAAGTAAATGTGAGCACAACCATGATGGTTGTGCTGTTTATAGTGTTAACCCGAGGGGTTGTGAGGTTGTGAAAAAGGACATCCAACGACTGATGGATGAAGGCATGATCCAAATTGTTCAATCCCCTCATGTAGATGACGATGTTAATATCATAGTGTCTGTCTTCAAGCAGCCTGAGAAGTTGGTGATTCAGTATGACTCCAGTAACAGCAACAGTCAAAGATCAGTATCGCCGTTGGTAATACAGTTAATGGGCCCAGTCCCGTATTCATCTGATAAAGTTGTGCCGTATCAGTATAATGCTACAATAATGAAGGATGGTCAAGAGGTTCTGTTACCTACGACTAGTTCAGTGGTGAGCATTGTTGATGTTACTAAGGTGACCCGCAGTGGTTGAGTGTTTGGGCCGGTGTTCCCAAAGGATAAAGAAGAAGCAATTGTAGGTAAGAAGGTGGAAGTTCCTGTGGAGAACCCAATTGGATGTTCAAAAGATAAGTCTGGTGAATCCAGCAACTTGAAACCCATTGATGATGATGAGGTACTTCGTTTGATTAAGAGGAGCGAGTTTAATGTGGTAGAGCAGCTGCTCCAAACCCCCTCAAAGATATCAGTGTTGTCTCTGCTCATGAATTCTGAAGCGCACAGAGAAGCACTACAAAGAGTTCTAGAACAAGCTTTTGTAGAGCATGACGTTACAGTGGATCAATTTGATCATATTGTGGCTAACATCACTTCTTACAATAATCTTAGCTTCTGTGATGAAGAACTCCCTGGGGAGGGAAGAAATCATAATTTGGCTTTTCATATCTCAATAAATTGAAAAGAGGATGCTTTGTCAAATGTGCAGGTTGACACCGGGTTGTCGTTGAATGTGCTTCCGAAGTCAACTTTGTCAAAGTTATCTTACCAAGGAGCGCCCGTGAGGTATAGTAGTCTAATTGTCAAAGCCTTTGATGGTTCGCGCAAAACGGTTATTGGTGAAGTGGACCTTCCAGTTAAGATAGGTCCAAGTGATTTTCAGATTACTTTTCAAGTAATGGATATCCACCCGACCTACAGTTGCTTGTTGGGAAGGCCATGGATCCACGAGGCAGGAGCTGTTACTTCCACTTTGCACCAGAAGCTCAAACTTGTGAAGAATGGCAAGCTAGTGATTGTTGGAGGAGAGAAGGCGTTGTTGGTTAGCCATTTGTCATCTTTCTCTTATGTGGAATCTGAGGATGAGGTTGGAACTCCATTCCAAGCCTTATCCATTGCTGCTGAGAAGAAAGTTCGGGCACCTATGTCCTCATTGAAAGATGCTCAAAAGATTGTGGAAGAAGGCAATGTTGATCAATGGAGGCGCATGGTAGAGGTCTCCAACAACAAAGGCAGAACCGGTTTAGGGTTCCAGAAAGGATCATCAATTGCAAGGTCTAAAGATATGCAACTTAGCTTCCGTAGCGGAGGGTTCATTCATGGAAATGAACAACACTTAGCTGTTATGCTAGAGGATGACGAAGAGGAAGACTGCACCAATTTTGTGGCGCATGGAAAGGCTTGCAACAATTGGATTGTTGCTGATATTCCTGTTATTTTGCATCGATCTAAGATGGTTCTTAACCCCATTGAATACAATGATCCTTCTCCTTCTCCAAATTTTGAATTCCCTGTGTTTAAGACCGAGGAGGAAAGTGATGTAGAAGTGAGTGATGAATTATCTCGTCTTCTTGAACAAGATGAAAAGACCATTCAGTCGTTCGAAGAGCAAGTCGAGTTAGTCAATTTGGGTTCCGAGGATGATGTGAAGGAAGTCAAGATTGGGTCTCGACTGTGTCCAGAAGTCAAGAAGGGGTTAATTGATCTTCTTTGAGGGTATTCAGATGTGTTTGCTTGGTCCTATCAAGACATGCCTGGGTTGGATTCTGAGATTGTGGAGCATAGATTGTCGTTGAAGCCAGAATGCCCGCCAGTCAAGAAGAAGTTGAGAAGAACGCATCTTGATATGGCTGTGAAGATCAAAGAGGAAGTTCAGAAGCAGATTGATGTTGGTTTCCTTGTAACCGCTGAGTATCCGTAATGGGTGGCCAATATTGTGCCAGTACCGAAGAAAGATGCAAAAGTCCGCATGTGTGTTGATTATTGAGATTTGAACAAAGCCAGTCCAAAAGATGATTCCCCTCTGCCACACATTGATATGTTAGTAGATAATACTGCTAAATTCAAAGTCTTTTCGTTTATGGATGGATTTTCCGGATATAATCAGATCAAGATGGCACCCGAAGATACGGAGAAGACCACATTCATTACACCTTGAGGAACATTTTGTTATAGAGTGATGCCTTTCGGTTTGAAGAATGCTGGTGCAACTTACCAAAGAGAAATGACTACTCTTTTTCATGATATGATGCATAAAGAGATTGAAGTTTATGTCGATGACATGATTGCTAAATCAATTAATGAAGAGGAACATGTTGAGCATTTGTTAAAGCTATTCCAGCGTTTGAGGAAGTATAAACTCCGCTTGAATCCCAATAAGTGTACATTTGGTGTCCGTTCTAGTAAGTTGTTGGGCTTTATTGTCAGCGAGAAGGGTATTGAGGTTGATCCTACCAAGGTCAAAGCAATACAAGAGATGCCTGCGCCTAACACTGAGAAGCAAGTCAGAGGTTTTCTCGACCGCTTGAATTATATTTCCAGATTCATTTCCCACATGACTGCCACATGTGCGCCTATATCCAAGCTTCTTCGGAAAGATCAGTCTTGTGATTGGACCGAAGACTGCCAGAAAGCTTTTGATAGTATCAAGGAATATCTGCTTGAGCCTCTGATTTTGTCTCCACCTGTTGAAGGAAGATCGTTGATCATGTATCTGACTGTGCTTGATGAGAGTATGGGTTGCGTTCTTGGTCAGCAAGATGAGACTAGAAAAAAAGAATTTGAAATTTATTACCTCAGTAAGAAGTTCACCAACTGTGAGATTCGGTATTCTATGCTAGAGAAAACTTGTTGCACATTGGCTTGGGCTGCTAAGCGTCTGCGTCAGTATATGTTGAATCATACCACTTGGTTAATATCCAAAATGGATCCGATCAAGTATATATTTGAGAAGCCTGCTTTAACTGGGAGAATTGCCCGTTGGCAGATGTTGTTATCAGAGTATGATATCGAATACCGATCTCAGAAAGCAATCAAAGGTAGTATCTTGGCTGACCATTTGGCTCACCAACCGATTAAAGATTATCAGCCAGTGCAGTACGACTTTCCTGATGAAGAGATTTTAACTTGAAAATGAAAGATTGTGATGAACCATTGCTTCAAGAAGGGCCAGAACCTGGTTCCCGTTGAGGCATGGTATTTGATGGAGTTGTTAATCAATATGGAAATGGCATTGGGGCAGTGATTATTACTCCTCAAGGCACGCATCCACCATTTACAGCCAGATTGAATTTCAAGTGTACAAACAATATGGCAGAATATGAAGCTTGCATTATGGGGCTTGAAGAGGCCATGAATCTCAGAATTAAGTATTTGGATGTCTTCGGTGATTCGGCTTTGGTTGTTAATCAAATCAAAGGAGAATAGGAGATAAATCAATCCGATTTAATACCATATAGAGATTATGCGATGAGGATTTCAACTTTCTTTACAAAGGTTGAGTTTCATCATATCCCTCGAGACGAAAACCGGATGGAAGATGCCCTTGCAACGTTGGCATCAATGATTGTAGTGAAGTATTGGAATGAAGTTCCCAATTTGCATGTGATGCGGCTTGATAGGCCAGCTCATGTGTTTGCTGTTGAAGAGATCAAAGACGAGAAGTCGTGGTATTACGACATCAAATGTTTTCTCCAAAGTCAGATTTACCCTCCTGGGGCATCTTTAAAAGATAAGAAGACTTTGAGAAGATTAGCCGGTAATTTCTACTTGAATGGTGATATACTGTACAAGAGAAACTTCGACATGGTTCTGCTCAGATGCGTGGATAGACACGAAGCAGACTTGTTGATGAATGAAGTGCATGAAGGTTCCTTTGGTACTAATTCCAATGGACATGCAATGGCGAAGAAGATGTTGCGAGCAGGTTACTATTGGCTGACAATGGAATCTGACTCTTGCAAATTTGTGAAGAAGTGCCACAAGTGTCAAATTTATGCTGATAAGATTCATGTTCCTCCGACACTATTGAATGTTATTTCTTCCCCATGGCTTTTCTCCATGTGGGGAATTGACATGATTGTGATGATTGAGCCCAAAGCTTCGAATGGACATCGTTTCATTTTGGTGGCAATTGACTACTTCACAAAATGGGTTGAAGCGGCATCGTATGCGAATGTAACCAAGCAAGTTGTTGTAAGGTTTATCAAGAATCAGATCATATGCCGTTATGGTGTGCCAAGCAAGATCATTACTAACAATGGATCAAACTTGAATAACAATCTGGTGGAAGCTCTTTGCAAAGACTTCAAGATTGCACATCATAATTCTTCTCCCTACAGACCCAAGATGAATGGGGTTGTTGAAGCTGCAAACAAGGACATCAAGAAGATTATCCAGAATATGGTTGTCACAAACAAGGATTGGCATGAGATGCTCCCGTTTGCTTTGCATGGGTATCGTACATCAATCCGCACTTCAACAGGGCAACCCCTTTTTCTCTTGTATATGGTATGAAAGCAGTGCTCCCCGTAGATGTTGAGATTCCTTCATTGCGTGTGCTCATGGAAGCCAAGTTAACTGAAGCTGAATGGTGTCAAACCAGGTTTGATCAGTTGAATTTGATTGAATAGAAAAGATTGACTGCCATGTGTCATGGTTAGTTGTATCAGCAAAGGATGAAGAAAGCTTTTGATAAGAAGGTCAGACCTCGTGTGTTTAGAGAAGGTGACCTTGTGCTCAAGAAGATTTTATCATTCAAACCAGATTCTAGAGGAAAATGGACTCCTAATTATGAAGGCCCATATGTTGTTAAGAGAGCCTTTTCAGGCGGCGCATTGATACTTATAACTATGGATGGTGAAGAGTTCACTCGTCCTGTGAACGCAGATGCAATCAAGAAATACTTCGCCTAAAAATAAAAGAATAGCTCGCTAAGTTGAAAACCCGAAAGGGAGGCTTAGGCAAGAATGAGCGTCTCGGTGGATTGAAAACCCGAAAGGGCGATCCAGGCAAAAATTAGAGACATAAAATAGAAAGAATTTCCTGATAAGTTGAGTACCCCACCCTGGGGCAACTTATGCAAAAATTAGGGATTATGGCAAGTAACTGCATTCTGCTGATCTTCAGTGTTTTGAAAACTTGACTGAGCACAAGGGTTGACATGAATTCATCACCCCGACAGTGGTCAAGAGTACAGTGGATGTCAAGAGTTGGTAGAAGGATTAAGGATCATTTGTATTCAATGTAACCCTTTTCCATGTAAATTACCATTTTCAGCTTTGTAAAAATCTATAGGGTCTTGTCATTTACAGACTACCATTCTATCAAATAAAGTTGAGCTTTTATCCAATTGTTTCTACTCTTATTTATTTCAGCCAATAGTTTAAATTTTATTATGATCATTTTTGGAAAATTTAAAAATTTTAATCAAAATCTCTTTTTCTTAAAAACATATAAAAGCAAGAATTTTCCAAAGCAATTGAAAGAAATATCAACATCATTCCGATGGATAACAAATCCTTGAGTGCGAAACATCAGAGGTTCCCCAAGCAGGTAACCCTTCGGGTATCCCTAGACGGTTGTGTTGATTCAGTTCCTCGGCGGAATTTTTTATTCCCCAGTAGAGCTTCGTTCTTTTTTCTTAGCTGAGTTGGTTGATTCAGGTACCCTGTGACTTGTCTCCCTCGACGGAGTTTCTGCCTTCCCCCAGTGGAGTTTAGGTTCCTTCAGCAAAAGTGGTTGATCTCCCCAGCTGATCGCATTGGTTTCCCCGCCAATCACCATCCGACTTGCTCCCCAGTCAGAGTTTCCTCCTGGTTTCCGAGCAGTTTTTTTCCCTGTAGGGTTGTCTCCCTTTTTTATGGTGTTGACCTAAAATTCCCCACAGGTTCGGTGATATTTATCTTTCCTCAGCAGATCTCCTCCTTCCCCAGTTAGGGTTGAGCCTTTTTGGATTATTGATCTCTCTGTTCTCTAGCAGTTGTCTCCATATTTTGTGGATTGACCAAGGATTGTACCGATGATTCAATTTCTATGTGACGCCTTCGTATCCTTTGTGATCGTTCTTGTCAACATAATCATCATATATACATACAATCATATAATTTCATGATTGAATATTTGCATATCTGATTAATTTGTTGGTTTGAGATTCTCATTCCCTATATGGCGGTACTTGATCCCCATACAAATTTCGATGTCTGTCCTCCTTCACTTTGTAGAGCGTCAGCCCCTTAGGCAGAAAGACTTTAACCTTTCTCCTTTTCCCCACTGAGTTGTTTCCTCGTGGATGATTATTACTTCAGTTTCCTCCCCATTTGTTTATCTGGATGGAACCAATCCCCTTGAGTTATGTCCTCATTGGTTGAGTCTTGATTGATTGTTTTCTTTCTAACTCCTACCTAGATAGATACTTTGAGTCCCCTAAGAGTCTATTGCCCAGTAACTGGTAATATTCTTCTTAGTTTGCAGTTTGTTACTTCTTGCCCAATACCCGGCAAAAGTACCCCAGTTTTCCCAGCAGTAGAGTCCCTAGTGGATCTGATTCCCCAAGAAATATATCCTTGATATGTTCACCTTAACCAGTGACAAATATCTTTCTCTCCCCTGCTTGAGCCTATCCTTGATATGTTCATCCTAACCGATGATGGATATTCTCTTTTTGGTATTCTACACAGTAAAAAGGTAGTTGTAATCCCTATTCTTGTTTCCCAGAGAGTTAATCCTTGATATGCTCATCCTAACCGATAACGGATTTCCTTCTCTTTGCGGTCTTCTACCCAGTAACCGGTAGTTGTAAATCCTGCTTTTGTTCCCTCTTCAGAGTTGATCCTTGATATGTTCACTTTAACCAGTGACGGATTCTCTCTCTTGGTATCCTATCCAGTAACTGATAAATGTAATTCCTATTTTCTCCCCTCATAGAGTCTATCCTTGATATGTTCATCCTAACCGGTGACGGATTTTCTCTTTGATGGTCTTCTATCCAGCATTTGATAGATGTAATTCCTACTTTTTGTTCAGTTGGTTTATCCTTGATATGTTCATCTTAACCGATGACAGGTATCCTCCTTGACAATCCCAGGAAAGTCTATCCTTGATATGTTCATCCTAACCGATGACAGATTTTCTTCCCTATTGAGTTTATCCTTGATATGTTCATCCTAACCGATGACGGATACTCTCACCCTTGGTTTTCTGCCCAGTAACTGGTAGTTGTAAATCCTATTTTCTGCAGTTCTCCCCAGCAAGGCTATTCTTACCCAGTAACCGGTAATGAATATTCCCTTCTGTTGTTTCCCAACGAGCCATCCTTGATATGTTCATCCTAACCGATGACGGGTGTCCTTCTGTCAGATCTTTATTATCTCCTTACCCAGTAACAGGTAGTAGGTAATAGATTTCTGCTCCTCCTGTGTTGAAGTTTATTTCTCCCCAGTTGAGTTGAGTGCGCATTTCCTTAGTGAAAGTGCTTTTCCCGACACGATTCCAGTATTTCAGTTTTATCCTGACTTACTTGTATCCCCTGCAGATGTTGTTAGTTCCCCGGCTAAGTCTCTTCTATGTCTGTAAGGAATCCCTCGAGTCCCACAGTAGTTTTAAGTCGTAGCCTGGCCTGCGCATAACTCCTTTATCCCCTAGAGTCTCTGTCTCCCCAGTGAGTTTTCCTTATGGAATGCATTATACTCCTGCGGACTTTCGGTCTCTCTGATTTCTTTTCCTTTATGGCAATATTTCCCTACAAAGAATTAACTTTTGCATTCATATCATATGCATCATGAGGTCTCTTAGGGACCAAAATTTGTTTCTATATGTTGTTATTTAAGCCCATTCTACTGAGTCGACATGAAGATTTTAACCTTCGCCTCCTCAGTTAGAATGTCCTTAAATAGGGGCAACTGTAAGACCCCAATTTTGACCCTAAGATCCCTCATGCAATTTCATCATAACCATTAGCATTAGGATCATACCTTGGCATCCTCCTTACCCCTCCTTCATTGGGTTTGTTTTGGGATAGATCACCAAGCACTTTCTGATTGTATCATACTTGTATATTATCATTTTACTAACCAAAATACCAAAAATATGTCTTTGTATTTGCCTAACTCTTTTGTAGGTAGGGCATGGTCTCCATTGATCTATCAAGTTAATATCTAGGGTTTGAGACCCTTATGGCAAAAAGCACAACCATGGATTGATCCAAGAATGGTTATGGGCATCATATATGAGTTCCATTGATTCCTACATGTTATATTGATCAAGTTTTCTTCAAGAGTTTGAGGGTGATTTTCCTTGGAAACCCTAGTTTGACTGGATATCTTGAGTAACTTCTCCAACAAGCTATCTCACCAATTGATCAAATTTCTCAAGGGGAATTTCAAAATTCATCATATTATGCATATATTATCTACCATGAGCCTAAAAAGTCAAGAGAATTGAAGGTTAGCAAGTTGGTTGATGGTGGTTGGCCAGATGAATTCATCTGATCAAAACTGGGTCTCCCTAGACCCTATCTCCTACAATTTTCACCATATGAAAATGATTCCAAGAGAAAACTTACTCTAAATGACATTCCAAACAACTTTCATGTTTAGACCTAGATATATTTTTGCTTGGGAAATCATTTTCTATGTTGAAACATTATAGGTCATTTTGTCTAAACCCTAATTTGAAAGGCAACTTCCCAAGGCCATAACTTGCTCAATTTTTATGATATGAAAGATTTCCAAGTTGCACAATAAAATTAAAGATGTATAATTAAACTTTGATGTTTGGAGTGAGAGCTAATTCAACTTTTATGAGCATGTGATATGAGGCTACATTATAGGTCACTTTTGACCTATACCATTGAACAAGTGATTTTTCCAAACATCAAAAATGCATAACTCTATCATTTCAAATCCAAATGACATGAAATTGGTGACCATTTTGAAGGTCTTTGAAAGGGATACACTTTGATGAAGACACTTTTATCATTTGAAGCTCACATAAAAAGTTAAGCAAGGTGGAATATTGAGATATATGGCTTGACACTTAGAAAAAATTTCAACATGTTGAAATTTCCAAACTTCCACCTCAAAATTCTTCAAGTTCCATGCTCCAAATGGAAACATGTAGAACATGAAAGTTGTTCCTCTTGATCTAACCTTTCCAAAAAGTCCAAGATCATCCATTTTGGACAAGAATTACTAGGGTTGCGCATGGCATAAACATGGTATCATCATTTGGCAAAGATCAAACTTCAAATCTTCACACACACTTGCCTTGAAATCCACGCTGATTTCAGACCCTCTCACACTCATTTGTGGACCTTAAGCAATGATCTCATGGGCCTGTACACGCCCATGCACCCATGCATCATCAATTACCAATTTTGGAAAGTGAATTTGAAAGTGCAATTATCACTTGCTGCAGCTATAAATAGAGCCCTCTTGCATCAGAATTGAACACACCTTGCGTGTCAGCTTTGCTTCCCCATTAAAACCCTCTCATTCCAAAGGAAAACCTGATAAATTTCAACTTGAAATTTGAGTTTGAATCTCAACTGTTGGAGATTCAAAAACTCCATGATCCAAAGCCTTGCAACCTCATCAATCACTTCCTGCTAGCTTCTCAAGTGTGATCAGATCGTGTTTGGAGCAAGCAACATCAAGAACTGCACTGCATTGAAGGTAATTTTCAGAAAACTTCATCTCTTCGATTCTCTCTCAATCTTGCTAAATTCTCTTGATTCTTTGGTTGTCTGAAGTCCTACCAATGTAGGCAAGAAGATTGAGTTGCTTAGAGGTCAAATTGAGCAACTCAGTTG
The DNA here is from genome assembly GCF_024323335.1 of Lathyrus oleraceus. Lineage (NCBI taxonomy): Eukaryota > Viridiplantae > Streptophyta > Magnoliopsida > Fabales > Fabaceae > Lathyrus > Lathyrus oleraceus. The sequence goes on from NC_066581.1 coordinate 157,554,496, forward strand.
ACACACCTCAAAATTTAACTCCTCATATCTTTCAATATATGTGGAGTTAGTTAAAATTGAGGTCAGATTCATGCTCTACACCATTTTTTTTCTTTCAGATCATGTCCTTCTTTTTTATTTTAGTGATGGTTGAGGGTGGACCAGTCCGGTGAGGTCCACCGGAGAAGAAGACCGGAGCTACAGATTCGGCCATGCGCTGGCATGTCTCCCAGCCACATGATCTTGTTATTTTATTATAATCTCACGCGTCCATTGTGATTACCAAGTATGTGACACGCTGACTCGCGTGTATCATGGAACGCGTGATCTAGGCCACTTGATCTGCCACCTCAATTAATGAGGGAGATCAAGTGGCTCACGTTTTTTGGTTATTTTGCTTGTTTGTGTGGTCTTTGACCATTAATGTACATAATAACAACAAAAACCCTAAAAAACTTTTGTGTGGACTGTTGGCTTGATCTTGGACAAATGGACTTAGAATTTAGGCAAAATTCCTATGCTAAAGGACTTGGCCAATGCCAACTTATTGAGAAACCAAGTGCTTGCAATTTAAAACTTCATCTGATACATCACTCAAGATCCCTCTAAGTTCATCTGCAACATGATCATTGTGAAGCTGTTATTTTGAACCTGTGACTTGTGAAATTCATTTTTTACACGGACTACTTTGAAGAAGATCATGGAATGGATAAGCTTGGATGTGGTCATCTTTATTTGATGCCTTGCTCTTAAAGATAATATAATTGTGAATTTGTGTGTTGCTTGATTCTAAAAGTCCAAGGGAGTTCTGGGTTTCTATTGACATTCTTGTCTATTGGATTGCTACCCACTTGGTCAGATCTTTTCAACTCTAAACTTTTAATTTTGTACATAGGATAGTCTCTTCATCTTCTCCCCATTTCTTTAATTTCAAAATCCTTCCCTCCTTTTTCAAAACCTTTTTTGATTGAACTTATTTTGTTCTAAACTTTGACCACTTTTGTAAAAAAGATAGAAACTTTGGCCTTATGCCATTGCATTTTCAAACTTCTTTTCTTAAATCAAACTTGTAAACAAACTTAACTATACTTGACTTAAACTTTCAAAAAGCCAAAAAGAACTAACTCATTCAAACCATTTTTAGGCCTTTGTGCCTTTCAAACTTAATTTTTGTTAAAAGCAATGCATCCAGTTTGAAATCTGTATCACGAACTACGAGGTTTTGATCCCTCATTTTTATTTGGTACGTAGGCACAAGACCGAAGGTATTGTCAAACACAAAAATATAATTAATGAATTCTTTTCTCATCCCCCCATTCTATTTGTTTATGAACATCATCTTTGTACCAAATACATATGCACACAAAAAGGGCTCCCTGGAGTACCTAGGACACTTTGGGTGCTAACACCTTCCCTCTGTGTAACCAACCCCCTTACCTATAATCTCTGACATTTTATTAGTTTTGATTTGAAAACTTCTTACTTTTGGGGTTTGTTCGTACTTTTTCCCTTTTCCCTTGGAAACAATAAAAGCGCGGTGGCGACTCTTGTTATTTGATCTCTAGCTTATCCATAGCTTGATGATCATGAATTTACCGCTACACTCTTCCTCCTCAGAGGACAGTTATTTCAGAGGTGGCTACCTCTACCATGCCTGCTGTTACTGCTCATTTCGCACCTAATATGTCTGCCGGATTCCCGTGGGGAATGCCGCCGAACTTTATGTCTGAAGGCTTTGCGCCTACTTTTGCTTCCATGCCGGTATCTAGCCCGGTTATGTCTGTGCCACCTCCCGTTGTGCACACCTTACCTCGTGTAGAGGACACCATTTATCACTCTGGGCCGTCTGAGGGTCCGGATGTTTATGAGAAAATGGATGAAATGAAGGATCAGTTTCTTGAGCTGCGCAAGGAATTGAAAACGCTAAGGGGTAAGGATTTGTTTGGGAAAAGTGTTGCTGAGTTGTGTTTAGTGCCAAATGTGAAGATACCGGTGAATTTCAAAGTGCCTGACTTTGAAAAGTATAAAGGGAATAGATGTCCGCTCAGTCATCTAGTGATGTATGCTCGTAAGATGTGTACTCATACAGACAATGATCAATTGTTGATTCACTACTTCCAAGACAGTCTGACCGGTGTTGCGCTCAGATGGTATATGGGGTTGGACAGTGCAAGTATTCGCACCTTCAACGACTTGGGAGAGGCTTTCGTCAAGCAGTATAAGTACAACGTAGATATGGCGCCTGATAGAGACCAATTGAGGTCTATGTCTTAGAGAGATAAGGAGACATTTAAAGAGTACGCGCAAAGATGGAGGGAATTGGCTGCTCAGATCACTCCTCCCTTGGAGGAAAAAGAGATGACAAAGATCTTTCTGAAAACTCTGAGTTCATTTTATTATGAACGAATGATTGATAGTGCCCCTAGTGACTTTACCGAAATGGTAAACATGCGGATGAGGCTTGAGGAAGGAGTCTGAGAAGGACGATTGGCAAAAGATGAAGCATCATCAAGTAAGAGGTATGGCAATAGTTTTGGGAAGAAAAAGGACAGTGAGGCCAATGCAATTTCTAGTGGGAGGTAGAGGAGGCCTCAAATTAGAAGGAATCGACCATCCTGTCAACATCACTATCAAGTATCTTCAGTCATTCCAGTTTTCTCTAATAATCAATCAACACCAGTTAAACAACAACAACGTCAACAACAACAACCGCAACAATGAGCAAACACCTACACCAACAACAATACCAACAACAATCATCATCAACAAAACTTTGAGAGGGAGAAGGTCTCTTTCGAACCGATTCCTATGTCTTATGTCGAGCTGTACCTATCTTTGGTTCTCAAGAACCTAATCCAACCAAGAAACCCACCGCAGATTCCAAAACCACTTCCTTGGTGGTACAAACCTGAACTCCATTGTGCTTTTCATCAAGGGGCGCCCGGACATGATATAGAGAATTGTTATCCGCTCAAGTATGAGGTTCAAAAGCTAATGAAGAATGGAATGGTGTCCTTTGAGGACCGAGCGCCGAATATGAAAGCAAACCCATTACCCGCACATGGGAATTCTTCTGTGAATATGGTAGATGGTTGTCCTGGCGAGTTTAAGGTTTTTGATGTTCGCTTTATCCAGAGGTCCTTAGTGCAGATGCATAAGGACATTTGTTTGGTGAGTGATTGTGAGCATGACCATGATGGTTGTGTTGTTTGCAGTATTAATTCAAGGGGTTGCGAAGTTGTGAAAAGGGACATCCAACGACTGATGGATGAAGGCATGATTCAGATTGTTCAATCCCGTCATGCAGATGATGGTGTGAATGTCATAGTGCCCATTTTCAAGCAACCAGAGAGATTGGTAATCCAGTACGATGGCAGCAATAGTAACAATGTCAGCAATAGATCAGTATCGCTGTTGGTTATAGGGTTAGAGGGCCCAGTCCCATATTCATCTGATAAAGTTGTCCCGTATCAGTATAATGCTACAATGATAGAAGGTGGTCAAGAGGTCTTGTTGCCTACGACTAGTTCTGCAGTAAGCATTGCTGATGTTACCAAGGTGACCTGCAGTGGTCGTGTGTTTGGGCCGGTGTTCCCAAAGGATAAAGAAGAATCGGTTGTTGGTAAGAAGGCGGAAGTGTTTGTTGTAGATCCGATTAGTGCTTCAAAGGGTAAGTCTGGTGAATCCAGCAATTTGAAGGCTAATAATGATGATGAGGTACTTTGTTTAATCAAGAGAAGTGAGTTTAATATGGTGGAGCAGCTGCTCCAAACCCCCTCAAAGATCTCAATGTTGTCTCTGCTCATGAACTCAGAAGCGCACAGAGAACCACTGCAGAGAGTTTTGGAACAAGCGTTTATAGAACATGATGTTACAATGGATCAATTCGATCATATCATGGCTAACATCACTTCCTGTAACAATCTCAGCTTTTGTGATGAAGAACTCCCTGAGGAGGGAAGAAATCATAACTTGGATTTGCATATCTCCATGAATTGCAAAGAGGATACTTTGTCTAATGTGCTCGTTGACACCGGATCTTCGTTGAATGTGCTGCCAAAGTTAACTCTGGCAAAGTTGTGATATCAAGGAGCACCTATGAGGTATAGCGGTGTGATCGTCAAAGCTTTTGACGGTTCGTGCAAAACAGTTATTGGTGAAGTGGACCTTCCAGTTAAGATAGGTCCGAGTGATTTTCAAATTACTTTTCAAGTAATGGATATCCACCCGGCCTACAGTTGCTTGTTGGGAAGGCCATGGATCCATGAGGCAGGAGTTGTTACCTCCACTTTGCATCAAAAGCTCAAATTTGTGAAGAATGGAAAGCTTGTGATCGTTGGCGGGGAGAAGGCGCTATTGGTTAGCCACCTGTCATCTTTCTCTTATGTTGAAGCTGAGGATGAGGTTGGAACTCCGTTCCAAGCCTTATCTATTGTTGTTGAAAAGAAAGTTGGGGCACCTATGTCCTCATTGAAAGATGCAAAGAAGATTGTAGGAGAAGATAATGTTGATCAGTGGGGGCGCATGGTAGAGGTCTCCGACAACAAAGGCAGAACCGGTTTGGGGTTCCAGCGAGGTTCATCAACCGCAAGGTCTGAAGATATGAAACTTAGCTTCCGTAGCGAAGGGTTCATTCATGGCAATGAACAATACTTAGTTGTTGTGCTAGAGGATGACGAAGAGGAAGACTGCACCAATTTTGTGACGCATGGAAAGGCTTGCAGCAATTGGACTGTTGTTGATATTCTTGTTATTTTGCATCGATCTAAGTAATTCCTTTTATATGCTTTGAAAAATCCTTCTCTTATGCCTAAGGGAGAAGGGAACATTGTTGGGCATTTCAAATTGATCATTAATAAAATTAATTATATTCATCCACATCTATGATGTTTTGTTTTTACGTTTTGCTTTGTTCTGAAAATGGTAATCACAAAAAACATAAATAAACAATATAATTATCCATCTGCATAATATTTGGTTACAAATTCATTTCTTAAAATCAAAATATCAAATCATTATGCAGGTTGGTTTCTAACCCCATTGAATACAATGATCCTTCTCCTTCTCCAAATTTTGAATTCCCTGTGTTTGAGGCCGATGATGAAAGTGATGAAGAAGTGAGTATGAATTATCTCATCTTCTTGAGCAAGATGAAAAGACCATTCAGTCGTTCGAAGAGCAGATTGAGCTAGTCAACTTGGGTTCCGAGGATGATGTGAAGGAAGTAAAGATTGGGTCTCGACTGTGTCCAAATGTCAAGAAGGGGTCGGTTGATCTTCTTCGAGAGTATTCAAATGTGTTTGCTTGGTCCTATCAAGACATGCCTAGTCTGGATTCTGAGATTGTGGAGCATAGATTGTCGTTGAAACCAGAATGTCCGCCAGTCAAGCAGAAGTTGAGAAGAATGCATCCTGATATGGCTATGAAGATCAAAGAAGAAGTGCAGAAGCAGATTGACATCGGTTTCCTTGTGACCGTTGAGTATCCGCAATGGGTGGCCAATATTGTGCCCGTTCCGAAGAAAGATGGTAAAGTCCGCATGTGTATAGATTATAGAGATTTAAATAAAGCCAGTCTGAAAGATGATTTCCCTCTGCGACACAATTATATGTTGGTAGACATTACTTCTAAATTCAAAGTCTTTTCGTTTATGGATGGATTTTCCAGATATAATCAGATCAAGATGGCACCTGAAGATATGAAGAAGACCACATTCATTACACCCTGGGGAACATTCTGTTATAGAGTGATGCCTTTCGGTTTAAAGAATGCTGGTGCAACTTACCAAAGAGCAATGACTACTCTTTTTCATGATATGATGCATAAAGAGATTGAAGTATATGTCGATGACATGATTGCTAAATCAATTGATGAAGAGGAACATGTTGAGCATTTGTTGAAGCTATTCCAGCGTTTGAGGAAGTATAAACTCCGCTTGAATCCCAATAAATGTACTTTTGGTGTTTGTTCTGGTAAGTTGTTGGGCTTTATTGTAAGCGAGAAGGGTATTGAAGTTGATCCTACCAAGGTCAAAGCAATACAAGAGATGCTTGCGCCCAAAACCGAGAAGCAAGTCAGAGGTTTTCTCGGCCGCTTGAATTATATCTCCAGATTCATTTCACACATGACTGCCACATGTGCGCCTATATTCAAGCTCCTTTGGAAAGATCAGTCTTGTGCTTGATGAGAGTATGGGTTGTGTTCTTGGTCAGCAAGATGATACTGGAAAGAAAGAATTTGCAATTTACTACCTCAGTAAGAAGTTCACCGACTGTGAGACTCGGTATTCTATTCTTGAGAAGACTTGTTGCGCATTGACTTGGACAGCTAAGCGTCCGCGTCAGTATATGTTGAATCATACCACTTGGTTGATATCCAAGATGGATCCAATCAAGTATATATTTGAGAAGCCTGCTTTAACTCATAGGATTGCCTGTTGGCAAATGTTGTTATTAGAGTATGATATTGAATACCAACCTCAGAAAGAAATCAAAGGTAGTATCTTGGCTGACCATTTGGCTCACCAACCGAATGAAGATTACCAGTTAGCGCAGTATGACTTTCCTAATGAAGTGATTTTGTACTTGAAAATGAGAGATTGTGATGAACCATTGCTTGAAGAAGGGCCAGAACCTGGTTCCCATTGGGGCATGGTATTTGATGGAGCTATTAATCAGTATGGTAATGGCATTGGGGCAATGATTATTACTCCTCAAGGCACGCATCTACCATTTACAGCTAGATTGACTTTCAAGTGTACAAACAATATGGTAGAATATGAAGCTTGCATTATGGGGCTCGAAGAGGCAATGAATCTCAAAATCAAGTATTTGGATGTCTATAGAGATTCAGCTTTGGTTGTAAATCAAATCAAAGGTGATTGGGAGACAAATCAACCCGGTTTGGTACCGTATAGAGATTATGCAAGGAGGATTTCAACTTTCTTTACAAAAGTTGAGTTCCATCATATTCCTCGAGATGAGAATCGGATGGAAGATGCTCTTGCAACGTTGGCGTCAATGATTGTAGTGAAGTATTGGAATGAGGTTCCCAATTTGACTGTAATGCGTCTTGATAGGCCAGCTCATGTGTTCGCCGTTGAAGAAGTCAGAGATGAGAAACCATGATATTACGACATCAAATGTTTCCTCCAAAGTCAGATTTACCCATCTGGGGTATCTTTGAAAGATAAGAAGACTTTGAGAAGATTAGCCGGCAATTTATACTTGAATGGTGATATATTGTACAAGAGAAACTTCGACATGGTTTTGCTCAGATGCGTGGATAGACATGAAGCAGACTTGTTGATTACTGAAGTGCATGAAGGTTCCTTTGGTACTCATTCCAATGGACATGCGATGGCGAAGAAGATGTTGCGAGCAGGTTACTATTGGATGACAATGGAATCTGACTGTTGCAAATTTGTGAAGAAATGCCACAAGTGTCAAATATATGCTGATAAGATTCATGTTCCTCCGACACTATTGAATGTTATTTCTTCCCCATGGCCCTTATCCATGTGGGGAATTGACATGATTGGGATGATTGAGCCCAAAGCTTCAAATGGACATCGTTTCATTTTAGTGGCAATTGACTACTTCACAAAATGGGTTGAAGCAGCATCATATGCAAATGTAACCAAGCAAGTTGTTGTAAGGTTTATCAAGAATCAGATCATATGCCGTTATGGTGTGCCAAGCAAGATCATTACTGATAATGGATCAAACTTGAATAATAATATGGTGGAAGCTCTTTGCAAAGACTTCAAGATTGCACACCATAATTCTTCTCCCTACAGACCTAAGATGAATGGGGTTGTTGAATCTACGAATAAGAATATCAAGAAGATCATCTAGAAGATGGTTGTCACATATAAGGATTGGCATGAGATGCTCTCGTTTTCTTTGCATGGGTATCGAACATCCATCCGCATTTCAACAGGGGCAACCTCTTTCTTTCTTGTATATGGTATGGAAGCAGTGCTCCCCGTAGAGGTTGAGATTCCTTCATTGCGTGTGCTCATGGAAGCCAAGTTGACTGAGGTTGAATGGTGTTAGACTAGGTTTGAGCAGCTGAATTTAATTGAAGAGAAGAGATTGACTGACATGTGTCATGGTCAAATATATCAGTAGAGAATGAAGAAAGCTTTTGATAAGAAGGTCAGACCTCGTGTATTCAGAGAAGGTTACTTTATGCTAAAGAAGATTCTATCGTTCAAACCAGATTCTAGGGGAAAATGGACTCTTAATTATGAAGGCCCATATGTTGTTAAGAGAGCCTTTTCAGGCGGCGCTTTGATTCATACAACTATGGATGGTGAAGCGTTCACTCATCCTGTGAACGCAGATGCAGTCAAGAAATACTTCGCCTAAAAAAGAAAAGAACAACTCGCTAAGTTAAAAACCTGAAAGGGCGACTTAGGCAAAAAAGAGTGTCTCGGTGGATTGAAAACCCGAAAGGGCGATCCAGGCAAAAATTAGAGACATTAAAACATAAAGAATTTCCCGATAAGTTGAGTACCCCACCTTGGGGAAACTTATGCAAAAATTAGGGATCATGGCAAGTAACTGCAGTCTGTTGATCGACCAGTATCGGAAAGACTTTGTTGAGCACAAGGGTTGACGTCGATTCATCATCCCAGTGGAGGTCAAGAGCACAATGGATATCAAGAGTTGGTAGAAGGATTAAGGATCATTTGTATTCAATGTAACCCTTTTCCATGTAAATTACCATTTTCAACTTTGTAAAAATCTATGGAGTCTTGTCATTTACAGACTACCATCCCATTAAATAAAGTTGACCTTTTGTCCAATTGTTTCTACTCTTATTTACTTCAGTCGATAGCTTAAATTTTATTATGATTATTTTGGAAATTTAAAATTTTTAATCAAAATCATTTTTTCTTAAAACATATAAAAACAAGATATTTTTCAAAGCAATTAAAAGGAAGTATCAACAGCACTTCAAAGAGCAGCAAGTCCTTAAGTGTTAAGCATCAGAGGTTCCCCAAGCAGTTAACCCTTCGGGTATCCCTAGTTGTTTGTGTTGATCTGGTTCCCCTACGGAGTGTTTGTTCCTTAGTGGAGTTCCGATTCTTTTCCCCAGCTGAGTTGGTTGATTCAGTACCTTGCGGCGTGTTATTTCCCTGGCAGAGTTTCTGTGTTCCCCAACGGAGTTCATGTTTCTTCAGCAGGGTTGATCTTCAGCAGAGTAAGATGTTCTTCCCCAGTAGATCGCGTTGGATTCTCCACCAGTGATCACCCGACTTGCTCCCAGTCAGAGTTTCCTCCTGGTTTCTAAGCAGCTATTGTGTGTTTATCCTCTGCATGGTTGTCTCCCATTTGATATGGTGATTGACCTAAAATTCCCTACAGACTCAATATTGATTCTTCTCCTCAGCAGATCTCCTCCCTCGACTAGATTTGAGCCTTTGGGATGTTGATTTCTCTGTTCTCCAGCAGTTGTCTCCCTCTTTTTGTGGATTGACCGAGGATTGTACTGATGATTCAAATTCTTTGCAACACCTTTGTATCCTTTGTGATCGTTTTGTCAGCATAATCATCATATATACATATACATATACATTCATATAAATTCATAATTGCATATTTGCATCATCATATCTGATTAACTTGTTGGTTTGAGATTCTCATTCTCTATTATGGCGGTACTTTATCCCCATACGAACCTCGGTGTCTGTCCTCCCTCAGTTGTAGAGTGTCAGCCCCTTAGGCAGAAAGACTTTAACCTTTCTCCTCTTCCCCACTGAGTTGTTTCCTCGTGGATGATTATTACTTCAGTTTCCTCCCCAATTGTTTATCTGGATGGAACCACTCCCCTTGAGTTATACCCTCATTGGGTTGAGTCTTGATTGACCGTTTCTTTCTAGATCTTACCTAGATAGATGCCCTTGGTCCTCTAAGAGGTTGTCACCCAGTAACTGGTAATATTCTTCTTAGTTGGCAGTTTGTTACTTCTTGCCCAGTACCCGACAAAAGTATCCCAGTTTTCCCAGCAGCGGAATCCCTAGTAGATTCATTTGTTTCTGATTCCCCAAGAAATATATCCTTGATATGTTCATCCTAACTGGTGACGGATATCTTTCTTTCCCCTACCGGAGTATATCCTTGATATGTTCATCCTAACCGATGACGGATATTCTCATCCTTAGTATTCTACCCAGTAAAAAGGTAGTTGTAATCCCTATTTTGTTCCCCAGAGAGTTAATCCTTGATATGTTCATCCTAACCGATGACGGGTTTCCTCCTCTTTGTGGTATTCTACCCAGTAACCGATAGTTGTAAACCCTACTTTCTCCCGCAGAGTATATCCTTGATATGTTCATCTTAACCGGTGACAGATTTTCTCTTTGATGGTATTCTATCCAGTAACTGATAGATGTAATTCCTATTTTCTCCCCTCACAGAGTCTATCCTTGATATGTTCATCTTAATCGGTGACAGATTTTCTCTTTGATGGTCTTCTATCCAGCATTCGATAGATGTAATTCCTACTTGTTGTTCAGTTGGTATATCCTTGATATGTTCATCCTAATAGATGACGGGTATCCTCATTGACATTCCCAGGCAAGTCTATCCTTGATATGTTCATCCTAACCGATGACGTATTTTCTTCCCTGTTGAGTTTATCCTTGATATGTTCATCCTAACCGATGACGGATATTCTCACCTTTGGTCTTCTGCCCAGTAACTGGTAGTTGTAAATCCTATTTTCTGCAGTTTTCCCCATCAAGGCTATTCTTACCCAGTAACCGTTAATGAATACTCTCTCCTGGAGATTCTCAGTGATTCATCCTTGATATGTTCATCCTAACCGATGACGGATGTCCTCTTTGTCAGATCTTTATTATCTCCTCACCCAGTAACAGGTAGTAGATAATAGATTTCTGCTCCTCCTGTGTTGAAGTTTATTTCTTCCCCGGTCGAGTTGAGTGCGTGTTTCCTTAGTGAAATTGCTTTTTCCTGCATGATTCAAGTACTTCAGTTTTATCCTGACTTACTCATATCCCTTGCAGATGTTGTTGTTCCCCGGCTGAGTCTTTTCCATTTTTGTATGGAATTCCTCGAGTCCCCTAGTAGTTTTAAGTCGTAGCCTGGCCTACGCATAACTCCTTTATCCCCCAGTGTCTATGTCTCCCTAGTGAGTTTTTTTTACGGAATACATTATACTCCTGCGGACTTTCGGTCTCTCCGATTTCTTTTCCTTTGTGGCAATATTTCCCCACAGGGCATTAATTTTTGCATTCATATCATTTGCATCATGAGGTCTCTTAGGGACCAAAATTTATTTCTATGTTGTTATTTAAGCCCATTCTACTGAGTCGACAAGAAGATTTTAACCTTCGCCTCCTCGGTTAGAATGTCCTTTAATAGGGGTAGCTGTAAGACCCCAATTTTGACCCGAAGATCCCTCATGCAAATTCATCATAAGCATTAGCATTGGGATCATACCTTGGCATCCTCCTTACCCCTCTTTCATTGGGTTTGACTTAGCAGAGATCACCAAGCACTATGTGATTGTATCATACTTGTATATTATCATTTTACTAACCAAAAAACCAAAAATATGTCTTTGTGTTTGCCTAACTTTTTGTAGGTAGGGCATGATTTTCATTGATTTATCAAGTTCATATCTAGGGTTTGAGACCCTCATGACAAAGAGCACAACCATGAGTTGATCCAAGAATGGTTATGAGCATCATATATGAGTTCCATTGATTCCTACATGATATATTGATCAAGTGTTCTTCAAGAGTTTGGAAGTGATTTGCCTTGGAAACCCTAGTTTACTAGGTATCTTAAGTAACTTCTCCAATAAGCTATCTCACCAATTGATCAAATTTATCAAGGGAACTTCAAAATTCGTCATCTTATGCATATATGATCTACCATGAGCCAAGAAAGTCAAGAGAATTGAAGGTTAGCAAGTTTTTTGATGGTGGTTGGCCAGATGAATTCATCTAATCAAAACTAGGTCTCCCTAGACTCTATCTCCTACAATTTTCACCATATGAAAATGATTCCAATATAAAGTTTACTCTAAATTCCATTTCAAACAACTTTCATGTTGAGACCTAGAGCTAGTTTTGCATGGAAAATCATCTTCAATGTTGAAGCATTATAGGTCATTTTGTCTAAACCCTAATTTGAAAGTCAACTTCCCAAGGCCATAACTTGCTCAAATTTTATGATATGAAATATTTCCAAGTTGCACAATCAAATTCAAGATGTATAATTTAACTTTTGTGTTTGGAGTGGAAGCAAATTCAACTATTATGAGCATGTGATATGAGGATACATTATAGGTCATTTTTGACCTATACCATTGAACAAGTGATTTTTCCAAACTTCAAAAATGCATAACTCTATCATTCTAAATCCAAATGACATGAAATTGGTGACCATTTTTAAGGTCTTTTAAAGATCTACAACTTTTATGAATACACTTTTCTCATTATAAACTCACATAAAAAGTTAAGTAAGGTGTAATATTGAGATATATGACTTTACACTTAGAAAAAATTTCAACATGTTGAAATTTCCAAACTTCCACCTCAAAATTCTCCATGTTCTAAGCTCCAAATGAAAAAATGTTGAACATCAAACTTGTTCCTCTTGATCCAAGCTTTACAAAAAACCCAAGTTCATGCATTTTGGATGAAGATTGATAGGTTTGCACATGGCTTTAATAGGGCTGCATCATTGGAAAGAATCAAATGTACAAACTTCAGTTCACATTGCCTTGCCATTCAAGATTCATTCAGACTTCAACATGAATCATTTTGGACCTTAATGCATTGCATCATAGGCCTGTACTTACCCATGCACTCGTGCCATTCACATTTCCAATTTTGGACAGATTTTGAAGTGTGCAAATATCATTCCCTTTGGCTATAAATAGAAGGCGTATGAGCTCATTTGAATCACACCTTGCGCGCCAGCTTTTCCCCCCAATTCAAACCCTCTCATTCTAAAGGAAAACTTGAGAAAATTTTAATTTGAAATTTGAGTTTGAATCTCAAATGTTGGAGATTCAAGAACTCCAGGATCCACAGCCTTGCAACCTCTCCAATCACTTCCTGCTAGCTCCTCAAGTGTGACCATATCGTGTTTGAAGTAAGCAACATCAAGTTCTGCATAGCATTGAAGGTAATTTTCAGAAAACTTCATCTCTTCGATTCTCACTCAATTCTACTCTATTCGCTTGGATCTTTGGTTGTCTGAAGTCCTACCAATGGAGGCAAGAAGATTGAGTTGCTTAGAGGTCAAATCGAAGCAACTCAGTTGACACACCTCAAAATTCAACTCCTCATATCTTTTTATATATTTGGAGTTAAATGAAATTGAGGTCAGATTCGTGCTCTACGCCATTTTTTCTTTCAGATCATGTCCTCCTTTTTTATTTTGGTGATGGTTGAGGGTGGAACAGTCCGGTGAGGTGCACCGGAGAAGAAGACCGGTGTTACAGCTCCGGCGGTGCGTTGGCACGTCTCCCAGCAATAGGATCCATCCAATTTGTTTTAATCCTGAGCGATCATTGTGATTACCATCCCTGCAGCGTGTTGACTCGTGTGTTTGGTGGAACGCACGTTTCAGGCCACTTGATCTGTCACCTCAATTAATGAGGGAGATCAAGTGGCTCACGTTTTTTTGATATTTTATGAATTTCTTTTATTCCTTTTATTTTCATTAATTCATATTAATTTTAATATTGATCCAAAAAATATGAGAGTTTCACCAAAAAATTTCAAATAATTTCCTCTTTCATATTTTGAATTAAAATCATTTTTTGGATCATTATTAATATTTTTCATGATTTAATTGATTTTGTGTTTGTTTCTAATTGTTTAAAAATACTTTTAAGTCTTTAAAAATTCTGAAAATTTTTCTCCAAGGTTCTTTGACTTTGTTTGACCTATAATAAATCTCATGGCCATTTCTTTGGTGTTTTGATGAGGTTTTAGGAATTTGACAAACCATATTTAATTTAAATGTATTATTTTAGTACTTTTAATTTGAATAAATGCCAATTAATTGTGTTGACCTATTGTGATGACTTGTATAAGTTTGATTCTTGTTGTTGGGCCTTGGTCAAGGTTGATTAGACTTTGTCAAGTTAATATCACTGGATTTAGGGGATTGGTGGAATGTATATTCCATCTCTCAAAATGAATGGATGATATTAATTTGACAAAAGTCCTCCTTTGACCAATTTGAGTTTTGATTCATCCCCCTCCCTCTTCATCTCATTCCCATTCTTTATGCATTCATCTCATTTGGCCTATGATATCTCAAAGTCCTAAGGCTAGTTGATTGAAAAATCAACATAAGTATGGATGAGATTAGGCCACCTCTTTTGAATATTCTTTTGTGTGTGGTATGTTTCATGAGCATAGTCCATTATACTATGTCTCTAACATGCATTAACACCAAAATTCTATTGCCCGATCTCAAATAGTTGTGACTTCTACACAAGTCCAATTACGATTGCGTAACATAGCGCTAAATTTGTGACACAAAAAGGCATAGCATTCTAGTTAGTGAGATTGTAAGTCTCCCCTCTTTCATGGTATTATGTGGAAACTTGGCATTTTTTCCTTCCTTTGGAAAATGTCTTGGTTCAAGGATCCATGCTTGTGATAAGTGGGTTGAGTATTCTCCAAAGAATGACTTAAAATGAAAAGCAAAAGCAAAACAATACTAACTTCTAACTCATTAACAACTAACATTTAATTTCAAGCCATTTACTTTAATGCCATTTAATTTTAGTCTTTATTCATTTGTCATTATTCATACCATTCTAATTGTTTATGTTAATGTAATTTTCCCTTTGTCCACTTGGACCAGATTATGTGATATATTCCATTTTATGTATACTTTGTTTGTTTGTTTGGTCTTTGACCATTAATGTACATAATAACAACAAAAATCCTAAAAAACTCTTGCATGGACTGTTGACTTGATCTTGGACAAATGGACTTAGAACTTAGGCAACATTCCTATGCTAAAGGACTTGGCCAATGCCAACATTTGTGTAACCAAGTGCTTGCAATTTGAAACTTCATCTGATACATCATTGAAGATCCATTTGAGGTCATCTGCAACATGATCATTGTGAAGCTGTTATTTTGAACATGTGACTTGTGGAATTCATCTGTTACATGGGTTATCTTTAAGAATATCATGGAGTGGCTAAAGCTTGGATGTGGCTATCTTTATTTGATGCCTTGCTCTTCAAGATTGATATATTTGTACATTTGTGTGTTGCTTGATTCTAAATGGCCAAGGAAATTTGGGTTTCTATTGACATTCTTGTCTATTGGATTGCTACCCATTGGTCAGATCTTTTCAACCCTTAACTTTTAATTTTGTGCATAGGATTAGTCTCTTCATCTCCTCCCCATTTCTTTAATTTCAAAATATCTCCCTCATTTTTAAAACTTTCTTTGTTTGAACTAGTTTTGTTCTAAACTTGACCACTTTGCAAAAGATAGAAACTTTGGCCTTATGCCATTGAATTTTCAAACTTCCTTTTCTTAATCAAACTTGTAAATAGACTTAATTATACTTGACTTAAACTTTCAAAAAGCTAAAAAAGAACTAACTCATTCAAACCATTTTTGGGCCTTTGTGCCTTTCAAACTTAACTTTTGTTAAAAGCAATGCATCCACTTTGAAATTTGTATCATGAACTACGAGTTTTTGATCCCTCATTTTTATGTTGGTACGTAGGCACAAGTCCGAAGGTCTTGTCAAACACAAAAATATAATTAGTGAATTCTTTTATCATCCCCCCATTCTATTTGTTTGTAAACATCATTTTATACCAAATACATATGCACACAAAAAGGGCTCCCTAGGAGTACCTAGGACACTTTGGGTGTTAATACCTTCCCTCTATGTAACCAACCTCTTACCTATAATCTCTGACATTTTATTAGTTTTAATTTGAAAACTTCTTACTTTTGGGTTTTGTTCGTACTTTTTCCTTTTTCCCTTGGAAACAATAAAAGCGCGGTGGCGACTCTTGTTATTTGATCTCTAGCTTATCCATAGCTTGATGATCATGAATTTACCACTACAGGTAGGCCTCTGACTATCTCAAATTTATTTAGCTGAGAAATCCTCCTCAAGCTAATGTGACCGAAGCGTCTATGCCACACCCATTGCTCTTCATTTACAGACATTAAACATTTTAAATTTTGATCTTTTAAATCTGAAAGCTTAATTTTGTAAATGTTGTTCTTCCTCTTACCATTGAAAAGGATTGTGCCATTTTTCTGATTAATAGCTTTGCACGTTTTTTGATTAAAGATTATATCATAACCGTTATCACTTAATTGACTTATGAATTAATCCTCTTACCAGTGAAAAGGACTTATGAATTAATCCTTCAACATAAAGGACATCATAAATAGAGGGAAGAGATCCATTACCAATTGTTCCAGATCCTTTGGTTCTTCCTTTCTGATTTCCTCCAAAGCCTACGAAGCCAACATCATTAAGTTCCAGGTTTTGGAACATATGCTTTCTTCCTGTCATGTGTCACGAGCATCCAGATTCCAAGTACCATGATTGGTGTTTTAACTCTACTGCACATGATATCTGCAACATACACTATTTTATCTTTGGTACCCAGAGTCTTTTGGGTCCTTTAGGATTAGTTTTCCCAGAGTTTCTAAAAACCTTGGGTTTTCTAGCATTATTAAATTTATGTGTTTGTGCAGGTGAGTAGTGATAAGAAAAGGGATATTTAAGTTTGTTTTCAGCAGAAGGTTTTAGATCATCTTAATCAGAGTCATATCCAATTCATATTTTCTTATTATGACTAACACCATAAATCATAGAAGCCATTTTGCTTCTTTCAAGTCCATTGTTCAGAAATTTCTGAAAAGCCTTTTCATATTTGTATATGATGGTGTCAGAAGTATGTGGAGCTTTAGAAAGAGTTTCTTCAAGTTTTGAACATTTTTTGGTTGCAAATTCATTATCTTTTTCAAGTATAAAATTATTTTCTTTAAGTTCATAAACTTCTTTCTCAAGCTTATCACACTCTTCAACAATCTCTTCATGAGCCATTTTCAGGTTCATGAATTTTTGTCGAAGCTTCTAATATAAGCTCAGAGATTCTGATAAACAGGCTTCCAAATCAGAACGAGAAAAGTTAGAGAATACCTCTTCAAAGTCAGACTCTCTTTCAGATGAACTTCAGAGGTAGTAGCCATGAATGCAACATTTTTTTGCTCCTCTTCAGAATCAGATTCTAAAGCTTTAGGTTCAGAGTCATCCCATGTTCCCATGAGTCCCTTCTTCTTTGCTTTAAAGGAGTTTTTCTTGAAACCTTCCTTTCTGGAGCTGTCTTTCTTGAGCTTTGGACATTCATTTCCGTAGTGTCCAGGTTCTTTGCATTCGTAGCAGCTTACCTCCTTGTTAGGTCTGCCTCTGGATATTGAGTTTGGACTATATCCCTTCTGTATGGGCCTTCTGAAGTTGTTATTTCTTTTTCTCCAGAGTTGTTTGATTCTTCTGGAAATAAGAGATAACTCCTCTTCATCATAAGAATCTTCATTCTCGGAGTCATCTTCGTCTTCTTCTTTAGCTTGAAAGGCTTTGTTCCTTTCTGGATTTCTTCTATCTGATCTGGACTTTAGAGTTATTGATTTGCTTTTCTTATGAGTTTCATCTTCCTCTAGCTCTATCTCATGACTCCTGAGGGAGCTGATGAGTTCATCAAGGCTTATGTTGTTCAGATCTTTAGATAACTTCAGAGTAGTAACGTTTCGGTCTCCATTTCTTTGGATGACTTCTTATTATCTTCTTCACATGATCTGTTGTAGTGTATCCTTTAACCAGAACCTTGAGTCTTGCAACTAAGGTTTGGAATCTGGAGAACATTACCTCAACAGCTTCATCCTCTTCCATTTTGAACGCTTCATATTTTTGGTTTAAGGCCAGAGCCTTAGTCTCTTTGACTTAATCATTTCCTTCGTGAGTCATCTTCAGGGAATCAAGGATTTCTGTAGTTGTTTCCCTGTTGGTGATCTTCTCGTACTCATTGTAGGAGATTGCGTTCAACAAAATAGTTCTGGCTTTGTCGTGATTCTTAAAATCACACTTCTGATCATCATTCATTTTGCTTATAGGAATAATGATACCAACAACAGAAATGGGTGGTTCATAGCCATTTGTGACAATGTCCCATAGATCAGCATGTAGCCTAGGAAGAAGCTTTCAATTTTGTCCTTCCAATAGTCAAATTTTTCTCCATCAAAAACTAGAGGTTTAGCGTTGTAGCTATCTCTTTCATTTGTGTTAGCCATTTATGTTTTTCTCACGTTCGATCTCTCTACACTGTTAAGTGTTTGATTCAAAAATCAATAACAGAGCCAAAGCTCTGATATGAATTGAAGGTAGAGAAAAACAAGAAAGGGGGGTTTGAATTGTTTTCACAGTTATCAAATCCTTTTGTAACACCACTCACACGAAAGATAAATGCTAGCAACACAAGAAATTTATCCTGGTTCGCTTGAAAATCAAATCTACTCCAGCCCACCCGGCCAAGGTGATTTCGCCTTCAATAAGGACTTAATCCAATAATATCAAAAGATCACAACAACGTCTAAGAGTTCAACAATCTCTTAGCCCTCTCAAGTCTATAGACTTCAACAAGTCACTTGAGTAAAAACAACAACTTTAACAAAATACAAGTCTTTGCTTTAGTGCTTCTAGTTAAGCAGTATAAACACAATTGAGAACAAGGATCAATGATCACACTATGAGCAACAACTCTTGTGTGATTACTGAGTTTATAATAAAAATATTGTGAGTGTATAGATTGAAGTGTATTGTTGAATTCTTATGTAATTGCTTCATATTGGTATGATGATAGTGAGGCTTTTATATAGAGCTTGGAGATGATACCGTTGGAGAGAAAATTGATGGAGATATCTTGCCAATTATGGGACTTAATGACATTAATTTTCTTGTCCTTTCCATATCAATCTTAGAGTGATATTGTCCTTATATAGATTCATACCATACTTAGAATACTTCTTTATTAAGCTTTTTATTTTGATGAGTCAGATGATTTGTTGGGCGAGAATCAGAGTGAGCGGAGTTCAGAGTCTTTGAGCAGAGCTTGTATTCTTTAGATAGTTGTTTGATGAGTAGTCATCAATGTTAACTTGACTGATCTTTAGATAGAGGTCTTCTGATGTGAAGTCTTCGGATTCTTCAGATGTAAAGTCTTCAGAGTCTTCGGGTGTACAAGTCTTAAGAGTCTTCAGATGTGAATTTTAATGACAGATTATGTATGTAATTTATTCAGAAGAGTTCTTGTATGAAGTCATATATGATTTCTTCAATGTTGGATCAGTTGTTCCGGACTTTGTTAGTTGTCAGATATTGTTCTCATCAGATTTATTTTTACTTAGAATCCTGCACACTTATAGAAATTTGTTAGAGTACCAAATTTTTTCATTCTTTGTTATCATAAAAACTTAGAGATATATTGCAGAACCAAAATCTTCTTCTAACATCTTCTTCCAGCAATGGTTCATCATAATCTTTCATCTTCAAATACAATATCTCTTCATCAGGGAAATCATATTGCATTGACTGATAATCATCAATAGGTTGGTGAGCCAAATGGTCAACCAAGACACTACCTTTAATCGCTTTTTGAGCTCGGTATTCAATATCATACTCAGATAACAACATCTGCTAACGGGAAATCCTCATAGTTAAATCAGGCTTTTCAAATATGTACTTGATTGGATCTATCTTGGATATCAACCAAGTAGTATGATTCAACATATACTGGCGCAAACGCTTAGCAGCCCAAGCCAAAGCACAACATGTATTCTCAAGCATAGAATACTGAGACTCACAATCGGTGAACTTCTTATTGAGGTAGTAAATAGCATATTCTTTCTTACCAGATTCATCTTGTTGACCAAGAACACAGCCCATACTCTCTTCAATCACACTCAAATACATGATCAAAGGTCTTCCTTCAACAAGTAGAGACAGAATCGGAGGCTTAAGCAGATATTCTTTAATACTGTCAAAAGCTTTCTGGAAATCCTGGGTCCAATCACAAGACTGATCTTTCTGAAGGAGCTTGAGTATAGGCGCACATGTGGCAGTCATATGCGGTATAAATCTTGAGATATAGTTCAAGCGGTCGAGAAAACCTCTGACTTACTTCTCAGTTTTGGGCGCAGGCATTTCTTGTATTGCTTTGACCTTGGTAGGAAAACTTCAATACCCTTCTCATTGACAATAAAGCCCAACAACTTACCAGAGCGAACACCAAATGTACACTTATTGGGATTCAAGCGGAGTTTATACTTCCTGAAACGCTGGAATAGCTTCAATAGGTGCTCAACATGCTCATCTTCAGATATTGATTTGGCAATCATATCATCAACATAGACCTCAATCTCTTTATGCATCATATCATGTAAAAGAATGGTCATGGCTCTTTGGTACGTTGCACCAGCATTCTTCAAACTGAAAGACATCACTCTATAGCATAATGTTCCCCGAGGTGTAATGAATCTGGTCTTCTCCATATCTTCGGATGCCATCTTTATCTGATTATAATCGAAAAATCCATCCATAAAAGAGAATACTTTGAACTTAGCTATATTACCTACCAACATATCAATGTGTGGCAGAGGAAAATCATCTTTAGGACTAGCTTTATTCAATTCTCTATAATTAACAAACATGCGAACTTCCCATCTTTCTTCGGAACAGTCATAATATTGGCCACCCATTGCGGATATTCAGAGGTAACAAGGAAAGTGACATCAATATGCTTTTGGACTTCTTCCTTAATCTTCATTGCCATGTCAGGATGAGTTCTTCTTAACTTTTGCTTGACTGGCGGACATTCAGGATTCAAAGGCGATCTATGCTCCATAATATCGGTATCAAGACCTGGCATATCTTGAAAATATCAAGCAAACACATCAGAGTACTCTCAGAGAAGCTCAACCAACCCCTTCTTAACCTCTGGATGAAGTTGTGGCCCAATCTTGACCTCCTTGATATCATCTTCGAAACCCAAGTTGACCAACTCAATATGTTCTTCAAACGGATGAATTGTTATTTCCTCGTGCTCAAGCAATCGGGATAACTCATCAGAAACGTCTTCATCATCATTCTCTTCCTTGGCTTCGAACACAGGGAAATCAAAGTTCGGAGAGGGAGTAGAGTTATTATTTTCAATGGGTTTGAGAAGCAACCTGCATAATGATTTGATATTTTGATTTTAGAAATATGAAGTGCAAACAAATATTATGAAGATATGGGAAAAAATATTTTTTATTCATGTTTTTTGTTATTACCATTTTTAGAAAAAGCAAAAATTCAAAACAACATAAATGTGGATGAACAAAATTGCATTTTATTGATGATAATTTGAAAATTCCTGACAATGTTTCACTTCTCCCTTAGGCATAGGAGAAGCATTTTTCTATAAACAATAAGACATATTACTTTGAATGATGAACTATAACAGGAACATCAATAGCACCCAGTTGTTGCAAATATGTCCATGCGTTGCAAATTTGGCACTATCTTCTTCATCTTCATCTTCATGAATGATCACAATTGAGTGTTGTTCTTCTTTGTGAATGAACCATCCACTATGGAAAATCTGTTGTATAGCCTTGACTTGTTCTTTGAACGGCCCTTGCTCAAATCCCAAACTGGCCTTATTCTTGTTCTCAACGACTTCCACGACACGGCCCCACTTGTCTGTGTCACCAGCCTGTACAATCTCTCGCGCATCTTTCAAAGAAGACATGGATTCCCCAGTGTTTTGGATCTTATTAGCTACATATAAAGCTTGGAACGGAGTTCCGACAGCTTCTTCAGCTTCAACATACGTGAAAGATGACAAGTGGCTTACCAACAACGCTTTTTCACCTCCCACAATAATCAGCTTACCATTCTTGACAAATTTGAGCTTCTGATGTAGAGTCGACGTGACAGCACCAGCTTCATGAATCCATGGCCTACCCAATAAACAGCTATAGGCCGAATGAATATCCATTACTTGGAATGTAATCTAGAAATCACTTGGACCAATCTTAATTGGTAGGTCAACTTCTCCAATGACAGTTTTACGAGAACCATCAAACGCTTTCACAACCCTACCACTATATCTCATGCGTGAGCCCTAATAAGATAGCCTAACCAAAGTAGACTTGGGTAGAACGTTCAAAGACGAATCGGTGTCTAACAAGACATTGGACAAAGTATCTTCCTTACAACTCATGGATATATGGAGGGCCAGATTATTATTCCTGCCTTCCTCGGGAAGCTCTTCATCGTAAAAACTCAAATTATTGCGCGAAGTGATATTGGTAACGATATGATCAAACTGATCTACTATAACATCATGTTCCACATAGGCTTGCTCAAGCACCTTCTGCAACACCTCTCGATGTGCTTCAAAATTCATCAACAAAGATAAGACTTAGATTTTGGAGGGTGTCTGGAGTAGCTGCTACACGACATTAAACTCACTCTTCTTAATCAATCGGAGAACTTCATCATCATAATCCTTAACCTTCAAACCGTTGGATTCACCAGACTAGCAAATTGGAGAGTTAACAGGATCAACCACCGGAACAACCGCCTCGGATTTATTCCCAACTATGACATTCTCCACAACCTTTGAGGATACTGGATTAAATACTCGACCGCTTCGGAACACCTTAACAACACCAGCAATGCTCACTACTGAATTAGTTACGGGAAGAGGAGCCTCTTGCCCATCTTTAATCATAGTAGCATCATACTTGTAAGGCACAACTTTATCGGATGCATATGGGACTGGTCCCTCCAACCGTATTACCAACGGTGATACCGACCTATTGCTTCTTTTGCTACTGTCAAATTGGATTACCACTCGCTCAGGTGTCTTGAAAACGGGCACAATTACATTCACATCATCACCCAGATCTATGGCTTGGTTGATTTGAATCACAGCTTCATCCATTAACTTCTGAATGTCCCTTTTCACAATCATACACCCATGTGAATTAACACTGCAAATGATGCAACCATTATGATCATGCTCACAGTCACTAATCGGACACAAAGTTTTATGCAACTCTACCAAAGATCTTTGGATACGTCGGACATCAAAAACCATGTACTTACCAGGAGAATCATCCACCATATTCACAGAACAATTACCATGAGCGGGCAATGGGTTGGGTTTGACATTTGGCGCTCGGTCCTCAAAGGACATCATCCCACTTTTCACCAATCGTTGAACTTCATACTTGAAAGGATAACAATTCTCTATATCATGGTCGGGTGCCCTTTGGTGATAAGCACAATGTTGATCGGGCTTATACCACCATGGTAGAGGTTCAGGCATATGTGGAGGATTCTTCGACTGAATCAAATTCTTAACAATGAGAGATGGATACAATTTGGCGTAAGACATAGGAATAGGGTCAAACGTGACATTTTTCCTCTCAAAATTGTTATGCTGATTGTTGTTGTAATTGTGATTGTTGTGAGTACGTTGTTGTTGTTGTTGTTGTTGTTGAACTGGTTCTGATTGAACAGCAGAATTGTTGGTAAATACTGGAACAACAGAGGATATTTGATGATGTTGCTGATGAGATATGGGATTTTTCTTCATATGAGGCCTCCTTTGCCTTCCCACAAATACTGAATTGGTCTATCCCTCCTTAAACCACCCTCATACTTCTTTCTAGTAGACACCTCTTCTTTAGACAAACGGCCCTCACGGACACCTTCTTCTAAATGCATCCCCATGTTCACCATCTCGGTGAAATCATTGGGAGCGCTAGCAATCATACGCTCGTAGTAGAATGAACTCAAAGTCTTGAGAAAAATATTCGTCATTTCCTTTTCTTCCAATGGAGGACTGATCTGAGCAGTTAAGTCTCTCCACCTCTATGCATACTTTTTAAACGTCTTCTTATCCTTCTGAGACATGGACCTAAGTTGGTCACGATCGGGCGCCATATCCACGTTGTACTTATACTACTTAACAAAGGCCTCGCCTAATTCATTGAAAGTACGAACGCTGCTACTATCTAGACCCATGTACCAACAAAGTGTTGCACTGGTCAAGATGTCTTAGAAATAGTGAATAAGAAATTGATCAGTATTTGTCTAGGTTGACATCTTGTGGGCGTACATCACAAGATGACTTAAAGGACAAGTGTTCCCCTTGTACTTCTCCAAGTCAGGGACCTTGAACTTAACAAGGACCTTCACATTGGGCACTAAGCAAAGTTCAGCAACACTCTTCCCAAACAAAATCTTTACCCCTTAGGGTCTTCAATTCCTTTTTCAGCTCTTGAAATTGATCCTTCATCTCATCCATCTTCTCATACATATCTGGACCCTCAAATGACTCAGAATGATAGATAGTCTCTTTAACACGGGGCATAACATGCACAACATGAGGGGGAGTAGACATGACTGGACGAGATGTCGGTATAGGAGCAACAATAGGAGCATAACCCTCAGGCACATAATTTGGAGGCATTCCCCACGGGAATCCGGTAGGCATAGATTGCACAGGCTGGCTAACAGGAGCCACAAACACTGGCGTTGAAGTAATCTCTGAAATGATTTTTCGTTGTTGTGGAGTTGCAGGAGTTAGAGTCGCTTGACTCTGAGCTACAATGAAAGATTCCATAAGAAATGTGAGCCTAGAAACTTCTTCCTTGAGTTCACGGTTCTCTTGTTCCATCTGATGCATCTTACACTGGCGATTAGCACGAGTATCATATTGATGCGTCAGCTTGTCTGATACAAAGATGAAGATCATGAGACACCTGGCCGAAGGGCTAGAATGCAAGAAACATGTGATGTAAATGATGCATGAATTCAATGTTTTTTATTTTATTATTTTCAAGGAACATTCAAGGTATTATTTGCAAATATTTTAAACAATAGTAATAATCAATAATAGCAATTTGAATTGACCATAAAAATCTCATTTTCATTCATAAAATTTGGAAGGATTACACTAAGTACAATTTCAGAAACCAAAATACAAATACAAGAGAAAATAAAAATATCATCCTAAGGATCCCTAGCAACTGCATCAGATGAACTGGCTAAGGGAGTGTACTTCCTTCGAATGCGTCTAATCTCTGACTCATAAGCAGTCTTCGTATGAGCTTTCTCAGTGACGAGCTAATTGACGATCTTCTTCCAAGCACCAGAACGTTAAGGGATACTAGAGGTAAATAAATCCTCTGGCTCTCTCTCACCCTCTTCACTGCATGCTCTTCAAGAATCTTGATGAGTGCATCCTTATCTTTCAACTCAAGTTGCAACTCCACATGCTTTCAATTCAAAGCATGGAACCGTTCTTCCCAAAGGTCCCTCTCTTGCTTCATCTTAGCTAGTGCGTCTTCCAACTCCTCTACATCTTGGTTAGGGAGAGTTAATGGCTCAGCCATAACCATAAACATAGGTCTTTCGCAGGCATACGACATCTTCAGTGTCAAAGCTCTCTTCTTCGCCCAACTAGTGTAAGGTTCTAAAGCTACACAATTGCATGGTCCAAGCTCGGTTCTTCCCTTCCTATGAACACTATGCCAAGCACGCACCATCCTTCCTTTCAAGTTTTGGGGATATTTACCCTCTTGATAGAACAGACCTTCTAACTTAATGTTATTAGGTTTATCCTTCAAAGGGAACCCAAGTTGACGACGAGCCAAAGCGAGATTGTAGTTGATTCCTCCTTATGTACCAATGAGATAATCCTCAAACCATCATATCCAGAATCATACCAAGTAATATCATCATTAGTGAGAGACATAAGTCTCTGGGACCACCGTAGACATTGCTTGTTCTCTAAGAAGACTGGTGCCTGAGGCAGGTGTGAAATAAACCACTAGTACAAAAGAGGAATGCAACACACAATGGTTCCACTACCCTTAGAATTTCTTATATGTAGATAGAAATATGTGTCATCCAACAGAGTCAGAACAGGATTCCCAATCAAGAAGATTCTAATGGCGTCAACATCGACAAAGTTGTCAATGTTAGGGAACAATGTTAAACCATAGATAAGAAATATGAAGATAGCCTCGAAAGTGTACATACTACCAGCTTGAACAAAAGTCGTAGCTCTCCCAATCAGAAACTCAGAAGTCAGACCTCGGATCTCTCCTTTCTTCATCATATTCGTATTTATCTCAGACTTCTTCAAATGAAGAGCATCAGCTATGACTTGAGATTTCAAAATCTCCTCTAATCCATTGAAAGGCACTTTGTAAGATACGGGTATACCCAAGAGATAGACATACTCCTTGTAAGACCCCAATTTTGACCCTAAGATCCCTCATGCCATCTTATCATATGCATTAGCATTGGGATCACACCTTGGCATCCTCCTTACCCCTCATTCATTGGGTTTGAATTGGGAGAGATCAACAAGCACATTTCATTGTATCATACTTTGTTTTTCATTATTTACTAACCAAAATACCAAAAATATGTCTATGTTTAGCTTTGTTTCTTTTGTAGGTAGTATGTAAGTTCACCCATGCTCCATCAAGCTCATATCTAGGGTTTAAGACCCTCAATGCAAGGAGACTAATCAATATATGGTTCACATTGATTCTAGACATCATATATTGATCCCCATGGTCTTCACATGTCATCTTGATCAATAAATCATCAAGAGTTTGAAGTTTGTATGCTTTGGAAACCCTAATTCATCTAGGTATCTTTTGTGACTTCTTCAACAAGTTTCTTCATCATTTGATCAAATATTTTAAGGGATACTTCATATTACATCATCTTATACATATATGATCATCCACGAGTCCCAAAAATCAAGATAATGTCAAGCTAGCAAGATGGTTCATGGTGGTTGACCAGAGAAAGTCAACTGGTCAAACTGGGGTTCCCTAGACCTTATCTCCTACAATATTTGTTATATGAAAATGATTCCAAGAGAAACTTTACTTATGATGATATTCCAAACAACTTTCATGTTGAAGTCTAGAGCTAGTTTTGCTTGTACAGTCATTTTTATGGTGAAAGATTATAGGTCATTTTGTCTGAACCCTAGTTAGGAGGTCAACTTCCCAAGACCATAACTTGCTCATTTATCATGATATGAAATCAATTCAAATTCCATGATCAAATTCAATATGTCTAATTAAACTTTGATGATTGGAGGAATCCCAAATTCAACTTGCAAATGCATGTGCCAATGGGAAACATTATAGGTCATTTTTGGCCATTACCATTGAACAGGTGATTTTCCTCAACTTCTAAAATTCATAACTCCTTCATGCCAAATCCAAATGAGGTAAATTTGTGAACAAATTGAATAGGTTTGAAAGAGGTACAACTTTGATGAAGGAGCTTTTTCCATTTGAAGTCCATAGCAAAAGTTATTCAAGGTGGAAGAAGTGAACATTTGACTTGGTACTTAGAAAAATTTCATTTATGTTTGATTTTCCAAACTTCCACCTAAAAATTCATCATGATCCAAGCTTCAAATGAAAAAGTGTTCAACATGAAAGTTGTTCCCCTTGATCTCACCTTTCGAAAAAGTCCAAGATCATCTCATTTGGATCAATATTAAAGGACTTGCGCATGGGTACAATGCATGGTACCATTTGGAAGATTCCCATTATCAAATTCATTTCAACATTACATGGCTTAATGCATTGCTTTCAGCATGACTTGTGCACGATTTTGGACCTTTTCCAATGATTCTTTAGGCTTTGTACACGCCCATGCAAGCTGATAATGCAAAGTTGCTATTTTTGGATTTCAAAAGGAAGTGTGTGGAAAGCATATGAATTGGCTATAAATATAAGTGCAATGAGCTTAGAACTTCATCAACACCTTGCCCAAGCTTTGCCAGAACAATCCAAACCCTCCATTCCATAAAATTCTTGAAGATTTCAATTGAAACCGAGTTTGAATTTCACCTTCTGTTTTGAAATTCAAACTCCAAGAATTTATTGCCCTTTTCTTCTCAATTGATCACTGCAAGCAAGAGGAAGAGGAATCAAGCAAATCCAGATCAAGATCAAGTGAATTTGAAGCAACTCGAAGGTGAAATTTCAAAAACTTCATCTCTTCGATTCTCTCTTAATTCTTCACCATTCTTTGTGATTTTTGGTTTGCTGAAGTTCTACCAATGTAGGCAACAAGATTGAGTTGCTTTTAGGTCAAATCAAAGCAACTCAGATCATGAACCTCAAATTTCAAATCCATGTATCTTTTAATATACTCGGAATCGGGAGTAATGGAGATCAGATTCGTGCTCCTGAGCATTTTTTATTCAGGTTAGTGTATTCATTTTCCAATTTTCATGAAGTTGAGGTTGAACCAGACCGGTGGTGATCACCGGAGAAGATGACTAGAGCTAGGGCTCCGGTGGTGCGTTGGCGAAGCCCAGGCCATCTGATCTGATTCAAATGATTTAATCTTAAGCGTTTATTGTGATTATCACGCGTACAATGCATTGACCAAGGAACATGGTGGAACACGCGCGTGTGGCCAACAGATATGCCACCTCAATTAATGGGGGAGATCTGATGGCCCTTGTTTTTTTGAATTTCTATTTAATTTCTGATTTTATGTTTAATCCATTTATTTTGTTTAATTCATATTAATTTCATTTTTAATCCAAAAAATATGGGACTTTCACAAAAAATCTTTAAATATTTTTCTCTTTCATTTTCTGAATTAAAATTATTTTTTGGATTAATTTTGATATTTTTCATGAATTAAATATTTTTATGCATATTTTTAATTGTTTAAAAATACTTCTGACTTTTCAAAAATCATGAATTTTTTTGTCTAAGGTCCTTTGACCTTGTTTGACCTAGGATAAATATCTTGGCCATTTATTTGGTGTTTTGAAGAGATTTTAGGTTTTGACCAAATTAAATTTGAATTTGAATGTATTTTTAATTGATTAATTGTGTGAAAATTATGTTGAGCCATTTTTATGGTCTTGTGATGTTTGACTATTTGTTTGGATCTTGATCAAGGTTGATTTGACTTTTATTGGATTAAAATCATTGGATTTAGGGGATTAATGAAATGTACATTTCATCTCCCAAAATGAATGAATGATTTTAATTTGATAAAATTCCTCCTATGACCAATTTGTGTTTCTCTCATATCCCCTCCCTTTTCATCTTCATTCCCATTCTTTCCCATCCCTTTCATTGACCAATGAAATCTCAATATCCCAAGGCTAATTGGTTCATCAATAACCTTGTGTTATATGAACCAATACAAGTATGGATGAGATAGGTACATCCACTTTGATCTTTTCTTTTAGTGTGTGGTATGTTTTAGAAGTTTGGTTCATTATACCAAATGTCTAACATGCATTAGCACCTAAATTTTTATTGCCCAGCCTCAGATAGTTGTGCCTTCTACATAAATCCAATTACGATTGCCTGACATAGAGCTAAATTTGATCATAAAGGCATAGCATTCTAGTAAGTGAGATTGTAAGTCTCCCATCTTTCATGGTATTGTGTAGAAACTTGGCCTTTTTTCCTTCCTTTGGAAGATGTCTTGGTTCAAAGATTCGTGCTTGTGAATAGATGGTTGAGTGTTCTCCAAAGAATGACTTAATCAATTAAAAAGCAAAACACCACTAACATATAATTAACCTTGACTAACATTTGACTAATTCTTATTAATATTGCTTTACTTTCAAGTCATTTATTTTTATGCAATTTAATTTCAATTCATTTACCATTCATTGTCATTTACATATCATTTAACTTGTTTATGTTTATGTCATTTTCACTTTGCTCATTTGAGCCATATATTATGATTGTATATATTTGTTTGTGTATTTTGTTTGTGTTTATGGTCTTAGGACCTTAAAATACTTAATAAATAACAAAAAAACCCTAAAAAATATTTGTGTGGACTGTTGGGTTTGATCTGAACTTTTGGACTTAGGATTAGGCAACATTCCCTATGCAAAAGAACTTGGCCAATGCCAATATTTTGAGACCAAGTTATTGTGATTTGAGCTTTCATCTGATGCAAGTATTGGGATCCATTTGAACTTATCTGCTACATGGTCTTGATGCAACTGTTATTTTGATCTTGTGTCTAATGCATTATTCTGAGTTAACCAAGGAGTATTTCATTTGATACATGAAAAGACAAAGAAGATTGCTAGCTATGGAGTTGCTTGCTTGGATGTGGCCATCTTTATTTGATGCCTTGATCTTCATGATGTCTAAAATTGCGCTTGCTAATTCTTGCTTGATTCAAAGTCCAAAGGGAAAATGGGTTTTCTATGTGACATTCTTGTCTGTTGGATTGCATCCCATTGGTCAGATCTTTTCAACTCTTAACTTTTAATTTTATGCTTAGTATTAGCCTCTTCATCTCCTCCCACTTCTTAAATTTCAAAATCTCTCCCCCTTTTCAAAAACCTTCTTTGCTTGTGATTTCAAACTTAGACCTTATTTCAAAATAGAAACTTTGGCCTTATGCCATTGAATTTTAAAACTCTTTTCTTAAATCAACTTGTAAATGAAATTTACCATGATTGACTTAAAATTTCAAAAGACAAAAATAACTGACACCCATTCAAACTTTTAGGGGCCCTTTGTGCTTCTTTTAACTTAAAACTTGGATTAAAAGCAACTCACTCATTTTGAAATTGTTACCACGAACTACGAGGTTTTGTTCCCTTATTTTTATGTTGGTATGTAGGCACAAGTCCGAAGGTCTTGTCAAACACAAAGATATGATTAATGAATTCTTTTCTCATCCTCACATTCTATTTTTCCCAAACATCATTTTATACCAAACACACATACACACATAAAAAAGGGCTCCCTAGGAGTACCTAGGACACTTTGAGTGCTAACACCTTCCCTCTGTGTAACCAACCCCCTTACCTGTAATCTCTGGCATTTTATTAGTTTTGATTTGAAAATTTCTTATCTTTGGGTTTTGTTCGTACTTTTCCCTTTTCCTTTGGAAACAATAAAAGCACGGCGGCGACTCTGGTTTTATTGACGTTAAGCTTATACATAGCTTGATGGTCATGAATTTACCGCTACACTCCTCTAACTTAGGCATAAGCTGATAATCGGGAAAAGTGAAGCATCGGTAGAGAGGATCGCAGAACTGAACCAACACACTCAAGAGTCCTTTAACAACCTCAGTAGACAACATAGACAAAAGCTTCCCATGACGTCCTTTGAAATCCAAGGGATCAACTACAAAGGATGCTAGCTTCCTTAACTATTTCAAATTTGGACATCTGAAACTGTACTTCTTAGTGTTCCTTCGTCCATTATCCATGGTCTGAAAATATTTGCAAATACAACCTTAGTTTCTTAAAATCTATTTTTTGATGATGAATGTTATGATGTACATGTATGCATGAATGCAACAATCAGACACAAGGAAAACACAAACAAGGGTCAGGGGATGGGTCAAGTCATTGTCAAGATCAATCATCCATTTTGGTGGATTAGGGTTTTCACCCTATCAACACCCAAGATCCATTGATATTGATGGTAATTGATCTAATCAACCAAGAATCAAAGGGTTTGTTGTGAGTCACGGGCATGAAATCGGGTTAAGAACCACCCCAAAGGAGTGTACAATGGATAAAAACCTGTAGAGCATGTTCTAAAAAAGTTCCCAGAGTCGTGATCCCATCTATCAGATACTATAGGTTTGGATGAATGACTCATTAACCCATGGTATTCTCAAGAGAAACTCATTTGAGTGTAGTGACGCGTAACAACTGTTATCAAGTCTACACTTGAACATTCTCCGCACTACGTCCTAAATAGGCCAAGTTGGGTTAAATGTTCTACGGTCCTCAGCTTCTCGGACTTCTAGATTAGAGAAAGTAATGCATATCCACGACTTACTCGTGTTACATCAGTAACTCCAAAGGGGTCTCCACTGAGTGGGGGATCTCAAGTTAACTCTTTCAGGAATAAATCCATCAAAGCCAACATGAATATACCACTCTCATATCTTAGATTGCACTCAAGTTCGGGTATAGAACTTATCTCACCATACATAGATCACCAAGCATAATAGATAGAAAGTATCACACAATACAATATATACAAACATACAAACATCAATAATCAACAAATATAATACACATAAAAAGTAGGCTAAACCCACTTGGGACTACTCCCCAGTAGAGTCGCCACTTTATTTCGGTAGCGGTAAGTTCATGGCCATTGAGCTATTAGTTAACTCAATGTCAATAAAGCAAGTGTCGCCGCCGCGCTTTTATTATTTCCAAAGTAAAAGGGAAAAAGTACGAACAAAACCCAAAGGTAAGAAGTTTTCAAATCAAAATTAATGAGAGC
Source organism: Lathyrus oleraceus (assembly GCF_024323335.1). Taxonomy (NCBI): domain Eukaryota; kingdom Viridiplantae; phylum Streptophyta; class Magnoliopsida; order Fabales; family Fabaceae; genus Lathyrus; species Lathyrus oleraceus. The sequence continues at coordinate 157,586,876 of NC_066581.1, forward strand.
TTTACAACATTTAAGAGGGAAGGCCCCAACTTGGATTAAATCAATAAGTATGCCACTAACCCCTAATAAATGGAAAGTCTTACACTCAACAAATCATGGAATGTGAGAATTACATCTCAACCAAAGATAACTCAAATCTAAATGCTTTCTTTTGTAAAGTTTAAAAGGAAAAGTCACAAAGTGGCCAAAATGATTAGATGAGGTTGTTAGTTCTTTTTTTGTCTTTTTGAAAATAAGGTAAATATGATTAAGTTTATTTACAATTTTGATTAAGAAAATAATTTGAAAATCAATAGCATAAGGCCAAGGTTTCTACTCATTAAGACAAGTCTAAGTTGTAAAACACAAGCAAAGAAGTTTTTGAAAATGAGAGGGAGATTTTGAAATTGCAGAAGGAGAGGAGGAGATGAAGGGACTATCCTAGACAAGATTTAAAAGTTTATAGTTGAAAAGATCTAACACATGGGAAGCATCCACAAGACAAAAGTGTCAAATGGAAACCCATTTCCTTTGGATTGTCAAGCAAACAATAAAGTCATAATCATCCAAGCAATTAATAAGACCAAATGGTATCAAATAAAGATAACCAAATATCTAAGCAAGTACTCTAAAGCAAGCATTCTTCAATGTCCTTTAGATGTATCAGGTGAAAAAATCCCTTGAAACATACTCACAGAGGAAAAATCAAATGATAATAATAAAATAAAAATAAAAATTCAGACAAGAAAGAATGAGTGTATGAGATAAACCAAAGGAGTTTCTCAAGCTTGTATCAGATGAATAGCATTGGCCAAGGTATCTCAGTCTCAAATTAATGGCATTGGCCAAGTTTCCTTCCATAGCTCAGGGATGTGGTCTACTCCAAGTCCAAAGATCCAAATCAACTCACAGACAGAGATCCAACAGTCCACCAATTTATTTTTTAGGGTTTTTTGTTTTTTATTAAGTGTTTTAAGGTCCTAAGACCACAAACAAAACAAAATCACAAGCACAAATATATCATAAGTACACAATATGGTTCAAGTGAGCAAAGTGAAAATGACTAAAGCATAAACAATTTGCATGAATGTAAATGACAATGAATGATAAAGTGCGGAATTTAAATTGCATTAAAGTAAATGACACTAAAATAAAGTCAATACAAAGATATATTAGTGAATGTTAGTGGAAGAAGAAAAGGTGTTTAAGTCATTTTTTGGAGAATACTCAACCATCCACTCGCAAGCATGAAGATATGAACATATGCATCATTCATGAGAAGGACTCCAACTTGGATAAAATCAACAAGTGTGCCACTAGCTGGAAAAGGGGAAAAATCTTCACATAATACCATGAGGAATGAGAGACTTACAATCTCACTTATAAAAATCATATTGCCTTCGGGACAAATTTAGCGATACGTTAAGCAATCGTAATTGGATTTATGTAGAAGTCACAACTATCTGAGGTCGGTCAATAATAATATTGGTGTTAATGCATGCTAGAGACAAGGTGTCAAGACCAAGCTCCTAAAGCATACCACACACAAAAATAAGAGGGGATGGAATTATCTCAATCAAGCTCATGTTGAGTCATCTGACACAAGGTAATTGATGAATCAACTAGCATTTTGATCTATGAGAAATCATTGGCCAAGAAAGGATTGGGGAAGAAGTGAGATGAAGATGAAAAGATGAAGTGAAAGAGAGCCCAAATTGGTCAAAGGATGAACCTCACTTGATTAATACCATTCATTCATCTTGGGGGGTGAAGTTCAAACTTCATCAACCCCCTAAATCCAATGGTATTGACCAAGTCAAGGTCCAATTCAACCAAGACCAAGTCCAAACAGAAGTTGAGTCAACACAAAGTCAATAAAAGAGCTCAACAAAATACTAAAGCAATTAAAACAATTTAAATCAATTTTTAAAATGAAGAAAATACATTTTTAAAGGTCAAAAACCTAAAATCCCTTCAAATCACCAAAGAAATGGTCAAGGGATTTATCATAGCTCAAACAAGGTCAAAGGACCATTGACTAAATTGTTTGGCAATTTTTGAAAGTCATAAGTATTTAAAAATCAATTAAAACAAGTCAAAAATCACAAAATTCACTAAAAATATCAAACTCAATCCAAAAATTAATTTTAACTCAGAAATGGGAAGATGAAATTATTTGTGAAATTTTGGTGGTGGTCCCATAATTTTTGGATTAAAAATGAAACTATAGTGAATTTTGTAAGAAAATGCTATTTAATAAATCAATTTGAAAAATAAAACAAATCAGAAAAACAAGGGTCATCAGATCTCCCTCATTAATTGAGATGGCAGATCTGATGGCCACGCGCGCGCTATCCACCAAGTCCACAGTCAACGCGTCCACACAATTGGTATTTAAAAAGAACGGACCAGATTAGAACATGGCAACAGGATCTGATGGTTTGGACCATGCCAACACACCGCCGGAGCCCTAACTCCGGTCATCTTCTCCGGTCAGCTTCGTCGGACTGGTCAGACTGAAAATGTTCCAAAAATGGATGGATCGTATACTAAATTGAAGAGAAAATTATAAGGAATCCAAATATGACCTCCAATTCTTCCAACTCTCACTCTATAATGAGAAAAGTGGAGTTGAAAATTGAGGTGTCTAAAATGAATTGCTTTGATTCAACCTCAAAGCAACTCAGGATCAACGCCTACATTGGTAGGACTTCAGTCGTCTACAAATTAAGCCAATATCTTAAGAAATGAGTGAGAATCGAAGAGGAGAAAATTAAATAAATTTACCTTCGGGTAGTAGCTTTAGAGAGCAATTCATGATGCAATTCCACTTGGTACTTCTTCCTCTTGCTTGTAGGAGTTGAATGAAGTGAAAATGGTGATGAATCCTTGGAGTTCTTATTCACAAACAGAAGTTGAATCAAGAACTTGATTTCAAATAAATCCTCAAGGTATTCTATAGAGTGATGTTATGGGGTTGCTTGGCAGAGCTTGGGCAACGGTCATCTTTCATCCTGAGGCAATGCACTTCATTATATAGGCAGGGCAGTTGATTTCTACACCATTCAAAGTTTGAACCAAAAAATAGAAAATCCATGTGCATGGGTACATGGGCATGTGTTCAGGACCAAATGATTATTTCAATCCACTCAAATTCGTGCCAAAATGCTACTGAGCCATGCAAAGTTGTGTAACAATTGAGTTTAAAAGTTGCTAAATCAAGCCATGAAAAGAACCTATGCGCAAGTCCTCCAATTCTCATTCAAATGAAGTGAACTTGGGCTCTTTGGGAATCTACCATTATGGGGAACAACTTTTATGGTGGGGCTTTTTCCATTTGAAGCTTCAAACATGGTGAATTCTGACCTTAAAGTTGGAAGAATCAAACATACTTAGAAATTTTCTAAGTTAAAAGTCAAATGAACCCTTTTTCCACGTTGAATAACTTTTTCTATGAATTTTAAATAACTTCGATTAATCCTACAAAGATGTAACTCTTTAATTATATTGAATTTGATCACAAATTTGACACAATTTGGAGTTTTCATGATAGAGTTATGGATTTTAGGAGTTGAGGAAACTTGCTTGTTCAATGATGAGGATCAAAACGGACCTATAATGTTTCCTCTTGGAACATGACCTTGCAAGTGAAATTTGACTTTTCTCAAAGATGAAAAGTTGAAGATTACATCTTTAAATTAATCATGAAACTTTTATCATCTTCATATCATACAAATTGAGGAAGTTATGGTTCTTTGAAGTTGACCTTCTACCTAGGGCACAAACAAAATGACCTATAATATTCCACCATAAAAAATGACTTTCCAAGAAAAATTAGCTCTTTATGCCAACATAAAAGTTGTTTGGAATTTCATAAAGAGTACATTTTATCTTGGAATCATTTTCATATGACAAAAATTGCAGGAGATAGGGTCTACGAAACCCTAGATTTGACTAGTTGACTTTTCTGGTCAACCTCCTTGAATCAACTTGAAATTAATTTGCTCTTTGGGGCTCATGGAGGATAATATATTCTTATGATGATGTAAAATTAAGTATCCCACGATATCTTTGACCAAATGTTGAAGAAACTTGTTGAGGAAGGCACACAAGATACCCAGATGAACTAGGGCTTCCTTGACAAACAAGCTTCAAACTCTTGATGAACTCTTGATCAAAATGACAAATAAAGAACATGGGGATCCATATATGATGCTTAGAATTAATGTGGATCTTTTTTCTTAATCTCTTGCACTGAGGGTCTTAAACCCTAGTTGTGAGCTTGGTGAGGCACGGGTGGACACATACACTGCCTACAAAAGAAACAAAGATACACTAGACATATTTTTGTATTTTGGTTAGTAAACAAAGAAAATAAAGTATGATACAATCAAATATTCTTGGTTATCTCTCCCAATGCAAACCCACTGAATGATAGGTGAGGAGGATACCAAGGTGTGATCCCAATGCCAATGCAAAGCTATGAGATGGCATGAGGGATCTTAGGGGTCAAAATTGGGGTCTTACAACATGGTCGAAGAAAGAACATAAAAATGAGGTTCCATTATCTTCAAGAGCAGGTCGCAGATGGGAAGATGAATTTGGAACACTGCAGAATTGAGAATCAGATTGCAGACATCATGACGAACGGAGTACAGGTTGAAGTATTCAGAAGACTAAGAGCTATGATGAATGTAGATAACTTAGACATAATTAATTAGGTGGTGTGCTTAATTGTAATTCCTTGTGTCAAAGCAAGTTGATCGATAGGACATGGATGTGTCGAGTTGTATTAGTGTGTCGAAGTGCCGAAGCATGTTGCTTTATACATGATTTCGAATTAGGCTATTTTAGTATTGTTAACTATTTTGGGATTTTATAGTTTTGGACTTTGGCTTAGGGAGTAAGCTAACCTAAATCTATAAATAGAGATAGTAACCCTTATTCTTGTATGAAGAGAAGAAAGAACTTATAACCTTGTATTCACCGAATTTTGCAGTTACAAAGTGAATAAAGTATTTTTCCATGGGTTGTGTGGACAGAGAGAAAACTCTGCAGAAATATTCTTCTTCTCCAATGTTATCCTACATCATTGAAACAAGATATTGTAAAATATCTGACCTATGTAGTAGTATTAAAGC